>NC_142309.1:21947500-23159500 GCF_054855325.1 Carica papaya
AGGGAAAAGATATATGGAATTTAAAATTAAATAGAAAAGTTTCTTCCATAGATTAAGATAAATTAAAAAAGCGACCGAGGAAAATCATTGTTCTATAACATGCATGCTCTACGAATCTAAATCAATTATGTGAATACCAGTGCCAAATTTATATAAATTATTGAAACCTTATAAAAAAAAAAAATTTATTATTCCTATATAATCCATTTCGGCTACTCAAAGTAACTAATATTAATATTATATATATATATACATACACATATAATGTGATTCTCAAATTCTGTAGGCTTCCTTTATATATCTACACCGTATGGAGGTAGATTAATGATTGTGCGTACACATTTATAGGAGTAGAGTTGTGAAGGATCTCAGCTACATACGACCTCTGAATAATTGAGCTTTTTATCTTTTTTTTTTTTTTAATGTTAATTAAGTTAAAATTTGACGAAAATATTTTAAATATCTTCAATTTTATTTACATCATTTTTTTTTTTTATGATTTTAAAATACACAAATCACTTACATAGCTGTTACTATGCTTATAGAAAATAGTTACTATATTTAGTTACCATAGAAGAGTCAATTAACTAAAGAGTCAAAATTCCATTTAGGAATAAGTACATATTCTTGTTGATAACTAAATATATATATATAAAAAAAAAAACACCATACCTATTAAACATTTTATAGTAATTACAATAATCATGATCGTTTACTATATCTATATAAAAAAAATCTCGATATTTGATTCTAAATAAGTATAATCTAATATTGTAATGCAATCTATTTAAAATATAATAAAACATGGTCTGACTTAAGAAAAATTAACTTCCTAAATGATGCAGCTTTAGATTTTATACTTTTTTAAAACTAAATTTTTTATAAAATTATAATATGTTTTTTTTTAATTAAAAAAAATGATTTCCATTTTATTTTCATTAAAAAAATGATTTTCATTTATTATGTATAATTAAAGTAGTTATATATGAATAATATTTGTTTTGAATTAAAATTAAAAGTTAATTTAGTAAATTAGTTACGTATTTTAATATTATTGTTAAAGCATCATTTTGTTCAATAGAATACATAAAATAGATATTTTGGAAAAATAATAATAATAATAAATCACAAAAATTGAAAGAAATATTATAATATTTTTCGAATTCTTACTCAAGTTATTTATTTATTTATTTATATAATGTAAACAGACTGACAGCCAGCGAGTTTTGACCTCGCGATTATCCACATTTTATTTATTTATTTATATTAAAAATGTTAGTTTTCAGTTTTGACTATCGCAAAATTAATAATATATCTTAAACCTTGTAATATATATAATTGGGCCTTTTTGTGAATCCTCCCTCCCAAGGAACATTAAATGGGCCGGTAATAAACCACTTAAAACTGTATTATCCGACCTGGTACATGAAATATATAAGAATCAATTAGATCAGACCTGCCACATTTTGATTAAATTTTGTTAATTGTTTTTATTTATTAATTTATCTTGGATATTATTTAAATATGTAATACACGTAACTATCGTTAATTAAACTAAGCCCTCCAGTCCAATTATTGATTTCATAATCTATCTACTCGATACTTGGTTTCACAAAAATTATTAATACATGATTGATTTCTTTATATAATAAATAACTATTTCGTGTTATGGATATACATGAATATAATATTATATTTGTTTAACATAATGAAAATGGATTACCATGTTGTTCCTCGTACAAAATAATTTTTGAAGTAAGTAATTAAATCAAATATTTTTAATATAATTTTTAAGGGAGAGAAAATGAACGGAGATCAATTGCGAGTGTTGTATTCCTGATGTGAAATCAAAACTTAATTTACTGACTTTTATAGTCACGTCTTGACTGTGAGAATTAAAGGGCGGTTTCTTGTTGCCATGATTAGAGAGTCAATAATTGTAACTTATTCATATTGAATTTGGCCATTTGGGTAATTGGCTTATACTAGTCCTCTGTCTATATGCATTGAATCAACCTTTTATAATATTTATCTATTTATATATATATGTATATGTATCTGTATACTGCAGGCAAGCTCTACCAAAGCTGTAATTTAGTATGTATTATCAGAAATCAAAATACCCAAAAGTGATTAATGTATTTGAAAATTTCAGGATGGATAGACTCAAATTTCAACCCATCACTCTATTTGCATTTGAAGTTCGATTTTTCTTATAAAAAAAAAAAAAAAAAAAAAAATTTAGTCAGCTGAGTAGACGAGCTAGCTTTAATTTAATTAAAATATCTACAAAATAAAACAGCTGGCTAATAAACTGTTATATATAGAGACATATAGAGCTTGAAGTACCCACAATAAATAATGGATTTTACTTTTAAAAAAGAAAAAAAAAAAAAAAAAAAAAAGGAATGAATTATTTAAATAAATAATTTGATAGTATATATAAAATAATAATTTATAAATTATAAAAATTATATTATGATATTTGTGTTGTCTAACAAACAATTATCATCAAATATTCTCCAACACCTGAAAAGACCAGAGCACGTAGTGGTATTCCCCATATATCCACACGATAGGAATATATATAACATAAATTTTTATATATTCGGTATTAATTATTTTTTTATTTGCGATAAATATATAAATATAAACGAAAGATGAATTATTACTTCATCTATTTTATATTAATTTGTCATTGTTTATTAATAATTTCTAGACTTGTCAATTTAAGTTTAGTTTCTTATAATTAATCACTTAACGTGATATTATAATTAGCCTGGAAACTTATAGTATCTATTGCCCATCACAATCTTTAAGTCAAACAGAATTCGATAATTTTTTATAATGTTGAATGTAGTTTACATCAATATAGTAATACAATTATAATAAAATAAAAATAATTTTTTTTAAAAAAATAATAATTCAATTTTAATTTATTGTATAAATAATGTAATTAAGAATTTTTAGACATGAAATTAAGGAGTAATTTTAGGTGGGGATGATTTGATTAGGAGATGCAAGAGGGGATTTGAAGGAGGAAAGATAATGGATAATTCTTATTATAGTAGTGTTTTGTACGAGGGTGACAACCTGGTTATGCTGCTTTCCTATATCTATATTCCTGTATTTTCCAAGCCTGTCTTAAAACATTATTCCACTCGAATCTCTAGTTTCCTGTTTTATTTTCTATCTTTCCCCCCCCCCCCCCCCCCCCCCTTAGATTTACGTGTATTTTTATGTGATTATTAATTTGGGATTAGCATGGTCTTAATGATTTTGAATTGAATTTCCAGTTATGAGATTATATAACAACATACATATATATATATATATATATGTATCATATGTGGGTTGGACAATCCGAGCCAATCTAATTTAGTATTTTTTTTTTCTTTTCATTATTTGTATGAGTAAAATTTCTTAATGCAATTGGAGATAATGCGATCTTAATTACCCAGTCATGTTAAGCTACATTTACAGATCCATTTTCAGAGTCATGACGGTGACGTTTTGGCATTTTTAAGCTTTCTTGTGTGTATACAATGAATATCACTCTATACACTTGCAAGGCGGTTGTTTAAAGCTTAAATAATTTCCATGCAATTTTACTTTCGACAATATACTAACATATATATATATATATATATATGTATAATATGAATCATGAGATGATAGTTGCTGAGTCATTTAATTATTCATTACGGGGTTGAAAGTGAAAGATCACTCGAATCATTAAGTTCATACTTACATGGAATATATACATACATATTTATTTACATACCGAAAAGTTGCGTAATTAATTCTTAATTATCGAATGGGATGATGGCGATAAATTGATGCTCTCAAATTGTGCGGTCACTAAATCAGTCCGTAAATACGTATGAAGAGCTTCGGCAAATACAATGAATCGCGAACTCCCATGAACTCAAATTTTACGCGATTAATAATTATTTCATCTGTACAAGTAGAAAATTTAATTACCATTTATAGAAATAGATAATTACAGAGAGAAAATTTAAGAAATACCTGGCGAGTCTCGGCAAATATTGCATAATTTTTTCTACCCAGTTAGCTCATTAAACAGCCATTTAATGGAAATAGCTTTTAATTAATTTTTTCAAAAATCAGTTAATGTAGACAAAATCAAAAAAGAAAAAAAAAATCAAAGTCAAGATATGATTGGATGACAGTTTGGCAACCGTAATTAATTTTTGCAACATAAAAAACATAAGAAAAACAGAAAAGCAACCGCCCAAAACCAGAAAAACAAAACTACTTAAAAGAGAAAATATCAAAAGCAAAATTAAAATTAAATAACAAAAAATATGTTAATATTATTATTTATTTATTTATTTTTTTTTTTTGTAAGAAAAAACCCCGCACTCACCGCCCACCTTTCATCACCCATCATCAACCTTCCTTTGAAACAAACTGGCTCTCTCGTAGTAATCTTCCACCACCATAACCATGACGCTGACAGCCCCCCCCTCCCCTCCCCCTTTCATTCAGGACCACACCCTTCCATTCCCTTCTATGCCGTTTTGTGTTCTTTTCCTCTGCGTATTGTGGTCTCCACACCCACGTCATTTGTTTCCTTCTTCTTCTTCCTCCTCCTCCTCTTCTTCTACCTATCTACTTCTTTTCTTTCCTTATGCTCAACCCTATTCATCCTATCCACGTCTATGCCCATACATATCTCATGTACCATAAATCATATATTATAGACAGAACAATTAAAGAGTATTTAAGTCATATCTGTTTCATTATCATCATCATCATCTTCATCTTCATCTTCATCTTCTTCCTCGTCATATAGTTACAGAGGCAAGAGAAAAAAATCAAAACAAAACTTGAAATATAGAGAAAATCAAGAAACGAAACGAGGGAAGATAATCAACATCAATTCGATTATGCGTATCTATAGCTAAAACCAGTACACTATAGCGGATCATCATGTTACAGAAGAAATCTGCCCAATGAAACAGAACCCTTCTCAATTCCATTTCCATGGCAACCATCAAGCTACCTACCCCATATGTAAGAATTTACACCATAAATAAGATCCACCAGAGGGAAGCAGCAGCAAAGGGTTATTCTTTTTTTCGGCTGGTGATCAGTTTTGCAGCTTGAAAAATCTTCAGTCTTCATCGGAAGTTTCCGGATTCGGGTACTCGTTCAAGTCGGGTTTCTCGGTTACCCGTCCGGAAGAGTTGGACTCGGAGGAAGGTGCGGGGTGGAGAGCCGCAGCCTGGAGTGCGTCAACTCTGGCGCCGACCTCCGTGGCCTTCTTGCGTATGGATGCGGCAGACATGTCACGGAGGCGATGATCGTCGTCGTCTTGGAAGACGAGTTCCGGGAAGTTGAGTCTGGCGGATGGACCACGGAGGTAGAAGACGGCGGTGTCGTAGGCGCGAGCGGCGGCGACGGGGGTGGAGTAAGAGCCGAGCCAGATCCTGGAACGCTTGTTGGGTTCTCTGATCTCCGCCACCCACTTACCCCACTTCCTCATCCTGATCCCCCTGTACGGCTTATCTTGCTTCTGCTGTCTCTGCTTTCTCATCTTGTTCTCTGTGCTGCTACTGCTCGTCGTCGAACAACACTCTCCTTCCATGGTTCACAGAAGAAAGTTACAAGAAACCAAAATCCCAAGAAACCAACAGGAAAAAAAAAAGATGATCTTTTTATTTCGGCTTGCGGCGGCGATCACGTCAGAAAAGCAAGAAGGCAGAGAGAGACGGTTTAATATTCAGAGAGGAGTGTTGGATGTTACAAGCCATGCTCTCGGGCCCAAGCATGGGTAAACATAGAAGACGAATATATATATGGTTGAATGTATATATGGGTGACAATATATATATATATATATATATTAAAAAAAAAAGAAAATAGGGAAGGCCGTAAGCATTAGTTTCCCACTTGGCTGCTAGTCTGTCGTCTGGGCACGGCCGCCACGTTGATCTTCCTTAAAGATAAATCCAAATTTGGCCGACATAATCCATCAGCTCTCCCATCTCTCTTTCCTTTCTCTATTTTCCCTATCTATCCATATATACTTAATAAATACTAATTTATTTTTTCAAAAATAACTCAAAACTTAATAATTGAAGGGCGCGCGCGCGCGAGCGCACACACACACACACACACACACACACACACACACGCACACACACACATGTTTGTATGACTGTGCGTATTATTAATTAAAGTACATGTCGACCTATATGTTTTATTAATTTTTTTTCAGATTTAAATTTTTTAAAAAACTATTTTAGAAGTGCATTTTATATTCTAATAACATATTTGGAATTCAAATTTTAATTTTTAAATAGTAATTTTGATAAATAAATTAAATTTATTTTATTCTCGCTCGTATAGGTCTAGATACGCTTGGAAGGGGCAGTTTCAGTGAACTATTATGAAAAAATTCCACGTGGCGAGCTTATGAGCATCTGACCGCCAACGTGGACATAAACTCGAAACTCATTATTATTAGTGAAAAAAATAATTTTACATATTTTAATTGCAACGTGTTTTCTTATATTAAGAAAGTAAAATTTATACGTTTTGGATAAATAATTTATTTATTTAAATAATAATGAATGTATTTTCGGACCCAAAAAAATTCCATGTGTCGCTGGCGAGGCTCGTATTTAATTTCCGGGATTGTATGTAACTGAATTAACTGGATAATATGACTTGTTTTGTTTGTTTGTTAATTTGTTGGAAAGATAATGATGAGTTTTGGTACTGTTTGGAAACAAGTGGATCTAATTCCAAGTTGGGTTTAATCAAGTCGGTGGTGGATGGACGGATGGGGGAGAAAGAGAAGACTTTCCGTCTACGCAATCTAAAGTACATGAAAATGGCAGTGCAAATACCCAGATTCAATTAAAATTTTGATTAAGATTAAGTTAATCCATTTAGTTATATAAAAATTTTATAATTCAAAATTTCAAATGATTATTTGGATTTCAATTTTATATTAAATGTATAATACTTATATTTATCATAAAATATTGGTTGATTTTTAATATAATTTTTTTTTTAATACTAGTAAATAAAAAACCCCCTTAAGCAACTTAGGAGTGCTCAAACCATTAATTACTTTCTATTCCTGTCACATCCCAACTGGTTCTGGTGATAACTATTTCGGGTTGATTATTGACTTTTCAACGAGTTCTAACTAAGGTTTTGTCTTTTTTTTTATATTAAAGTTTTTGTTTATACAAACTAAATTAATCACCGTACTTGTTAATTAATTAATTAATTAATCATTAATAATTAAGAGAGAGTGTAGTTAAAAAATATGACTCCCTTGCCTTCTTCTACTTTACTACCTCTTTGGCGCATGGGAAGTCAACCATCATTTCTAAATTCTAATAAACAATTTACTCATTAATCTAACATCATCATTTCGCATAAACAGTTTACCAATTAATTACATATAGTTGAAATGGGTAAGTAATTAATTACAAAAATAATTTCAATCAAATTTCTTTTTTTTTTTTTTTTTTTTCCTTTTTTTACTAATAGTAATAATGATTACTACTACTCGAATTTCCACACTAGTAATTGCTAGTAAAAATTTATTCTAAGGCATGAATAATTTCTATATAATGGGCGAAATCTATATATTTAATTTTATTATAAAAAAAATTAGATTAAATTAAATTTGTATCGTATTGTATATACTTCAACTAATAATACTGAATTATTAGAAAATTATTTTTTAATATAAATATAATAAATTCATTAAAATTTATTTACTACAACTCCATAAAGATAGCAATAAAATAAAATTTCAAAATTTATACAATTAAGTAGTACTCAAACTAGGAGGAGAAATAAAATCATGTCAGGTAGTTTGACATCAACATGGTTTTTGTCTCACTCTCACCGCCACAATAAGATGATCAATTTGCATCGCATTCCCCAGACTGACTCAACAAGGTACAACTATGATATATACCCGTACCCACTGGAATGGAATTCTTTATTCAATAAAAAAAAAAAAAAAAAAAAACTACGTATCTCATGTAAAAACTAAGAAAAGATATACACTTGAAAATATTAAATCTAAAAAATATCTTACAAGAAAAATAATTTACCAACATAATAATTGTCGCTACTTATTGGGGTGGAAGATGACGAATTGCTGCTGCTTGTGGATAAACTAATGAATAAGAAGACAAAATAATGCACTTCCCAACTTGATTTCTCAGTCGGCAGCCACCTCCCCCCACAACAGCAATCTCCTGCCTTTTCCTCTCCCGTATTCTCCCTTCCCCCCACACCCACCTTTTTTTTTTTTTATTTAAATAAATCAAATGTTATTTTTTAATGTAAATATATATGAACAGGAGAGGAGGAATTCACCTTGTGGATAGAAGAATCTGAAAAATGTACGCATCCTCTTACAAAAGTAAAAAGCATCACCAAAATGGATCTGGGCCGCCCTGTTGTACCTAACAGTTGATAGTAATTTAGTTTGACATTAAGGACTTGACTAACGATCACACAAAATTTAAGTGATAAGTGACAAAACTACTATGCACTCTTCCTAAATCACACTGCGAAATGTTAGAAAATAACTGCCACCCATACAACCCGGATACACACCATAATAGCACCCAGCAGATGATAATTGATAAAATAGTTTTAACGGACTTACTAAATTACTATAAAATGTTAGGAAATTACTGCCACCCGTGGAGCCCAGATACACCATAATAGCACCCAGCATCCCAATCGTGTTCCTTATTAATGCCAGATGATCTCGCATTAAGAACTGATTACACGCCAAAAACAAACTAAATCCAGAGATAGATACATTCTGTATGTACAAATGGGATTCTATAGATTAAAGCCATGCACTACTGCAAGCTATAGAGAAACCAAATTACGCCTGAACCCACCAAGTAACCCTTCAGCAACATAAACCTTCAAAAATCTATGGGAGACGGAGTAGGTAAGTTCAATTTTCAAGGGTAAAACTATCAGCACATCAATTTACCTAATCTGTGTAATATCAACCAGCAGACTTTTGAGGTCATAAAATCTTAACTGAAAGGGACGGCTGCTGGTCAGGGGCCATGCATCCTGCTGCAAGTCTTACAAAGCAATCTACCCATCCACAATTAACACCGACATGAGCCTTTGGAGAGACCAACCAATTTCTTCAATAAATAATTCTGTGACATTGTATTTGCACAAGATAAATCTTGTCAATTAAGATACACTCTACAGAAAAGAAACATGTTTTGTATCAAACACAATGTTTACTTTTCTTTGTTCTCCTATTCAAGCAGATATTTGGATCTTTTTTTACCCTTGCACGTTAAATTTTTCTGACAATTCTCCTAAATATTTCTATCTCTTGATATAAATTTCTAAAAAGCCTTCTCCACGAGGCTTTTATCCTCATCCTAAAAAATGTTCTTACTCTTACTGTACTACACAATCAGAGATGAACTCTTGGAGTGAGATATTCTTTTCTAAGAAAGAAAGTAACATTCTGTTTGGTTCAAATCAATTATACTCTCATTCAATCTCTAGACCCAAACTAGTTGATATGTGGAAGATAATCATAATTTACATATCTGATGCATGATAAAATTAACTTCTTTCTATTCTTCAATTTCGTAACCATTGACGATGTATTCTTACTTGTCAAGGAATCACAATAACGTCAAACTTTAATTTCACGTGGAAATTACTTTGACCCGTACTGTTATTTTCATTCAAATTTCTGCAAATTACTTAAACCAAACCCAAAACATGAGGAAGACAAACCAATTTCTAGAAAGGGAAAACAGAAACAACATAGTAGCAATACAGTAAACTAAAACTTTGCCTTCGAACACCAAAGACAGTCTAGCAAATCCTCTGCCATTCAGATTTGGTCCACTGGTAAATGGTGATCCACAATTATACATAATGAGTGTAGTGGTATTTGATCAGGTCTTTTGAACAGAAGTTAAAACTGATTTTTAATGCCTGGTCATTTAGCTGTTGAAAACAGTGGAGCACCAAATGCCCCGAAAAGGATAGGCTTTTGGTCAAAATTGAAGGTAAATTACAATTTAATAATATCAGGCTTGGATTTTTTCATTTCTAATCTATGGAGTTTTTTTCTTGTGTCATCTTAGCACATGGTTTAATAGTTAGTCATTTCTACAAGACATCTACACATGCTTGTACTAATAAAAAATGAAGACGTAAATGTCAAGAGCAAACAAATTAAAGTTAGAAAAATAAAAAAAAAAAACAAAAATGTTATAAGAAAAACTAAGGTCCTGTTTAGTTATATAAACTTGTTCTTAGTTTCACTTTGTAAATTCATAAACACATGTAGAGTTACTGAAAAATGAAAACAAGGTTTGAAGAATGATAAGAAAATTATGGCATAGGTTTGAGAACAACTTCATTTCACGTTCTCGTTCAAAATAGTTTTCCATAACTAAAAAAGATGTAATCATTTCTTATAAAATGGAAAACAAAATAGATACTTCGTATTAAATTTGCACCAAAAAGAAAAACACACAAGTATTGGAAAAGGAGAAAATCAAACCAGAGGAAATAAATTGTACTACTCCCTACATTAATAATACACAAATAATCAGCCAAAGTTATCATAGAAGTTTGTATGGATATAAGCCAGAAATATACATTTTGCACAGAAATTATAAGAACTAATTTATGCATCGAGGTTGAGAAAAGTATGGAGTGCTAAAGCTAGGCACAATAATCAGGAATTGGACAACCTAACAAAGAGCTGGAGAAAATAGAATTAATACAAATGTATTAAGTACCACACGAAGCCGGGAATCTTGGTTGATATAGGTGAGATATTCCAAATAACTCAAGAAATACATATAGCCCAATGTCCAAAGATTACTAACATCAATCAAACAATATATCCCTCGAGAAAATAACAGAAACAGTAACCAATTATGTTCCAAAAACCACACATTAGCATGTGTTCAAATAGCACCCAACTCCTTTCTTCTTTCACTATCTATTCAATCACCTTGTACTTGCTGACTGTTGTACCATGAAAACTTTCTTTGTAAGCTACCAGTTAATACCATGGCAAGGATTTAGGTTTGTCATCTTCTTAGCGAAAACCCTAATGCAAAATCTTTAATTCAACCTACATTTAATTATAAAATCATTTAATCCACTCCACTAGAATTGTGTTTTCTAGGGGACTCGGTGTAGCTTTCTTCATAACTTGGTATTCAGTTCTACCAGTTAACAAATAGAAATTCTTGAGCTGAATGTTTATCTTCTTACTTTTCTAGTCCTTCATTGTACCTTATATTTATCCGCTACATGTAACAGTTACTTATCTGATATTTATCTATCCCAAAATAATCCAACGTATTATTAATAGGAACAAAAACTTCCCATCAATTAAAATGAAATTATGGGGAAAAGTAATGAAAACAGAAACTATACAGCTGCAGGCACAGAAGAAGAAATGTTTTCTTCGTAAATGTGAAACATATGAAACTTACGTTAAAAACATTACAATTTCGTACTGCCATTAATACGGTGGTTGCAAGCATGGGCTCAATAAAAATGCTCAAGTAAAAACTCAACAAATCATCAACCAGAAAGGAATTGACAGAGGCATGTGGTATTCAATAACAACAACATGGTCATCAACTGCCAATGATTTATAATAATGTCCGACCTAATTTCAACACATGAGATCCATGCCAAAATAACAACAAAAAGGAAATACCACTCAATGGAATGCAAACTGGCAAATTATCAGTGTCAAAATAGTCTAGAGATTAGTTCAGGTTATTAGTGATAATCCACGGTAACAAAAGAAACATACTGAGATATTCTGGGGCAGAGATATACCGTTTACAGTATTGACCATGGGAATCAACATCCATTTTCACGGTGAAAAGAATCCAATCATGATGCTCCAAGGATTTGAAGAGCTAGACGAACAAATAGTATTCCTTTCCATTTTATGAAAAACCTAACTATTAACACAATATATACCTCCGTGAAACTGTTATATCTTTTCCCAATCAAATTACACCAGTTCCAAGCAGAATGAAATACCCACCATCATAATTTTATTCACAAGCGTCAAAAATACCCATCTTCCCCTTCAGTGATCTCATCTTCACTAGCCCTTAATAAATAATCTTCATTGTCCCAGTCCTCCTCTGTTACCCACTCATCATCATCATCCTCTTCCCCTTCAGAAAAGGCCGAAATCCTCGCACCACCAAACTCAGTTCTCTGCACAACCAGCTCATCAACCACTCTATCCAAATCCCTCTCACCATCAAAGCATGAAACAGAGAACAAGACACCCTCCTCCTCCAAATCCTGCCTCCTCCTTTTCTCAGGCATCAAATCCTTCTCTGTCAATCCTCCATTCTCGACCTCAACCCACGGCACCCACAAATCTGCATGTCTTCCTAGCGCTCTGTCCCAATCACCTACCACTACTGTCCCCAAATTCGCATCCCTGGCTTTTCTCAACATCTCAACGAAGTCCTTATCATCGGACACCAAGAACAACCAGTCAATCCCTCTGGTCATAGAATGCTGCATTTGCCTCTTCAACGCCCAGTCCGCCGCCTGCGGCTTATCTTCCACCGTCTTCACGAAAACTCCTGCTCTCCTCAGCTCAGACGCCAACCCATATCCGACTTTTGGCGTAATCAAGCTTCTTGCAGCTTCATTGTACTTATGATTCCCCGTTATGTACTTTTCCTTATACTTTTGCCTCTTCTTCCCCTTCAAAGACCTCATTCGGTTGAACTTCTTCTGCCTCTCCCTTTCATGAAGTTGCCTGAAATGCTTCTTCAAATCAAGACTGGTCTTGCACTTGCGCCCACAAACCCCGCAAACGTAGGGCTCGCTCGGGGTAACCACTCCCTTTCTCTCAAGAATATTCAGTTGCTTCCTCTCGCGGCGTTCTTGGAGCACCCATTGCGGTAAATGAATGAAGGCATGGCGGTTCGCATAAGCTGATATCTCAACTATGTCCCCAAATCTCTGGGCTACCTGTCTCAGCGCCATGGCGGCCTCGTATGGCGGGCCCCGCGGGGGCTTGTTATCGAGGTCCCAGAGCACAACAACTTTGCTCTGGTTGGGCGTGTAGATCCCTTCCTTGTTCCTGACCATGTCAATGTCCGACGTCGACGCGGAGGAACTCGAGCTCGACCTGATTAGGCATGGCCGATAAATAACGCGGGGATTTGTGAGTGGGGGTCTTAACGTGATTGTAAGTTTGTGATTGTTGAGGCTTGGGGCGAGGAAGCTGAGATAAGGAGAACGAGAGAAAAGTAGGTCAGTCCTGTGCATCGAAAGGGGTTTTAGAGGGAGTGTATCTAAAGAATTGCAGAGAGAACTCATGGTTCCCGAATGATGGGTTTTCTTCTCTGTTTACAGAGCACTGAGAATAGAGAGGAACTTAATTGAGCGGAAAAGCCTAAAGGGTTCTGTTTCCATGCCGTCTTCTCCAACAGATTTTTGGAGGGGAAGATACAAAGTGATAAGACGATAAGGAAGAAGACCCTGATAATAAATCTTGGACCGTTAAAGCCCATTTCTGCCATGTCTGATGTTCCATTTCTGAACCCAGTTTAGGCCTTTGTCCTGGATTTGTCTGTTAAAAATGGTGAGCTGGGCTTTAACGAAGAACCCATCTGAATCGCCCATTCTCTAAGTATTTTACTTTTTTTGTCAAAGATGATTTTATTATTTTCTTAAAAAAGGACAGAAAAGTTTGGAATTGTCATTTCTCGCCCCAAACAACAAAGTAAAATTGGGTTATGTGCCAATGGAAGAAGAGCAGTGATGACATGTCATTCATTAGTACTTGTTTGGTTGAGCCGAATGATTTGATAGTGGAAGGAGTTGTCTGCAAGGAGACAGACAAACGAGGTGTTAGAATGAGGAAGCTCTTACTTCAATGCTTTTGCCTGTTTTTCATTTTCAGATCATCATCTTCATGGGCATGGCTGCCTGCTTGTTTGCCTTTTTGATCCTCCACTTTTTCTTTCTTTCTCTTCTTCATCCCCCACTTTTTTCTTTCCTCAACTTTTCTGCCATTCCCATTCTTAAAAGATAATGAGACAGGGACTAATCAACAAGACTGTATTCTGAATTGCACAAGGATCCAATTCTTCTTCTTGATTGATTTTCATAACATATCTGTAAATGCAAGAGGAAATAAAATTTAGTTTTGTTGATGAACAAGTATGTTTTGGTGACTTGAGTTCGATCTTTTATGTAGATATATTTTTAATTTAGTTTAAAGAATATATTTTTTAAAAACAAAATATACAACATTGATTTTCATAAGACCGCAATTTTAAGTGAACAATTTGCCAATTGGGTTCAATAAAATTCAATTATTTATGTGAATTAATGTATATTAAAATTTATATTTTAATATCTATTAACACAATAATTATTTAATTTTTTTAAAAAAAATATTCTTATTAAGCTCTAATGCAACAAATAAAAAAACTGAGAGTATAAGCGATTTATCTATATTATTCATATTTCAAAAACATAATTTGTATTAATTTTTAACTAAAGTTTATTTTTTTAAAAAAAATTAAAAATAAATTATATGAAAAATTTGACATGATCACATTAATTATATATTTTAAAAAGTGTAAAACAAAAAATATAATTAATTAATTATAGACCAAATATTTATAAAATTTATATTGTGTATAGGGAATTATAATTATATATAGTGTCAAATAATTGTTGTGTCTATAATATATTAAAATTTTGTAATAAATATATTTATAAAGTTGTGATAATTTAGTTAAATTAAATATCAGTAAATTTATTATTAATAATTAAAGATTTAGTTGTCATAATTACAACATATAATAACAAAATTTTTGAAGCCTCCACTATCATTTTCCCCCTTCCTTCACCCCAAACCAAACAAAATGACAAAATGGTGTCCTATTCATGTCTTTTTTTTTTTTTTCCAAAGCCTACACCTCATCCTCCAAGCAAGACAAAACTTCTATGTGGTATATACGTGTACGTGTGTATATATATATATATATATGTATATATGTTTTAACATAATATTAAAATTAAGGAAAATTACAGTCACCACTACATCTCAAGTTTAACGTACTATACACCTGTCACTACAAGTATAAGATTTCTTAAATTAACATGAAAAATAATTATTTTTAGTGCCAACTGCCAAATTTAAATAAATTGGTATATTTTCCTCTTTAAAAAAAATGTATATCTTAAATTTTATTTATTTCAAGATTCCCATAATCTTTTTTTTTTTAATAAATAATAATTCTGTTTTTCTTTTCAAGATTCACGTAATATTCGTATTGATGAGTAGATGTCTTTAATAGATATATTGTTAATAATAATTACAACCTGAAGGAATAACAAAAGTGGGTTAATTAACTGTTAATTGATGCATCAATAAGTTTTAATTATGCAGTAGAGATTTTAATTTTGTCTCTTACTTAAAAATAATATTAACATACGTTAAAATGAGCTTTAAAAAATTATTTATAAAATCCTTTTATCTATTCTGAAAACCCACGTTGCAACCAGAAACGTGTTTTTTTTTTTAAATGACGATAATTTGTCGGTTCCAATCCAATTAATTAAAGAATACTCCAATGTAATGAATAAATTTTTTTTTTTTAAAAAAACGTTATATATAATAAAAATTTGATCGCGTATAATGTCATATGTATATACATATATTATACGCACATATATAATATATATATTATATTCCTCTGTCCACAAACAAAGTGCATCCTTCTTTTCCCTCTTTAATTTACTGCTTTGCTTACACAACACCGCCTCTCTCCTCCTCCTCGCCTTTCTTGAACCGGTCCTAGTCCACGCCTGCTCTTTCTTCCCCCTCTCTTTCTCTTCGTACCCTTTATCTTTCTTTTCAAAAGGAACAAAAATAACATCACCCTTTCTCCCTAATCCCCCATTGAAGAACAGTTTAGACCTCCAGATTAAGATAAGATGCTCGAATGGGTTCATGTCATGGCGGTGGTGATCTCCGCCGGCCTTCTCGCTGTTCTCCTCACCGTGTTTTTAACCCGATGGTGTTTCCATAAATCCAGTGTTGAGAATAACATGAACCAGAGAACAGAGAGCTTGCAGGAAGGAATAGCAAGGTTGCATCAAACGAGCTTACATAATCAGATTGATTTAGATAGCAAGCGAAGAGGCGGAGGGGGAACCGGAAATTATTATGTTTTCCGACGTGGGAATTTGCTGTTTAACTGGTCTGATCATCCGTCGCTCGTCACTGACGCCGTCGAAAATGGGTGGTCAAGGTTTGGATTCACCGGCGGCTACATGTCGTCTCCGTCGAGTACTAAATCAACTCTGTTGGGGCTATGCGCGCCAGGCGATTACAGAAGAGAATCAGACACGGAAATAAGCTGGGAAGTGTGTCAAGGTTCGGCGGATTTTATGCAGAAGATCAGATTAAATTCTGGGTTGAAGAAGGTGAACTCAACCTCTGTGATCAGAACCGCTCTGCCATTGCCGGGTCCTCCTCTGGGAAACTCTGCTTTTCCCCAAGAAGCGTATTTCGAGATCACGATCCTGTATTGCCGAGAAGATGAGTTTGAATCCTCGATGGGGAAAATTAAGGAGGGAGAAAAGGCAAAACTGATTCAAGAAAAATCGAGCGCCAATGCGATTAATAAAGCAGAAGAGTTGAAGGTCGATCATGGCGGAAAAGAGGAAGAAATCGCTGTGTCCTTAGGGTTAACAGTGGGTGGTCCTCTGCCTTTTAGTCTTCCTGGAAGCTACCCAGCATCCATTGGCTTCAACTCTGACGGCTCTGTATATCTCGACGGTAATTAATTTTTACTCTCTTAATTTCTCATACCCAAGTAAAAAAATCAGAATCTTTGACTTAATAGATTCTAAATAAAGAGTCTACAGATGAAATGTCTTTCTCCCAAGCAAACCCTCTTATAATTTGTTTGAATTTTGGCACGTGTCTATATGCACATATTTGTTTCTGTATACATACACTTGTTTTAGGTCAATTTTCTCCTAATGCCATTTTTAAAAAAAATATAATTGGGTTAAATACAAAGTAAATTGGTTATCTGCAACATGATTTAGAGTTTTTCCATTTATTGTATCTATATATGTATATTGTGCTTATTATTTTTTGTTATCACCATACAAAACTTTGCAATGAACAAATCCTTGACCTAAAGTTGTCAAACATTAAAAAAGGGGTTAACGAGAAAAGGCTCACCATCATATGTTTTGAATAGAGAAATGAAATTATTCTTCAAGGCCAACACCCTTTATATGCCATTCTTCATTGTACGGCAGAATTAGGTATATAAACCTGTTTGAAATTATTCTTCAAGGTCCTACAAAATATTGTCTCTATTATGATCTTTTCTATATATGTCATATACATTCACAATTTTCCATCTTGATTAGACTTGACCAACACTAAAGCCAAGTTTTTACCTTTATGCAGGAACCAAATTAGTGTTCGAATCCGAAAAAGTTGAATGGAAAAAGAATGAAAAAATTATCGGTTGTGGGTTTAATCCAAAACAAAAGAAAGTGTTTTTCACAGTTAATTCAGAGTTAGTTCATGTAATTCATTGTAAGTCTGAAGAATTTGGAAGCCCTCTTTATCCAACTCTAGCAGCAAATATTGATATATTAGTATTGGTAAATTTTGGACAAAGTGTTTTTAGTTATGCACCAGCTAATACTCAAAGGACAGCAAACCCTTGTTTCATTGGGCCCCTTGTGAATTCTCCAAATACAGTCGCAGCTTTAGGATATGAAGATAGCAAAGAGCTTTTTTCAATGGGGAGAATCGATTCGCAATGGTTTAATAGAAGTATTGCACGAGGATATAACAATAACAATAATAGTACTCGAACTATGGAATTTGACGAAGAATCTGACAATGATTTATTCGAAATCGTGCTGGAAAGTCGTGGGAGATCACCCAATACAGGATTTGAGCTACATCCTGTTGGATAATGTTATTATAAGTTATGAGTTCGAGGTTGTTATATTATTTTTCTTAACATTTTTGCTTTAGAAAATCAAACTTGCATAGCATCTTTGGGATTCTTTCGTCAATTTTCAACAGTAATTTTTATAATATTAAGTGAATTGTTTCATCATGAGAAAGTATATATTGTACACATAAAGATGTTCACTTCTTGACAAATTGAAATTTAAATTTATAGATCATGTAATTTTCTTTGTCTTTTTATATAATTTGTATATTTATTTTTAAATAAGAAATTTTAAAGAATATATTTCTTGCTTACTTTGGAGATATATATTCATATATTGCAAGAATATGCTCTAAAACAACTATGGAAGCAAATCATTAAGGATTAGTGAAGGAAGAATGAAGAATCGAATAGAGAAAGAGTGGAGGAGAATCGCGATCCAGAGAAAATACTAATAAGTTTTTGGTTTCTCAATTTCTTTAGATGTTTTTTACCATGGAAATAGAGGTTTATATACCTCTAGAAAAATTAGGCGCATATATTCCTCTTATACATTGTATCCTTTCTAGCATGATATATATATGTGTGTGTGTATATATATATATATATATAAATATATACAAATGTTCTTGGTGGACACATATTGGGGCCCCATCACTCGTTTCAATCTGCGGGTCCGGTTAAGGTGTATCTTGTCATATATACATATGTATATATATATATGTGGGAAACCGATATTGTTCCACCAAATTATTCTTCGTTTTGTTTATTTTTTTATATGTATAGAAATAATAGGTCAAATCCCAGATGCTTTTTTCGTGGTTAAAGATTAATGGCTTAAAACTTTTGTAATGCGCAGTCGTTTTGGTCAAGTCTCAGCTGACTTTTATCTTTAATTTTTCTTTTTTTTTTTTTTTTCAAATTTCAAAAATTAATCCATTTGTGTCAAAAATACATTTTAGGGAAACCAATATAAGAAAAGTTTGAAACTTTACCTAATTTTAACTTTCGGTATTTTATTTTTCTCTTTGAAAAAGTTATTTTATAATAAATTCAGCATCAATAAAATCCCATATCAACTCTGCCGCCATGTCCATGATGGTACGGCAAATTTGCTAGCTTTCTGAACAAAAATGGAGGATGTGGTGTCACGTTCTGGTTGGGAAAGATGAAGGAATCAAGCTCAAGAAAAGATTCTATTTAGCAAAAAATACACGTTTGACTTTTGATGATTAAAAAAATAACTACTTACTACTAGCACAAATAGGATAAAGCTGATCCATCCTTGTCCAAAAAATTTGGCAGCAAATGACACACAAACGCCTCCTCCATTTCTGAATATAAAATTTTAAATTTTGGTACTCAAAAATATAAAAGAGTTCAACCCATTTCATATAATATAATTTTTAGTAAATAAATAAATATAATATAATACAAATGTTGAAACTCCGATCTTTATTTGAACTAAAAGTTAGGTGTATTATACGTATAATATTATTTTTTTGTTTGTTTGTTATTCGCATTTATAATTTTTTTTTTCTGATAATATATTAAATATTAAACTCTAATATTTAATATTTTATTTTTAAAATATTACTTGTAATAAATAAAGAATTAATTATAATTTATATTTTTAATACATAATTGAATTAACTCCATTTGCATTCTCGAATCTATAATAATGGGTAATGAGTTGTAAAAACATTAATGTAATAGACACAAAGAATTATAATATTATATTTATTTAAATTTAAATGACACACATATTATATTTTATTTTTATCTCATAAAATTTAAATTTTAAAACAAATTGGAAGTGTTTTTTTCTTTTTCTTGGTGGAATTGATGAATTATAACAGCGCGAAATGAGTTTTAATTTTTTTTTTTTCTGTTTTATTTTTAGAACTTTGAAAGTTTTTCGTTCTTTTTAAACGATTCTTTATTAAAAATAGTAAACATATCATTATTATTTTGATTATTTACCGATATTATCGAATTCAAAAGTAAAAACTAATTAATTGAATGACAGTCAATCTGGCAACGGATTATTATGCTCATCAAATGCCATCTGCCCTTGCACTTTTTCCTGCAACTCAACAAAAGAAAAGGAAAGAAAGAAAGAAAGAAAGAAAGAAAGAAAGAATTGAGAATAAAAAATGGAATCAAGAAATCAACTTCATGTCATGTTTCTTCCTTACTTGGCACCAGGCCATATGATGCCAATGGTAGACATTGCTAGATCATTCGCTTCTCATGGCATCAATGTTACCATACTTACCACGCCTAAGAATGTTCTTCCTTTTGCATCTGCTGTTGACCGCGATATTAAATCTGGTAAGTATATTCAGTTCAATGTTTTACATTTTCCTTCCTCAGAATTCGGTCTACCAGAAGGTTGTGAAAATCTAACTGCTGCTCCGACTCCAAAAATGACCGTCAAGCTTTTTCATGCCATAGACATGCTCCAGCCGCAAGTTGAGCAAGTATTTAGAGAATGTCGTCCTGATTGCATTGTCTCTGACTATCTCTTTCCATGGACTGTTGATGTTGCCATTGAATTAGGCATACCGAGACTTGCCTTCAATGGAAGTGGATTCTTTAATCTCTGTGTCGCTCATAACCTCGAACATTATAAGCCTCACATGAATGTTGTGTCTGAGACAGAATCTTTCGTAGTTCCAGGCTTGCCAGATCAAATAACATTTACAAGATCGCAACTTCCAGACATTGTGAAAACCAAGACTAGATTCTCTGCTTTGTTTGATAAGCTCAAAGAGGTCGAGAAGAAGAGTTTTGGGGTCTTAGTAAACAGCTTTTATGAATTAGAACCTGCTTACATCGATCATTCTAGAAAAGTTATAGGATTGAAAGTATGGCCTATAGGACCTGCATCCCTTTTAAACAATGATGAGAAAGCTGAAAGAGGAGACAAGCCTTCCATACCTAAACATAGCTGCTTAAGTTGGCTTGATTCTAAGGAACCCACCTCTGTTGTCTACATCTGTTTTGGAAGCCTAATAAGATTCACCAAGTCTCAAATAACAGAAATGGCTAGTGCACTTGAAGAATCAGGTCACTCATTCGTTTGGACGATAGGAAAAGTCTTGACAGTTGATGATACACACAACAATGATCAACAACAACAAAACTCATGGTTACCGGAAGGATTTGAGGAAAAAGTAACACAAAGTGGCCAAGGGTTGATTATAAGAGGATGGGCACCACAGGTGTTGATTCTTACACATCCAGCCATTGGAGGTTTCTTGACTCATTGTGGTTGGAACTCAATCATGGAAGGGATTAGTGCAGGCATACCCATGGTCACGTGGCCAATTTTTGCAGAACAATTTTACAATGAGAAACTCGTGACACAAGCACTGAGATTTGGCGTTTCAGTAGGTAATGATACATGGAAATTGTGGGCAACAGAAGAATCACCTCTGATAAACAAAGAGAAGATCAAGAAAGCAATTATTGAAATCATGAACAATTCCAATGAGGCAATTGAGATGAGAAAGAAAGCTAGAAGACTTAGAGAATTAGCACGGAAAGCTGTTGAAGAAGGTGGGTCATCTTGGAGCAATATAAAGGATCTGATTGAGGGTATTAGATCATATAAACCTACAGATGTAACAAAAACTAGATAGTTCCCCTGAAATCATTGTGAAAATGTCTGAAAATTATTACACAGTGAAAATTCTCATAGCCAAGTATTTTTATTTGAACATGTCATGATGCCAAAAAAGAAGTAGCTTAAAATACAGGCAGATCAACCTGTTGTAAACAAACATGAGGGATAAAAAGACACTGATCCTTGCAAAGTACATTAATGAAAATCAGAGGATGCGAAACATCCAATAAACAGGCTGTTGAAAATCTAAACAGGATGTAGATCTTACAGCACGAATAATTTGTGGCAAGTCTATGCAACAATTTCAGATAGAAAAAATATTTCTCCTCATTAACATGATCAACCAAAATTTCAGAAATCAGATGCGTGAAATGTGCCAATCTAAATTTAAGTGCAGAGGGTGCACAACAATCTCAAAAAATATTTCTCCTCCTTAACATGATCAACCAAAATTTCAGAAATCAGATGCGTGAAATGTGCCAATCTAAATTTAAGTGCAGAGGGTACACAACAATCTCAACCACTCTAGATAAACTTAAAGTATTCAAGCCAAAACCAGATACTTCCGAAAAGAAAAGATGCCAGAAAATATATTTACAAGATACTGACAACAGCGCTCCGATTTTTGGTTCAATGTTTGCCATGAAATGGTGCCAATACATGATGCTAGCATTCTCTCCTGCCTCTCACACCAAGGCTCTGGATTCTTACAAGTTGTTTTCAACATCACTCACATAGTTGCCTATTTGCCTGTCTTAATGTATCTTGACGAGGAAACCATTTAACAGTAATTGACAAAGACAAACAAACTTGATATGTGGTAAATATGAAAGGGCAACCCATGATTGACACATAAGAATTGCAGCTGCAGTGAATATGGATGACATGCAAGGGGCAAATATATACCGTTTTCTGATATTTTCTGTCCATCATGTTTTTGTTTTTCCAGTAGATTTATTTAGACTGAATCAAGAGTGGACTGAATTCAATAAGGAAGAACTTCTGATATTCTTCACAATCGATGTCATAACTTCCCCATCCAAAAGTTAGTATACTGTCAAATTACAAATTGAAATTGACAGAAAACAATGAATTTTTCATTGCTTCAATGTAGGAACGAAATTTCTCCAGTCTAAAAGAGAGCCCGAGATCATAATGAATGCTATTAGTTAAATCATATCAAGGAAGCACATCAGATAACATGTGGATATTGTTTGGCCTGCTGTCGCACTCTTCTCTTGTATTCGGCGGGATCCTGAAAATATAAAAGTCACATTGCCTAAGATATAACTGTTTCATTTCAATACAAAAAAAAATCAATAATAATAATAAAACTTTACAAAATCTGAAATTCAAGTTCAGGGAACAGGGAAAACCTGGATATAGAGCTGATATCCATCAGTTTGTGCAGGATCGGCAGGATTGGGTTGATCAAGCAAATCTTGGATGCCGACCAAAATTTGCTTCACAGTAATGGCTGGTCTCCATCCCTGTTCAGGTTGGGGAAGGAATGAGAATATATCAGATAACCATTTATCTATATTAAATGCTGAGAGCATGCTTTGCAAGCACTTACATTGTCCTCATTGAGGATTGACAGGCATACTGTTCCAGAAGGATAGACATTAGGGTGGAAAAAACCTTGCGGGAATTTGCACTTGGGGGGTTTACTGGGATAGTCTTCAGAGAAGTGAAGCGTCAGTGGAAAGTACCCACCTTCCCAATCAGTCTGCAAATACAATGAGACTGATTATAGGTGATGATGCCATATACTTTTGAATAGAAAAAGAAGTATGTTACAAACAAGGATGGGGTGCTGCCCATGTACAAAAGCATTCACATAGTATGTTCTGCCGCTTGATTACAAGTGATGTAATCAAGCGATGCAATATTCTCAATATGTTAAACTCATACTAGAGGAGAGATAAAATTCCCATATCTACAGAAGCTAAGTCCTAAGAAGTACAATCTATTTCCTCTTTCTTTGGGATGAAGGAGCAAATATAGATAGATAGAACCCACTGAATAGCATCTCATACATTAAAATATATATTTTTAAATTCAAGCCTTTTATTCACAAGATGTTGCATTTTCATCTGATAACTCCAATCACTACCCCTACAATTCAGACAGTATATGTACAAATGTAACTAGCAACAATAAAGCAACATTTTAAGTTGCAGGTTTGGAAGAATGAGAAAGATAAGAAATCATATGACGCATGGAAAAATGAGCTATTAAACCAAGCAATGATAATTAGCAGTTTGATGACAAATTTCTTTTAAAAAATATTGATGACACTCATGATCCTAAACAGTAGACTTTTTAGGTCAAAGTTGAAATTCATGCACATAAAACTATAACAGGTAATTTTGTTCCTAACCAGCTCATAGGCTTACTTCATATTAATACAATATTACAACACAGATTCGGATTTTATTCTGAGCTCACTACTCTCACCCAACACCTGTGAACTTATTAGAATTTGATTCCAATTCTTACTTTGAAGAGCTCAAACACAAAAAATCATGCTTTTGTTATCCTTCCATCTACAAACACACACACACACACACACACACGCAGACTACTATGAAGATCGAGTAAGAATCAACTATAAACAGAACAAAAATTGATCAAGACTAGCAACTTCAATTTTTATGCTACACGTTGATAGTTTTAAATTTTTGTTTAAGGATTTATGGTTAATTTTAAGATCTCAGGAACCCATGGATATTTTGATTTTCCACAAATGCTTTTTCTTTGCACACGCGAAGCTGCCCCTCAGTTCCCTGTAAGTATTACTCAGAACATGGAAATCTTCAACCCTTGATTTACATGAAACTAAATAAAAACACTCTAAGATAAAATATTCTAGTTTCCAAATAAAACATCAAATTCCAACTTCACATGCAAATGTCATGAATATGCGAGTCCTGTAATTTACATATAGCAACCTAGAGAATATTATCTGTTATATCAGAGGTTATTAGGTCATTCCACTTTGCAAAACCTTCCAGATACAGATATCCCTACTGACTCAAAGTAACTTGCTCTTATTGTCTTGCTAGTCACAAAATCAGCACTTCCTACCAGAAAATTTAATAACAGCAAAACACTAGCTCCAGATTTTTGCATCAAGAAATCGGAAAAATTTTCGGGATAAGACTTTACAGAAGGAAACACAAGCTGTGGATCTTAACCAAGGAATGATACAACCATCAGCGGTGAAATACAAGTGCTATAAGGTCATATTTGATTCAATTCTCGTTCTATTCCTTACTAATTGCTACTTCTAATTTTCATATTAGTTTTGGAATAGAAAATGGATATGAACATGCAACAAATTCAAGGTCGAAGTATAGTAACTTAAACAAAAAGATATCACGTTGAAACCGTACATAAGAAAACAGGTATGACAACTATAGGCCAACAATATAAACCTTAACGCCCAGTTCAACGGAAAGTCACCTAAAACTCCAAAATTTTGTTAAACTCCTGCAGTAAATCCAAACTTCTCTAATCTGTTTCCATAACTTTCTTAGAAAAAGAAATCAATTTTATAGAGAAAACCCCAACGAGAAAATGTGCAACAAAGAGACCTTTTCATTAAAAGAAAAACAGAAACTTAGTCAAGAAGAGACTTACCCCAGCTTTTCCAGGGATAATACACTGCCATACCATCAAATTCACAGACCCATCCGAAGCAGTTTCGGGCTTCGCGACAAAACCCTGAAAAAATTAAGCTACTCTTCATGAAGAAATTTCTTAAAAGAGAATCAAAAGGACTCCAACAAAGCATAAAGAAGCCAGAAATGGAGTCTGACTCCAACATAATTCATACGTGCGGGTGATTCTTCCGCCACGCTTTTCGCTCCTCTGTAAGTCGGCCGCGGGCGATGCCACCAGACATTGATAGTTTCAGTCTCTCAGATCAATTAACTCTAAGCAACACTCTTTGATTGATGAAGAAATGCTCTATCTCCCGTCCCGAGAAGATGACGACACAACTTGGCCTTGGAAGCTTCCTAGTTAGAAAACAAGAGAAGAGACCGTACGTTTCTTCCCTTCTGAAAATTTATAAAAATTGGTTTTTGGCTTTGGAAACTGACAGCCATTTTCTTTTTTTATATAATTTTTAAAATTTTCAATTAACTTTTTTAATATTGGAATATCAGAATTTATTTTTAAAAAAAAAAAAAATTATATACGGTTGTTATTAAATTAGATTACGATAATTCAAATAATTTAATACTAAAATAAATAAGGTAATTTAAAATATTTAAATTAATATTACTTATGGGCCCTTTTATAGTTAAGTCCAGCCCACTAGCCAATTGTTGGGACCAAATATACTGGGCCTCACTACATTGCCATAAATACGCTGTTCTAAAAAGATTAAGAAATAAAACAAAATGAATGAAAATTATTAATTACAGTGGTATATTGTATTATTTTCTTCAAGCTAATAATCTCCATCACAATTAAGCTTAAAACCTGAAAAAATTTCATTAATTAATTTACTTTCTTTAACATAGATATGACCCCCTTTTTTTTTTTTAATGCAAACAGAAAACTGGAAATGATGCAATCATCAACTGGCATTGCTCATGATGATCTCTAAACAAAATTTCACATGTTATGTCTCCACGAATCCATAATTTTTCAGCTTACGGCTCCAAAAAAATTGAGTAGAGATGATAAAGATTGGAGCCCCTCACTTGTTTTACAGTGCAATTTTAAACCAAGACAAGGTATGATGGTAGACCAAACCAAAAGAAGGAAAGTATAATCAGATTTGTCAATTAAAAATTCTCTTTTCGAGTTGACAAGATGAGGGTCACTCTAATAATTATGCCCTTTGGCTTTTATAATAATAGTTATGTAATTAAAAGAATAATAATCAACCTATGACTAATCGTACTTGGGGAAAAATAATTTAAGTGCACTGATTAAGAAAACCGAACCCATTTGATTGGACCATAATTAGATGGTTCTGAATTCAAATTACTGCACTAATAATTAAACTAAGCAAAGAACCACGGTAATAATTAGAATTTAAACATCTAATTACTTAATATGATAAATAAACATCAATTTATTGGTCACCATTGACACAAAATTTGATTTTTAAAAAAAAAATAAATTTATGACGGATAATTAATTCAATGAGAATAATTTTTAATAGACATGTAATGGGTGTTTCTTAAATTTATAGTGAATGCAGAATTAAAAATATAGATCAATCAAGATATATAAACTGATCATGATACGGTGTTTGGATAAAAAGAAATGAAAAAAGAAGTCTGAGTGTTTGGGAATAATGTAAAGGAGGTGGGGGTGGCATGTGATAAGCAAAAGCTCCCACATGGGTTAGAAAAGCTTAATAGGGAGGGGGGAAGAGGAGGAAAAGGAGAATGTGATGAAAATTGAGGAGAAAAAAGAATCCTCATCTCTCCACACAACTTTCCAAATCATTTTCATAAATCTAGTAGGACCTTACCTTATTAAAAAGGCCTAATGTTTTGATTAGATTATAGTTAATTATGTTTATTAATCATGTTATTCTCTTCTTTAAGCAGAAAAGGTGGTGTTTTTTTTTTTTAATAATAATAATAATATATATATTTTTTGAAAAAAGGTATGAAATATACTAGCATGATAATTGTTATAAACATTATTAACTTTTTCTATTAGAATATTCGATTTAAGTCATAATTATTGTTGTTTAAGTGAAAACCTCGTTCTTGAATAACAACATTACCTAAATTCATCTGGAAAGTGAATATATGTATATATAATATAGAAAATATTTTAACATTATGGTTGTTGTTATTGGGAAGCAGATAGAGGTAAAAGAAAAGAACAAGAGCAAGATTTGTATCCTTTGGCTCTTGCACTTTGCTTTGCCGGTATTCATGGCTAGCTATCTGTGTCTTAAAATTGGGGAACAAATGTAAATAATGTTATGTGATGTGGGTTTTTTAAAATTAAAATGCCAAATTGATTGAATATAATTATAACTGTGCCTAATCAAATAAATCAAGGATCATAATTCAATTCCTCTACGATAATTGCATAACTTTGATTGAACATGAGAAAATTAAATTTTTTTAGGAATAGAAAGTTTGATCTGAGTTTTAAACTTATTATTACAATTAAGTTAATTTAACCATGGTATAATATTTCTTTTAATCAAAAATTAATGTTTATTAAAATTTAACTCAATTTTATCACTATAATTTTATTGATACATTAATAAAATAAATTCTCAGTAACACATAATCAAATATTATAAATTTATCATTATTAATCTATAACTCTACGTTATCAATGATATTTAAATTTGTGACCTTCAAATATTATATTAGTTCTTATTAAAAAATTCTTCCAACCAACCAGCGGCTCACTCAACAAAAGAATAGATTGATTAGCAGGCAAATTATACACAGATGTATGTATGTATATGATATCTAAAACTGTAATTCAAATCAACTTAGATAATCATATGAGACAGAGTGTGCATCATGAAATATGTAATTCTTAAAAAGGAAATTGTAGTTTTTAGAATTAATGTTTTGAAAAACAACAATTCAAGTTACAAGAACTACACAACAAAAACAAACAGAAACCAAAACTATTTGGCAATTAAAAAAACACAACAAAAAACAAAACAACCCGTTTTCATTCTTCTTTCTAGCATCGATTGGTACATAATTTATTTGGATAAATTCAAAGTAGACGTGACAGAAAATAATAATAATATATATATATATTTAAAAGGGTCAAAGAGTAATAATTCTTTACTATATAAATAATTTCATTACTGCAAAACTGAATAATATATATATATATATTTTTTTAAGATTAGTAAGATTCAGATTTGATAAATTAAAGAAAGAGAGTGTATTTTTTTTTTTCAAACAGTATAAAATCATCATGGGCAAATACATTTAGTCTAAATTTTGTGAATTGATTTGATAATCTACCTATTACCATATTATTTTTTGTACAGAATATTAAATTCAATTTTAATAATAATATTTTTCGGATTCCACCATTCCCCTAAATGTTTCGTTTAAAAATTTTAATTTCCACATAAATGGATATGTATAAGATAAAATTTACCAATAATAAATTAACACAGAAAATACAATTTAAAGTAATACTAGAGAAATTTAAAAACTTTGAATGCGCGTGTCATTTGAACAAGAGGAAAAAACAAAAATAGGAAGGCTAAGTGGTGGGGTACGTGAGTTGTTGCTTGCTCTGCATCCAATTCAAAGCTAACGGTAGGATTGTGGAAAAAATCTAATGAATTGAGAGTTAGGTTTGGGAAAATGAAACTTGGAGTTGGGATTTTGGCATCAGCTTTTTCCTTTTTGGGTCTGTCTTCTCCCCCATCTCTTCCTTCTCCGTGAAGCACTTGTTGCAGGAATTTGCAGTTTAAACTTTGTGCTTCGGGGAGAGTTTGCTTTAACTTGCAGTCTACCGCATCAAGGCAAAAACAAAAAAAAAAAAAAAAAAAAAAAAAAAAAAAAAAAAAAAAAAAAAAATTACAATTAATGTAGTGTCCTTTAAATAAAAAAAAAAAAAAAAAAAAAAAAAAAAAAGGGCATTTTAAAATTTATAATTTAAAGTGTCAGACCCAATTAGAAAAAAAAAAAAAAAAAAAAAAAAGACAAAATTTGCTCTCAAATCTTGAACGTGAATTCTTGTTTGTGTTATAACGTTGAATTTAAGGAGAAAAAGAAAAAAGAGAGCAGCAAAATATATCTCCCTAATCAACAAATTTTATTTTATGCAGAAACGCACCTAAAGATCCCCCCCCATCGAGCATGCAGTCTATATGTATGTTGAAGGTAATAATTGTTTTGAAGGGGTTAGTCCCAAATGAGAAAAATGCAGATAAGAGAGACTGGTTTTCTTTTTTTATTTTTATTTTTTGTTCTTTTGATTGATGGTCTTTGCTTATCTACTTGAACGCTCTCTTCAATCCTCTTTTTTTAACGAACCAACGACACCGCAACTACCACTAAATTTTAACCCACCAATACAAAATTCGCTACTAACAAATATATGAGCTGACATTATAAGATCAAATTTAAGTAGATAAATAATTTAACTATTAATATATTAATAAAATTGTTAGTATTTAGATTATAATTTAGTTCAATATATCTAAAAAAATTCAAAACACAACGTTTCATTAACTTTGTAAAAAAATAATAATAAAGTATAATTTTATGTACATGCATGTATTTTTTTTTTCAAAATATTAATACCTTAACATTTTTCATAATTACTTATAAAACTCTTGTATAGTTTTCTCTGTGTCAAGATTTGAATTATTTTTTCATTTTTTTTAATTAATTTTATTAAATAGTAAGATTATATTGTGAAATACTAATTTTTCTTAATTAAAATAATCGAAAGGAACTAAAAATTTAACATGTATTTTTATTTTAGAAAATAAATAAAATAATATAGCCAAACAAATTTTAAAAGTAAGAAAATTATATTTTTATAGGTAATAAACAGAACATATATATATATATATGTATACTAAATAAAATTTTTGAAAGTGAAAAGTAAGAAATTGTTGATAGTTTTTGAACAATATAATCCTGAAAAAGTAAGGTAATTTAATTAGTAGATGAGCTGGTCCAATACTTTTTAGAAGGAAAAATCCCGTAATTTAATTAACGAGTACGCTAAGCACGTGAAAATAAATAATAAAATTGCAACAATTTACACAAAATCTAATAGTTCGGTTTTTAAATTTCGAGTAACTACTTTTTTTTTTTTTTTTTTAATTTTATTTTTTTAATTAATATTGTTTTTTTTTTCTTTCTATTTTACATTATATTTCATGTAAGAGACCTCGATTTTAGACACAACAAGGAGCTGGTCTGGGACTTTTTTGGTTAATAATTAATTAATAAAAATTAGGGGCTAAGATAAGAGTTAACTAATAATAATCCTTAAAAATAAAAATTATGATAAATATAATATAATTTCTTAAAAAGAAAAGAGGCATTAATTAACTGCCAGAAGATCAGTAAAAGATGGGGTCCAGTGTGACTGAGCGTCCCATGGGTCCCACACGAGGTTATAAGACACTAAAGAAAAGGCCATGTGCTGGTGGTGAGACCACCAGCTGGCTGTGTCTGATGTGTGGGTCTCCCTTTCCGTCCTCTCCCTTTTCTCCGTCGCTTTCCTTCCATCCCCCCCCACCCTCTTTCTTCCTTCTCCTTCACGGGCTTCTTTTATACTTGGTATTTTCTTCCCTTCTATATAATTTTAATATATTATATGTATTATATATTTGTATTAGTCAATTTAAGATTGACAAAATGTATAGATTGGGCTTGTGAATGAGCAATCATGAACCAAAAGGCTAAATTATCAACGCAAAGCGAGGTGGGTGGTGGGAATTTAATGGGAAGATTTCTTTTTTTATACCTTGTTGCATTCAAAGAAGACAATGGGACCTATTACCTTCAAACATATATATATATATATATATATATATTTATACACACACACACACATACATATATCTATACGATGAAAAAGTTTTCATTGGGACCTTAGATATGTTCATTAGATTGATATTATCATCATTTAAAATGCTAGTTTTATGATGATGTGGTTTGAATTTAGATTGTAATAATTAATAACGTATAAGTATACTCTCTCACATGATTGTATAATCGTGTCTTTTATTAAAGTCAATTTTCAAATTATTTTTAGAAAAAATTTATAAAAAAAAATGTCATAGTTAAATGTTTTTATGAAATAGTGTATTTCTTTATTTTTTAAAAAAAATTGAGGGTTCAAATAGATGACAAAAAAAAATTCTAAAAATTAAAAACTTTTAAGGAATAAGAAAGAATATCATTATACGAAAAACTAAAAAGGCAAAGTTAACATTGAGATTATACAATAAAAAGAGATTATATTCATGAGATCGTATGTATATATACTACATATACAAGTGCAAGCACATGCAAAGAGTTTATTACAACTCGGTATTAGGTGGTTTACCCAATAAGCCAATTACACGTGCATGAAATATATATATATATATATGTATGTGTATGTATATATACATGCATTATATGAAGTCGCAGTAGATAGATATTGGAGGCTAAAACAGATGAAAATTGCATATGATTCCACATCACGTGGCATCTCTTTTTCTACTATATTCTGGGGGACAACCACCATCAAATTAATCTAATTCATCGAGATTATTAATATTTATATTTATCACCAAAAAAATTAAAATTCATAAAAAGAAATATTTATGCATAAACTAAACAAAAAATGAAAACTTTCTATTAACTAAAATTTTAATTATTTGATACAACATCATAATTCATAATTATCGCTTTTTAAAAAATTTAATTTCACCACAAATAAACAAAAATGGGTTATCGTGAATTATTTTAAGATCGAAGGGTAAAATGGTAATTACAAGAGATCCCGAGAGGAGAGGGAAGGAGAAGGAAAAGGGTAAATTTGGAAAGAAATGATTTTTTGTTTGTTTTTTTTTTTGGAAAGTCTTTTAGGAATGAGGGGTGCCATGTGAGCAGGAGCTTGCAGTGAAGCTGAAGGAAAATGATAGTGGTTGTTGTCTTTGCAGTTAACCTCCTCCTTTCTTCTACTTCTATTCTTCTCCTCAAGCTGCTATTTCCCTCAACTACCCTTCCCCAACATACACAACAAACTTACGCACTCTCTCCTCACAACACAACAACACACATTGTCTGAACAAAAACTCCAATCACTTCCATTCATAGCTGATAGCTGTTTCTCTTTCTCTGTCCTGAATTTTTTTTTTTCAGATTTTCCAGACAATGAGAACGGTTTTGTCTAGATAAGAAAAAAAAAGAAATTGATCTTTCACTCACGCGTACACAGAAACACAACATAGAGATTCTGTTTTCTTCTCTCTTTCTCTCTCTCTCTGAGTTTCTGGAATTCTGGATTTTTCTCTCTCTGTCTGTGTGTTTTGTTGTCTTCTTTAGCTGCTTCCTATGGAAGCTGCGGCGGAGGATTGTTGTGTAAAAGTTGCTGTTCATATCAGACCGCTTATTGGCGATGAGCGGCTCCAAGGTTGTAAAGATTGCGTCACTGTTGTGCCGGGGAAGCCTCAGGTACAGTCTGCATTCGAAAATATCGAGGTTTTTTTTTTTTTTTTTTTTTCCCGTAATTTAATATGAGAGGACGGAACATTTTTGTTCTGTGGATGACTATGGTGTTTTCGGTAGTAGTTATGGAGTTATGGAGATCTGGATCTCGAGGTGGTCGTGGATGAATGGTGGTTGACCATTTTGTGTTTTTGTATGAGAAATTTGTAGAGTCCTGCCTGTTTGACTGGCAAGACCGTGTTCGGAAGAATCGGGTTTTGGATCAGAATTACGGCAGTTTCTTTTTTTTTTTTTTTGCTTTTGCTATTTCGTAATCTGTTTTTTTTTGCATAATTGGATTATCAAAATGAAAGAAAGAAAATCTTCTTCGAATTTTAGTTCTTTTTTTTTTGTTTGTTTTCTGGGAAATGGTTCGAGAATCAGGTGGTTTGGCCAGAACTTTTACTCAAAATTCTTCGGTTGATGTCATGTAATGGCTTCTCCTTATCATTAAAGTCATCTAGAGGGTCGCTTGGTTGCTTCATCATTTGTGCTTTACATGCTTTCAGATATATATATATATATATATATATATATATATATATATGTATACACACGTACAGAGAGAAATTGGTTTTATTTTATCTCAAACATTAAGTAATTGGCAAATGCTACCATTTTTTTTATGTATCTGCATCAAAACTTGTCTTCTTGTTTATTATTCCAGTCTTCTTTTGAGTAGTTTCAGATTTCGGGTTGAAAATATGTAAAATATTTCCATGTGTTTGGTAGCAACAGTGTAGATGGCCCATTTCTAGATTTACCCAATGAGTTTCAATGTTGATCAGATGCAAATTCTGAAAAGTGATTCTTTGTCCTAAGGTGAAAATTATTTACTCTGTTAACTGTGATGTTAACCAGTTTAACTTTTGTTACTTCTTGCACACCAGCAATGTATACACATGGCTGAGATACAGCCTTTATAAACACATGATCAATGTCCAGTATCCGTTGCAAATTCTTTTGCATACTCATGTAGTGACTTACTGTTTCGGACAATTCTCCAGGTGCAAATTGGAACACATTCCTTTACTTTTGATCATGTATATGGCAACACGGGTTCTCCCTCTTCTGCCATGTACGAAGAATGTATTGCTTCACTCGTTGACGGTTTGTTCCAAGGATATAATGCTACCGTTCTTGCTTATGGTCAGGTAAAGCTTTCTGTCTCGTGAGAAGTTTGTGGTTTGTGGTTTGTGGATTCATTTTTCTCGTAGTTAACATTTTAATCTAATACAGACAGGATCTGGGAAAACATATACGATGGGTACTGGCTTCAAAGATGGCTGCCAAACAGGAGTAATTCCTCAAGTTATGAATTCTTTGTTCAGCAAGATTGAAACATTAAAGCATCAAACTGAATTTCAGATGCACGTTTCCTTCATTGAGGTTTGTTGACGTCATCTTGTATAATTTTTTAGAGCTTTTTGTCATTCCATGGAGCTCTCTCTCTCTCTTTCTCTCTGTGTAATATATGTATTGTGGGTTATAAGCATATGTTTAAAGAAGATGGCTTACAATTTTGTGTAAAAGATTCTAAAAGAAGAAGTCCGAGATTTGCTGGATCCTACTGCAATTAACAAATCAGACACTGCTAATGGGCATAATGGGAAGGTAACTATCCCAGGAAAACCGCCAATACAAATTCGTGAATCATCAAATGGTGTTATTACGCTGGCAGGATCTACTGAAGTTAGTGTTAGTACACTAAAAGAAATGGCTTCTTGTCTAGAGCAAGGATCACTAAGCCGGGCTACAGGGAGTACGAACATGAACAATCAGTCTAGGTGAGTGTCACAAATTTGCTGCTATCTACTAACATTTATCCAGAATTGCCATTAATAGGGGTTAAATATGTCAATACCAAATGTTACTTATATAGAAGTATAGTTTAAGAGAATATCTAATGTAATTTTCATCATATCCTACTTAGAGATTTGAGTTCAACATTCCTATTTATTTTCATATAGTGGAAATAAATGACACTTATTATTCTCTGGTTTGTGTTCATGTAGTCGTTCACATGCTATCTTCACCATCACGTTAGAGCAAATGCGTAAGCTCAATGCAGTTTCCCTTGGAGACAGCCCTCCTAGTGAGAGTATGAATGAGGAATATCTATGTGCCAAGTTACATTTAGTAGATCTTGCGGGATCAGAGAGAGCCAAAAGAACAGGTTCTGATGGGTTACGTTTTAAGGAAGGTTGGTGATATTGTTTGTGATTTCACATCTTTGATACTCTAATCTCATATTGGAAAGGTATATGATTCATCAGACATGATAAATTAGTTCTATCTTTTACACAGGGGTTCACATCAATAAAGGCCTTCTTGCACTGGGTAATGTTATCAGTGCACTTGGTGATGAGAAAAAGCGCAAAGAAGGGGTTCATGTTCCCTATCGGGACAGTAAACTCACACGGCTTTTGCAGGTATCACTTATCTACCGATTGAACAACTAATCTTTGCTTATCGCAATACAATAAAACGGGATATGTTCTCGTCAACCCAGCGAAATATTTGACGAAATATTCTTGTCATTTTAAATATTGTTCACGTCAAGTGCTTTCATTTCTTAAGTTCCTTTTCTTCGGTTTAGATATCATGCTTATGTTGAAGTTTATTAATAACTAGGATTCACTTGGGGGTAACAGCAGAACGGTTATGATAGGTAAGTTATAATTTTATTCAGTAATTCAATTTGATTGTTTTTAGAAACGTGATCAATGAAATTATTTTCTATATACACCACTCTAATTTTATTTCATTAACAAGTCTTTTTTTTTTTCCTTTTAACTCCTTTCTAGCATGCATTAGTCCTGCTGATATCAATGCTGAGGAAACCCTTAACACTCTAAAATATGCCAATCGTGCTCGGAATATCCAAAACAAGCCTGTTGTATGTTCTTAAAAATTATTCTCTTCCATCTCTTTTCCTTTCTAGCTTTCTCATTCCTGTGGTGAAAGATAAACTGCTTTCCTTGATAATATAATGTTCAGATGTTCTGTTTTATTATGGAATAGGTCAATAGAGATCCTATGTCCAGTGAGATGCTGAAGATGCGCCAACAACTGGAGTATTTGCAAGCAGAACTTTGTGCCCGTGGGGGAGGATCCTCATCTGATGAAGTACAGGTATCTAAGTATTTTAAAATTATGTTTGTTGCATAGACTGAAGTGTTTGAATTGTTAAGGACAAATTTTCTTGGATAAAGTTGTGTAAATTAAATGGTTAAATTTGCCATGAAGGTCCTTAAGGAAAGGATTGCTTGGCTTGAAGCTGCCAATGAGGATCTCTGCCGGGAACTTCATGAGTACCGTAGCAGATGCTCCGTCGTAGAGCAACGTGAAACAGATGCTCAAGTGAGTCACAGACACTTCTGATAAATTTTTCTTGTCGAACATTTGTATTTTTACCGTGTGAAGTTTTACAAGTAATAACTGCCATAAATACAGGTTTATAATGTAATGAAATATGAAAATTTGTTCTTCAGGATGGCATTAATTGTTCTATCAGAAGTGATGGACTTAAAAGGAGCTTGCATAGTATAGAGTCACCTGATTATCCTATGGGTGAAACCATGATAGGTAACACTTTCTTCATCTTGTACTTGCTATGGTAATAGTAAACCTTTTCCTTAATAGGAACCGCAACTCTGACTACAACTAGGTATATGGAACATTTCCTTCTAGTATCACGCCTTTCATTAAAATTTAGGTTTTCCTTAAGTTGGAAAATGTTCTTTGGACTGGAAGTTTCCACTTGTTAATACTCCTTTCTTTAACGTTCAAATTTTTCTTCAGTTGGAATATGTTATTTAGGCAGTAAGTTCCCACTTGAGCAGGTGATTCACGGGAAATCGATGAAGAAGTAGCAAAAGAGTGGGAGCACAAACTTCTACAAAATAGTATGGATAAAGAGTTGCATGAATTGAATAGACGTTTAGAAGAGAAAGAGGTACTCTCCTACATGTTTATGGTGCATTTAATTGTGATCTTTTAGAAAATATTTGGAAACCAGTGTCTGTAGTTTATGAAGATAGCTCAGATGCATCTTCTGTGGGCTCCAGCATTCTGCACCTTAATTCATTTCTTTTTCCAAATTTCGAAAATCTTGTCAGTTCATGTGAATTTTTCTTGTAATTATGATCCAAACAGTCAGAGATGAAACTCTTTGGAGGATATGATCCTGTGGCACTCAAGCAACATTTTGGGAAGAAAATCATGGAACTGGAGGATGAAAAAAGAGCTGTCCAGCAAGAGAGGGATCATTTGCTGGCTGAAGTTGAAAATCTTGCTGCTAATTCTGATGGACATACTCAGAAAATGCAAGATATCCATGCCCAAAAATTGAAGGCACTGGAGGCACAGGTGAGATCATGTTTAAACTAAATTCTTCGTTGCCTTTTAATGGACGTAGTAGGAGTCCTTTATTTTGCTTTAACCAAGATCTTGGGTTTGCAATTGTGGAAAACAGATTCTGGACCTTAAGAAGAAGCAAGAGAACCAAGTTCAGCTTTTAAAGCAGAAACAAAAGAGTGATGAAGCAGCAAAGCGACTTCAAGATGAAATTCAATCTATAAAGGCACAAAAGGTTGGTTATCATTGATATCTTGTGCATATAGTTTTATTCAGCTTATTGTTTAATCATATGTGCTGCAAATCTTTCGATTTTTTTATTTTGTTGGGATGAAATTGTAGGTTCAGTTGCAACAAAGGATAAAGCAAGAGGCAGAGCAATTTCGACAGTGGAAAGCCTCTCGAGAGAAAGAACTGTTGCAGGTAATTACTTCTTACCTTTCTTCTCAAAATTTATAATGTGGAAAACATGAGGTTTTTTGTTAATTCTTACCATTTTCTGTCTCTATATCATTGTTTCATGTGCATCACATGAAATAACGCAGCCAATTAAAATGGGTATATCGTGTGAAGAACTTGCATTTTTAAATCAATTCTTCAAATCTAAACAAATATTTCCTCCACTAAAATGCTGTTCTCACTGCTTATTTTGAATTTTATATGGCAGTTCAGTTTGTTGTTTTCTGATTATTGCAGAGAAGGGAAATTCGATTTATTTTGTCTATGCATGTTTTAGATGATAGTCCTATAGATGTTTATGCTTGATTTGAATATGGTTCATATTTATTAACAGTAAACTTATACGCACTATTAATTGAATATAACCAAACAGTTGCGGAAGGAGGGAAGAAGGAACGAGTATGAGAGACACAAGCTACAAGCTTTAAATCAGCGGCAGAAAATGGTGAGAATTTGTCACTTTCTATTATCTTTTATTTAATCTATGCATTTCATTAAGTTTGTTCAGAAAGCAGGACACTAAAGGCTCAAGTACAAAAAGTTTGATACTAGAGACCATTAAAATACCTTTCTTGAGTTCATGATTTGAGGGAAAAAGACATACATTAAACAAAAAGAACATTCAGACAAATTTATGTTACCCTATCAAAATACTTGCTCTCAGGTTCTTCAAAGAAAGACGGAAGAGGCAGCAATGGCAACCAAGAGATTAAAAGAGTTGCTAGAAGCTCGTAAATCTTCTGCCCGTGAGAACTTAGGTAGGTCTATAGATTTCAATTCACTGCTGATGTGAAAAGCCCTTTGTTTAGAGAAAGAAATGTGTTTCTTGATGTCGTAAAATTGAACATTCCCCTACATCATCATGCATCCAGTCAATGATTATGTAGAAAGAAATGTGTTTCTCGAGGGTTACGTATTTATATTATAATCATTTCCCATTTGCACTCCAAGATTCTTATATCATATCATTTTGCAGCTATTTCCAATGGGAATGGAAACGGGCAGGTATCAGCTTTTTGACTTTCCTTCTGAAGAATATTTGTTTGTTAAACTTCCTATCCTAATAATTGCATCTAATTTTAGTAAAGTTTCATTTCTAGACAAATGAGAAATCATTACAACGTTGGCTTGATCATGAGCTAGAAGTCATGGTGAATGTGCATGAAGTTCGATATGAATATGAGAAGCAAAGCCAAGTGTATGTACTAAATTTGTTTTCTTATAATGCTACTTCATAGTTCATAATTAATTATGCTGTAATTTCCAGGCGGGCTGCACTTGCAGAAGAATTGGCTGTGCTGCGGCAAGTAGATGAATTTGCTTCAAAAGGTCTAAGTCCACCAAGAGGAAAGAATGGATTTGCTAGGTATAAGTTTGTGAAAATAATCATAACTCTTTCTCTTTTCGGAGTAAAAAAATACTAACAACCCGCAAGGGATCTTGGAATGATATGGAGCATAGCATGAAGTGATATGAATAAAAGGACTCCAAAATTTCCTAACAGTCTCTAATGCTTGGTTAGGGCATCCTCAATGTCACCAAATGCAAGAATGGCCAGAATTTCTTCACTTGAGAACATGCTTAGCATATCATCTAACTCACTCGTAGCAATGGCATCACAACTTTCGGAGGCAGAAGAACGAGAGCGAGCCTTTACTAACCGTGGACGTTGGAATCAGTTGCGTTCAATGGGGGATGCAAAAAACTTGCTGCAGTATATGTTCAACTCTCTTGCAGAAGCAAGGTGCTCTTTTTGCTGAAGGGGATTTCTCTGTCATTTTGCTAAATAATATCTATGCAGTAAATATGCATATCTAATATCGGCCTAGTCAATATCAAAATTAAGCATCTGGATAAATAAGGATCAGATTTCACTCATCAATTTGTTGAAATTTCTTTTTCTGGTTAAGTTCTGATGATAATGTTCCATTGCAGGTGTGAGGTATGGGAAAATGAATTGGAAATCAAAGAAATGAAAGAGCAACTTAAAGAACTTGTTGGTCTGTTGCGACAGAGTGAGCTGCGAAGAAAGGAGGTAGAAAAGGAGCTGAAGTTAAGAGAGCAAGCAGTTGCAATTGCATTGGCTAAATCACCTCCTGTAAGATATACACATCATCTTGCAGGCAATAATGGCTAAAGCAAAACTCTGTTCCAGAGCCTCCTTTCTATGTTGCAATGAAGCAACAAGTGATCATTAATTTCAAACTCGGAGTTAATAAAAGAATTAACATGATCTATCTTGAAAATAATTAAGAGAATGAGGTCCTCAAGTATTTTTTTTCATAAAATTAAAAGAACATTTTTCATATTGTGATGAAGTTTTAGCATGCTATATTGTGTGGATTACTATATTGCTTAGTGATATTTTAATTGCTAGTACTGCTTCTTTAACTCTTTTGAGTGGCGATGAATAGGAGAGTTCACCCAATTCATTGAAACACTTCACCGACGACATGAGTGCTCCTCTGTCTCCAATGTCCCTGCCTGCACAAAAGCAACTGAAGTATACACCAGGAATTGCTAATGGATCAGTCACGGAGTCAGCAACATGGATGAATCAAAGCCGAAAGGTCAGATTCTTCCTCTCTTACTTTTTTTGCCCCCCAATTTCTATTGAAAGCTCAGGACTCACCTTCTGCTTGCTGATAAGTTTGAATTTTCTGTTTGTGCAGATGGTACCCCTTGCCCAGTTGTCCACAAAAAGAGTAGTAACCATAGGACAAGCTGGGAAACTGTGGAGGTGGAAGAGAAGCCATCACCAGTGGCTTGTTCAATTCAAATGGAAGTGGCAGAAGCCATGGAGACTCTCAGAATGGATTAGGCACAGTGATGAAACAATCATTAGATCAAAGCCACGTCAATTGGCTCTGCTGCATAGAGTATGATGTTCTGTGGTTGGCAGATTATGGTTGCTTAATGTTAATACTGGACCTACAAGTAAGATCCCAACCCACAGCATGGGGAGAGCATATAAACCAGTGCAGGTAATTTACTAATGGGAATCCTCAACTCCCATACATCTTTTAAAGGATAAACGAATGGCCATATCAAACCAAAAGTTGGCCTTTTTCATGAATGACATTTTATTTTATTTTCTTTAACATGCAGTATGCGAGGAGTGGCTGTTCAGGAGACTGCTTACAAAGGTCTTGGATGAGTTGATTTTGGAAAGTTATATTTGTAATCTTCAAAAAATTTTGGCTGTGGTTACCAACACATTTGGAGCATTGTGTAAAGTTGTGTGGATGCTCCTGATGGTTTCCCAGACACACAGAAAAGATGCCAGAGGAGTGATAGTTTTAGTGTTCATAAATTGACAGAACACATCACTCAAGTTGTCTCTAAGGTTTTGGTATATTCTTCCGCAAATAACAACACTTTGGGAGAGAAGAAGTTCCTGAAGGTCACAGAAAATTTGTATGAAAGGTGGTCGTTTTATTATTATTATAATTTTTTTTTGGGGAGCCAGTTGTAATTTTTCTTAGCTTATATGTTCTAGTGTTATATTGTGTGTAAGCAAATATTGATTTTGTTATATGAAAGATTTAATGGAAGCGTTCTTGATCTCGACTATAATATAATGAAGAAAATTTTCTCCTTTTGGAGTTCCTTTGTTTCCTGGGATGTTCTAACAAGGAAACACTATTATTACTATTATTATTACTATTACTATTATTATATTATTTGAGAAAACAAATGAAACATTTTTCGAGCAACAGATAATCATGCAAATTCCCTACATAATTCTTTCACCAAAATTTCCTACCTATTCATTTGTTTGTTTTAGTGTCTAATTTTCTAGAGAAAAGAAAATAACACTATAAACAAGGCACATGAGGTGGGTTAAGAGAAGCTTATATACATCCTCCTTGCAAGTAAGCTGCTTAGGATAAAAGACTTGTGCTTCTACATGTTTTTACTAGCACGGAAGCTGCTTAGAATCTCATTTTTTTTAAGGAAAAAAAAAAAGGGAAAAGAAAGGTAAAACAACACGAGTTTCAAAGCTTTATTACCCAGAAACGGCAATTTGCTCAGTACAGGAGTATAAAATTCTACATTTCCCTCGTATGGGAATAAGTTTTTGTTATCCGCTCCACTCTTTAATCAATTTTTATGACACAAAAATCAACTCTATCATATTTCACAGAAGCATACTTGAATATATGAGCAAAATCCAGTTGAATGCAATAAAAGTCTGCTAATCATGCATCTGCTGGACATTGAAAATAAACATCCACTCCACATGTTTTGCACATCAGATGCTGCAACACCAGTATGCATAATGTTCCTCTTTACGATGATTACTTACAAGACCACCGCACTTCAAACAGATAAAGCTGCTTCCATCCGAGAAGGCATCCAATACAATTTGAGTCCTTCCAGTTTCTGCTAGTATGGAAATCCCATGAGCATCCGATGCAACAGATGGGATGCCTGTGTTACAACATATTGGTGATTCAGGCTTTGAAGGCTCTGCTTCTGCAATTGCACACTCAGCAAACAAAGAGGCCAATTGGTCAACAGCAGAGTTTGCTTGAAGTTTACTAATGTATAGTTCACGGGCACGCTGCAAGGATTGAAGTACAGCACTATCTCCACCCTGACTTCTCATGGCCATCACAACCTGTTACAGAGGCAATACATGGATTGGAACTGAGTAACTATCCAAACAGGCATAATTTCTAGAAATATTCAAGCAGTTCACAAGTTTCTATTTACTACATATTGATTAGAGAAAGCAAGTTCTCAGTACAGTCCCAAAGTCTCAAGTATGAATCAGAGAAGACCGTGGAAAAGATCTATTTTTTGCCATCTATGTAAGAATCTCTCAAATTAACAGGTTACATGACAATGCATGAAGTACAACACTTGATTTCTTGCTTTTTATGTTATTCAGTTTCTATTTGGTTTAAAACTTCTTGTCCTCCATTAATGTATGTTTTTTCTTTCTTCTCCCTAATAAAACTTCTTTTTTCAATACAAAAATACACCAATATATCTAAGGTTGTAGGGTAGTAACTCTGTATGCTGCCTAACAAGGATGTCATTCATTTTCTTTTCATAACAATTTAAACACATTAAAACTTTCGTGGAAAATTTTTGCTTTGAGTTTGAATAGCCAAACTCAGATATCCAATAGACAATTAAACATTGACAAAAACAGCATCTATGTCAGTCTCACGTCTTTAATTGCTGAAAAATGGGATTATTAATGTCCCTTACGGCTTTTGTGGAATTAATTTTCTGCCAGTTACGGTATGCCTGATTATAAATAACGAACATTAGCTTCATGAAAATGTAACAGAATGATTTGCAAAAACTGAGGAAACATCCTAGTCTACTTTTGCATTCAAGGAGCCAACTCTAGAGGATGTCAAACCTTATCCAAGTCAGTACGAAAAACATATTTCCCAAGAGGTCTCTGAAGATAATCAATAAGGAATACAATAACGAAAATGCTTAAATTATCAAGAGAATGATCAAAAGGTTGACAGCTTCCAAATAAAGTACAAAAACTGCAAGCAATAAGTATAAGGCAATTCATCAACAAATAATGCAACTACCGTCGGACAACGAATAAGATACTGACACTTAATGAAAGCAACAGTATACCATTGGCAACACTATGTATCAGCTGACATATAGAACTTAACACAACGTAACAGGAAACTAATCAAATTCTCAAAATGGCTTTATATCACCACAACTTCTGTTAGAATAGTTGTTATATTTGTTTTGTGTAATTTTGTGTAATTGTAGGGTTATATTTATAATTGGGCATAAGTTAATCATTATGTATAAATACCCACACATGTACTGTTTATAATAACTGACGCAATTTTCCGTATTTCTCTTCGTGCTCTCTTCTTTCCCAAAGGCTTCTGATTTCCTTTATCTTTCTTACAAAGATTGTTAATCTTCAAACTTTTTCTTTGATTGTCAGTTCAATTTGTGCAGTAAGTTTAATAACTTCTGGAAAGTGCCGAGAACTAAATATGACATGAGACGACTGCAAGCAATCATGGTTGACACTAATGTAGCTGAAGCACCGTTTACCCTCCAATTATTGATCATTGCCGGTGAATGCTTCTTGCTTCATCCCTAACACGAGAACTATACCAAACTAAGCATCCATATCATCACCGAGTAACCTGAAAACCTAAAATTGGATGTACCTACATTTCACTTTATCTCACATTCTCCACCAACGTCTCTTTTCTTTCCCTCCCTGGTAAGTTACAATAAAGACTTTATCCTTCCCGACTGAGAGGCTTAACTGAAAGACTGATTATTTACTAACGAAGTCCAGTTAACTGACCATAAAAAAGGAAATCTAGAACAGCGTATAGCTAAATACGCATAAGATCCGCTTATCTAAGATGAGTGAAGCAAAAAGGAAAAAGATAGTTCCTTTGGAAAAGCAAATGAACAAAGTTCGACAAAATTATAATTTTGATCCGTGCCCACGAAAACTTAGCGAGATAAAACGTTAAGCACCTATCATAAACAGCCACTAATTCAAACCCAGTAATCATTAATGAAGACAAATCAACAAAAATCATAATTTTTTAATTAAACCAAACAAAAAAAAGGAGGGTTTGAGAGTTAGGAATGCAATTACCGCTTGAAGAGCCTGCGAGGGCTTGCCTTGATTGAGGAGCTGGCGAGCTAATGAGAGAAGCTCCTTGACTCCATCGTCCTTATCCTGCCGCAGCGGCTGCATTGCGGCCGAGTTCAATGGCTCGGTTTCCATCATCTCCGTGTCCTTGTGGTCCATGGCATCGGCGAGTTGTGAGTAGGATGAATTGCTTATGGTGGAGCTATCAGCTTCAGGTATCGACAATTTCCATATGAGAGATTTGGGTTCCTTCCTTTTGCGTCGCGCCAGATGTTTCCAGCAAATTCGGTCGTACGACGCCGCTTTCTCTCCAAGAGTTCTCGAAGGTGTGTGCTCATCTCGTATTGGGCCAAGAGTTAACATACGGGCCTAGTTCGGAGTAAAAAATTTTCTTTTATTTGGGCCTCCAGCCCATTAAAGTATATCAGTATGCTTAAAAAATTTTTGTTTGGAACTTTTATCCCCAGAAAATAATTATTTGGAAAACTTTTTCAGTCGACAAAATTCGAAAATTATCTCGTCTTACTTTGCTTGTGAGAAAATGACTGATTCAATAATATATAATTTTTAAAGAAGTAATAAATTGGATGAATTACTTTTTTTAAATCAATAATAATAAAAAGTTTGATTGAACTTTCTGCAGAATTAATATTTAATAAAAATTAAAATAACTGAATTTATATCTCTAATCATTTTTCTATTCATTGATAAAAAGTGACAGTATAATAGTACATCAATTATAACAACTAGGACGTTCCAGAATGTGGGTCCAATTCACCATCCTCCATTAACACAGCCTCCTTAATTTCCTGTAACATCTTCAACACCTGCCACATCGTCGGCCTCTGCTCCGGCGACCTCAAACTACAACCAATCGCCACCTCAACCAGCATCCCCAGCCTCTCATCGTCTCCTCCGGCTTCCTCCTCCCTGCTGCACTTCACCCACTGCATCATCTCCTCCGGCGTCAACACAGGGTGCTGCGACGGAGCCTTCCCCGTCAGAAGCTCCAGCAACATAACCCCAAAAGAGTACACATCAGATTTCGACGTTGCTTGTTGGCCGGCGTTGCGTGTCTCCGGAGCCCTGCAGGCTGCGGCATCCGAGTCGATATCTTCCGGCGGCGAGTTGGCTGCTAGTGCCACCAAGCAGTAGTCGGCGACGCAAGCCTCGAAATCGGGGCCGAGGAGGACGTTGGTGGATTTAAGGTTGCCGTGGACGAGCCGCCACGCTTGGTGGATGTAGGAGATGCCTTGGGCGACATCTTCGGCTATTTTCAGGCATGAGGTCCAGTGAAGTGGCTTCGCACGTGCGGATTTTGAGCCTGCATTCATGCAAATTAATTTTATTTTAATCAAAATAATTTTTATTAAAAAAATAGAAAAAGAAACTTAGTGTAGATTCCCCACGTGACAGCCACACCTCTACAAAATTAGAATCTGCTGACTGGGTCGGCGACAAGGTCAATTTAGTCAATAGTGAAGGTGATTTACCATTTAATCAAAAAATAATTAAGGGTTACTATTAGCATTTTGAAACATTAATTAATTAAAAAAGTTGAAATCACGTCAGCGGCAACTCCCAATGTCGTCAACAAGAGAGATTCCCAGTGCTGGTGAGAGAACTGGGATACCGCCAAATCGTGTAAAGGCTGGACAGGTGATAAATATTTCTTAGATTTTTATATAAACGTGGCAGTCTATGATTGGTCCTTCCTGAATCACTTTGTCTCCCTCTTCGCTGTCATCTACCTCGTTCTTATCAACGTAATTAACACCTACTGAGATACAGTGCCGAGTCGACCTACACGCAACTCAACACAGACTCAGTGAGTAATGCTGCCATTGAAGCAGGGGAAATACAACTCACCGTGAATTAGCGAGAATAAACTCCCATTGGGCTGATAATCGTAGATAAGGAGCCTTTCTTCTTTAGCCTGAAAATAAGCTCTCAGTGGGACAAGATTCGGGTGCCTGAGTCCACCCACCGATTCCATGTGCCGCTCGAATATCTCTTTAGTTGAACTCGCCAACCTGGTCGCATCAAGTCGCTTAACGCTCACGATCAGGCGGTTGTCGAGCACCGCCTTGTAGGTTGTCCCTAGCGTTCCTCTACCGAGCAACTCCGCGGAGGCTCTCATCAGCTGATCCAGCGAATAAAGTTGCGCCTCGCCCGCACAGAATACCAAGTTCCCGCTCTTCGCCACCTGCATCCCTTGCACTCTTTTCACCTTCTCCTCCAACTCCTTCTCTTGCTCTTTCTGGATCACCACCGCTGCCTGCCCCGTCGCCGCTGCATCGGACGTCATCACTGCCTTCGATTCTTTCTGTGCATTCTGACCTCTGTTCTTCTTCACTGTAATGACAAAGCAAAGAACCGAACCGATGAGGATAAGCAAACCAGACGAGAACCCAATTATCACCGCCGTTCTTTTCCTCTTGTGCTGATCGCTCGGCCGAGTTAACTCAACTCCCCGAAATTCCGCGCTCTGCCCTAGCCCCACTGTTGGCGGCGGCGATGCCTTCGCCGTCGCCGTGGTGGGGCCAAAGAAATGTGGCCGTGGGTGGCACTCTCTGTGCACGATCTCGCCGCACAGACCAGGGTTCCACGAGAAAGAAGATTGGCTGAAACGTAAGAGCGTTGGGGTAATGGGAATGGCGCCGGTGAGGTTGTTGGCTGATACGTTGAAAATTTGCAGAGAGGACTGGCTCAGAGGAGGAATGGTGCCGTTAAACCTGTTTGAGTCAAGGCGGAGGTAGTAAAGGCGATCTAGTGAAGCTAACCCGGCGGGTATTAGGCCACTGAGATTGTTGTAGGAGACATCTAGGGTTCTTAGTCGATGAAGAAACAAGATTGATGAAGGAAAGGAGCCTGAAAATGAGTTATGATTAAGAAACAGAGACTTCAGATTGACTAATCGTGACAAATCGGGGATTGGTCCAGTGAGGGAGTTGTTCTGCAGACTCAATACGCGGAGTTGGTCGAGGCGACTCAGTGAGTTCGGAGCGAAAACACCTCCGAGATACAGATCTTCGATAACGAGACGCACAACTCGGTACTGGAAACAAGTAACTCCTTGCCATTGACAGAAATGGAGGGTGGTGTTCTGCGAGAAGCGAAGCTTGTTCCACAAATCAGATTTGGATTTGAAAGCCAAGAGACCGGAAGCATCGGGTGGTACCAAGGAGCTCACAGCAGGAGCGGAGTGATGCTTCGAGGAAGCAACAATGGAGGAAAGTGAAAGGAGAAAACAAGCATTAATCAATAAGAAAAACAAAAACCCATTATGGGACTTTCTTCTTTTATCAAGCATCGTTCCTCAATGCAAAACAACCGCGCACTTTCTCTCTCACTCGTCACTCACTCCGCCATTACCCAATTATTTTCTTCCGTAGTCCACACTGAAAGGCATATGATTCTTTCAGGGGAGAAACGAGAGAAAAGAAGGTGAAAGTGAGAGAAAGGGAAGGTGATGGAAGCAAGCAAAACGTGACAAAGCATGTAGGAGCTGAAGAGTAGCTGTCGGCTCTGCCTGCGAGCTCAGAATCACGTGAAGGGAAAGAAAAAGAAATAGATTTGAATTTATTTATTTTTTTTCCTTTATTGAAGAAAAATAAAAAATGGGTTTATTCTGTAAAATGCATAAAAAGTAAATTTATCCATAGAGATTTGAAGAAATATTTACCCTTCAATGACTTTAATAGGTAGTTGGCGTCCAGACATTCCGATTTTTGAACCCTGATGGGTTTCGCAGTCGACCATTTGATAGCCCTCTTCCTGAATATACAGAACTAATAGGGCTTCGATGAGCCCACTTCAGAATAGGGAAGGGCCGCTTAGAGAGACTGATTCTTGCTCGGGGGGGGGGGGGGGGAGAGAGGGTATCCTCTGTTTTTGGTGGTCTGCTGTACCGACCTACGAGACTACTACTAAGTCCCACCTTTACCTTTCATTTTTCTCATAATGTTAAAATCGTTATATAATTAATTTATGATGATTCCCCCAAAGAATTTGTAACCCTCCAACCTCTCTATCCCCTTCGTGGAGGGAAAGAGAAGTAACCAAACTCAGATTAAAGTGGCGCTGGTTTTAAGGCCATTTGCTCGTTGTTGAACAAAGGTAGTTTTCACAAGCATCATATACACCAGCTGGGAAGAAATGTAAAGGAGCTTTAAGAAAATATCATCCAAATTTATGTTGGATACTACTAACTTTTATTCTAATTAATTAATTAATTTAATTGTTAGAGAATTTTTATTAATTAATATAATAAGTTAAATTTTATATTTATTGAATAGTCGATTACTTTTAAAACTATAATATAGCCACAAAATAATATTTCAATAAATATAATCATATTTTTTTATATATAACTACGAGAGAGTAAGCAAGTTAAGTGTTAATCTATTATGTTTATTTCAATTTTGTCAAAAAAATATTTGTTTTATTGAAATTATAATAATTTATTATAATAAAATTTAATCTAATTGTTACAATATTATTGTTAATACACTAATTATTATATTAATAAATTAAATATTATAAAATTAATCACTAGGTAAACTATAAAAATAATACGATTTATTTTAAAAATTATAAAGATTAGAATTTTAATTATTATAATATTTATCCAAACCCAATTATGTTGCGCGACAAACAAGTCTTTTTAACTGTTAATATTTTATAATGATTCAGTAGTTTAATTATTAATATGGAAAGTGAATTACCATTAAAAAATAACATATGTCAAATTACTATTATTAATTTGTACAAATATTTCTGGTTTCTTCGGGGCCAAGAATTACCAATACAAGCTTTGGATAACACGAAAAAGGTGTCTCACTCTTAACATTTCTCAACCCAACGATAAATTAATATATTAATAAAATTATTTTTATAAGACGTTCAGCAGCGGTTAGTTTCCTTCAATTAAAATAGTTGTAATATGTATGATTAATTTTTTGTTATAATAAAATTTGTTTATTTTATTTGCACCTAATATAGGCTAAAAATTAAGTTTGTTATTAATATGCCAAAAACTTATTCCAAATAATTTTGACTATTCCGCTGGGCTTGCTTTGCATTGAAAATGAATTGTTAAACGTGGGCTTAGAAGAAGACCGTTCAAATTACTTTCTTCTGGGCCAGTATTCTAATCCTACATCCTCTCTGTTTCTTTTTTAAGTTCTTATTTCCATTTTATAAAAAATAAAATGATACATAGCCAAAATCATGATGTCGTAGATTTGAACTTATAAATCTACATTTAATTTTATTAAGAATTTCATATGAATCTAAATTTTACAGTTAGAAAGTTTTAAATTACAAATGAATTTTATGATAAATTTTCTTATCTTCATTGGAGAGGCCCAAGTAAAGAAAAAGTGAAAGAGTAGTAGATGGATTACAAATGAATTTTTACGTAATTATCAAATAAGGTAGATGTTTAGAAGGACCATAGCTTGTGTTGTTGATTTTAAAAGCAGTATTAAAATAATTGTTAAATAAAAAGTATTTTCAGTGAAAATTATTTTTTATAAAAATAAAAATCGTTTTCCAAAAATTAAAAATTTTGATTTCAAATTTATCATAAATAAATTTTAAACGAGTTATTGTAAGTGAAGGCCATTGGGCGGCCTTGTCCGTTGAGTGAAAAGCCACCCAGCTCCACTTGTTCATGGCTTTTTATCATCTTCATTTTTATGGAATTTTATGATTGGCTTTAAATTTCTTATGCACTAGAAGAAGTTGAAAATGAAACATAAGTGGGATGGCCAGCTTCCAAACACCTCCCAAGCGTGACCAATCTTTTCTTTCATCTAATTATTGCTCCTTTTTTTCTACTTTTCTAGCAAGGGTTCATCCACTTTTTACATTATTTTAGTTGGATACTTCTTAATTTTCTTCTTAAATTATGAATTAGATTCGAATCGTGCATTTCTGTGTGGACTCGTTAAGATCAAGACGACACAATTAACACTCAAATTTTCCCATTGTATACATTAAAAATTATATAACCTTTTCAGCAGATCAAGGAGACGAAGCCATCTTCTTCTTCCCAATGTAAGAATCCCATGGATATTGGAATAGAGAATTCTTACAAGGAATAATGTAAGTCCACATTGACGAACATGGCCTTGGTTTAGCAAAGAAATTGGCACATTCTGCTGTAGATCTCTGAAACGGAAGATCAGGAATACAGTTGTTTCTAACATCAACTACTCCTCTCGCTATCAGAGCTCTGCACGCAGGACCCACCTGAATAAAATAATTTTCCGACAGCGACAAATTCACCAACCTCGGTAAACCACAAACCACCTCCGGCACCATTCCGTAAAGAAGGTTCCCAGCAAAGTTAAGCTGCTCCGCCTTCTCTAAACAGCTCACCGAGAACGGTAACTCGCCGGTTAACCGGTTCTTGCCGACGTCCAACACTCTGGCTTCTCCGAGAAACCCGATTTCGTAAGGCAAACACCCAGTTAACTGGTCGTTTAATAGCAAAACCTCAGTTAAGCTCGACATTGCTTTGAGAATGGCACTTGGAATTGGACCCCTGAAGTTGTTGTTGGCTAAAGTGAGGAAGACAATATGGGTGTTTGCGATGTTGTCGGCCAGAATCTGCATGAAGTTGTTGTTGTTGATGAAGAGGATTTCGAGGTTTTGCGTGAAGATTTCAGCGGGAACCGAACCAGCGAAGGAATTGAATCTAATGTCCAAGAAAGTTAGGCCGTTCATGCCGAGAACGGCGGCCGGAAACGGGCCGGAAAACTGGTTGTTGCTGATGTCGATTTCGTAGAGGTATGGAAGGTTAGCGATGTTCGCCGACAGAGTCCCGCTGAAATTGTTGGAATTGGCGTGGAAGAGAGCGATGTCAGGAAGTTGGTCGAGGAAGCCGTCGAGAGTTGGAGCGGAAAGCTGGAAGCCATTGAAGTCGACGGAAGCAACGGCCATTGCAGACTGGTTATCCGGGGGGCTTTCGCAGTAGAAGCCTCTGTATTTGCAGATGTCTGAACCGATCCATGATGTGGTAATGCCGAGAGGATCCGAGGTGATGATTGATTTGAATTTCTGGATTACTGGGTACACCACGGCGAGTCTTGGGTCAGCAAATGTAAGGAGTTCTTCTGTAGTGGCTTGGACAGGGAGGATACTTTGGCGCCCATTGTTGCAGGTTCTGTTGACGAGTTCATTGCGGCCAAGTGTGTCTCTGTGGGCGCCATGTGCGAAAGAGTTGAGAAGGAGACAAGCGAGGAAGAGGGCGAGTGGTGAAAGTAGAATTGTTGAAGAGATTGGGGAGTTCATGTTTTTCTCTGGTTTCTTTTTTTTTTTTTTTTTTCTTCTTAAGATCTGATTTCTTGTTTTCATGGAAGAGAAAAGGTGGCGAGGAAAAAACTTAGAAACATCTGGTACTGTACCTACTTTTATTTGCTGTATTCTGCTTTAGCTCCACTAAAAGCAGTATTTCTGATCATTGCCAACCAAGATAGAAATTAGTGTTTATAATCTAAAATTACTGGTGGTTAGTGAGATTAGTACATTTAAAATTATCAATCATTTATACTAAAATGTTATATCTGTTTCAATATTAGGAATTTAATTATTGTAAATTTTTTTTTCCAAATATAATAAATTCGTTTAAATTTTATTAACTTGTTATTGAAGATCTATCAAGACACTAATAATTTTAAATTTTTTATCTTATTAAATTAAATATTATATAGTAAACACCATTAATTATATTAGAAAAATGGATGGTTGGTCATCTAAATTAAAAATAGTTAGCTAAACATGGTGATTAGTGGCTTATAACTGAATTAAAAGAAAAGAAGATGGGCCTGAAGACATGAGTGGGTCAGTGGGTTGGTGGAGGCATGTTATTATGGCTGCAAAATTGGGCAGTGAATTCCACTTTCCATGTCATTTGTTGTTGCGGCGGCTGGTGGAGTACTGGCTGTAACCCTTCTCTTTCTCTCTCCATTTTTTCTTTTCTTTTTTTTTTTATATAAATTTGAATAACATTAAAGATTGTACTGTTAAAATTTTAAATGTCTGTCACGACAGGAATTTCAGGGCCGACGGAGCCCATCTGATTCAAGCCCGATAACAGCCAATATAGAGCTGGGCCGAGGATCCACTTTTGAAATTTTTGACTTTTGGACCTACCTTGGCCCATTTCTGCACCTGTACATGTGTATATGTGATGAACAATGCAGCAAATCCAGTAGAAGTACTATAAACAACATGAAAAATATTTTAACAACGTATATATGAAACTTAAATTTTATTGAATGATATTTATATATGTGATGAACTTAGTCAACGAGATCAGAACAAAATCGAGCTTAGTAAACAAGATGATTTGGTATCCGACACCAAATCAGTGAGAAAGTCAAACATTAACAACAGACACTAGGACTAAGTTAGAGATTCTGTCATCTTCTCACTTGACATTAATTCGACATTTCAATTTTCAATACCCAATTTCGATGTTAATGGATTTACCAATTACAAAATAACAAATAATTAAACATGCAAACTGAATTGATTGAGTTATTTGATAAACATGTAAAATTATAATAAATTTGTATATGTTTTCAAGAGAAAAAAAAAAGTTCCAATCGATTCAAGCACACTGACATCGATACAGAGAGCTTATTTAAGAAAAAAGTGAATGACCAATATAATATTTATGCAATTATACATCCTACCCTTATTTTAAAAAATAATAAATAATTTTTTTTTTAGTGTAAAATAGAAGATGTTACTATCAATGTTGCATTTAAATGTTGGTTTACTTATAAAATAAACTTTATTTAAACGAAAGTTTTATAGTTCCAAATTCAAAGCACATTATTTCAAAAAAGAAATTCAAAGCATATTTTACTGAAAAGATAGATATAATGGAAAATAATTCCAAAGTGATTGACCAATTGAGATTGAGATTATTTAAATGCAACGCCACGCTATGTAGCTCAAAAGCAATGAAAATGTGCTAGTGCTAATCCAACCAAGATTTTTTATTTCTAAAAGAAAAGCGACAGGACAAGGCAAAGGCAAAGGCAAAGGCAAAGGCAAAGGCAAAGGAATCCCCCCCACCTTTGACTTCTGCGCACCGCATAATACTTTACCATCCAATATAACATTATTTTATTATATCTCTAGACAAATTTATAAATTTTAGTTGCACCATTTGAATTTATTTTATAATTGAGTTAGAATAATTTTTTTAGAATAATAATTGATTTGTATATTAGAAAACAACTAAATCGGGATGTATCAAAGTTACTCAAACTTTGTATAATGTACTAAAATTATATTTATATTTAAAGGGCAAAATATATGATTATCATTTATAATTGACAAAATAAAAAAAAAAAAAAAGAACCCACTACTTGCTGCTTGCATGAATCATGATTCAACAACACCCACCGAATCCACCATTTCTATATTTCTTATAAAAAAAAAAAAGAAAAAAAAATTTAAAAAAAAAATCAAAAGGAATCCTATATTGTTTTCAACAGCTACCATTACCCAACCAAGCTCCTAGCGTTGACTAATCACGCCTCTCAACCACTGATTGATTGATCGTTTGGTCTTCTCCCAATCCTTGTCTTGGAAGGGCGTGATTAAACTGAGAAATCACCTCTCAGATGACCGTCCGATCACTTGACTTACGATGACTCCAGGACAATCGCCGCCGGCATCTCGGCGGCTGGTTGGGTATGGTTGTGATCGCCTTCGTATGTTACAATCAACATCATGGGATCGTCTAGAGCGCGCTCCACGTGTTTCCGAGCAGGACACCCTCTGACGCTACTGCATTTGTAATATCCCCTGAAAATATGAAAAAAAAAAAAAAAAACAGAAGTCAGACAACTCAGAGGTGCAATTTGAAATGGCTGAGTCAACTCGGTTTGTGTGTTAGTTTGATTAATAAGATTTTAAAAATGTCAATGGCCGTGGAAGGTATTGGGAAGTAGAACCCCACAATCGTAAACGACAAACACAGCCGTATTAAACGACATAAATAATTAAAGCGAGTTGGCGTTTTTCACAGTTGTTGGTCAAATGGGAATATAATAGAGTTGATAAATGAGTAAATGACCGAGTCACATGTGAACGATAGAAACAAGGGAAATCTGGAGGAAATCAAACAAATATTCAAAGGTACGAAAGGTTAAAAAAAAAATTGGGAAGAAGAAAAACAGAGGAACTGATTGACTGGTGAGTCAAAACTCAGAACTCGAAGAACAAACCTTGGATGAGGAGAGCCTTTGATTGGTTTCTGGCCATATTTTCTCCAAGAATAATCATCGGGTGGAATATCAGCCATCTTGTTGCTAATTGCAGGAACTCTGATTACTCTCTTTACCCTTGATTTTCTGCTCCATTAAGCACCATTGATGGATTCAAAGCAGAGTCAGTCACAGTTACAAAATCATGCATATCCTTAAAACATAGAATCGAATGAAGATTAAATAGTGATTTAAACAGGAATCCGACTTGCCTTTTCTTGGAGCAATGACATCGACTAGAAGATGAACCGCACTTGAGAGCAGCATCGTCCATGGAACTGCACTTCCTCTTGAGAGAAGAACATGACAAAGGAGGCTTGCCAGAGGACGCAACATGAGATGGGTTTGTGAACTGAAAACCAGAAGATAAAGATCGCTGTATGCTATCCGTTTCCCCAGTTAAGGACGACATGAAAGAAGTCGCGGCAGAAATTGATGGAGATGGTGAGAAATTGATTGTGCCATGAGCATCATTTCTCTCCACGAATCCGCTCTTGGTCACCCCCAGATGAGGATTGGACTTGTTGTGGTGGTGATTGTGGGGCAGAGGAGGTAGACGATGAAGGGGAGTTGGACAATAGACTCTGAAAGCAGAACCTTGCTCTGTCGTTTGATGATACGTGGCCGACGGAACAGAAACAGATGGACCTGGGTCTTGGTGATTGCTCTGCGTTTGAAACTTTGGCTGGGATTGCTGCTGCTGTTCTGGTTGTTGCTGGGGGTGAATCTGGACGGCAGGAGCTCTTCTGAACCGAGCATGGCCAGTTCTAGATCGACCCAGCAGAGATATCATCTTCTTGAAGTTGTTCACAGCTACATCTGCAACAGCCTTGATTTCCACCGCTGGCGGTGGGCTTAACGAGGACGACGGCGAGGATTCCTGATACAGCTGTTGCTTATCTCTCGGTTGACTTTGAGAAAGCAATCTTATCACCTCCTCAACACCCTGAATTCCAGCCGATGCCGCCTCCCGCAGAGCATTCTCATCCATCCTCGCCGGCGACGCCGCTGCGAAACTATCACCACCGTAACCCATCATCAACTCCACAGCCATCCTTCTCCAGAACCATCCACAAACCAGACAAACCCGTAAATACAATTAGATTGTTGATTTGTTATAAAAACAAATACTCCCGTAAGAAAGCACCGCAAGAATTAAAAAAAAAAAAAAGAAGGAAAAAAGATTAAAAAAAAAACGAAAAAGAAAAGCAGAGAGACAAGGTGGAAGACGATGATGATAAAAGGGGTAGAATTAAGGGAATGGAGTCAAACTGATACCCTCTCTATGCAAGGCATCGTGTCGTTTTTTCATATATTGCCGTCAACCCTATGAACCAGTTAAATCACTCCACGTGGCGAACTTTTGTCTGGACATTGACCGCCTATTTAAATGCGGGACCCGGCAACGGCATAAACCGGTTGGGAACCGTGTAAAGAAATTATGAGAGAGAAAGTCAAAAGGTCGCTGTGAGCCGTTGGATTGGTGACTCTGTAACGCACATAGAGAGCGGCGTTTAGTTGGAGATGGTGAGGTAGAGTTGACCTTTAACAGCTTTTAATGCAAAAGTCATTAGTGAGAGAGGGTAAGGCCGTGGGTCCCACGGGGTTTCTTCTTTACCGGACACCGGAAGCTACGTCAAAGCCTCATCCCACAAGTCACATGGGATTCTTTCTTCTTCGAGAGAGAACTCCCAATTTTTTCTTATAATTCTTTTTCTTTCAAAATGGGCCCACTATAATTATTTGATGAAATCAAGATACATTCTCCACCGTCGATCAGATCCCATAATGAGATATTGCGTCATCAAAGTTGAATTCGCCAAGCATGGGGTCGGACTATGCATGGACTTATGGCGGGTTGCGTACAAGTGGACGTTGAAAAAAAGCCTCTCACTACTATTTGCCAATAAATTAAATAAATAAATATTTTTTGTTAGGTCAACTTGTTTTCGTTAAAATCAAATGATCATCCCGTCAATACCATTTTATTTATCTATCTATATTTAGCTAATCAGAAAAAATATATATATATTTATAAAAGGCAGGAGCAAGAAATTTAAACCTTAAATTATGGAAAAATAACATGAAAATTTTAAGACATTATATTACACACGATGATAATAATGCATGGATACACAAAATTCGGAAAATAAGAAAACACGGAAACACCAATCGTTGAATATATTTTATATTTATGACCTTTCGCCATCATTAGTTAGGTCAAGGCGAAATTAGGATAAATACTAAACAGTTTTTGACAAAATAACAGTACAAGCTGTTATTAATTAATATTGAAACGGGATTTAATTTTTTTTTAATTATAATTTTGTAGAAGTATTAATCAAATATTTAATTATTAAAAAATAAAAAAAAGTGTGAGGCATACACAACATGGGGGCGCCTTGACTTGCAGAAAATTCCGTTTGTGAACGAACACAAGTCCATGAATAGGACTGTAGTCAGCATTTAACGAATTTCATGGTTTCTTCCAACAAAAGGAAAAGAATATTAAAATTTGAAAGGATTGCTTGAAAAACAATTCATAGGCTTTCCACATTTTGAGATCAAATCCATGAAATAAGGAAGGATCGTGGGAAAGGGATTTTTACCCTTATAATTTTATTTAATAAATCTCTGAATTTCATCATCCCCAAACAGACCTCCAACACAAAAAAAAAAAAAAAAACCAATCTATATAAATGCTTACCCAAAGCAGCATTTTATTAATTATACATATATATGAGACACTGTTTAATATTTCTAAATTGAGAAAACACAAAATAATTATACTTTTTTCTTAATAGCATATAACCCAGCTAAATACTACTATTGATTAAGGAAATAAGTGAGCACAGGGTGTATTTTATGATTTTCTTTAATCAGCGAAGATATCATTTTATGTTTTTTTTTTTTTTTTACTGAATACGACGTCGTATGTCCATTTTGTTTCAATTTTGGAGTAGAGAGTTCCTAAAATACTCCTCCATGTTGTCGGGCCACCCCGTGTATTATTAATGTTTGAAGTCAAATAATAATAAAAAGAAAAATCCAATTCCATAGTAAATCGGGGGTGCATAAATGAAGAGATTCACACGCTAATATTAATCAACTTTTCACACGCCTTCAGAAAATTTTGCCTATCAATAGTTTAATCTTATAGTAAATTTAATAAATAAAACTTGAATTTTTTATTTACTTATAAAATGATGTTATATATATATATATTATCTTATTCACAACATAATATATTTTTTTAACTATTTTGTAATTTTTATTATACAGTATATGATAACACAGTTAAAATATAATGTCTATATTAAAGTAAGCCATTGTTTGATTTCATTATTTCAAAACTCACAATAAAAATTACATAAAAATATTTCAATGTGATATTTAGACACACACTTTAATTTTTCCTTATATATTATACATGAAGTTAAAATCGATTTCACTTTTTATAATATATCAAATAAAATATTTTTTTGTAAACTTTCGATGGATAATATAACTTTATTTATTAAATATTTTATGTTTATATAATTTTTTTATGTAAATACGTGATCTTATTATGTATCTAATTATGAATTTATAGTGTTAATAATTCTGTTAAGTTTAACTCCTAAAATTCATGCATACCAAATATTTTATTTTGATATTTCTTATTGAATATTTATCTTTCAATTATTTGATTGTAACTGGTAATATATGTGTACATATCCTATGATTGTTAGTTTATGAATGACCCAAACAATATAATTTAGCATGACCCTCGAGTAGTCATCCAAAATGTTCCGATAGTTTTCATTATTATGTTCATATCAAATTTAAACTCTTTATATTAATATAAAACAAAAATTAATCTATTACAACTAATAAATTTTCCTAATTTATATGTAACAATCAAATAACGATGCATTAATTTGCTAGTAATTAACAAAGTATCAAATTTATATATATGCGTAGAATATATAAATTATTATATATATATATATATATCAAATGATTAAAATATATACAATAAATCTGAACGAAATATAATATTACTACAGTTATATAAATTAGTCTACAAATATTTTACCCGCTCAATTGAAGAAAAAAGAAAAATCAAAGTAACAAAATTTAGAAGAGCAGAAGTGTGATTCATACACAACACGGGTTGCAAAAGTAGCGTGGACTCTTGGACTATCAATAAACAAAAAATATGCTTTTGAACACAAGCCCGTGATACAAGATTCTACCAAACATTTTGCCGATTTTTGTTTCTTCCGACAAAAGAATAAAAATAAAATAAATATATATAAAATAAATAAATAAATACATATATATATACACACACGCACACACACATACACACACACACACACATGAAATGGGTCTCCTGTTCTAATGAGACTTGTGGGTAAGTGGTGAAGTACTGATATTTTTTAGAATAATTCGAATTGAAGCAATTGAATATTTAACTTTGAAGCTATATGATATAATCAATTAATAAAAAATATTATAATACTCCACTTTTATCATATATCATACTGTGTACATATATATATATATTATATTCATAGAATACAATTCAAATTTAAAATCTTTTAATGGTGAAATTTTACTTTTTAAATTCCCAAATTTTATGATTTAATTAAAATGTAATTATAATAGTCGTTACATCTTTATCAAGTGAATCAAACAATCCATTTACACGTCTAATTTAAGTTCATTCATTCATTTTTTCCATTATAAGTCCAAAAGCTCAGTGGGCTTTTTTATAAGCTATTCAGCTGTCAACTGAAAGGGGCTTTTTTTTTTTTTTTTTAACTTGAACTATAAGCTAAAAGCCGCTTTTTTGAACTTGAAACAACGATGAAGTGGAGACAATTACAATAGTTTTTTAAAAATATACTCTCTTTAAAGCTTAAAGCCCTAAAACAATGAAAAGCCCAATGGTAGAAAATGGTATGTTAATGATTATACAATTAAATACATTGTTAATGTTGTAAATTTCAATTAATTAAATAATTAAAATTTATAAATTAATTAACAATTAATATATTTGAACCAGATGCAGTATTAAAGTAGTAAATGACGATTTTTCATAAGTTTTATTAATAAGTAATTTAATAAAACAAATGACCTACCTTTAACAATTTATTAAAATGATAAAACTAATAAATAATTTATTAAATATTAAGTTAATTAATGATTAATTAATTGAATAAATAAAATTAATTAATTAATTTTTAATATTAGTTTAATAAGGAAATTCGTGATTCCGTTAGAATTCCGTGAACAACCGCACAAACGTTTCAATTCCATGTACGGTTGTCGTTAAAATTGCGAACAAATAAACTTTTATAAATATGTGACGTTAAAATTCACGTGGGTGCCCCGTTCAAAATGACGTCATCAAGTATATTCAATTTGAGGCCAGGTGGAAAATTAGAATCAAGCGCATCTACCATTTTTTGAATCTCTTTAATTTTTAAATAAAAATGGGGAATACTTCTATGCTAAATTGAATTTTTTCATTTAATTTACAGTCAAACATATACAACCTCCAATTTTGTATATATATATTTATGTATATTTTTTTAAACTTTAACTTAAAATTTATTCTTAAATAAATTCAGATATATTGTAGAAGTCTCAATTTACTTTAGATTTCGAACGAATTTTTAAAATTTATATTTTTTTACTATATAAATTTTAGATTAACATTACTATACTCATATACTAATAAAAAAATAAAATACGCAAGATCCAAAAAAAAATCTTTAGTAAATTAAAAAATATTAATAATATATATTATATATTTAAAATTAACAAATATAAACATTAAACTAAATAATTGTTGCGATTAAGTTGAGATGTTTTTTTCACATAAATTGAACCGTATTAAGTATAAATGGTCCCTTTTCTTAATAAAAATAAAAATAAATGTTCCTATAATTTTCTCCATATAAAAAGAATATAGTTTAGTTTTCAACTTTGCAAGTTGTTCAGAGTTATTTATTTTTGTATTAATATATTTTATCTTATTAATTTCAATAATTTTTTTTAAACTTATTATCTACAAGAAAAAAATCTTAATTCATTAAAAATATATATTTAGTTTAAATACAACATTATCTAATTTTAATTACAAATTTTCAAATATATGCAATTATTTTCATAATTTCCAATTGGATTGCAAGTAAAAAGCTTATAGATCCTGACAATGAAACCTTTCACATGGGTGAAGTCAACATTTATGAAAATTCAACTTCTACAGTTTTCATATTTTTCGTATTTTTTATTCGAAATGCCAACGATTTGGCCATTAAATCGATGTGTGTGTGTGTGTGTGTGTGTATATATATATGTGCGTGTGAGATTAAATATATGTATATTTAGTTATTTGTAAGCTTATAAAACAAAGTTACACGTTTATTTATAAAAAGTTGATTCTTTTTTAAATTAAATAAATTTTCTTTGGTTATTCACATAGTTTGACTTCAAAATTTATTTTTAAACAAAATCTTGTCAAAGATTAAAATAAAGTTTCACAGTTATTTTATAATTATACATCTTTTAGTTAAACATAAATATAATTAACAAGGATATAAAACAAAATAAAGATATCATTCTCAAAGCACAAAATTAAACAATCCATAATTACTTTAAAGAATCCATTCTCCATATAAAAATTATCAAATAACTTTAATATTGTATAAAAATAGTAACAAAATGAGTTATGTGCGGATTTTATCAAAATCAAATTCATCTTAAGTGCATAATATATCGTCTCGATAACTATTAGATTCCAAACATATTCATAAAAAATATTTTTATTCATACCATGCAAATTTACGTTGAAACCCGCTCCATTCTGGTTTATTAAAGATAATAAAATCTTATATGATGTGAACAGACTTGGTAACAAACAATGCATATGCTAATTAACAAAAATAAGACCAACTAACTAATGGATAAAATGTTAAATATGGCAAATGCGAGACTAGGAAAACAAAGATGCTGAAGGATAGAGACGACCTTGCAAGACATGTGAAAATTTGAGGGTGGTTTTCGAATATGATGCTGGTTGAGAAAGGATTGTATGAGTTATTCAGAAAATTGAGAGCCATTGGGGAAAGGTATAAAATAGATAAGTGAAAAAAATAAATGAAAAAACTAACAAATAAGATTTCAAAAATAGGGTAAAAATATATTGCATATTGGATTGTTGTTAGAATTTACACATAAATCTATTTAGTCAAACTTTATTTGTAAAGACCCATAACTTAAAGGAAATAAATTTGTATTTTTAATATGCGGAAGCAAACAATAATATTAGAGTTTACATTTTTTAGAAAGTAAATTAGAATGTCCAATAGGATTACGGAAATGTTCATACTACAGTGGCTCGTAAAAAGAAGCAAATAAGTGATTTAAAATATATAAATAAATATCATAGGAATTAACCTGCACTGGCTCTTGAAGAGGTCCAGAAGGTAAACTACTAACAACTTTCTTACTGATCTGAAATATTTAATCAAATGGTGAACTAAACTAACTCAGTAAGAATATTACGCTAATCACTGATATGGAAAATAAAGGTTGGTAAAAATCACAAAACAATTAATGGAACCTTTAATATTAGTAAATTTATTTAATATCAAAATATTATTTCCATACTTGTCGTTACGAATTTTTCAAAACTAACCTATAAGACAAATACTTATATAACATTTATTATTTTATGTACAAGTGAGTAAAATCGGTTATTCTCTCTTTTTTTTACCTGCTTACTGGGACTATTGGGAGTCCATAGGGATATCTCCCTACTCGTGAACCTAATATCTAAATTTGTTATGTAATACTCGAGCCCGAAAAATGGCCTGAGATGTTTTTAAATTATTTATTAAAAAATTATTTAATTTAATTTATTTTTATTTAATTAAAATTTTCAAAAAAAATGAATTAGGGACGAGACTGAAAATAATTTTAAAAAAATATGAAAATTTGAGTTATGTGAGTATTTTTGAAAGAAAAATTAGAAATAGGGGGTCAAAGTACTAAAAAAAAAGTTCGACCATGTAGGACCCCCACTCAGCAGTCTCGAAGAATCAAAACGCGCTGTGTGGTAAGGCACGCTGATATTGGTGCCACACGGGAGGCCACGCTTGCGATTCGTGTGCCCCGTGATCGGACAGTCCAAGATCGATCTCGCGCGCGTAGACGACCTAGATTCGTTTTTTCTTTAGGTGCAATCAGACAATCGAGATCAATCGTGATGAACGGTTCAGATTCGTTTTCTTCTTAGACACGATGGGATGGATAAGACCAATTGTAATGGACTGCCCAGATCAATGTAGGATGAGTATAAAGATTTTACATCACACGGAAATTCGAACCTTAACTGTCAGCCCCCGCCGAAAAAGAAGAACCAGACGCTGGAGAAAGAGGCCGACAGCCGACCGCCGCTGTACCTGAGCCATTGTTGGCTGCCAAAAAAGGTAAAATTCTCTCTACCACTCGAAATTCGATTCCAAGCACTCTAGTGGTCAAACCAGAGAATGAGGGACGTTAGGTGAGCCATAAACTGCGGGCAAAGTCTGATGGAGCCGCCAAGGCAAAAACTCCAAAATCCCTCTGATGAGCCCCTTCTTGATTCCCGTTTCACGTAATTTTTCGATTATTGTGTTCACCGTCTATTTTTGTGTAGGGTACTCAAATAAAGAATCTCAGCCACGAAGGAGGACAGGCAGAGCTGCCGCACTCACAGGTCCTCCCCCCCCCCGGCCGATAGATTCATTTTTTTGTGATTTTTCGGCCAACCAAGGCCCGTAACGTATTTTTCTACAAGGATACGACTAAAATCGACAAAACTGGCCAGTATAAGGCATATCGCCGCCATGGTTGGCAAAGCCGGCGTTGAAGCATGGTGAAGCTAGTGTGGAGCACGGCGGAGCCGCATGACAAAACCCTAAAATTTGTCGGAATGAGTTTTGGACACCGATTTTAGATTTTTTTAGGTACTTTTAGATAAATGACTAGTGTTTTGGATTCCATAGAAAAAATTCAGGGAACCCGGTACTCATTAGGAGATATAGTAGACAGCTCGACGTCTCGAAATACCGATCTGGGTAAGGATCCCTCTTCCTATTCTCCATTGTCGTAAATTGAGATTTAATGATGTATAATTTTGTGTTTTCATAAAAAATTAGAAAATCCTAAAAACACTTACAAGTTACTAGTGGAGTCAAAACCGGTTAGTTCATAATTGTCTTTATTCCTGTTATTTTTTTATATTGTCCTACTTGTTTGATTTTCGTATAACACATGTTCTTAATTTATAGTTCAATAGTCTTATCAATTTATCTGGTTATTTTGTTTATATACCGTAAGCATGAATGTAGTTTAATTGATTTGTGAATGTGATATGAGATATTGGTATGAGTTTGTTAGTTATTTTTTGATGAAAATATGTATGTGAAAGACTTACTAGTTATCCAGAGAAATGGCCGACAGGTATGGTACAAAGAGAACCCTACGGTGAACATTACCTCAGTCGGACGGAACTAGAAAGTTTCTTACCAAAAAAGCTTGAGAGATATAGTTCACTCTCATACCGAACGGGGTATTGAGGCGATAAAATATTTGGTACCCATTACCGAACGGGGTATGAGGACGGCCGATTAATTGTAAAATTAGATATTGGATTCACGAGTATGGGAGACACCCCTATGGACCTCTAAGGGTACCAGTAAGTAGGTAAAAAATGAAAATTATTGTTTCTCATTCTTTTATGTGTAAAAGTGAAAAGTGATAAGGGTATGCAATTTCATAGATTGTCTTTGAAAAACTCGTTATGGTAAGTATTAAATAAATGTCTTCAAGTTTTAAATGTATTTAAATAAAGTAAGGGCTCCATTTATTATTTTTATGATTTTTTTACCAATCTTGAGTTTTCAGTATATGTGATTAGTGTGATATTCTTACTAGATTAGTACAGTTTACTCTTTTATTAACTATTTCAAATAAAGATAATCAAGATTCAGATCTCGATTAGCAAAAGTAGATTATGAGTAGTTCACTATCCGGACTCCCTTCAAGTACTAGTGAAGGTTGTTTTGTGATGTTTAGTTATTCGTTTTTTGCTTTATTTCTTTAATTTCATTTTGTCTTTTAGAAAAAATATTCTCGTAACTCTATTGGGTATTTAAAATTATTATATAAGAAATATAAATCCTAAATCTATTAATCGTTTTGCATTTAATTTATGAATTTATTTATCCTTTTAAGTTCTAGGCCTCTACATGGTAGCTCAAGCAGGGCACCATGCCTGTTCAAGTCACTTGAGAATAGTTCTTGATGACCTTCAATGCAGAGTACCTCCTAAAACACCTCTGATATTTTAAGGAACTAGAGTTTGCACACCTAGTCTAAGGTAATATGACTGTGTTGGAGTATACTTGAAGGTTCCTAGAGTTTGGCCAGTATAACCATGAGAACATGATGGATGAAGGTAAAAAGGCAAGGAAGTTTGAGTGGAGCCTCTGTCCTGAGATCAGACAGCAGCTATACGTATTTGAGCTCAGTACCTAGTCAGTTATTCTGGCCAATGCACAACTAGTAGAGAAGAACCTTCACATATTTCATCCAGCAGCGGAAAATCCTAGACCCCTAATTTCACACCATAGACTAGCACCCACTGCACCGGCTCAGAAAAACAAGAGGCCTAGGCGAGTGACTCAGGCTCCTCCTTAAGCTCCGGTAATAGGACACGGTAAGATTTTCCAATATTATGGTAAGGATCATGAGGACCGACCCTACTATCATCTCAATAATACCTGCTGCATATATGGGAGTATCCAACACTATGCGAGAGAGTGCCTGCGAAATCAGAATCAGGTCAGATCTCCTATCCAGATAGAGCTTACAACCTCACTCAATAGGATGCTAAAGCCAACCCGGACGTGATACAGGGTACGTACGCTATCTGTAATTACCTTGCACATATTTTATTGATATTGGTGCTTCACATTCATTTGTCTCGCACACTTTTATACCAAACTTAAAATGTTTCACCGGAAAGGTTTGATTTTGTGTTGTCTGTGTCTACTCCTGGAAGTAAGACATTATTAGGGGAGGTTATATTTAAAGTTTGTATCATAGACATAATAGATATGAAATTGAGTATGGACCTGATATAGATTGACACGGGGGACTTTGATGTAATCCTGGGGATGAACTGGTTAGTAGCGTATTACGCTACTGTATACTACTTTCACAAGAAACTTGTATTCAACCCTCATAACAGAGAGCTATTTACAAGTTAATAAAAATTTTAAATGTTATTTCCTTATGGTAATTTCCTTATTACATATTGCTTTAACTTTGTTATCTTCTTTACATTAGGCAAACGTAAGAAAGAATTTTGCATTCAAGAGATCTCGGTAGTTCGAGATTTCTCTTATGTGTTTCTTTACGAACTACCCGTACTACGGGTTGATAGAGAAGTTGAGTTAACCATAGATCTTCAGTCTGGCACCCAGCTTATCTCGATGCCCTTTACTGTATAAGCCGTATCAAGATGGAAGAACTGAGAAAATAGATCAATGAATTACAGGACAGTGGGATCATCTGACATAGTGTATCTCATTGGGGTGCTAGAGTTACATTTGTAAAGGAAGAAGACAAGACGTTACAATTATTTTTATCGACTACAGGATATTAGACAGAGTCACGATCAAGAACAAATACCCCCTTCCCAGAATTGATGACATTTTTAACTAGTTGTAGGGTGCCCAGGTCTTCTTCAAAATAGATTTGCGTTCGGGTTACCACTAGGTAAAGATCAGGGCAGAAGACATTTCCAAAATAGCTTTCAAAAGCATATACGAACATTATGAGTTCTTGATTATGCCCTTTGGACTTACAAATGCCCCAGCCATTTTTATCCACTTGATGAACAGGGTTTTAAGACAATTCCTAAATCAGTTCGTTATTGTGTTTATCGATGATATCCTATTCTATTCAAAGAGTAAAGAGAAACACGTTCACCACCTGATTTAGGTTTTGTAAGTTCTCGTGGAGAAGAAACTGTATGCAAAATTGAGTAAATGTGGGTTCTGCCTCAAGCAGACTATTTTTTCAGGACACATCATATCAAGGGATGGGGTATCAGTGAACTCCAAAAAAGTTAAGGCAGTAGTCAGATGGGAGAAATTGACTTCAGTCAAGAAGATTCGTAATTTTTTAGGAATGACAGATTATTACTACAAGTTTGTGGAAGAATTTTCTAGCCTAACTGCTCATTTGACCCACCTCATAAAGAAGAATGTTAAATTTGAATGAAACGATTACTACAAAAAGAGTTTTACAGAACTCAAGAAGCGGTTGACTACTGCACATGTATTGGCTTTACTAAGTGAGATAAGTGGATATACAGTTTATAGTGATACCTCCTAATTGTAGTTGAGTTGTGTTTTAATACCGTATGACAACGTCATCGTATATCGGTCCAGGTAGTTGAAGAGTCATGAGAAAAATTATCCCACCCATAACTTAGAACTTGTCGCCATTATCCACACTTTGAAGACCAAACACCATTACCTGTATAGGGAGACTTCTAAGATTTTTACTGATTGTGAGAGCTTGAAGTACATATTCACTCAGAATGATTTGAACATGCATCAGAAGTATTGAATAGAGCTCCTCAAGGATTATGACTGTAATATTTTGTATCACCCAGGTAAGAACAACATAGTAGCTGATGCGCTGAGTTGAAAAAGTGCAGGTATGTTAGCTTATCTAATGGTTTATTACTATAGGGTAATAGGGGCCACACAATAGAGATTTACATATTTAGCCCACCTGGCTGTCCAACCTGATTTGATCAAGAGAATAACAAAAGTTTAATTAATTGATTTCACCGTAGCCACCCTCAAGAAAGATGCAGAACAGGAAGTACACCAATAATTTTGAGTATTTACTGATGGATTGCTCAAGTTTCAAGACAGGGTGTGTGTTCCAAATGACAGTGAATTAAAGAGGAATATCATAACAGAGGCTCACAACTCCAAGTTCGTCATACATCTTGAAAGTACTAAAATGTATCAAAATATGTGACCCCGATTTTGGTAGAGATAGATAAAAATAGAGGTAGCCGACTTTATTTTCAAGTGTATAGTATGTCAATAAGTAAAGGCAGAGCATCAACGCTTAGGTGGAATACTTCAACCATTACCGATGCAGGAGTGGAAATGGGAACATATCGCAATAGATTTTGTGACAGGATTGCCTAAGACACGCTCAAGATATGATGTCATTTTTGTAATTATCGACCGGTTCATCAAATCTTCTCACTTTTTGGCTATGATAGACCCCTTGGATAAAGTAGCAAGAATGTATATCCGATATATAATTAGGTTACATGGAGTTCCATGTTAGTGGTATCCGACAGAGATCCCAAGTTTACTTCTCAGTTTTGGTCTAATTTTTAGCAAATCATGGGAATGAAACTGTCCTTTAGCACCCTATTCTACCATCAAACCGATGAACAATCAGAGAGGACAATTCGCACACTTGAGGATATGCTCCGAGCTTGTGTTCTAGACTTCAAGGGCCATTGGGATAATCACCTACTTTTGATAGATTTTGCCTACAATAACAGTTACTAGACAAGTATCAACATGGCTCTATACAAGGTATTGTATAGCCATTCATGCAGATTGTCGATCTGTTGGGAAGAGGTGGGTGATAGGTTGTTCGGTTCAGATCTTGTAGAGGAGACTACAGACAAGATAGTGAAGATAAAAAAAAAACATCCAGATAGCTCAAAGCAAACATGAAAGTTATATGAACACCTATAGGGGGATTTAGAATTTGAAAAAGGTGACCGAGTATTTCTTAAGGTCACTCATTTCAAGGTGTTCAGAAGATTTGTCAAGAGGAAAAAATTAAATTTCCGGTTCATCGGACCATTTGAGATCTTATACTGGATTGGTACGACCAACTACAGACTGGCACTGCCTCTAGAGCTATATAGGATTCATAATGTGTTTCACATATCTATGTTATGCAAGTATAACCCGTACCACTAACACATCCTATCCCACGAACCCCTTTTACTTTAAGAAGATCTATTCTATGAGGAGGTACCGGTTGACATTATAAACCAAAAGAGTAGAATACTCCACAACTGATAAATTCTATTCGTGAAGGTCTAATGGTAGAACCTTACGCAGGAAAAGGCCACTTGGAAACTGGAATCAAGCTTCAGGGCCCAGTACTACCCAACTGTTCGACTAAGTGGGAGAGTGACCAATTTGAGGAACCAAATTTTTCTAAGGCAGAGAGTTGTAATACCCAGGTTTGAAAAATGGTAGTAGATGTTTTTAAATTATTTATTAAAAAAATTATTTAATTTAGTTTATTTTTATTTAATTAAAATTTTAAGAAAAAATGAATTAGGAACGAGATTAAAAATAATTTGGAAAAAAATATGTAAAAATTTAAGTTAATTGTGTATTTTTTAAAAAAAAAATAGAAATAGAGTCAAAATGTAAAAAAAAAAGTTTGACCACGTAGGACTGCCCATTCAACAGCTTCGATGAATCGGGGCATGCCACGTGGCAAGGCATGCTGATGTCGGTGCCACACGAGAGTCCACGCTGGCCATCCGCGCGCCCCGCGATCGGACGACCCAGGATCGATCCCGCGTGCGTGGATGTCCTAGAATCATTTCTCCCTTAGGCGCAATGGGACGATCGAGATCAATTGTGATGAATAGTCCAAATTCGTTTCCTTCTTAGGTGCAATTGGACAGACAAGATTGATTGCAATGGATGATCCAAATTAATGCGGAATGAGTATAAACACTTCACATTACATGGGATCTCGAATACTAGGCGCCAACCCCAGCCGAAGAAGAAGAACCAGACGCTGGAGAAGGAAGCTGATCACTGACTGCTGTCGCACTAGAGCCACCACCATTTGTTAAAAAAGATAAAAATTCTCTCTATCCGCTTGGAATTCGATTCTGAGCACCTCTGTGAACAAATCAGAGTAAAAGGGACGACAAGTGAGCCAGAAACCACGGGTATAGCCCGACGAAGCCGCTGCGACCAAAATCGCAACATCCTTTCGATGAGCCCCTTCTCGATTTCTGTTTCACATAATTTTTTGATCAATGTCTTTATCGTCTTTTTGTGTGCAAGGTAGCTGAAGAAAGAACCTCACCTGCAAAAGAGGACTAGCAAAGCTGCTGCACCCGGAGGTCCCCCCCCGCCGGTAGGTTTGTTTTTTTGTGTTTTTTCGTCCAATCGAGGCCCCTAACATATTTTCTGCTGGGGTACGGTTAAAACCAGCCAAAACTGACCAAAACTGGCCAGTTCAAGGCGAACCACCACCGTTGGCGGCGGAGTCTGCGAAGGAAAACAACGCTGCCGCTGTGCTAGAATCCCAGAATTGACCGGAATTAGTTTTGGACACTAATTTTATATTTTTAGGGTATTTTTGTGTGTGTGATGAGTGTTTTGGATTCCACATAAAAAATTTAGTGAATCTGGTACCTATTAGGAGACATAATAGACAGCTCGATGTCTCGAGTCACCGATTCGGATAAGGATCCCTCACCCTATTCTCCGTTACGATAAATTGAGGCTTAACAATATATAATTTCGTATTTTTATAAAAAATTAAAAATCCTAAAAATAATTACAAGTTATTAGTTGAGGCAAAACTGGTTAGTTCACAACTATTTTGATTTCTTATTTATTTTTCTGTACTGTTCTATTTACTTGATTGATCCACTGTATGATTAAAATTATTACTTTTAAATTATTTTTCTCATTTATTGATTGTCTGGTTATGATCTTTATCTGATTCATTAATTTGAAATAAAAGCCCCAATTACCATGCTTAATTGTTGAGGTATGAAATCATATTGTTTGCTTAAATATCATTTAATTAATATGTGAATATACAATGAAATATTGGTATATGCTTGTTGGTTATTTGTTGATGAAAATCTATATGTGAAAGACTTACTGGGTACTTGAGTAAAGGCGGACGAACTCGATACATAAGGAACCGTACCATGAATGTTACCTCAATCCGACGGGGCTGGGAACTTCCTTACCATAAAAGTTTGGGAGATATGGTTCACCCTCATACTGGACAGGGTATCGAGGCGATGAAATTTTTGGCACTCTTTACTGGACGAGGTGTGGGGACGACCGATTAATTATTTAAATTGGATATCATGTTCATAGGTAGGGGGGTCACCCCTATAGACCCCTAGGGGTACCAGTAAATAAGTAAGAAATGAAAGTTATCATCTCTTATTCTCTTATATGTAAAAATAAAAAGTTTATGAATATGAGTATTCATAGGTTGTCTTTAAAAAACTTGTTATGGTAAGTATTAAATGAACGTCTTCATTTAAATAGAGCAAGGGTTCCATTAGTTATTTTTCTAATTTTTTACCAATTTTTAATTTTTTGTATATGTGATTAGTGTGATATTCTTATTAGGCTAGTGTAGCTCACCATTTTATTAACTATTTTCGGTCAAGAGGAGCAAGATCTAGATTCCGATCAGTAAGAGAGTTGTGAGTAGTTCAATACTCGGACTCCTTTCAGGTATTAGTGAAGGTTATCATCGGATGCTTAGTTTTTCATTTTTTATTTTATTTTTTTAATTTTCGTTTGTCTTTTAGAATGGACATTCTCGTAACCTTATTGGACGTTCTAAATTATTATATAAAGAATGTAAACTCTAACTCCATTAATCGCTTTCACATTTAATATATGAATTTATTTACATTCAAGTCCCGAACCTTTACATGTTAATTTACCTGACTGTCATCATACCCCGTCCGGTAATGGGTGTCAAACACACCATCACCTTGATACCCTATCTGGTATGAAGGTGAACTATATCTCCCAACCCTTCTGGTATGGGACCTCTCAACCCGTCTGGTTGATGTATTGTCCACGGTAGGATTTTTCTTATGTACCGGGTCCATTTACCATTTTTCAGGGTACCTAGTAAGCCTTTTATATATAGATCATCATCAATAAGCAATCACCAATTACCCACTAACATCTCATTTTATATTTACAGATAAATCAAACGGCATTTAAGCAAACATTATATTTTTATACCTTAACAATTAAAAACGTAATTAGGGCCTTTATTTCAAATCAGTCAATCAGATAATCAATAACGAGAAAGCAATTAAATATAATAATTTAAATCGTACGGCGAAATAGTAAGCAATTTAGGCAGTATAGAAAAATAAATAGCCACATAGACAGGCTTATGACATCGTACACTAACTAGTTTTCTAACTCCAATAGTGACATGTAATTATTGTTAGGATTTTTCTAATTTTTACAAAACACAAGATTATCGATATATTAAGCCTTAAATTTATTGTAATAAGGGATAAGATTAGGGATCCTTACCCGAATTGGTATTTCGAAACGTATCTTGTAGGATTCCCAAGAAATTCTTCGATTTCTTCCGGAAGCAGATGATTTTTCATCCGCTTCTCACGTTCCGTGAATAGCCGGGGCATTGAGGAATATCTAGAAAGGCATTCTTTTGACCCAATTTTTTTTTTCTCCTTATCGGTTAAGAAAGACAAGAAAATTTCAGGGTAACAAACATTCTCTAGAATTTCTCTTAGATTCGAACCCATAGCTGATGATAGAACTAAAATAGATATTTTCTATTTTTGTTATCTATTATGCCTTCTAACGGGTCTCGATCTTCTTGAATTTTGAAAAAATTTAAAATACTCATCACGCAACTAAAAATACCCCAAAAATTCCAAATTGGTGTCGAAAATCCTTTTCGATCAATTTTAGGGTTCCGGTATGGCGGCGCCATCGTACTCCAGCGTTGGCTCCATCGCCCACGGTAGCGGTTCGCCTCAATCTGGCCGATTTTGGCCAATTTTGACCAGTTTTACACGTATCCCTGTGAAAAAATATGTTATGGAGCCTTCGTTGGCCGAAAAACACAAAAAATAGAACTTATTGGCAGGTGGTCTCCGACTACGGTGGCTTTGCCGGTTCTTCTTCGCGACTGAGGTTTCTTCATCGACTAAATCTATACAGAAACGGACGATGAGTACAATGGTCAGAAAATTACGTGAAACGGAAAGCATGAAGGAGCTCATTGAAGGGATTTTAGGGTTTCGGTTGCAGTGGCTCCGCCACGCTGTGCCGGCGGTTTCTAGCTCATCTGTCATCCCTTTTATTCTGTTATGGCCATGGAAAGACTCAAAATTAAATTCCATGTGGGTAAGAGAGAATTTTACTTTTTTTTTTTGCAGTCGGCTGTGGCTCCGATGTGACGGCGGCCGGTGGTCGGTCTCCTTCTCCGGTGGTTGGTCCTTCTTCTCCGGCGAGGGCAGGTGCGGCTAGGATTAGAGTTCCCCTTGGACGCGATATTTTTATACTTATCCTGCGTCGATCTGGGTCGTCCTTTTGCGTCGACATGGACCGAGGAGAGTCGTCCGATAGTGGCCTGTTTAGGCCGATTGCGTGGACGAATCTGCACCATTTATGACAATTGATCTCATCCGTCCGATCATACCTAATGAGAGAACGCATCTGAGTTATTTACGCGCGCGGGATTGAATCTGGGTTGTCGAATCACTAAGCATGCGGTTTGCCCGCGTGGCGTCGGTGAGTTTGTTTTGTTATGTTGCGTGCTCTAGTTCGTCGTGGCTACTAACTGAGTCGTCCCACGTGACCAAATTTTTTTTTTTTGCATTTTAACCCATCTGTTTCTAATTTTTCTTTTAAAAATATTCTCCGAACTCAAATTTTTATTTATCTTTCCTAAAATTGCTTTCAATTATGTCGATAACTTATTTTTTAAAAATAATTTAATAAAATTAATATTTTTTATTATTTTTATAAACACAAAAATTGATTATGAGTTAAATTTTGAACTCGAATATTATATTATTAAGTATAATATTTTCGTTAAAATGCAAGTTTTAGTTAGGTCAGCTTTGAGTTGACAAAAAAAGATGTATGGGTCATGACGTATTCAGTTAGAACGAACTTAAATTTACTCTTCCTACTGTGCTTCATACATGATTAAACATTGGTTGTAAAAAAAAAATTAATTTTCCGTATAAACAATTTATTTATTGTTCTGCTATGAATGAAAATTAATAGATAAATTTTTGTGAGGAAATTAAAAAAAGCTATTGTTTTATGTGACAATGAAAAAAGTGGTGGAAAACACGAAATTTCATGATTCATTACAAATGTGATGCCTTAATTCTCATATATTTATAGACTGCATATACATATATATTTTGTTCGTTTTAAATTAAGTTTTATAAATTAAGATATTGTAAATTAATATTTATTCACGAAATTTTGTCCAGTCCCCACTAAGAATATCAAATTATGAATATGGGCGGCTTCAATTATTAACTATTTATTTTTAAAAAATAAAAAATGACATTCTATCAAGAAAGCAACAAACTTATTATTATTGTTATAATATTTTATATTTTCTTTAGTATAAAAAAAAAGATATTATATAGATTTTAGATTAATAGTGAACGTGGACGCAGACAAGTGGGCGGTTGTGGGGCAGAGGTGTTACTTGTTACGGCATGGGATCTTTACTTCAATAATAATTAATAACTCTGCTCCCGGAACTTGTCGTGTTGTTAATTATTATTATTCATTTGAAAAATATTTTTTTAATTAATATATTAAATGTAAAGTATTTTTTTAACAAAAAATTAAAATTAAAATTTAAATATATTAACAGTTTTAAACAAAAACTATACAACTTGTCTTTTTTATAAGATATGTTTTTTTATTAAATTTTATATTTAAAATTCTAAAATTATTTTCACCAAATGCATATTTTTAAAAATAATAACAGTTTTCGTAGTTAATAAATTTTGACCAAAAATATTATTAATAAACAACTATTCTAACACAATTCTTAAAATTTACAACACAAATTATAGTCCTTTTAAATACTTGTTTGTTTTAAATAAACTATAAATCAATAGTGTAAAAATCCAAAATCCTTAATAAAATAAATTTGAACTAAAGATACGGAAACATATAATAACGTTAGGGTTTACATTCTTTACACATTTAATAAAATACTTAATAAAGATACGAAAATATCTCTTTCATAACGGTTCATAAAAAAAACAAAATAAATATATGAAAATAGTAAATAAATGTTATAGGGAGGTTAACCTCCACTAGCAATTGATAAGATCCGGAAAACACTTACTCACTGCCCTCCTGCTGATTAGAATTTGGATCTTAATATTCTTGATCTGAAATGGTTAATAAGGGTGAATTATATTATCCTAATAAGATTATCACACTACTCACCGATACGAAAACTGAAGATTAGTAAAACAAAATATAAAATGACTAATGGAGCGCTTAATTTAAGTAAGTTCATTTATCATATGAAAAACTATTTATTGCATACTTACCGTTATAAAATTTTTAAAATCGACCTATAAAGACAATAACTCAAATAACATTATGATCTATTATACAAGTGAGCAATAACAATAACTTTTTTTTTATTTGCTTACTGGTACTTTTGGGGGTCCATAGAGAGCTATGCGTGAACCCAATATCTAAACTTGTCAATTAACCGGCCATCCCCATGAGCGCTAAAAATGTCATCAATCGATACCCTATCTGATATGAGAGTAAACTAGGTCGTCTCCATACCCTGTCTAGTATAAGCGCCAAAAATACCATCCGTCCATACCTTGTCCGGTATTAGGTAATGTTCACAGTAAGGTTTCATATGTATCCAGTCTGTTCACAATCTCTTAGGATATCCAGAAAGATAACTATTTATTAATTCACATAATCAAACAATTTTTCATTTGTATATTAATTTCACATTTCACAAATTAACCGTAAATCACGCAAAACAAGCGATATATGCATTAAGAAAACATAATTGAATCATTCAACTATTTTAATATCTTATTATGTATTTAAGGTTGTACAAGTAAATAATCAGTTAAGCATGTCAAATAAATAACTAACCGATTCTGCCTCCATTGATGACCTATAATTATTTCCAAATTTTTTTTAAATTTAGTAAAATACCATATAATTGATTATTAAGATTTAATTCCATAATAAGGAATAAGATTATGGATTCTTACCCGAATCAGTGTCTGAAATACTGTACTTTCTACCGTGCCTCCTGACGGTTCTTAAATTTTCTGAATTATACTACAGATATTAAATAAGCTTCATGTACCTAAAAAATACGATAAAAACTAAAAATCGGTGTTAAAAATCCTTTTCAACTAATTTCAGGATTCCGACCGGTCGCCGTGCTCTGGCGACGGCACTGCCACTCGTGGCGGCGATTTGACTTGGTTTGACTGTTTTTGGCCAGTTTCGTCCAATTTTACACGTATCTCTACGAAAAACACATTAGAGAGATTTGGTTGGCCGAAAAAATTAGGAAACTGAAATCTACCGGTGGTAGGGTTTCTGGGTGTGGTGGCTCCACTAGCTCTCATTCGCGGCTGGGATTCCTCCTTCTGTCAACCTATAGAAAATAGAACGGTGAACAGAACGGTAGAAAAATCACACAAAACAGAAACCGGGAAGGGGCTCATCGTATGAGCTTGTGGGTTTTGGGCCGTAGTGGCCCCGCCGGGCTTTGTCCGCGATTTTCAGTACACCTGCCAGTCGTTTTACTCTGATATGGCCACAGAGGTACTCGAAATCGAATTCCAAGCGGGTAGAAATTTTTTTACCTTTTTTGGCAGTCGAATGTGGCTCCGGTGCAGTGGCAGTAAGCAGTTGACCTCCTTCTCTAGCGTCTGGTCCTTTTTCTCTAGCGAGGCGGGGGAGGAAGGGGGGAGGGGTGGCGGTTAGGGTTCGAGTTCTGTGTGATGCGAAATATTTATTTCCATCCCGTATTAATTTAGGCTGTCTGTCGCGATCGATCTCGTCCGTCCGATCGTGAATAAGGAGGAAACAAATATGGATTGTTCATCGTGTTCGATCTTGACCATTTAATCGCACCTAAGGAAAAAATAGATTCGGACCGTCCACGCTCACAAGATCCTGAGCCGTCCGATCACAGGGCACGCGGATCGCCAGCATAGTCTCCTGCGTGGCACCGACGTCAGTGTGTCTTGCCACACGGCGGGCTCTGGTTCGTCGAAGTTGCTGACTGAGCAGTCCTATGTGATTGAACTTTTTCTGCTTACACTTTGACCCCTCTATTTCTAATTTTTCTTTCAAAAATACCCATAAAACCCAAATTTTTACATTTTTTTTCAAAATTATTTTGAGTCTCGTTCTTTTTTTTTTCAAATATAACAAAAATTAAATTTAAATTAATTTATAAAAATTATATATATTTTATACATTTTTAAATTGCTAAAATTTATCCAAGCCAATTTACAGGCCCGAGTATTACAACTCTGCCTCTTTTATGAATAAATTTGGTCCCTCATTCTCACTCTCTCACTCAATGGAACAATTGGGGGGTACTGGGCCCTGAAGCTTGATTCCAGTTCCCAAGTGGTATCTTCCTGCGTAACAATCCAGTTTAAGATTTCAAATAGTCAAATGAATTAAAAATTTAATTTTTTTCCTATTGCCAAACCTATTGATCCCTTTGAAATGAGTGACTTCGATTACCTTTTCCAAATTTTAAATCCTTCATTCGAGAGTCTGCATAACTTTTTTGTCTGCTCTTAACTATTTAGATGTTCTTTCTGATTTTAACTATCTTTCCTGTAGTATTCTCTACAATATCTAGATCGAATAATTTCTAATTACCCATCTCTTTCCAACAGATCGACGATCTGCATGGTCGGCCATACAATATCTCATACAGAGCCATGTTGATGCTTTCCTGATAGTTGTTATTGTGGACGAGCTCTATCAGTGGTAGGTAATCATCCTAGTGGTCTTCGAAGTCTAAAACACAAACTCGGAGCATATCCTCCGGTGTGCGAATGTAGAATATGATAAAATAAAATTATTTAATCCCATGTCTTATTTTAATTTTCTAGTTTTATATTTTATTCAGTTTAATTTATAGTTTTATTGATGATGATAATGTAGAATATGATTTACAAAGATGAATAACATAAGCTTTGGGGCTACTATTGAAACCTTTTTCTTTGAATTTTTAAACTCATACATTGTATATTTTCCAAAAAAGGAAAAAAATCATATATTATGCTATGATATCTAATCATAATAATTTAAACTATTCTCTATATTATATTTTAATCAATTAATAAATTTATTTAAAAATTTTCTATTGATTTTAATATCATATTACTTTTTGAAAAGAAACTGTAATAATATTAAAATTTAAATTTATTAATAAAAAAACAATATTAATGTCAAAATTATAAAAATAGATAATTATGAAGTTTAATTATTTAAAAAGCAAAAATATTTAAACTATAATTTTTAATGGTAATTAATTATTAATTTCCTAAGTAATTTAAGTATTGAATTGATATATTTTAAATATTAATAAGTGATAAAAATAAAAAAAAAATTAAAATAGCTAAAATATAATTTAAAAATTTTTTAATTTAAGAAAGAAAATATGAGCACGTAAACTGGTAATTAGGCGTACTGGTTAAAACCAGGACTGTGAAAGCGAAAGAGCGGGCGAAAAATTATTGCAACTATCCAACTCCAAACACGAAAGTCACCCCTTTACTTCATAACTTTCTAAGTGGGTCCCACTCCTGCATAAAGGACCAAAGACCAATGGCCTTTTTCTTATCTAATTCAATGTGTCGTGTACACCGATGCAACGTGGCGAAATTTGGTTCGTAGATTTAAAATTCATCGTTCCTGCTTTTTATGGATAAATTTCGAGGAATTGGTAGATAAATAATTTATGTATAATTTAATATATATGCATATTTAATTTGATAGATGAGAATTTTATTTAATAACTTAATTTTCGTCAAAAAAACTTTAATGACAATCGCTAGATTTATTATCATGTTCTGAAATGTTTACTTTTTTTATTTTTTTATTTTAAAAAAGATTCGCAAATCCGGAAAAAAAAAGAAGAAATAAATTCGCCAGAATGGACGAAATTAAAAAAATCGAAATAACGTGTAACAGAAATCAGCGCGTAGTGATCACGCACATTGAGCCACAACTGCTGCTCCTATTTCAACGAGTTGCGTACTCTTCTTTACAGCGAATTGTATATCTCCACGTGGCACGTTGAGTCTGATATTTTTTGGGCTCTCTTGGTTAAGTCTGAGCTAAGTATTTTCCGGATTTTCCCATGCGGTACATTAAAATTTTGAAGTTCCAAATTTAACCCTCCTCTGAAATATTTTTTCTACATTAGTATACTTTATTTTCCAATTTTCACCTCGAGTCAATCACTATCATTTGCCAACAACCACTACGACCCCCGATAATTCGTCCCCCATTTTTCTTTATAACCCTGCTGAACAGCACCTCCACTTTCCTCACTCACATCTCTATTTTCTCTTCAACCAAACACATACAAGAGAACTAGAAAATAACAGGAAGAGGGGCTTCCTCAGGGGAAGAATCAGACATGGGGTTACACAGATCAAGCTTATCGTTGTTCTTACTGATGATATTCACCGCGTCATCGGCCGTAGACATGTCGATCGTGTCCTACGACCAAAGACACGCCGACAAATCGAGCTGGAGGACGGACGACGAAGTCATGGCGATGTACGAGGCGTGGCTGGTGAAGCATGGAAAAGCATACAACGCCTTGGGAGAGAAAGAGAAGAGGTTTGGGATCTTTAAAGATAATCTCAGGTTCATCGACGAACACAACTCTCAGAACCTGACTTATCGGCTCGGGTTGAACCGATTCGCAGATCTAACCAACGAGGAATACCGGTCCATGTACCTTGGAGTCAAACCCGGTGCTACCAGGGTTACCAGAAAGGTCTCCAGGAAGAGCGACCGTTTCGCGGCCCGTGTCGGTGACGCGCTACCGGATTTCATTGATTGGAGGAAGGAAGGTGCAGTCGTCGGGGTCAAAGACCAGGGCAGCTGTGGTAAGTTCTTTTATTATCGGTTTAATTTTTAAATATTTCGCTGTAATTATTGCTTTGACCATCCAATTTTGAGATGATACGTTGATTAGTTGCTTTTCGAAATGATCGATTTCGTATATCAAAAGCTTGATTACGCCGAGTAATCTAGTTTATATCCAAACTTAAATAGTGTTTTATAATGTAATCATATAATTTTTGCGCCGTCTCGTCGTTTCTTTTCTTTTTTGGTCAAATCTTTTGTTCATCCAAATTTACGGGACTCTTGAAGAATTTTGGTTATTGCTTAGACTATAATTTCTGGATTGTCCCTGGCCTGTGATATTAAATCTAATCTACAAGAGAGAAAAGGTATTCAAGACTTGTTACTTATATAAAAATTTTATTTAAAAGATAATTTAGACGTATAAAGATTTGTGCGTAATTACTATTTTTTGGGTTTAGTTTGTATAATTTTTTAATCTTTTTCTACGTTCAGTAATTTTCTTTTATTTCTATTTCACTAGGAAATAAACTAATACCATATAAGTTTTTAATTAATTTTCCGAAATTACTTGATTTTTGGGTTCAATTAATCAAAATTGAAAAAAAATCCTCGGATAATAAGATTGTGGAGGGGCCTCCCCATGGCCTGACATAGTGCCCGTGGGCCGCTGTACAGGGCCCACTCAACTGCAGGACGAAACTCCCTTGCACTCAGCCTAACTGGGAAGTAGCCAAGATGTCCCCGTTTCCCAACTTAATTTGAAGAAAATATCAAGTAATTAGACCCTTTAATTTTAAGGAGCTGCTAAGTACTGTAGTACTTAGGCTATGTTTGTTAAAATATCAAAATTTTGAAACAGGAATTCAATAGTATGGATGAGTATTTAAAAGATGACTATTATGAGTACATTTTCTATTTGAAGCAACTGAGATGGTAATAGAGTAGGAGTAAAATGAGTTTGAACCAAACATGTCATTTTAGTAACTAAACTGAATTATTTTTCACTTACTAATAACAATTAGCTGGAGAATTATATTTTAGTCGTAATCTAGATGCCATTTTTGGTGGAAGTATGAAATATTGAGGGACGGAGTTGCATTTGCTTAGTTTGTTAAGTTTATTGGTTAAGACAAGATAGAAGTAGGTGTTTTGGTAAACATTCTTGTTGCTTTTTTCCGTTGGAAATTGGAATTGTGGAATTTCATGTTGGTGTTCTCTGTTTTCATAAGATAATTTGGTAATCGTTCATTTTGAAATGAAGGGAGCTGCTGGGCATTTTCAACAATTGCCGCTGTGGAAGGGATAAACCAGATAGTTACCGGCGACCTTATCTCCCTATCTGAGCAGGAATTGGTGGACTGTGATACATCCTACAACGAAGGCTGCAATGGAGGTCTCATGGATTATGCCTTTGAGTTCATCATCAACAATGGCGGCATTGACTCTGAAGAAGACTATCCATACCGCGCTGCTGATCAGAAATGTGACCAATACCGGGTTGGTGGCTTACCGACAAACAAGATGAAATCTGATTAACGAGGTACAAGTTTTCTCATTAATATTTCTTTCTTCTGCAGAAAAATGCAAAAGTTGTTTCAATAGATGGTTATGAAGATGTTCCAGAAAATGATGAGGCTGCATTGAAGAAAGCTGTTGCAAAGCAACCAGTGAGCGTTGCCATTGAAGCAGGTGGCAGGGCTTTCCAGCTCTATCAATCTGTAAGTTTTGTTTATTTCATTCATATTTATGCTCAATGATTATATCTGCGGCTTAAGTGTATATACAGCCTCCTGTTTTTTTATGTCACAATTCAAGCACTTGTACATCATTCTTGGAGATTCTAAAGAAGGTAGTTTCATGTGATAAAAGAAAAACTTTCCAGATGTTTCGATCAAGGGGCCAATATTTGTTCAGAACTCAAAAAGTTAATATTATTGGTTGAGCATTTGCAAGATTCCGTAACCAATTCCTCCTTTGGCTGTGTGTTCACCTCTGTTACTTGAATTTCTTAGGGTGTATTTACTGGCAAATGTGGGACATCCCTGGACCATGGTGTTGCTGCTGTGGGATATGGCACAGAAAATGGTCATGACTACTGGATTGTTAGAAACTCGTGGGGCAAAAACTGGGGGGAGGACGGGTATATTAGAATGGAACGGAATCTGGCTGGCAGTTCTTCTGGTAAATGTGGAATTGCAATTGAGCCCTCTTACCCTATAAAGAACGGGCCAAATCCTCCTAATCCAGGTCCATCTCCCCCATCCCCAGTACAGCCCCCTACTGTTTGCGATAATTATTATAGCTGTCCTGAGAGAACCACCTGCTGCTGCATATATGAGTATGGTAAATATTGCTTTGCATGGGGATGCTGCCCACTTGAGGGTGCCACCTGTTGTGAAGATCATTACAGCTGCTGTCCACACGATTATCCAATCTGCAACGTCAAGGATGGAACCTGCTTAATGGTAAGAACAAATAACCTTCAACATATTATATCCCAAGCAATTTACTTAAGTTGCGGTTTTGCTTATGATTCTTGATGGACATCTACCCTTCACAAATAAGTCCTCTTTTTCACTGTTTGATGATGTGAATTGTTCCTGCAGAGCAAGAACAATCCTTTGGGAGTAAAGGCCATCAGGCGCACTCCTGCTAAGCCTTACTGGGAAAATTTAAATGAAGGCAAGCGAAGCGCTGCATGAGCAGAAACCTATGCTTACAAGCAGTGGATGGGGGAAAGGAGCAGGCATGATGGGTAGGTGGCTGCATACTCTCCTTAGATTGCTGTTAAGCACAAGTAAGGAGCAGAGACGAACTGATGATTTACTATATGATTATTCAGAATCTCAATATGTACATAGGTTGTTATTAATCTCCATTGCATTTGAACAACAGACACAGCTGATAAGATTATCAATGTCAATTATGATCTAAATTCTGTGAATCTTGCGATCATTTAGCATATACTAGTGAATTGGGTTAGCTACTCTGAAGTGAAAGAAGCTGGTTTGGGGTTGGTTTTTCTTGCCCTGTAAGGCTTTCTATTTGAGGACCCTACTTGATGTCCTCACTTGTATTTACGTGCAAGCATATTGTTGTTTTGTGATGTTTTGCATTGTGATCCTACTTGTTTTGTGATGGTTTTTTGGGGTAGGCATTGGCATGTTGTTGGGCCAAGTGGGATCCTTTTAGTCCTAACTGTGGCATGAAGGGATTTTACTTTAGCTTAGTCAAAGCTAAAGGACTAAAAAGTCGATGTCTTACCGTAATAATGGAGATGGATATAAGATAAATCATGAATTCACATAAACAACGCTAAAACTTCCAAAATTTCTTTAAATCATTCCTCCTCACTAGCGGCTGTTGAAGTGACGGATGATATGGCACCTAGAAGGGTGCTTTTGCTTCAAAATATTTGCTGATGTAGCATCATTTTTGACCTTTTCTGGCTGTACATTAACATCATCTCCTTTTCCAAACCACCTGACCACTCATCTTCTTCCTCATTAGCTCGGAAGAGCTCACTTCAACTATGCTAGGGGCGGGGCTCCAAATGAGATTGGCAGGGGGGGTTAATTGTATTGGGTTGGAATCATTGGAGGCCTGGAATAGACAACAGTAATAACTGCAGCAGGTGTTGGCTACTTATGTTTTTTTACGGGTCATTTTTACTTTTTGGCTTTTGGTAGAGATTACTTGTTTATTTGCTTTGATTCAAAAATATTTGCAGGAGGATTCTTTGCAGGATATAACAACGAAGATAGAGAAATGTTGCAGAATTAGGGTTTTAGCATAAAAAATTTATACAGGCTAGACAATTTGCAATGCTATAGTTAGGGATGATATTTTACATCTGAGCCTGTTTTATTTCATCCGTTTGAATTCTATTCGGTACAATCTCTTCTTGTTAAACTATATATTCAAATTGGGTCAGATTCAAGTTGGTGAAAAGAAGTGAATAGGTCAGAATGAGTTCGGACTTCATGTTGTGAAATTTGGCACAGCTTCAGAAAGAGCTTATTTGTTAACTGGCATTCGACTGGGTGTGTTGCGTGGAGGAGAAAGAGTGAGAAAAGAATGAGCCGTTTCAGTTGTCAGGTGAAAGTTGTAACACAAATCAAAACTCAATTATATGTTTGGATTAATAATATCAAAAAGTTCTTTTGAGGTTTGGGGACCATTTTCATCCATTGTGTCTGGAGGGCGAATGCCAAATGTCCCATCCAACTACTTGATATCCCTCTCTAACTCAATTATATTTGGGACCATTCTATGTACAGTACCCCAAGAGATAGGGATATATTGCCCCATAACCCCCGCTGCCCTTTGTCTCGATGTTCTCCTTAACATGGTAAGAATATATATATATATATATTTATAAAATTTTGAAATAATATGTTATGTAAATATATTGCATAAATAAAAATCTAAATACTAATGCCTTTGTCGCGAATCATAATTTCTAAATAATTGTTGGGACAACATAGGTTTGTGTTAAGTGTTGTTACCATCATATAATCATCGCCAACATCTTAAATGAAACCCAACACTTTGTTTTCACATATAATTATATATGTATACACTCATACACAAATAAATTACACTTCATTATGATAATGTCCTATGATTACCTAAACCATAGCAAGAAAGATGATGCATAATCAGTTTAATGGCGGTTTCTTGAGCAGTCTTAGCCTATCATCATATGTTCATCACCAACCCACCACCTAACCCTGTTCAATCAAAACACCCAAATTAAAATACTCTAAACCCATCTCTTTAATGGGATAAATACATGATTTTGTCCCAATAATCAAACTTTAATGCTCTGTCTCCTTCACCCCGAAAGGTCCAAATCCTAACTCCCTGGCTATCATCACCCCATCCCCTTTCTCTAAATTATTGCCCGTACAATGTGCTTTCTCTTCTCGAGTAGCATTTAATTGACACGAGGAAGACGACGACGACTCCACCACCACCGTCCTCCTGTTAGCCATTTCAGCTTCACTAATTGCTCCATCCCCTGCTGTATTCTTATATCTCTGGCAGCTTGTACTGATCATCATGTTGTTGATCAGAGCTGTGTCAGGAGCTTCAATGTCGGTACAAGAGGGTATAACAGAAGGGAGCTTTGATAGCAGAGCTCCAAGACTGCAAGACATGGTGGGCAAAAGCGGAGGGATTGACCAAAAAGGTGGTCCTGGTGTAATTCCATTTTGTGGGCTGTTCCATCCGAAGTTGACGGATTTGATAGCAGACTCATCTGGGTTTTCGGCAAATGATCGTTTGGCTCCTGTTGACTGGGATTTGTTCTTGTTATCTGTTTCTACGCTTTCGATAATCTGGGTATTGGGTTTGAGGATGTATGGATGTTTGATCGGTAGATATGACCTTTGAATTGCGAATACTCCGGGGATGCTCTGGAGATAGCTGAATTTTCTCTGGATGCTGATCACCAGATTGAGATCTTCCATAATCTGAAGAAACCATCTATGGAGTCAATGGAGACAGAGACACACTCGACTATACACACACACACACACATTATATATATACGTAAAGAGAGAAACGGAGACCTTTCCGAAAGAACCCAGTTGAATTATGCCTTCTCGGACATAAATTATGGCGATTGTCTGAATGCCTGACCTGAACTGAATTTCCCAAGCCTTCGGTTGCTGCAGGGTGTTTGGAAAGAAAGAAACCATGAGAAAGATTGAAAGGAAAAAGAGAAAAAAAGAATACCAGACTGAACTCCTACATTATCTTCCTTTTTCTAATCAATAGTTGATGTTCTAATTTGCTTACAGGCTCAACAGACACATTCCATGAAGAGATGAAGCTAGGATCATTTTCATTTGAGTTTTCTCTAAACACCCATTTATGAGTGTTGTCTGCGGCAACTTTTCCCATCAATCTGCAGCAAAATTTACATGGAAAGAAAATTAGTCGTTCTGAAATATCTCTCAAGATGAATCAATCAATAATCGTTCTCACCCTTCTCCATAATTGTAGACTTCGTGAGACATTTTAAAGAAGATATCAGCACCAAACCTCCCCTTTATATACCCACTTCCCGCACGTTCACATTCATGGAAATCACAGAACCCGTCTTCCCAAACAAGAATCCTGAGTGATCAAACACAAAAATTTCAATCAAACAAACAAAATAGAACATGGGTTCTTGTCAAAATCATTCAGAATTACCATACCAGTTCCGTTTGTTCCCCTTTGATCGATCAAGCGTACTTCCTCCGAACTCCCACCTGCAACAGAGAGCAATAAGCACAAAATGATCAAACGTTAACATCATTTTAAAGCACTTTCTTACTTTGGAGGAGGGAAATTTCTTGGGAGGATTCTCCAGAAAACGGCGTAGACCCATTTGGATGAAGAAGAAGAAGAAGAATCAGAATGTGAGCAGAGACTTCTTAGTGTGTGCTGCAAGAGACAGTTGAGCATGGGGAGTCCACCTTCCATTGTGAAGCAAACTAACTCACCTTGTCCACGCGAAAAAGAAAACAGAGTTTAGCAACCAGCTGCTATAAGTGACAACTTATAACAAGAGAAGCCAGGAAGAGAACAGTACCAACCAAGTGCATTGTGCAGTACACGCGCCTCCATTAAATCCAATCATACTTGCCACCTTGTTTGTTTTAGAGTAATTACAAGATATTTTAGCAAAAACAGATAAGAGTTGTAATTTTTGTGAACTTTATTGCTTTGACGACGAGACTGTAATTTTTGATTAGAGATCAGGTGAAAAAGGGGGATGAGGTGTGGGAGAGTACGATACAAGTGTAGGGATGCGCGTGGGCAGGGAGGTTTTGAAGTACATCATGCAGTTATCAGACAAACAAAGGTAATGTTTTGAGTAGTTTTAAATTCCGAACCTTCTTCTGGTTTTTGTGTTTCCTCCGAGTGTGAAGTGGACAAATTTGAAACAGCATCTTACAGTTGGTCCAAACATTGCTGTTTGATAAGTTTCATCATAGCAGAGAGAGAGAGAGAACTTATAATACTATAAAGTTATATCGAGCTACAAATAACCCAACCCGTATCTGGTCGGGTCATTATTCTCAATCAAACGTGACCTGGTTTTTAGTATTGAGCGATTTATCATAAAATTAAAGCGAAAAAAATATGTTCTGAATTATAATTAAGATGTAAAATTAAATAAACTGGGAATTTTTTTTTTTTTTTTGAAAGACATTATGGGATGATTAAATGAAAGAAAGTAGAAGGAAAAATAAATGGTATGATTAAGAAAGACGACAGAAGCAGAAGACAATATGTTTCTCTGGATGATTATAGTGGCAATACTATCAAAGGGAACAGAATGAAAGGAGAGTAGACCAATATATCCGTATAAAAGACGTAGATAGATATAGTCTTTACAGCTGTATAAATCCCCATAAAATCACAAAGATGTGTTTCTCTCCCCCAACCAAACGGTATATATCAAATAGCTTTCAGTTCCTCTGGATGTCACCACCCCGTATGATTTTGTCTCTAGCTGTAGTTGCAGTGGTCCTCTGCATTGTCTGGGTACATCACTATCCACCCAACTAAGTTACTAATTAACCTTTAACTTTAGCTGTCCCAATATTATTTCTGTAAACTTATTTCGTTTCTAGCTAAAAACATAATTTCCATTAATTTCGTTAGCCCCAGTAAATTAACATCTTCATGGTCGTGGCAGGGTAAAGTTGCTGCATTGATCTCTCCTGCAAAACTACTTTATGTAAATTAAATGATCATCAATGAAAATTAAAAGGTTACCATCTTCCGTTGAATCGGAAACTTGATAAGATCCCGCATATTTACTTGCAGAGATCAAGCCATAATTAACCCACCTAAAGACCGATAATAATATTATTAGAAGACACAGTGAATACATATAGAAGAGTATAAGAGAGATGGGTGTTAGTTAAAAAACAATTATAAGCATTTTTAATGGCTATAGATTGTGGTAGAATGTATGGGTTGAGTTGAATGGTTTGGGAAGAAATGGGAAAGAAAAGATGGGGATAGCGGAAGATATATTGGTCCAGGGTTGAATACCCCAAGATAGGGATGGTGGCGCCCTACACAAGGGACACATATGGAAAGACTGAAAGTAACAAGTAGGAGGGGCAAAACGGCATCCCATCCATGCCATGCTCTTCTCTTTCCTTATCTCTTTAAAAGGATTGAAAATTCTAACAATCACCTTTCATTGGCTTTCAGTAGCCCTTGCATACATTATATATTATGTTATATATGGTATATAATCATATGTTTTATGTATGTATAATCCTGCTTCTTAAGTTATAGTTTATGTAACCACCTCCATCTTAAACTATTTCGGTCATTCTAGTATTTGATTTAATGAATCTAATTCCTTTTTTTATATATATAGATTTGAATAAATCAAATATTATATTTTTATACTCTTCGTGTATTTATGTTTTTGGAATATTTTTTCTGGTCCTGCTCTAAAAGATATTGAGTTGGTATTATAGAATATCCAATATGGATCTTGATTTTTTTTAAAAAAAAGTTTTTTTTTTTACGTTAATATTTTGTTTAATAAATAAAAAATATATTTTTTCTTTTGTTTTTATTTTTTAAATTGATAAATTTCTTTTGTGTTTATATTTATAAAATTATGTTAGAGTTATATTTTTTAATAAACTATCAAAATATAAAATAATATTAAAAATTTTAATATTTTCAATTTTTACTAATATTTATTCTTTTTATATAGTTTTATAAATAAAATACATATAAATTTACACAAAAAGGCTAAAAAAATATATATAAAATAAATTTACTCCTACTAAACTAATACAATTACAATTTTAATTCTAAGATACTATTTAAAATAAAAATCTTTAAAGATTATTACTATTATTATTATTTTTTCAAATTTCAAAACCTCAAGTAGATGGCTTTTGGTTTTCCAATCGAAATAAACCCTAAAGTGGTGACCCGGCCCAAAAAAATCCTTCAACAATGAATTGTTGACCTAATACATCTTTTAACCACTTATTACTGATAAACGTATTTTTCAGTTAATTAATTTTATTAAAGTTTTTCTAATTAATTTTAGTGAAAATTAAAATCAAATCTACATTGTTAAAGGAAGAATAACACTTCATCATCGTTAATAAATATATTTTAAATTTATGTTATCACTATCTGATAAAAATTCTAAGTTTACCTAATATTTATAATTTTTTTATTAATCTCTTTTATATCATTACAAAATTTGTCTCGATTTATTCTATAAATAAACACAAAGTCCAAATGGGGTACAAAATTAACTATTAAGTAGTATCTAAAATTTTAAGAATATAATGATTTTATGATCAACATGTTTGTATTTTAATTAAATGATTAAATTAAATATTATTGAAAATATAGTATTTATTACTTTGTAGGTAGAATAAGTAATAGTGAATAATGTATAATATTTAATTGAATAAAATCAAAAGTTTAGTTCATCAGTGTACTAATGAGATTATGATATTTAAATTGAATTATATCTTTATAAGCTTATTATATTTTTAAACAAAAAAAATATTTTATGATAATTATATTTTTTTAATTAGGCTAAACCTCAGCAAAGTTAAAAATTTGAATAACTTTTTACTATAATAAAAAAATTAGTGCCTAAAGCTGACCTAGTTGGATTCAAATTTAAAAAGCAGCATTCACGTAATAAGTTGAAGGATAAGTTATAATAAGCAAGGACTTAAATCAAACCATTTTACGTGTTGAAGTCAATAATGAAATTGAGTAGGGGATTGGTATCTTGACTCAGTGCAGAATAAATAATATATTGAGTTTGATTTAGTTAAATTTTAATTTTATAAAATAAGATTAGGAATAACACTACAATTTCAAGCGAGCAATTTAATGTTTAATATTTTAATTATTTTTTTAATGGTAATAAAAATTTATCACTGCAGATTAAAAATATGAATGATGTTCGATACTAATTTAAATAATTTTTAGCAAAATAATTATAATTTATTTATTTTTTTAATAAGTAAAATTAGCTACTTGATTTTGCTAACTTGGAATTGGCATAGCCTGCTTCATTTGTCAAAGTTTACTTTTTTTGCCCGTTCGTTTGTTTTTGCGTGCATGATTGTAGCTTCGTGGTCAACGACTGTGTGAAGAGAAGACGAAGCCTCCCAAACAAATATATCCAAAGTTTTTGGTCAACCTCACGAATCACCTTCACCTAATTAGTTAACCTCATTCAAGATCTTTATACATTGTAAATACTTATATAGCTATGTAAATTTTAATTACTTATGAAATAACACATATATATATTTCCCAATGCATGTACTTTTACTCATTAATCAATATTTTTTAATATTTTTATCAAGCTTCCCCATATATGTATCTGTAGAATATTGAGAATTAATTTGTAAGTTTCTCTAATGACAAATAACTATTGACACATACATATATATACCAATTGAAGTGTAGATATTTAGGTATGAAATATTCTCCCAGCCTTCTTGTTATGAAAAAAAAGGTCCATATGCATTTACATGTATTATTAAAAGTACGTGTTCTGGCAAGTGGAGAAGATGGACTGGCTTCATGATTAACTCGATCGAGCTTATTGTAATTGAGGCGCATCAACAAGAACGACTTAAACCTTCTGGTCAACTCTTGCCACTTGCCACTTATACCCTCAGCTTCTTCATTTCACCATCATATATGTGTATATATATATATGTATAAACTAGCGTACATGATCAACGCCATCGAGCTTCTTGTAATTGAGGCGCGCCAACAAGGACGATTAATTGAAAAGTCTGAGTCAACTCTTGCCATTTGCCAATTTATATTCATACCCTCTTTTCATTTCGTCAATATATATATATATATATATATATGCATATGGTAGTGTACTTCAATTGCCTGTATAGCATACATTGAACCTTTTCTTAACACAGTTAAAAAGCTTCCATGTCGATCACTGGAATTCAGGGCATGCCTGTTGAAGTCACTGGTAAGATCCTGATATATGTACATGATAATCACTGCTTCCTATTCTTCATTGATGTGTATATATATATATGCGAGATAGCTTATACTCGTCTCACGCTTATATAATTTCGTATTTGCAGTTGTGGCGTGTTACAATTTGGAGGATAAAGAGTGGATATCAAGACAAGATCCATATGTCTCCGTTGAATATGGAAGGGCCAAATATCGAACCAAAACCTGCACTGGTACATTTTATATTATCAATCTATATATGTATATGTATATAAGATCAGTTGGGTTTGGCTTCAAACATCCAATGAATATTAATTCTACGATAATCATTGCCAACTTAAATTCTTTTGAACTTTCAGACGGTGGCAAGAACCCTACTTTTCAAGAGAAGTTCATTTTCACTCTCATTGAAGGCCTCCGGGAACTCAATATTGTAGTTTGGAATAGCCACACTCTCACTGCGGATGAACATATTGGCACCGGAAGGTAAAAAATTAAAAAAAACCACGTCTTATTAAATTTAACTTTTTTGATAATAGTTAATTTTTACAATATTAAAATCAAATATTTAATGTTTGAATCCTAATTCTCTCTTTGGTTAACTTTTAATTCTGAACTGAGCCATTATTTTAGTTAAAATTTAATTTTTTTTGAGATATGGAGAATATTAATTTGATTCACATTTTTTATTTTAGGGTTCCGCTACATAAAGTACTGTCTCAAGGTTATGATGATTCTTCTTGGCCTCTTCAGAGTAAAAGTGGCAGGTTAAGTTACATAATGGCTTAATTTTTATGAAAATTTAAGATTAATTATATATTCAAATATGTTATTGTATTAGACGTTATTGCTCATGCATATTGTTTCCAATTAATTGCAGGCATTCAGGAGAAGTTCGTGTTATTATACACTATGCATATGCTAATGTAATTCCTTAATCGTTTTTTTTCTTAATTTGCTCTTAACAATTTATAATTCTTATTCTCTTACTTAATATTTATTTTTGTAATACTTTATAATTATTCAGTATTAATGAAAAATTACAGCAAGGCAACACAAAATTAGCTCCGTCAGCGCCCAAGACAACTGCTCAGCCTTATGGTTCATATCCACAAGTGCCACCAGCTCCTTATCCTACAGCTACAGCGCCCTACGCTCCTCCCAATCCAACAACGTATCCACCTTCCCCATATCCGCCGGCCGGATATCCTCAACCACAGTTTTCTCCACTTCCTCCAGCCGTCTATCCTCCGCAACCATACCCGCCTGTTTCTCAACCCTCACCTTACTACTATCCTCCAGGTATATACGTATATATTCTAGTCTTTTCTCCCTACTTCTCCAACGGAGACACTATAAATGAAATTTCATAGCTTCCATAAATTCTCTATTACTGATTATTACGAGTTCATGTAAAGGATCTGAAATGATTATTTGTGTGCGCAGGTGGTCCGAGTGGAACATACGCGGCGCCACCAGCTGGGGTCTGGCCACCGCCACCTTACTGAACTACTCATTCGTTGCACGGATGAAGAATGAATTGATTCATTGCAATACAGCACTTATTCTTCATGCTGAACAAAAGTTTTAATTTGGGAGTTTTATCTTTCATATCTGGTTAAGATTTTATTAATTTCTTTGGCTCTATAATTGTATTTATATATACTTTCAGATTTAAAGTTGTCATTATTGGATGTTTTTTTATAAACTGCTAATTAATAATAAGTTGGTAAATTATTTTTCCATAAGCCTATGTTACTAGTTATATTATATTTATTGTAAGTAGAATTAAGCACACACACACACACACAGAGTAAATGATGTTTGACATGGTGGCACTGAGAGTGCCAATAAAAAATAATTTATTGAAGCTTCACGTTTTCCATTAAATTGATTTAAGTGATTAAAATGTACATCTTTGGATTAGTCTTGTAATTATTAAATCATATATACATCTGTGCAGTTAATAATTTCACCTTCACCGGTTGTTGATTATAACTTTTTTCTTTTTTTTTAAAAAAAAATTTTTTTACACATTTTTTCCTTTTAAAAATTTCTTCTTTTAATTTCTCTTCTTATTTTACTTATCAATCATAGTTAATTGGGTCCTTCAACAAAATAATAGTAATGATAATTCAAGTGCCAATATATACTACATGAATTTTATTTACAAGAATTTTAAACCATCAAATTTTTTGTGCCCTGAATTCAAGTGCCAATATAAACTATAAAAATTTTAAACGATCAAATTTTTTGTTTATTGTTAATTTAAAAGCTCTTAAAAAATTAAAATTTGTTGTCTAAAAAACTAATTATCTTATAATTTATAATTAAGGTTCATCGCATCCTCAAAATCTTTCCTAAATTATATTGAATTAATTATTTCAATATCGAAGATTGAATAAAAAAAAATTATTATAATTTTGAACAAGTGGATAGAATTTTTTGAAGTGCTGAAAATATTTCTCCTGACTAAGATCTTATCAATTATTTAGTTTACATAACCTCTTGATTGTAATTAGAAACACAAAAGTTAATTTAGTAATACCATTACATATACGTTGGTAAATATTTTATTATTTCATTTATATATTGGCTGAATTATGATTACTTTCACATCTTCTTCTTATGATGGTATAAGTTTGTGTTTTTCTTTTTTTTTTTAACAGATTATATTATCATTATTATTCATACGGACCATTTAATTATAATTTTTATTAAAAAAATATGTTTTGAACTCTTTTTACCATAGAATGACAAAAAAACAAGGATTAAGGCTCATAATCTTATAAATCATATTATTGAACCTTAATGTTGTAGTTGTTTTAGTATTATCATAATTTCAACTCAATTAAGTTTTTTAAAAATATCAATATTAATATGTTCATTTTTTTTATAAAAAATTATGAATTTTTTAATTACTGTTATATCGTATTCTTATGTATTTTTATTATATTATAATTATTATCCATATATAACACATAATTGATAAATATATAATTTTTTTTATAAGAGAATTAAAGAAATATTTTTAAACAAATAATTAAAATTTAATTTTGTTATTGCTTTTAAAGTTATTGCATCAATTAAAGAAGTTATATCCATTCATTTGAAAACTCATATCAAAGGGCACGATTGTATAGTTACAGAATTCAAAAAACTCAAAAGGAAATGTAAATTAAATATATATATATATATATATTTCAATTAGCCAATGATTATTAATAAATAAATAAATAATTTACTTAATCTAAAACATCAAAAATTAGAACTTGAAATTTCTAACGCAATCTTCTTAAGATAATTGCCTGCACCAAGCAAGGTATAGAAAAAGTGTGTATATTTATATTTCTCCTAATAATTAATTTTCCTTGAAAAGTCAAGTGTAATAAATATTGCTTTCAGCAGCGCTTTGATATTTAGCACAGCACATTGGATTGTGGAATTCCAGAGAGACAGATAACAATGGAGTCTTTAGGGATTGATTTGAGTTGCGCAATCGGACCTCTGCGAGACGGTGCATTTCCGGACAAAGAATGTTTGCTCCCGCTCATCTCAAAGCTCCTTGGCTACTGCATCGTCGCCGCCTCCACAACTGTTAAGCTCCCTCAGGTACTGTTTACGGGAAACCAAACCCTTAATCTGCCGTCTGTTTTTTTTTTTTTCATTTTTAATCAAGTTCTTGGTGATCTGCCTACTGTTACGAGCAAAAACATGTTAGATCTCGCTTGGTAATCTGGAGATTTCGGTGTAATTTTTGTTTGATTATATTGAAATGGAAAAGGACTACGATTCCTCGTGAGTACAATGTTCTTAGCTGATTATAGGCCAAATTTTCTTGCCTTGAATTCGTTTGGAGATGACATTGCAACTAGATCATGCAATGGAGCGTGATTAGCATTTTCCTGCATAATTTTCTGGGATTTTGACTTCAGAAAAGTGCTTCTTGCTTGGTAGCTATTTGAAAAATGTTCCAGGCACTACCAAACGAGGAGCCGATTTAAAATTTCTGGCGGAGACTTAGGGACATCTCTGTTTTCGTTTGCACAAGTTGAATTATTCTCTTGCTACGCCTGATTAATTTTTCTTCATGACTTCACTTTGTTTAGGATTAGAAAAGTTTGGTCGAGGGTTTTGATGGAATCTGTTTTATAGGACTTTCACTCTGTTATGCTGAGTATTTTTAATATATAATTGCAGATATTAAAAATTTTGAAGCATAGAAGTGTAAGAGGGCTAAGTTTAGTTGCCTTTGAGCTTGAAGTGGTTGGTTATACTATTGCTCTGGCCTATTGTCTTCACAAAGGACTACCCTTTTCAGCTTATGGGGAAATGGCGTTTCTTTTGATCCAAGGTAAGTTTGAAGACTTATCATAATATTATCAAAGTAAAAATACAGGGGAGGTCCTTGAATTGGGATATATTGAGGAAAAGTAACGTGAAAGAGACAAAACAAAGGAAGAAGAAGAGAAAAATGAAGTTTTGATACTTAGTTGTTATATAACTTACTGATTAAAAATTGAATTAATAAAAACTACGTAGAGGTGCCTTTTATAGAGGCTTACATCAGAACTTATCCAACATATATCTCGGACTATTTATTATCTGCTTCTAGTTTAAATAGTGGAAACAAACTCTATCTTACCACTATACTCAGTCAAACAAATCTAAACAAAGTTAAGGTCAAATTTTGAATCATTCTTCAACACTGCCCCTTGATTCAAAGCTGCGGATGCCAAACAATCTTCTAAAGTAGCAGAATTTTTCTTTGAGTAAAGATTTTGTCAGCATATCAGCTAGTTGTTCTTCGGTACTGCAGTACTTCAATGATATCTCCTCCTTTTCTACTAAATCATGAATAAAATGATAGCGAATATCAATATGCTTTGTTCTGCTATGGAATGTTGGATTCTTTGTCATGGAGATAGTTGCCTTGTTGTCACAACATATCTCTGTTACTCCCTTATGCTTTTGTTGAAGATCTGCTAATACTCTTCTCAGCCAAATAGCTTGACAAGCTGCTGAAGTTGCTGCAATATACTCAGCTTCTGAAGTTGACAATGCAATTGTAGCTTGTTTTCTTGAACTCCAAGCGATCACCCCTGATCCTAGAGTGAAAAGATTAGCTGAAATACTCCGTCTATCATCCAACGAACTTGCCCAATCACTATTCGTATGCCCACACAATCTGAAATTAGAAACTTTAGAATACCACATGCTATATTCTAAGGTTCCTGCAATATATCGCAAGACCCTTTTTGCTGCTCCATAATGAACCTTTGAAAGTTGTTGCATAAATATGGAAATAACACTAGTAGGAAATACAATATCGGGTCTAGTGTGAGTTAGATAAATTAAACCTCCAACCAAGCTTCTAAATCTCCTAACTTCTGCCCTCTCTTCCCCATCTTCTTGCTGCAACTTTTCATTGATATTCATAGGTGTAGCTGCAGGCTTGCAATTAAGCATGCCAAATTTGTTGAGAAGATCCTTGGCATATTTCCTTTGTGAAATAAAAATACCATCTTCAGCTTGATAGACTTCAAGACCCAGGAAATAATGTTATAAACCCATATCTGAGATTTAAACTCATCAACAAGTAAAGTAGAAGAACTAGTATAAATGATGTCATCACGTAAAGACAGAAATGATGAAATCATTTTTTCCTTCCTTTTTCACATATAAAGTGAGTTCATTTTCACTTCTCATGTATCCCTTCTTCTGAAAATATCCATCAATCTTGCCATACCATGCTCGAGGGGCTTGCTTCAATCCATACAATGCATTTTTCAGTTTGTACACCTTTGTCTCACTGCCCTCCTTTATGAAACCTTCTGGTTGTACTACATAGACCTCCTCTTGCAAATCTCCATTTAAGAATGCTGACTTGACATCAAATTGATAAACAGGTCATTGCAATTGTGCAGCTAATGCTAAAACAAGCCTCACTGTTGCAAACCGTGCTACCGGAGAGAGAGTTTCTTCTAAATCTACACCATATTGTTGTGCATAACCTTTTGCCACAAGACGAGTTTTGTGCTTTTGTATGATTCCATCTGCGGCAAATTTTGTCTTGAACACCCACTTTAAGCCAATTGCTTTTTTGCCTTCCGGTAAGTCGACCATCTCCCATGGTCTATTTTTTTCTATTGTTGTTATTTCTTCCACCGTTGCTTTCTACCATTCTTCTTTTTCAGTTGCTTAAACGACAAGAGCAAACTGACAAGAAGTAAAAAAGTCATCAGCATATTTAAGATTTGGCTTTCTAACACTTGTTGATCTTCTTAATGGAATTGGTACTGCAGAAGACTCTTCAAGAGTTGTTGATGCTGTTGCATTGCTAGCTTGTGGATTTGTAGGAGTTGACTCTTGTCTTTAATCTGAAGGAACTTCAATGGGCATAGGAATCTCCTGTTGTATATGCTCTTAACTCCAATCCTAGCTCACATTTTCATCAAATATTACATCCCTTCTAATCAAAATCTTGTCACTAAGGGGGTTATACAATCTATATGCCTTGGATTGAGTATAATAACCAATAAAAATGCATTTTTCTGATTTTTCATCAAGCTTCTGACGAGCTTGAGAATTTATTAAAGCATAAGTAACACATCCAAACACTGGTAAAAAACTTACATTTGGTCTCCTTCTATACTAAGCTTCATATGGAGTTTGATTCAAGACAGCCCTTGTTGGTGAGGGATTCAATACATAGACGAATGTTGCTACAGCTTCTGCCCAAAATTGGTTTGAAAGTCGCATTGCTTGCAACATACTTCTAGCCATTTCTACAACAGTTCGATTCTTCCGCTTAGCGACACCATTTTGCTCTAGAGTATAAGGAGTTGTTAACTCCCTACGGATGCCATTTTCTTTGCAAAACTGATTAAATTTCTTGGACACAAATTCTCCTCCCCTATATGTGCGAAGAGCCTTGATACGACAATCACTTTGATTTTCCATTATAGCTTTAAATTTCTAGAACTTCTCAAAAGTTTCTGACTTGTTTTCCAGAAAATATATCCAACTCATGCGGCTACAGTGATCAGTAAATAGCAAGAAGTAACGACTTCCACCTAAGGACTTAGTTTGCATTGGCCCACACAAATCAGCATGTACCAATTCTAGACATTTGGTAGCTCTCCAGGATTTTCCTACAGGAAATGACTTCTTGATTTGCTTGCCGTAGACACACCCTTCACATAAATCAATAGAGCCAATTTTTGGTAGTCCAACTTTTGTCATTTAGTAATTTCAGGCCTTTGATTTTTAGATGCCCATACCTCAAATGCCCCAACTTCGAGTCATCCTTTGTGCTTGCAGCGAGAGCGAAATTCTTTATGTCAGAAACATCCAATGGAAACATCTTGTTCGGAGTCATGTCGACGTGAGTCTTTTTGCCTGATTTATTATTTGTAATGACACATGCATCGTCATCAAACAAAACTGAATATCCACCAGCCATTAGTTGTCTAACGCTCAACAGATTGTATCCTAAATCAGGAACAAATTGAACATTTCACAGCATTTTTACCTGTCCATAGCTAGTGTCAACTCCCGCCGTGCCTTTTCTTCAACTTGCATCTCTCTTTTGTTGCCAAGCTACACTTTTATCTTTTTGTCTCATTTAGCTCCTGAAATAGAGATTTGGTGCCTGTCATATGGTTCGAACAGCCACTGTCTACAAACCAGAAATTACTTGATTTATGATCAGTATCAATACAGGCCATAAAAAGCTTGTTCTCTTCTTCATTTTCTGCTGCGAAGTTCATCTTCTGATCTCTGTACCAACAATCTGCTTTGATACGTCCATATCTTTTGCAATGATAACACTAAATGTCATTTTTCATGTTACCTTGCTCATTGAACTGCCTTTGCCCGTCATTCCTTCCTCTGCCTCTGCCATGGCTGTGACCTCGACCACCGCGAGATCCTCCTCTTCCTCGACCTTTACTTGATGCACTATCATTTTCTCCTTATTTGTTGGCTGTCTCTTTCACATGGAATTCCTTCTCTTCGTTTTTTCTACTGATCGATTGATTCTTACCTCATGAGCTTGAAGAGATCCCATCAGTTCATCAACAGAAAGAACTGATAAATCCTTAGCTTCTTTCATAGCTGTTACCACATGGTCAAATTTTGGCGTCAAGCTTTTCAAAACTTTTGCAACAATCTTTTTGTTCGAAATCTGCTCGCCTTAGGATCGCATTTGACCAACTATTGCCATTGTTCGTGACAAGAAGTCAGCAATCAATTCACTATTTTTCATCATCAAGGTTTCAAAGTTACGTCTTAATGACTGCAATCTTACCACAATGACCTTTGAATCGCCTTGAAATTCCATCTGCAAAATTGACCATGCTTCTTTTGATGTGGTTGCTGCTGCAATCCGTGAGGATATAGTCTCATGGACTGCTTGTTGTAAGATAAACAATGCCTTGGCATCTCTCTTTCTGGTTTCTTTCAGTCTCACCCCTTCTTTTTCATTGGGTTCAAATATTTCAATAAATCCATATTTCACCAGATCCCATAGCTCTTGCGATCTGAGCAACGTCTTAATTTTGATACTCCACCACTCATATTTCTCACCATTGAAAATGGGTAGGAGTGGTTGAGAAGAAGAGAACCCAGCTGCTGCCATTCTCATATAACTCTAGTACACTTACTAACCCAAAGACCAATAAAGCTCTGATACCAAATTTGTTGAGGAAAAACAACGTGAAAGAGACAAAACAAAGGAAGAAGAAGAGAAAAATGAAGTTTTGATGCTTAGTTGTTATATAACTTACTGATTAAAAATTGAATTTATAAAGACTACGTAGAGGTGCCTTTCATATAGGCTTACATCAGAACTTATCCAACATATATCTCGAACTATTTATTATCTGCTTCTAGCTTGAATAGTGTAAATAAACTCTATCTTACCACTATACTCGGTCAAACAAATCTAAACAAAGACAAGGTCAAATTTTAAATCATTCTTCAACAGGATAAGGAGTCTGTTTTGATGGCAACAGAGAAATGTTACAGTCATGGTTTAAATGTAATAGTTCTTTGTTAATGAACTTATTTGCATTTGGGTTGTTAAGTCTTTTCTGAAAACTGGTCAACAAAATCCAGTATGAAACTAAACTTTGCGTGCGGAGACCTTTTATGAAATCATGTTCACTCAAAATTGGGGATCATTCAATCTTCTAGGATGGTGGAGTTTATAGTACATTCTGAAATTGCTGACATTACATCTGTTTATATATCTAATTCCTTCTTCTTTCTGCTTGCTTGTTGCAGCAATAATTTTAGTTGCTATAATCTATTATTTTTCACAACCGGTGCATACCACAACATGGATCAGGGCTTTACTGTATCCTGCTTCCTTTCCAAGTTACTTTTAGCTTCGATCTTCTTTTGCATCCTGGTGAAGTAACAACACTCTACATCTTTCCTTAATATGATGGTATGTTAGATATTGCGCACTGGCACCAAGTGTATTAGCTGGCAGGATTGATCCCCTCCTCTTTGAAGCTCTATACGTGAGTACTTACTGTACCAATGAATCTGCCCAAAGCTAATAATATATAGTCTTGTGTCTTCTCTCATATGTTTCTGTTGAAAATTCCATTTTCTTCTTTGCAATCGTTAGTTTCAGTAGCTTTGCACTTGCCTAATATGGAAATCATATGTTGCAGGCATCCCAGCATGCAATATTTTTCTTTGCCAGGGTACCACAGATATGGAAGAACTTTAAGGTATGAGATTCGAATGTTTTAGTTCTGAGTCCAAAGAGTGCAGAGACTATCACTGAACAGTTATATTGGCTTTAAATTAACTCTGTGATATTGCAACTAACACAAAGTGAAAATTGTTTATTACTACTTTCTTTCTGTGAATGCCAACTATCAATTTGCTTCCATATCTTTTGTTTATAGCAATATGTATTTGCATCTTTAAGCATTATGTGATGATTAAGTAGATGGTGCTCTAAGAACCACATAAGAATCCAGTATTTCATAAAGTGATTGTATTTGTGACTGTAATTGAGGTTTACAAAACTATACAACTGAATACATTCAGATAAAGGTAGGTGCTTTAACAACTTTTCACATTCTTAACTACAGATTAGTGCATACATGTATGTTTGTGCATGTTTGTATGTATGCTTAAGGTTGCATCAATATCTCTGTTTACCATGAGGAGAAGTAAACATTTCTATGATTTTTCTCACTGAATAATAAAATCATGAAATATGAATCCCTTCCGCTCATATTTTGTCGTTTTCATGTTTCTCGAGACAAATTTTTCTTTATTGCCTGTTATTGATGAATTCTTCTGAGCAGAACAAGAGTACTGGGGAACTCAGCTTCTTAACATGCTTCATGAATTTTGGTGGTTCCATGGGTGAGTTCACAAAGAATTCAGACTAATTTTAGTTGCTGTTAGGGGTGAGCATGGGGCCATTGGGAGTTTAGTTGTCACTTCGTCAAAGAATAGAGATCTTTACCCCTCTAATTTTCCCTATTTTGCAGTGAGAGTTTTTACCAGCATCCAGGAAAATGCTCCATTAACTGGTATCCTTGTCTATATTTCATATATGTCTATATGTAAACATATCTAGTAGTTGAAAATATTTAGAAAACAAAGAAATTGGTCTGGAAAGTAATAGTTGAAATATGTTAGTATGAGTTTGAAAGAACAAAAAGTTATTTTTATCCATACTTGAATACAGTACAAAAACATCCTGCCATATAAAATTTTTTATGCAAGAACATATATGAATTTAGAAAATTAAATTACAAAATATTTTCTTGTAAATAGAGCCAAAAATTCCCGTTGTTTTCATTTTGAAGATACATTTAGATACTTTTAAAACCTTCACTTGATTTTTTCAATAACATGTTTTGGCTTCTTATTTTCTCACTTAGTCTCTTGTATTCTCATTGAATAAAGAGAAACTATTTCCCCATGTTTTATTCGCCCTTCTTGTTAGTTGCAATTTACTACTTTTTCCTTTGAAAACCCAACCTAGCTTTTTTACACCTAGAAAAAAAAATGATGATCTATTTGGCTGTTTATAGGTGTTTCCATGAAATCCATGTGGATATGATCTTAAGCACCATATCAACCTAATATTGTATCAGCCTTTTCAACATAGAACTAATGTCCATTTTTATGCTAATATTCTCTCCATTAACCGTTGTCTATTTATCATATACGCATATCCAAGTTCTGTTTAGCATTTTTCTTAACCTTGTCTAAGTTACAATGGGCTCTGCACTTGGCGTCCTGACAAATGGGACCATCCTGAGTCAGATTATCGCATACCAGAAATCTAGTGTCCAGAAAGAGAAGAAAGTGGAGTGAAGGGTATGACCAGTGTATTGTTTATTCAGATTGTTTTCAAGGTTCACCCAGTTGGCCAAGCCAGTCCATCTTTTAATCTTTTCTTACTGATACTTACTCAAAGCTTCTAGTTATGCTGATTCAAATTTGGAGGATTTTGCAAGTACTTTGGTTTGTTAACATTCACGCATAAAATGAAAGGTGATACACAATATATCTCAAACACTCTTGGATTAGGTAGAATTTAATGAAGAATGGATTAGATTTATTTTTTATGTACTTTTTCTTATGGTGTGCTTGTTATGAGTTCTATAATTTTGCCTGTTGACTATAGATGTATCTTTTTTGGGTTGGTCAACCAACAGGTTGGTACTACATATCTTCAACATTATGCCTAAAATAATGATTAATGGTATAGGAAAAGGGAACAAAAAGATGTGCTTGCACTAATCTTATTTATTTATTTTCCTGCTGGGGTTCAATCTTTGGAATGGCTTGTTAAATCAATAGGAGAATGGTGGGTCGAGTGTAACAGTGTTCGTAATTTAGTTCTGCGTTGAGTGTAACTGAAATGTAATAGAAACAACTGGTTTTTCTTTATACTTCCTCATTCCTACCGTGTCGGCTTTAAACAGTTGATTGGATTTGTACATTTTCATTTTGTTTCGGTGTTCATCTAAAAATTTTATGGTTTATGGAAGATACAAATTTATTTAATACCTTTTATCTTATTTTTAATATTATTATACGTTAATTTTAAATTAAAATATTTTTAATGTACATGCAAGACTGGGCTAGATAGAACTGAGCCAGAATAATTTCCTTTTCTTTTTTCCGACGGATTCTTTCTATTATAGTTGTCCTAAATCCGAAATATTTACATGTTTCTCTTCGGTTGAATCCGAGTCGGACCCAATACTACTCCAATGAGAGAGAAATATTTATAAAATAGTGAAAACATAAAATATGGTCAGTTATAGGATAACAACAGTTTGACTTCCGTGGTTTCAAAAAAATAAAAACACTTTTGACTTATTATGAGAGAGATTATTTTCATAGCACTACCGCCACTAATTTTATCTGAGGATACCAAGGTGAGCAACGTACCAATCCGTGGAGGGAGATGTGTGTGTAGTGCCTAAACTAGAGGCCTAAAATTGCCTGAATACCATCCAAATTGGGTTAAACTTTTTAGACCACTAAAAACAATAAATCATAACATTACAACTTTGAAGGAAGCACCGCCACAAGATTTCTTAGCCGTCTTTTGAACCAAATTGAGACAAATTTTAGGCTTCTTCACGAGAATATTCTTTGCTTCTTTGAATCTATGCTCTTGAAACCCTCTTAATTAAATTATAAGTTCAGTTCAGAATCCAATTCTTTTGGAATAAGACTCAAAAAAAATTAATATAATAACAGGAAAACTATTATCAAAATATCTGCTCGATAAGAAATAGACCAAAAAAAAAAAATAGATGCTCATAACAAGTCTACTATACATCCATTAAGAGGTCTCCATCAATAACATCAGCACGCAATAAGTTGCTTTGGGTCACCCATTTCGCATTTCTAGAAAGAGTAGACTTTCCGCAGTGGAAGACCTTGCTATGAGGGAAAGACCTTAATTGGACAAAGATATTAAGGAATCCAAGTTATACTTCCTTCAGTACACAATTCAGATTTTTCTAAAAAAATAAAAATAGGACATCCTACAAATGATACGTTAGATTAATATTCTTCTGCAAGCACATTGTGGATAGCAGCACTTTCGTTAATGGTCTCCACCGACTCTTGCTTTTTCTTTATTCTCTAGAGCTATTATATCTCTTAATCCAAATTAATATTGCGATCGAATTAGATAGCCTCTTGTCGTACCGGTTGGAAAGAAAGAAAGGATAAATAATATATATACTCCTGAAGAATTACCAACTAATGATCTCCAAGCATTATGCTAGTAACGGGATGGTCGAAGAGCACCTAATAATCTCTCCCTCTTCAGCTGTATTTTAAGCTCCAACTGTTTTTGACAAAATAGCATCGGATTCTTGTCAGCCTTAGTCAACAAAGATAAAGGAAGAAATACTATTTTGCACCCTGATACTAAATTGCACTCCAGTTTTAAGAAGACTACTGCATGTTTTGCACTCAAATTCCTAAAGAGATTTAAAACACACACAGCAGACACTTGAACATTGAAAATTGAAAGAGGCATCCTACTTTTTATGTTTCCCATCAAAATATCTCTCAAGAATTGCTTATAATAAAAAAAGAACAGGAGATTACTCGATGGTTGACATGAGGCAGCGCCAACACTTCTTTGCACCGCAGAACTCCAACAGCAAGCAAACTAGTCTAGGCCACAAATTCCATATAATCTTTGTAGGGTGCCGAAAATGACATCCTATCAATCACAGAAAACTGAATCCAGGAATACATAGAGGGGAATATCAAAAATAAGAGCTTTCTTAGAAACCAAGTGATAAATGATAATTTCTATTAATATGTAACAGCTTTATTTGCCTAATGGTTTATTGTAGCCAGGAATTAGGTGACTATAAGAACACTGCAATCGCAGCACACAAAAAGGGTCAAAATATTATTCCAAAAGGATAACCATTAAACAGATCATGATAATTTAAATCTTTTCCTAATCTGAAGTTTCAAATCTAGCTCAGCAAGTTACGTATCTGAAGTTAAACAAAAATATATACCGAATCAGCCATTGCCTTGGCCAACAAAATCAATCACATAAATGCAACAACAATTACAGAGAAAAGCATCAGTATAATGCTGCAACTTGCTGTATACATAATTCAGATCATGGAATACAGAAAATCATTAGAACATGCCATGTAAACAACAACTAAAGTATCATACTTAAAGTAAAAAAGCCTAATAAAGTATAACTAAGAGATACAGATTAACATACTGAGCTTTCAGTTAAGCTTGATGGCTCCGACCAACCACCTGATAGGAATTACCACCCCTGTAAATCCACTTGAAATTCTTCTGAGAGCAGCCCCAAGAGTTACCACTGAGTACAGCCCTTCAAGTTGGTCAACTCAAATTTAATTATGAAATTAGTAGATCCATCATCTCTATTTCCGGAGAAAAAGAAAAAAAAGATTCACCATACCCTTGCAGAAGCAGAAGCAGAATGCATACACGTTAAAAGGCACAAAATTAAAGTGCTACCAAGAGCACCCACAGCTGATAAAAAAGGATCAGATTGTCCCACAACTTATCTGACCCTGCTTCACTTATTATTAGAGTGGGATGCTGAATACAGCCTCTTGCAGACACATACTAGAAGACTGACCAGTAATATTATAGTCTTGAGCAAAAAATTGCACGGAGAGATAGACAATCAAGTTCAATTTTTTGTTTAGAAACCAGAACTTTTATGACTGTGCATATGAAACCCCAAGAAACAACATCAGACTCGTTCCGCGACTTTCAAACAAACAGTATACTGAAGATGAAAATGTGAAAGTGAAAAGGTGCCTAAGTAGGTACGGAAATTGCTTGTCATTTTAGCCAACAAAAATCCAGGCTAACCCTGTGAAAGATCTAATAGCAGCTGAGAATACACCCCGAACTCCAATATCTGACTCATGTTACAAACAAATTTTATTTTCTCAAATGCATTGGATAGCAGTTTTTCTGCAGTTCCTCCCATTTAAATGATGATTAAATAACTTTGTTTTCCTAGATCACATATCGATCAGACTTCCCTTTCTTTGAATAAATAGTAAGACAGCAGGAAGTTTTAAGCTAAAAACAATCATCAGCATAATCTAATCTACACAGATAAGTTATATAACCACTGAACATGAGTAAACTAAATTTATCTCTATAACAAGCCAATTGATACAGGTAAATACTTCAACAATAAGATACAAGATATCCTGCATCATTGACTAATCATTCCTTCGTTAATTTTTCTACAGAAGACCTTCCTTTTAATACTTAAACAAACTAACCTTCAAAGAATATATATTCAGGACAAAATTCAGATTACACATTTTCAAACATATCTTACACGCTAACAGAGTACTTCACTGGTATGGCATTACAATGCCTTCTACTACAATGTCATCTCACACAGTTCAGGGTTAAAATCATCAGAACTGATAATGCACGAATTTAAACTAGATATTAGTGTTTTTCACTCTGTCAAAAGGCAATATTTGAAAATAAAGAAACAACACTTAAAGAGTGGGAATTATCAAAAAGCAGAGAGATATTATCACTTTAGACAGGGATGATTCAGTTAAAAAAAAAAAGTAAACAACACACAGAACATCAAATTAAATACACAAACGAGAGAATCAGATACTACATCACAAAACAATTTAGCGATTTTGACCAAGAGCGCCCTTCCTCCTTTTGTGGGGCAACATTCTCAGTTCCGTATCTAATTACTTCCGGAACTGCTTTTACCACTTGACCACCTTCTCAAGGTGCAGGCCACTAAACTTCTCCCGCTAAAAAGCCCTAATCTTGCCTTGAAAGAGGCTGATCGACCCGAACTGCTGGAGGCAATACTAGGAGCAGCAATTTGGCTGGGCACAGGAGGGAATTCAATCCCATTCTCTTGTACCCCACCATCACTGGTACTTGCATCTTGATGTTCAGGCTCCACAGTGTCTAAATTCACCGCAAGGGAAACCCTGCTGGATCTTAACCATTCTGCACCTTCGCAAGTAACTCCTCTACATTTTTTTACCTTTACTTTCACCAAATTCGGGCACCCAGTAGCAAGAGCTTCCATTCCGTGATCCGAGACTGGGCAATTCTTGATGCAGAGCTTCTTCAACGCTATACATTTTGCAGCAATGCAAGAAATCTCGGGGTCACCAACTGTATCACTTCCGCACAATGCCAACCGTTCTAGATTTTGGCAATTTGAAGCCAACATTTCCAAGCTTGACTTTGTCGGGTTCACGCCAATAAGAACCAATTCTTGCAAATTTGGGCAGTGTTTTGCGACTGCAACCAATCCTTCGTCGCCTATCCGGTTTGTCTTCCATCCATCAATATGAAGCTTCCTCAACAGCTTGCAGCGCTCCGCCACTGACGCGAGCCCGGCATTGGTGCACTCGAGGGTCTTGACTAGGTGTAGAATCTCCAGATCCAAACAGTTAGAAATGGCAGCAAGACCAAAATCACTTACCGGTACCCTCTCGAGATGGATCTCGACCATACCTGTAACGCGCTCCGCTACGGCTTGGAAAAGCTTATCCCAATCTCCGGAGCACCTAAAAAGCTTCAAGGTCCTGAGATTTTTTGCGCCAATGATAAGCGGGCCAAAACACTGTCCATTGTAGAGCTCCTTTAAGCAAATCGTCTTGAGAGAAGATGCAGCTGCACCTGGACCAATCGGCTCTGCCGCGGCTCCATCGGCAATGCCACGAAGCCGCTTCACCGACAGCTCTTCAAGTGCCGAGCAATTGTCAAGCACGGCGTTCATGCCTTTAGCCCCAAATGCGCACGATCCGCACGAAAGCTTCTTCAAGCCCCTGCAGTTCTTAGCGAAAGCTGCCATTCCTGCGTCGGTCAACTCGCGGCAGGCTCGCAGCTTAAGCCGAGTCAGGTTCCGGCAGCGGAGTGAAATGATAATAAGGGCGTCGTCGCCGATACTAACCGATCTACGATCACATTTCAAGGCCAGCTTGGTGACAGCGTCGAATCTAGAAAAGAGAGAAGGGATCATCGGAAGCAGATCTGGTTGGGCGTTAAGTGAGAGACGGTGACGGCTCTGTCCCTCGATCCTAAGCCACCTTCGACATACCAGAGAGCAGCGCTTCCGGTCACCGGAGCTAAGCGACTGAAAAATGCAAGCCAAGCAGTCGTCCGGTAGATCTCGCATGTAATCAGGTGGTCCGTCGGTTATTTCGCCGGAACTTTCGGATCCCTCTGCGTCCATCGGGGAGATTATAGCCGTTGATTTACTCTTGGATCGATGAGTGTCGCGGCTCGGGATTGCGGCCGTCGAAGCTGACTGGCCCATTCACGGAGCTTGAAAAGGAAAAACGAACGGCTAACCGATCGGCCGACCTCTGGGTAGCCTTATTATGCGTAACAAGCACCGTACAGCAGCTTCCGCCGAAGCTATGCAAAAGAAAATACGTGTTCCATAAACTCCGTTAAGCCTCGGGACTTCTCAGACTCGGACTTGAAATGGGATTTCATTTTGGCTTTTTTCTCGACTTTTGTTTCCTTTTTTAAATAATATATAATAATAAATAATAACCAGTCTTCTTCCACTTGGGAGAAAAATATGTTGAGAGAGCATTGTCACGTGCCTGTCATGAGCCCTACGTGGATCTCTATATCACTTCAACGTCTTTGATTGCGTATTTGCGTCCATGCCCTGCACAAAGTTTTTACCCATCCAATCAGAAGATGACACGTTGAAGGTCAGGAATCAAAGTAGACCAGATTGAATATATCACATGAACATGAACCACCCATGAGGATGGCCTCTTCTGATTATTGTTCCCTCTGACACCGTTGGAATTTGGGATGGACTTGTGGTGCTTATAAGTGAGGTCAATCTGAGTTTAATCTAAATCAATTTGGATAATTCGATTCGGACAAATTAAAAATATGTTAAATATTTAAAAATGCTAATCATTTATTAAATGTATATTTAAAGTTATAATATATTTAAAATTTGGTTAGGGGTACTTCTTAAATCTAAAAAAATTATTTGAAACTGTAATTTTCTCATGATTTAAAAAAGTTAATAGTTTAATAATGTGATATCATTTAAAAAAAAAAAAAAAAACTAAAATGGAAGGATGGGCCCAATCATTAGCCCATTTGAAAAGAAATCTGGATTTATCCACTAAATCTTTGCCCACACTCAACACCCTGAAACTTAATGGCTAACACGAGCCCTCGCTCCCACTGATATCCATACGAAACAAAAATGGCTGCTCCTCTGCTGTCCAGAGCCATTCCGCTCTTTCGCATCCGTCTCCAACATAGACAACAACGGCTCGCCGTCTGGCTCATTGAGCCCTTGCGTAAGTCTTGGTGTTCAGCTGCCGCGGAGTCGTCGGCTAAGTCTGAGGAGGATGTATTCCCTGCGGAGAAGACCACGACAGTATTGACAGCAAGGAACCCATTCAAGGATGAAAGGTGGAAAGCTCCTGATTACCGGAAGTGGAGACACGAGGAAGAAGAGATTCTTCGCGATATTGAGCCTATTATTTCTCTCATCAAAGATATTCTTCACTCTGATAGGTCAGTCTCTGCTCATGGACACGCTCAATTCGTGTTTTGACTACCTTCTTCTTTGTTTTTCCAATCGTCTATACCGTGTAGTCTCTTTCTTTGCTTAGTGAAGCTAGAGAAGAGGAGGAACTGTGCATAGAATATTCGAATATTTTTACCCGAATTTGTTAGTTGGTTTCTCCAAGGCTAATCTATGCTAAGGGAAGATTATACGGCTATACCTGAAATGTAATGAATGCTAAATCTCACTATTATTTTGGATGGGAAAAACAAATAAGATTAAGCGAACAAGAAAATTGCCACAATCTTATGATTAATTCTTTCTTGAAGATATTTTTGTAATCTAATCATTTTTTTTTTTTTGCGCATCTAAACTATATAAAAGATTAGAACAATCTTTGCATTTTCTCTACTTTCTCAATTTTTTTGGTTTATTCAACCGAAGAAGCAATTTTCTTCGGTTTACAAACCCGTAATCTTATTTTCTTCTCTTTTAGTTTACTAATTTGTATCCGAAGTTAATATTTCATTTTGAATGTTCAATTACTATTGCTGAGCTACTTTAGATTCGCCATCGTTTTTATAGATTTAATCAGTATAGGTTCACTTCTCAATCTAAAAGGGGAGTTGTGAATGCATGAAGTTGTGGATAGTTTTAAAACATTTCTTTTCTTGAGGATTTACATTTCTATATTTTCAAGCGAGTATCAATTTTTTGGTGAAAAGTGATTTTCAATTTAAACTTGATAAATATCTGGTTTATTACCTGGTAAGTTACTCAGTTTTGTGAACAGTTTTATTATGTCCTAAAAGTGGTATTTGTTATTTTGTTAACTATGGATTAAGTATGTCATTTAGGGTGAATCACTTGGGAGGGAAGGGGAGGGAATGAGGGTAAGTGTGTTCCATGTAGCAAATATTTCATGATTAAGTCACGTCAACTTGCCTTGGACTAATGATTAAAGGGGAGTCACTTCAAGTCAATATATTCTACCTTAACTAATATCTTTTTAGGGATCTAATCCCTTATTTCCTCCCTTCCCCACCCCCACCCTTGTAGACCCTTGGAGTTTTTTAAACAAAATTTCTTCATGCAATCCTGTTGAGAAATTTTTGTGATGGGAAAATTTTGGTGGGCATCAATGGAAAAAGAAGTAGAGTGCTTGGTGGCACCTTTTTGTCTCATGTTCCTTGACAATCATCAACCATCTAATCCCATCAATCCTCATGTTATCTTGCTAGCAGATAACATTACAAGCAACTATACATTAATCTTGAAAAATCGAGAATGGTAGGAGTGGGGAAGGAGTGTGAGATGGACTATTTTGCTGGGTTGATGGGATGCTGGAAAGCGACTTTCCCTTTAAAATATTTGTGAGTCCCTCTGGGTGCTAGAGTTAAGGATAGCACTTTGTGGGATCCGGTGATTGAGTTGTATGATAAAAGATTTGCCAATTGGAAGAGGAATTTTCTTTCTAAGGAGGGTCAACTTACTCTTGTAAAATGTACTTTATCCAATATCCCCATATATTATTTTACAGCTCTGCCATTACCAGTGAAGGTGGCAAGGAAGATAGAGAGGATACAATGCCATTTTCTATGGGGTGATGATGATGAGAGGAGAAGATACCATCTCGTGAATTGGAAAGAGGTGAAGAAACCGAATCGGGCTGGGGGTTTGGGAATTAGACCTTTGGTTGAGATGAATAAAGCTTTACATGGGAAATGGTTGTGGCGTTACATGAATGAGGAAGGTGGGCTGTGGAAGGGAATTGTGGAAGTGAGATGGGGCAGATGGGAGGGTGGAGGGGCTGGAATGTGGCCGGTGAAAACAAGGGAGTGGGCTTTAGAGGAGTATTTGTGTGGGAGGGGAGAAATGGAAGCTGGGCAGGGGCAATAAAACCAATTTTTGGGAAGATGTGTGGCAGATGGGGAGGGTCTTGAGGAGAGTTTTGCTCGGTTTTATTCTTTAGCACAGAATAAGAATATGACAGTTGAGGAGGCTTTGGGTGATGTGGGTAGAGGAAGTGGGTGGGAGGCGGCAGTTACTAGGAATCCTAACGATTGGGAAATTGAGGAATATGAGAATCTTCTGTTATTTCTATCAAATATATGTGTACTTAGAGAGGATGACAAGCTGATTTGGAAACCCTAAAAGAGTGGTGTGTTCTCGGTCAAATCATATTATGAAATTCTGTTGGGGTTAGATGCTGACAATTCACCCCATTTTCTGGGTAAACAAATATGGAAGAGTTGTGCTCCACCTAAGATTGCTTTCTTTGCATGGGAAGCCAGTAGCAGTGCATTTTAACAATTGATTGCCTGATGAAAAGAGGTCATGTGATGGTTAACTGTTGCTATATGTGTAAAAGACAAACCAAGTCATGGAATCATCTATTACTGCATTGCCCGGATATTCAACATATTTGGTCTATGATATACAGGTTAGAGGGGAGATTTGGGCGTGGAAGGGGATGGGGAGGAAGGGTCAATTCTTTAGTCTAATTCCGCTAACTATTTTTTGGATTATTTGGAAAGAAAGAAATAGAAGAGCTTTTGATGGAGTAGAAAGTGATATGGGTAGAATTAGAGATACATAGTTTCATTTGTCTGGGGCTCTATTGTTGGGGCATGTTATGTAAAGGGTGGAAGATTTTGGGTACATGATTGATTGCCTAACACACATGTACTTCTTTTGCTTATGGGTTGCACCCCATTGGTGCTTTGTTAATAGTTTTACATTTTTTATTTCAAAAAAAAAAACATTACAGGCAACTATAACTTTGTGGGCATTTCTGCTTTCTTCTTAATTTTACTTGAATTTTGAGAATTGAGGAGATCAACATGCTTCAATATAGTTATTTGATATCTTCTGCTAAACCAGGAATTAGAAAAGAGGACTTGTTGGGTGGCAAGGTTGATGTAGCACAATGGTTTGGGTATTTGGAGTTGGAGCTGGTAATATTAAGCTTGGAATTTCTCTTAAGAAACTGACGGAGTTGAATAAAATCTAACAGAGGACCTTCTAGTCAAGTTCTGTACTTGGAAATGGATGCACAAATCCCAAATCAATTAAATACAACTCTGACTTTGTGATGTAGTAACTACTTGGAAGTACTTGGGAAGAAGCATTTAATTCATAAAAGGAACATTATGCTTAGTGATCATAAACTTAGCGGGTAATAACTGTAAATTTAACAGAAATTCATAATTTCAATACCTAATGATAATACGACCTTCTAACAAGGACACACATAACACAATCTTCAAATAAAAATAGGCAGGAATATAACCAACAACAAGGATCCACCTTTTCAGAGAAAGGGTATCCACCATATAGCCAATGAATGATTGATAATAACCAAGCAGTTGAAAAATCTAATTGTGCCTGTTTTGTTCATACTTCATTTAGGAGTAATTATTTCTCCTTATCACTATCATTATCATTGATTCTTCTATCCTGTTTTGACTGTTCTTGTTGCTGCCAGGTATATGGATGGGGAATGTTTGACAACTGAAGACCAGAAAGCTGTAGTGGAGAAGCTTCTTGCTTATCATCCTCACTCTGAAGATAAAATTGGATGTGGGTTGGACTCAATTATGGTATGTTTAGTCTGCAATATCTTTTACCTTCATATCAAGCTGCTGAAAGAAATTCTAGGTGAATATATATACTGCATAATAGAATTGAGCATATAGATAGATGATATGAAGCTAAAGAAATAAGTATCAAATTTCTTGCTTTCTTTCATATGAAGACTTTGCACCATTCCCATTACAAGGATATCTTATGGCAAAAAATTACCAACCTGCCTCTCTGTGTGAGATTCTGTCCTTATTCTTCTTACCCTCAACATTAATTGGTCCACGTGGTGCAAATTTATTTGTCCGAAATGGTATTCCCAGTGTATTAATCTCCAAATCTAATTTTGTGTTGTTAAGGAGCAATTGAGCCATTTGCTCTGTATTGTTTCACCATGCCCGGATTAGGATCATGCAATGTTGCGATAACTTATGCAAATGCATATGAAATTTTTTAGTTGAGAAGCATGCACTGCTGAGTTGACGGTATTAATTCATTTTTGTGGAATATGGAATAAGAAAGTCAAGTGTTTTCTATTAATATAAGCTTGAGCTTTTGGGATAACTAATGAACAGACCGGCTTATTGAATCCAGTGTAGGAGCAAGGTCATGAATTTCAATTTCTGAACCGCATTCCAGTTATCACTCACCAGTTTCTTGTCTGCAATTGGTGCATCAATCTATGTTTGCCTTGTCCCATTTGAATTTGTGTTTATGTGCTAAAGCTTAGTATCCCATGTACGTATGAAGAAGTCTGACAATATAAAACAGCAAAGTAGTGGTTTAGTCTATATTTGCTAAGACTGGAACAAGGAGACTTGTAGTTGTCTATCTATGGCAATCAATGCACGCATTGGAGGGATACTACTTTCTGCCTAATTGCATGGCTGCAAACTAAAAGGGTTGCAGACCAGTGATTAAGTGAAAAGCCCTGAAATGCAGGGAATGAAGATCAAGTTATATAATCTATTTTTGTATTGTTCAGCTAATATTTTTTACTAAATATAAATAATTTTAAAAGTATAAATTGCTGAGATGGTTTTACAGGCAAAAAAATATCCTATTGATTCTTATGTTCTCCTTTTTAGAGAAAAAGAAAAATAGATGCGTTAGAGGGTACCAAGGAGGTGCCAACAGCATACAACACTACAAGGGGGAAACAAAGCTCAAGAGAAACGCCCTCAAAAGCTCTCCTAGTTTTATTTCCTAGTTGTCCATAAATGTTATGAGAAATAAATGCAATAACCTTCTGTCTTTTGGCTGTGCAAACCCTCCCACACAAACAACTTATCTTGAATGGATCCTCTTATTGCCCTCTTGATACCCAAGGGACTAATAACTGCCTTCTTGCCTTAGAACACCAAAAAAGAGATGGTTAGGGGATTCTTTTTCCTGGATACACCACAGGCATTGGTTATTGATGATGCAGTCCCCTTTCCTGAAATTGTCATTGCGAAACAGCATGGCCAGGCAACTTCCCATGCAAGAAAAAGAAGCTGTATGGGGGGTTCCTAGTTAAGCTGTCCTAGTTAAGCTGTCTAAGTAACGTGATTCATAGAGAACTTGCCATTCTTGGACGGAAGCCACACAGCCGCATCCTAAAAATTTTGATTCACTGAGCGAAAATCCAGAGCAGCAAGAAGATTCACATCCTCTGCAATCTTAACATTAATTCAAAAAAGTTATTCAAGATTGAAAGTTCCTCCCCTAGCCTTCCTAAATTTGGTTAGGCTGGGGATGGCGGGGCAGATATAACTCCAGGAGCATCTTCTTGTTGCTGAGGTCCTCAAGTCCTAAAGATGAATTTTTTTCCCGCATGTTAGATGCAGTTTCATCTTTGTACTTGTAGCAATGGGCAATCTGTAACTGTGGTGTGCTTTATTCATTTTCTTAATTAAAGGAATAACTTTATTAAGAGAAAGAAAAATTATAAAAGAAAAGGAGAGGATAACATATCTCCCAGCTAAGTCTTATATTTGTTGTTTTTGTGGTTTGATGAGTTCTTTTATTTACAGCACTTCTGTTGTGAAGGCAAAAGATTAGTGTTATGAGCCAAATACGTGGTTTCTACTTTAACTCTACTCCTCTTTGTTGGTTTCACTCAAGAATCTTTCTAACAATTCCTAGGATTATTGTGCATTGCTTATTTTTCTGGTTATCAATATCAAGCAAACCATGTCTGCATCTCAATGAATAGCCTCTCCCATAAGTCTTTTGGGGGTTATATGGGAGAGGCTACTCTAGCTAGAAAGAGTCTTACTCCGAAGCATTGATGGGACTCATTCCACACTCTCCTTCAGTCTAGATTCTACAATTTAATCTATCTATTCTAACTACCATACTAAAAAGACTTCAAACATCTTAAGAATCCACCTGGAGGTGAATAATTGTGAGGGACCCTTGAGTAACCCCTGTACTCTCTCTTCTTTATGAGAGGGGGACAGTTCATTCATTAAAATGTCATGAGCCTGACAACTGTCTGGCAAATTGCTTATAGGAGCCCAGAACAACACAAGAAGGATTGCACGTAAGTTTCTATTTTTGGGATAGAAAAAACCACACTTTTCTTTTATTTCTTCCTTCCTATTCCCTTCATAATCTGATGAGGTTTAAATAGAAATGAAACAATAACTTCTCCCTGCTATCCAGGGAGCATGACACCAGTAACAACCAAGAAAATCTCACAAAAGGATAAGATCAATGTTGGAATTAAATAATTAAAAAAAAACGGGGAAATTGATGTTGAATAGTTTGACCGAATCTTGTGGGAGTTCGGCTTGCTTCCACAATACCGGAATCAGAGATATTTGGGATTCTTGACCGGGATCCTTGTTGTATCATTGCGTCCCTCTTTTGCAAGAATCTTGTCCTCAAGATTCAAGGAGCCAAATTTATCTGTTAGTTCTCTGCTATTTTCCCATGTAGCTTCTTCTGGCGGCAAATTCTTCCATTGGACCAGGCTCTCTTCAACAATTTTTGCTCCCTTCTTGATCCATCGGGTTTCCAAAATGGTTTGGGGTTGGAGCATTAGGTCCCCATCTTTAGATATTTCAAGCAGATGTTCGGTCGGGGTAACCGCTTCACCAATCTGTTTTCTTAACATGGAGATATAAAAAACGGGATGGATACGCGACCCTTGCAGCAGCAGAAGCTTGTAAGCAACTAGTCCAATTCGACGGAGGATCTGATAAGGTCCGTAGTATCGACAAGCGAGTTTATGTAAGGCTCTCCTGAAAACCGTTTGCTACTGATATGGTCGGAGCCTGAGAAAGACCCAATCGCCCTCCTGAAATTCGACTTCTTGTCGATGGGCATTGGTGGTCGCTTGCATGTGTCTGTTGGCTACTTGTAAATTGGTTCGAAGTTGTTTAAGGAGGGCATCTCGATTACAAAGTTGTTGGTCAACTTCATTGATAAGGGTTGAGCCGTCTTGGTAACGAGGAATGGGTGGCGGTGGCCTCCCATATAGGGTCTGAAAGGGCGTCATCTTGATAGAGGAGTGATAGGTTGTGTTGTACTAAAATTCGGCCCAAGGAAGGAAGGGACTCCACTTGCGTGGTTGTTGGTGGCCTAAGCACCGTAGATATTGTTCCAAACTGCAGTTCACGACCTCTGACTGTCAATCTGTTTGCGGGTGGTAAGAGGAGCTCATCCGGAGCTGGGTGCCTGACAACTTAAAAAACTCTTACCAAAAGCGGCTAATAAAGACCAGATCTCTGTCACTAATTATGGAGCGAGGCATACCATGTAGTTTAACTACATTGCCCACAAATTTTTCTGCCACGGTCTTAGCGGTGTAGGGATGAGCCAAAACAATGAAGTGCGCACTCTTACTGAGACGATCAACCACAACTAAGATAATATTCTTTTTGTTTGAGAGAGGCAGTCTTTCAATGAAATCCATGGAAATATCATCCCATATATGGCACGGGATTGGCAATAGTTGGAGGAGGCCAGCTGGTGCAAGTGTCTCGGTCTTGACACATTGGCAGGTGTCACATGCCGCTACATATTCTTTAATATCTCGGTGCATGGAAGGCCAATAAAATTGTTGGGCCAATCTTTTATAAGTTCGTTGAAAACCTGAGTGGTCACCAGCCAAAGATGAGTGGAATTCCTGCAGTAATTGTTGTTTGATTTCTAATTTAGGAGGGACAACAATTCGATTCTTAAAATAAATCAACCCGTTCTTGAGTTAAAGGAACCACCTGCTAAGTCAGCGGCTAACTTGCGGGCTGTTTGCATGTAGGGATGATCCGCAGCTCCCCGGATGGTGTCCCGTAATTTATTTTTGGGCATAAAGATAGCATGTAATGTGGGGCTATCTTCCTTACAAGATAGAGCATCAGCGGCAAAGTTGTCTTTTCCGGGCCTATATACGATCTCATATTCGTAGCCAAATAACTTAGAGAGTCATTTTTGTTGTTCCGGGGTTGTGATTCGTTGGTTCAGCAGATGCTTCAAACTTTTCTGATCCGTGTGCACATAGAATTTTCTGCCCATCAAATACGGACTCCATAATTTTATGGCAATAACAATGGCAAGCATCTCTTTGGCGTTGACCATGACTGCTTGGCAACCCCTAATGCCCGACTCATGTAAGCTATAGGTTGCCTGTGCTGGGTGAGGACGACCCTGATGCCGCAACCAGAAACATCAGTTTCTATGATAAATGGCTCTTCAAAGTTCGAGAGTTCCAAGGTAGGAGTGGTGGTCATGGCAACTTTGAGGTTTTGGAAAGCTGATTTTGCTTCTTCGAACCACCCAAACTGCCCCTTTTTTAGGAGATTAGTCGGAGGTCGAGCAAGGATTCCATACTGCCGAACAAACTTCCGGTAATAGCCATTCAAACCCAAAAATCCCCTTAATTCCGTGACGTTGTTTGGTCGAGGCCAATCTAAGATGGCCTTAATTTTGGTTTGATCCACTTTGACCCCCTGTTAGGTGACTATGTGCCCCAAGTACTCAAGTTCTTTTTGTCCAAAGACATTTTTTTAGTTTAATGAAAAATTGATGTTGCCGGAGGTGTCAAAAACCTGCTTAACCTGCTTAAGATGCAGTTCCCAGTTGGGACTGTAGATTAAAATGTCATTAAAAAAAAGTGGAACAAACTTACGAAAGTGCTGGCGGAAGATGTTGTTCATGATGGCTTGGAAGGTGGAAGGGGCATTGCAGAGCCCAAATGGCATGACGAGATATTCATAATGACCGTTATGGGTGCGGAAGGCCGTCTTGTGAATATCTATTGGGTGTACCCTGATCTGGTGATAACCTGCAGTGAGGTCGAGTTTAGTAAAGAAAGCAGCTCCATGGAGTTCATCCAACATGTTATCAACCGTAGGAATGGGAAACCTATCTTTGATGGTGACTAAATTGAGGGCCCTGTAGTCGGTACAAAACCTCTAAGTCCCATCTTTCTTGCGTACTAATAGCACCGGTGAAGAGAACGGACTGGTGCTTGGCCGGATCAGCAATGAATCAAGCATTGTATTCACTTGTTTCTCAATTTCACTTTTCTGGAAATAAGCATACCGGTATGGCCTAACATTTACAGGTTCAACCCCTTCTTTCAAATTGATGTGGTGATCAACGTCTCGGCAGGGAGGAATGGACTGCGGGTCCTTGAAGAGATCCTGGTACTGATCCAAGAGGCCCTGCGTGGGAGAGGGAAAACCCTCTGCCTGCAGATGTACTACGAACAGGGAGGATTGCCGAAACGTGCCCTTGATGATTTCTTCTGCTGAAACAATCTGGAGTGGTGGAGCGTCAAGGCCCCGCAACTGTCGTGATCGACCACCCCACTAGAATTCCATGGTCATCCGACCCCAATCACACATAACCGTCCCTAATGCTTCCAGCCGCTGAATTCCAAGAACAAAATCGAGACCAGTTAACGGCAACGCAAAAAGGGTCAAATGGAAGAGTATATCTCAGATGTTAACCGGCACATTATCAAATTGTCTGTGACACCTCATCGAGCTACCGTTTGCAACCTTGACTGAGAAGGCTTGGGTCGGGCATATTGGTAGTTTCGGTAAATTTGCGACTCGCTCACTAATGAAGTTGTGAGTTGAGCCGCTGTCGATGAGGATGACGATGCGCTGATTGTGGATAGTTGTTGCAACACGCATTGTCTTTGTGGCAGACCAACCAGTGAAAGCATGAAGAGAAATTTCGGGCTCTTCTTCACTTGGTTCTTCTTCTTCTTATTTTTTGATCCTTTCCAAGAGCAGGACTTGAGCTCTGCAGCAGCAGTGGTCTGCGGTGAATTTCTCGTTGCAGTTGAAGCAGAGGCCCTGCATTCGGCGGCGCTGCATCTCTTCCCACGAGAGGTGCTTGGGGGTTGAATTTGCAGCTAGAGTTGGGGGCGGGCTGATCGGGTTACGTCCGACCTGATTGAACCTTCTCTGCCGACCCACTTGCTCTTCCTTCATACGGGCCAAGTTGATGGCCTCCTTCAGGAATTTGAGCCTGAACACCCAGATTCCCTCAATGATCTCAGGTTTCAGCCCGCCAATAAATGTACCTACCAGGGCCTTTTGAGTCCAGCCTCTCACCTTGTTGCCCAATCTCTCAAATTCTCTTTGGTAATCCCGTAAGGGCCCAATCTGCCTCACTCTGGATAGGGCTTCGTCGAAGTCTTCACATTCAGGTGGCCCAAAACGAGCTCAGACTTCTTCTTCAAATTTTGTCTATGTCACCCTTCTTCCTTCTTCTTGATAAGTCCGGTGAAGCCACTGCCACCACTGGTTGGCTTCGCCCTCCAAGTGGAAAGAAGCTAGTTGGACCTTCTGCTCTTCGGGAATTCCTTGATACTCAAAGAATTGCACGATGCGGTTGAGCCACTCGGTCGGGTCATCTTCGGAGAAGATAGGAAATTTCAGCTTGGCGAGCTTGGAGAAGAAGGGTTGTTGGCCACTATCATTTTGCTCAGCTCCTTCGTCGCCGTTTGGTCGTGTTCCACCATTTCGGTTTGGGACATTGCAGCTAGAGCCTTCTCGGTTGATTAACAAAGTCTCTGTTAACCGTTTAAGGGTATCCTCCAATTGGTGGAGTTTATTGGCGACTCCAAGCTCTATTCGGCTAAAGCTGTCCTACAGTCCACCGACGCTTGCTTCCAAATTCTCAATCATTTCCTTGTGAGACATGGTCCTAATACCAAAATGATAGGAGCCCAGAACAACACAAGAAGGATTGCCCATAAGTTTCTATTTTTGGGATAAAAAAAACACACTTTTCTTTTATTTCTTCCTTCCTATTCCCTCCATAATCTGATGAAGTTTAAATAGAAATGAAACAACAACTTCTCCCTGCTATCCAGGGAGCACGACGCCAGTAACAACCAAGAAAATCTCACAAAAGGATAAGATCAATGCTGGAATTAAATAATAAAAAAAAAACAGAAAGTTGATGCTGAATGGTTTGACCGGATCTTGCAGGAGTTCGGCTTGCTTCCACAATACCAGAATCAGAGATATTTGGGATTTTTGACCGGGATCCTTGCTGATCTTCTGATTGTATCGATTGCATGGGCGTATGTAGTTTTAGTTTTTTCTTTTTAAGGGGCCTTCGGCAGTTAAGGCTTCAATCAGACTGCGCTATGCCAAGCAGTGCTAGGACCAGCCCGATTTGCAGCATGGAAATTAGATCTCTTCACTATCCTTCGTAAATCCTTGTTTTATGTTTCAAAGCCTGAATCTTACTAACATCCATGTCCATATGGAGCCTACTGGCACTTCGCAATAAGTTTGACCTTAGGTAAGGTAATTTGGATGGCTGATTTAACCCTGCATGTATGATTGCAGCTCTAAGGACTTTATCTTGATCCCATGTCAGCACTTTTGACGGCTGTTATATCAATGTCTCATATATTTGTCAAAAATATGGGAATGAGACCTACCTCTGCAACTCATATATGAATGAAGCTTCATATGCAAATCTTATTGGCCTGATTTTCAATTTATTTATATGTTTGGGTTGACTGGTTTCTTTCATGAATTCTTTCACCAATACATCAGTCCTTTGGGTTTCTTTTGTTTTTGCTTCAATTGTTTGGAAGATGCAGTGGATGTTTGGCCCACACATGGTTGGCCTGTTTCTTTTTGCTTTTCTTCTTATCCTTAATTCTATTTTCTCATCTTTATTGGTAGTTGTGTTTTGTGCTCCTGATGAAATTAATGTCTATCTTATTGTTGAAGCTGTATCTTAATCTTCATATTCAGTTGTCATGCTTGAAGATACAGAAGATAGCATATCTGATGCAAAATTTCAATATATTGGCACCGACATTTTCTGATTATTAAAACTATATCTGTTTTCAATGTAGTGTGCATAAGATATTCATAGTTGAGCTGCTTTCTAAGAACTAAAAGTGTTTTCTGCCCTAAAAGGTTGACCGACATCCTCAATTTAGACAATCAAGGTGCCTCTTTGTTGTTAGAACTGATGGTGGATGGATAGACTTTTCCTACCAGAAGTGTCTTCGAGCATATATTCGAGATAAGTACCCATCTCATGCCGAAAGATTTATTCGAGAACACTATAACCGTGGTCGTGATTAATGTTACATTGCAATGCTGATATTTTTGTTTAAATAATGATTTTGATGCCATTAAGAAATGTTGTGATATCATTTTTTATAATTTCTTGAAGAGAGTAAGTTGCCTCTGTGTTGTTGACCTACATATGTTGTAGCCTAGATCTATCAATTGTCTAATTGAGTCGTTAACCATTGACGGGCACTTCAAGTTTGTCTATAAACAAGGACGAAGACAATGATTGAGGTGAAGTTTCACTTTGTTGACCTGCATCTGTTTTAGTTAGCTTAACACGTTATACATGGAAAGGAATAAGATATTTCTTGGAAGCATGGGACCCGCCTTCGATTAATTACAGCAATTTGTTGATGACATTATTCTAGGTCTAGAATGCTCTGTCAGATCTTGGTTCGCAAGATCTCACACTTCTCTACCATTAGGAAACTCGAACAATTGTAAATGAAACAGGAAATTATTTATTTCCCGAAAGGAGAAAGTGGATGATACCAACTTCTACTTCTTATATCTTAAATTCAAAGGTCATAATATCAGTCAACCAGCCTTGGGTTTAGATTGAATATTATAGTGCAGTCTGAAAAGTTTTAATGAAGAAATCACCTCTACGTTGTTGTTCTTGTGACCCCATTTTTCATGGATAAAACTTAATTAAATAGCTCATTAGCTTTACACCTATAAATGCATATAATTGTGGATATAGAGGAAACGTTGTCATATTTAGCAAAGTTGGCGGAAGTTTCTTTTTTTTCAACAAATGAAGCATGAGTAGGTGTGGCATATTTTTTATGCGCGCCAAAAATTGGATTGCTTGACATGTTAATTGGTATTAATCGCATCAGATTTATCTTATCAATCTCCATTTACGTAGAAGGGACGCCAAAAAATAACCCACATGCACCCCACCATGGTGGTGGTGCCATTTACCTTCAAATGGTAAATGCTGCTAACCAATTGCGTGCGTGAGTAGGTACGAAAAGAGAAGAACTTCTTGATATTGCAACAACACTTGGTTTCTGATCGGTAGGCTTGAGTAGCCTTGTTGAAAAATTACTCTTCCGGGATGAAATTTAAGGTCGTGGTTTGAACTGGAGTTTGTGAGAGTCAAAGGAGTCAAGCGCAGTAGGATATTTTGTCCAATAGGGAGAGTCTTATTTGGTCAAAATAGTAGGAAACCATCATGGCCTACCCTGAAATGTCTAGATAAAGGTAGGTTTTTTTTAAAGACAACTGTCTTGTTCTTGTTTTTGTATACGTTGGTATTTGAGTGGTCAAAAGCACGCACCGTTGCATCAGGAAAGATCCTTCTTCACGGGTTTGATGTCTGTTATATTTTTTGGATGAATCCAGTTTTCTAATAGAGTCACTGAGTTATACTGACTTTTTAGTTTCTACCCATTTCGTACCTTGTCTTTCAGAGCTTTTAATTAATATTTTAGTGGCAAAATCTTGAGATAATCAAAGATTTCATACCATTACAATTGCAACTCATTGAGACTAGTAAAACTCTGTGACCCTTGAACTCTCATTATTTGGATTTGAACCTGAATTAGCGAATAGAACAGGACTTGGAGATAAACTATGTCCTATGGTTAAGTAAAGCCGTTATCCTACTACTTGGTGGGGAAAACTGATTCATGTTGAGAAAATAGTATGTTATGCTCGCTGGTGCAACTATGTTTTGTTTTTTCTTAAAGGTTCGGTGCTGCTATGGTTGCTTTAGGGGCATCATAATTTCTTAGTAACCTTTTAATAATCTAATGATTTTCTTAGTGCATTATGATTAACCATAGTTGTTACCCTTGATGGTGAAATCTAATCCAGGGTTATGAAAACAGTATAGTACATTTGTGTAAATGATGACGAGAGATGCCAGGTTAAGCAATGAAAGGTCAACTCTTAATCATCATATTAACCTTTTCCTTTGGTAGAAAAAACGGGTTAAATCAGCATTTTCTTGAGGGTGGTTATACGACTTATTTACTTGCTATGGATAGAAGTGGGGCGTATTACTGCATCTTGATAGGAACAAATAAGTGATAGATTGAGACATTATATTACCTGTTAAAATATACGGCAAAGGTGTCTGTAAATGAATACTGTAAAAAAATAACACAACCTAGGTTTGGGCTATGCTATAATTACCGGGAGCAAACGTGATGATTAGGTTCAGAGTCAGACTACTTGCAGGTAGGGTCACCCTAAAGCTGTCTGGTCCTCCGTCCAGCTGGATGAAGAAATCTATCATGGCCCCCAAGTCTCCCACGGTGCAAATACTATGCTCGGTTCCCTGTTCGTACAAAATTTTATCAGTATAAATTCCAAATCCTATATTTATTTATCTGTATCTATTCTCTCATCTTGCAAGGAACTTACAGTTAATAAACTATTTGCTAACTCATTTAATTATAATAACATTAATAAAATATCCCTATAATTGTTGAAGAAAATCATTATTGATCCTTTTTTATTAACATTCTCTACTAATAATAGTTCTTTTTATTATATATATATTTAAAACTACAAACATGTTTTATTTCTTAGTTATTTTAGATTCTATGTCGTAAATATTTACAAATTTAGAATTAGATATTTTCAGTTTAATTACTCGTACTAATTTATATTGAACTATTTTAATAAAATAAAATATATTATAATTTTTAATGCGATGCAATATATACAAAATATGTCGTAAAACATATAGTTACTATTTTCAAAAAGTTATACTCATTAATATAATATAGAAAGTGGGGGATGGCTTTTCTCTTTCCATTAAATTTATTTTTAAATATTATTTATTATAAACCAATACTTATTTTAAAAAAATGATTTCACTGTTTGTGTTATTCATTTTTAACGATCTTCCATAATTTTTATGAAATTCAAAAACAAATCAAGAAATAGGTTGAGGGTGGTTAATGTAATTTTTCCATTGTTCAATTAGATGATAGGATATCCATATGACTGTTTTGGTTAAGATTTTACCCTTCCACTTGAAGGTTACAGTTACAATTTTATTAAGAATATATAGTTCACTATTTTTTTTTTGTGTACTGTGACCGACAATAAACCTATAATACTTGATTAGCAAACATAAAATTTAATTCACAAATATATTAGTGAAATCTAATTGAGTTTTCATTTCAACAAATTATTACAGTTATACTAAAAAATATATATTTTGAAATGGTTAGGTTTCTATAATTCACAATAATAGTAAAGTTGATCTGGTCTCTTAGTTTAAAAAGAAAATCCATCTTGACTGTAATTTTTTTCAAAAAATTTATTAGGAATCACGATAAACAGGTAATAAATGGAACTTGAGTTTATTTTAACATTACTGAAATGTGAATATGTCTTGCAAATTGATATATTAATAACTCACAATCTTTTCGGTCATTTTTTATTATTACTTGTTATTGCATTGACTATCAATTAATTGGATGAAAAACTGAACTAACCTTAACATTGGGTAATAAAATTAGATTATAATTCGTAAAAGGGTAGAACCAAAAACATCTTCAATTTTGAAGCATCAAGGTCCTAATAAGCTAAAACGTTGCAGCTCGGCAGGTAGGTCCGCGCAGTATAGAGGTCGATGAGTTCCAATAAAGCAGGTTTTTGCTTTCCGTAACTTGGATTTGAAGCGGATTTCTAAACACACACCCTTTCTGTTTCTGAAGAAAAAAAAAGAAAGAAAAGGCATGGGTGGTGATTTGACTTTGACCACCATCATGATCCTCTGAAACACTGTTTTCTTTCTTTCATTGGGTTGGGTTGAGATTGTATTGTTCTGTTTTGTCTTTGAAGACTTTGCCATTCATTATAAGAAATAATTGAGATGGTCCTGTTTAAAGAGGATAAAAAAGAAAAGCTGAAGGGTCGCTGTGAACCAGGGCATTCGTTGTCGTTTGAAATGTGGGAATATCACGTTTTAAATTTCGTATGCATTTAACAAAAAGGGTTTGATGATAAAATAAACAGTGGAAAGTCATAGGAACCTTGGTATATTTTTATATTATATACCTGTTGACCAATACTCAATTTGAGTGAAATTATATTGACCATCTAATTTTTTAGGGCGTATAGTTCATTGGTTGACCGGCCGTTGATTTGTTGAGGAATATGCAACTTACTAATTATTGACTTGAAAATTATACGTAGAAAATAACAAAAATATCAATGTACTATTTTTTAAATTAGTGGGTAAGTCACTGTTTAAATTGAGAATTGAAGCCTCAATCAATTCCTCAGGGCCTGGCTTGTTAAGTAAATAGGATGAAGTTGGACTGAAATTTAAGTTTTGTAAATTGCAGACCGGATTAAAATGAAAGATGATAGAATTAGGTTGGTTCGGCCTATTTTCAATATGATTTTAGACTTATAAGATTTTAAGAATTCATTAAACAAATACTGAAAATATATATATATATATATATATATTAAAAAAAATGGTTTCCAAATCTAAAAGTGGACTAGATGGAAACTAATTAAGTCTGACCCGTACCCAAAAGTGTAACACCCTCAATATAAGCATGGCCGATCATGATTTTTGCCCAAGCAGCTAAAGCCTCAGGAAATTATCATTTTATAATTATTTGTTTTAAATTTTATAATCTAATTTAGTGTGAGTAAAAATGGGGGAGTTTGTGTAGTAGGTTGGTGGTGTAGGGTGGGCTGGAAACCAACACAACCACCAACATATATCTTTCTCTTCCTCCATTGATTTCTGTCTCACCTCCTAAAACTCACAAGTTCACCCTTTTCTTTTTGAATGTCCCTCTCGTTACACCTATACATTCAGCCTTTTTCATTTCTCGGAGGTCGTGTCTCGACACAGAATGACCGAATGAATTACTAGAAAATTAAACCAAAATTCACAATAATAATAATTTTTTTTTAAAAAAAAAAAAAAAAAAAAAAAAAAAGAAAAGGAAAGAAAGAAAGCAACTTATCCACTACTGAATTGTTGCAAGCATATGTTATATTCTTGGGCAAAACATAAATTTAGAACGGGTAAATAATTTTTAATTAAAATTTGACCTAAAATATTATTTATTTAAAAAAAAATAAAAAAAATAAAAATCTTACACTCATCTCCGAAATACTTTACACCCACATCCCATTTTGTTTATAGCAATTTTTTTCACCCGTTAACCATTGTGGGTCGAAGTAGTGGTGAAAACATTAACTAATTTGATTATTTGCACATATTTTGATCTTACCTGAAATCATTAGTTTTTAAGAAATTGTCTACTGCCTTTTTCACTTTGCTTTTGTTATAGTTTTTTTTTTTTTTTTTTTCTTCTAAAAATAAATTATACATAACAGCAAAAGTCAAAACCAACAAGACCAAACTGTTAAAAACTACCATCATTAAACCAAAGTAGAGGAGATGAAAAAAAGCGTGTTCTTCTTTTTAAATTTTGGGTAGTTGACAAGATAGAAGAATGAAATTAAGGAGAATATGAAAAGAATGTGATTGTCTTAATGTCTCTCTTTGAAACTAAAATTCTATTTGAATCGTAATAAATTATAAGATTTTAATGTATGGTATTTTACGGATGTGAAAAAATCATGTTTGTTTTAACTTTCAATTGTAATAATCAGTATCTAACTGACAAATTTAAGATTAATTTTAAAACCACTGAATCAGTGTTACGTGAATGATAAGTTATCCTTTTATACTTTCATATGATATACTTAATTTTATTTTTATCTTCATAATTTATTATTTATTTTATTAAATATAAAAATATAATTTGTAATAATTATTTATTTAAATATAAATATAATTATATTGTTAAATAATTTATTTTTTTATTATATATTTTTTATATAACATTTATTATTACATAATTAGATAATGATAAATTAGTAATTTAACTGAAAATATAATCATATTATTTTGTCGTTTAAATAAAAATATATTATTAATATATAAATATTTAAATATAAAAAAAATTATTATCTTTATTTTATATTATTATCATTTAATTATTATTATTATCATATATTAATTAATTATTACTAAAATTTATTCAAAGGTATAAGCGTGACTTAAGACAGTTTAATCTCCGCTGTAAAAACCACTACCAGCTCCACTGCCTTTTGTTGCTTTCTGCTTTTATATACACACTATCTATATAGCAAGTTCAAAAGATAAATAAATAGTAGCAATCACGGCTTTAGTTAGATAGTTAATATAATATATATATATATTTTTTTTACATTAATGTAAACTTGACTCCAATATTTATTATATTGTTTTCTTGGTAAGAAATTAATTATATTATTCTCTTATTAATACGTTAATTATGTTGTCATAATGGAACCTTTTGAATGCTGCCATGGATTAATATCAATATATTTATACACTGAACCAACAGCTGGCTGACAATTTGGTTCGGTTGCCATGATTTTCTTCTTATTAGCGCCTGCATACCCACGTTTTATTCGAACACCGCACCATACACACACGTATACATAGACATTCATACATACGCGTGCATGATTTGAATCTCACCAAACTGTTTCTATAGCAATCCTCATTTCTTTGAAAACTCTAAACAGATGTTACGGTAAATAATCACAAATCTCAATTTCTAAAATTAATTTTATACATCGTATGTAATAGAAAAAAATATCAATTAGCAATAGACTTTTTTTGTATTTATTGATGGAATCTCCCAATAAATATTAGAATGGTCGTTCCTAATATCTGAAATGTACCGAATAAATAATTATTTGAATTAAGATTTTTAAGTATAAAGATTTTACCACACTGTAAAAAATATGTGTTTAACCCTTGAAAATGTGGTAAAACATATATGAAATTGTTCCAGCGAACATTATTTTCCATGAGATCCAAGAATAGCAACATGGACTGCCCAAGAATAGCAACGTGGTCTACCCTGTCCGAGCCAATGTACTTACCCCTGATGGTGGGGAAGAAGAAAATCATGAATAAATAAGTATGCATATATATATATATATATGTATATATAACACTATTTCAACTAATAAGATACATTATTTTCATCATGCACTCAATTATGTGCATGACACTTTTCTTCACTCGCTCAATAAACATGTAAAATTATTATAATTTATTTTCCTATAATTGTAAAATTATTGATCGAAAGTAACATAATTTTTATTCAAACGCGTTCGCTTACAGTCGGTATAATTTGTAGTTTTTGGATTACGACGGGACAAAATAAATTAAATTTGTTAACAAATTATTTGAAATTTTATCATTTAAGTCAGTAGAAATTAAATTTTGTTTGTTTATGGGTATTAAAAATATAGACAATTTACAAAAATATCTTATTAACTTAGCCATAATTATTAAAAATACCCCTTATATTTTATTTGATTATTAAAAAAAATCTAATAACTTTATAACCACGTTAAATCATTATACACTATTTCACAGTCAAATAATTATCAAATGAAATTAATGTGTTAACAAAAGTACTATTTTTGTAATAAAATAAAATAATTATATTTTCCAATGTAGAAACATTATGTTAGGTAATTACCAAAATTGTTTTGCGTTTTCAATTAAAGAAATTTAGTCTTATAGGAATTTTCTTTTACTAAAATTATAATAACTCAATTTAAAAAAAAATATTGAAGTAACTATATTTAAATTCAAATATTATTTTTCTGGTAAATTATCCCAAAAAATATACGTGATTTATTTATATATAAGAAATAAAATCAATACATTGGATTTTGATGTTAATCAGATGGAATTTTTTTATGCACTGGAGACAGACTGCCCTGTTTAAAGGACAGCCATTAATGCTTTCCTTATAAACAGTGAGAAGTTTATTGAAGTCCAATAAAAACAATTATTAACCGCGTCATAAATTCATAAAATATACGCACCCGAAAGTGTATTTTCCACACAAATGCACATAAATTTTGAGGAGAGAGAGAGAGATGAAATTGTTTTATAAGATGTAGATAAATTATTATTTAGTGCAAGTAAATTTGGAGGGGGGTAAAATAGTATTTAGCACAATCCCAATCTATACATTAAGGGATTAAAAAAAAATTAACTTATTTTAGTTTAATTCCAATTTGGATCCAGATAGATGATTCGTTTTATCAAAATTTAAAAAATTTCAACTATTTTGGTTTGATTTAGAATTAAAATTTCATTTTTAGTCGATTTTTGGTCTAATTCAATTCAATCTATTTGATTTAATTAAAGATTAATGAATAACGTTTTACTAATAGTTAAAATTCATTAATTAATTGAAAATATTAATAAAAAAGTAAAAAAAAAAAAATTAAAACGTAAAATAATGGAATTTTAACATATATTTACAAACCCAACAAGAATATTTATTTTTTAAAATAAAAAATTTTTTAAAAAAAAGGGGAGGGTGGGGGTGGCGGATGGAAAGCAGAATTCTTTAAAATTGGTCCTTCGCTTTGTGTCCATCAAAATCTGAATCAGATGTTGGGGTCTGTGTCCTCCCGCCCGCGCCAATTCTCTCTCTTTCCTTGAAAACTAAATGTCAAAGCTGTTTTTACAAAATCCCAAAAATCTCTTTTTTAAAAAATTCTTACACCCAAACAAAAATTCTATACTCTTATTTACTATTTTCTTTTTCTTTTTCTTTAAATAATTAAATCCCATCTGCCCCCACCCTACCATTTCTCATTCTTCTCTCCTTTTTTTTTTTTTTTTTTTAATTTAAAAATATATAATAATAAAACATTTTAACATAATTTAAATTACCATCAGATTTAAAATACCCTTTCTATTTTAAGTTCAAAAAAAATAAAAAACACATATTAAAATATTTTTAAGCTTTGGTGTCTCCTAAACTTTTTCCTCCTGTCCGCATTAAGATCAATTAAAGTAAACAAGAATTAGGCATCATAACGGTTGTTAAATTTGAATCTGATCTGTGATGAAGTGGGGCCCAAGCAGCCATTGGCCCCCCACAAATCCGAGCAGGTACAAGGTGTCACGTGTCGAGTAATTGTGCTGCATGGCCCATGATTCAGGTCTGGGACGATATACACCAGATCACCCAATTAAAAATCCCCACTTCCCCCACTTACCCAGTCACATAAATAAAACCGCCATCTTCTTCTCTCTCTCTCTCGTCTTCTCCCCTCTAAAACCCTCTCCTCCACAACCAGACCCAGTCATGCGCTCCTTCCCTCTGTAATGAACCAAGGTCTCTATCTCTTCTTCCAAGAAGAAGATGGCTGATCATCAGTATCAAAGCCAGGAGGAACAGCACCTGGTTCTAGACTCCACCGTCTTGTTTGATGCTCTCTACTGTTCGGAGGAAAATTGGGAGGAAGAGCTTACAGAGGACTATTCTTGTGAGGAGAAATATCAGGAACAAGAAGATACCCGCTGGAGTAGTCTGGTTTCTACCAACAAGCTAAACCCTCTTCCTGTCTTGCTGAAACAAGATCTCTCTTGGGACGATGAGGAGCTTTCGTCTCTACTGTCAAAACAAGAGGAAAATCATCTCTGCAAAGTGATTGAAACCGACCCTTCTTTGTCCGTTGCGCGGAGGAAGGCGGTGGAGTGGATGCTGAAGGTCATTTCTCACTACTCTTTCTCCGCTGTCACGGCGGTTCTTGCCGTTAACTACCTCGATAGGTTTTTGTTCAGTTTCCATTATCAGAGAGAGAAGCCATGGATGATTCAGCTAGCTTCTGTGGCTTGTCTCTCTCTTGCTGCCAAAGTGGAGGAGACCCAAGTCCCACTCTTACTAGACCTTCAAGTACGTTCCTTTGTTAAAGCTTGCGAGTGAAAATAATGATTTTGTCTATTGGGGTTTTTACCAAATGTGAAAAGTTTTCTTTCTTTATTTGTTTCAGGTTGGGGATTGTGCTTATGTGTTCGAAGCTAAACAAATCCAGAGAATGGAGATTCTAGTGCTGTCCACGCTTCAATGGAAGATGAACCCTGTAATCCCACTCTCATTTCTCGATTACATGACAAGGAGACTTGGATTAAAGGATCATCTCTGCTGGGAATTCCTCAGCCGATGCGAGCGAATCATTCTCTCTGTCATTTCGGGTAAGCAATCCTCCAAAAATATTATTTTACAAAAAAAAAAAAAAATGCTCCCTTGATCAAGAAATTTACATCAAGTTTTGGTATTCTGGTTTCTGATCTACACAGTTTACAAATCCTTATACGTTTTATCCCATTTGCAGATTCTAGATTCATGATGTATCTTCCTTCTGTCATGGCTACTGCTACTATGCTGCACGTCATCAATGGCGTAGCGCCATCTCTTGGATTGGAATACCAAGACCAGCTACTCGGCATCCTGGGAATTAAGAAGGTAGCTACTCTTTTTTTTCTTCCTTATTGTCTTACCGAACCTTCAAACTTCGCTGGATTCCTTAAAAACCTTGATGCGCAAACAGGACAAAGTAGATGATTGCTGCAAGCTGATAATCGAATTAGCATCAAGAGTCGGCGGCGCCCAATCCAATAAACGCAAGTTTGGTTCAATCCCAGGCAGTCCAAACGGCGTAATGGATATGTCATTTAGCTCTGATAGCTCAAACGATTCATGGGCTTTCGCTGCATCATCTGTGTCTTCTTCCCCAGAACCTGTTTCCAAGAAAACCAAAACTCAAGACGAGCTTCAGAAGAGCCGCATAAACGATGCAACTGCTGATAATTTTCTCAGCATTCCTCACTAGTTCCCCATTCCCTTTTCTTTAATTTCCTCAAGTCTTCAATAATTTTTATACCCACCAAGCACCTGTGTCTTTCCATGTTACAAGTAAATTGCCAACCATCTCTGCAATTTTTTAGGACTGACAGAGACTACTCTCACAAGAACAACTTATCAAGGACACATTCCTTCTCCGAGCTAAAATGGGGCGTGTATGGAGATTTGGGATAATAGCAGAGATTGTTGGCAATTGGGATTTTATCCAGAGGAAAGCAAACAACTTTTGAAACATACAATTAAGAGGTCTTGCATTAAAGTTCAAACCTTTATCCATCCAACCACGACGTACCTCTCTATCTGTACTTGGGTCGGGTTCTTTTGTTCCATAAACATAATAAATGTTAATTTCATCAAAGCTCACTATAAATTTTTTTCTTTAAAAAAAAAATTCTTCTTTCTGTTCTTGTCTGCAAATTTACTTTCTCTGCATCTTGATCTTTAATGAACTCAATAACACCATATAAAGCTACATTTCCATGGGGATGCAAGTCAATTTAATGTACACTAAAGATTATTCAGTTGGATTGTCCAAGCTAAAATTCTTTAATGGAAAGAGTAAGTTGAAATTATTGGGAAAAAATTTGGTTGTGGGGGGGAACTATTTCTCCTCGTTTTCTTGAAAAATCACGAAGAGAGGAGAGACAGAGAGGTAGAAATAGTGACAGGGAGAAAAAGGGTTTTTGCTTGGATGTGAAGGGAGAAACATAGTGTCGGCCATTGGCAATTCTTGTGGGCTTATTTTTGCTAGCTGAGATTTAGGAGTTTGACCTCGTAGCAAGAGCTTTTTATTTGTACACACACACACACACACACACGCATATATATATATATATATATAGAGAGAGAGAGAGAGAGAGAGAGAGGAAGTTTTGAATTTAAAAAATATGCTTTCAAACCAGCTGTAACACCGTCCAATATTTATATTCTGTGTACATTTTTTTCGATCACCAACATTATACAAGTGGTCCTATTGATTTAATTTTCAACCCCGATATCAAATTTAATTAAACAATGTGTTATATAATGTAAAAGTTTTAATTGAACGTCGAGATGAGGGGTTCTGTTTTCCTTTTTCTTTCTAGATTTATTAGGTAAAATATAAATAGTTTTGTCTTTGACGAGATTAAGAAAAAGACAGCAAGCAAGCCCAATAAATAAAAAGCTTAACACAAAAATACTTTTAATTACTATTTTTTTTTTTTTTTTTTTATAAAAAATCATGAGGTGGAATGAGTAAATAAAGTTTCTTAATTTGTTGGGTTGATCAAAATGGGTAATTAAGTTTATGTGGAAAAAACAAATGTGCTCGCCTTACATCCACCACGTGCTCTTAAATGTCATACTCTTAATTAAGTCTACATTTTTGGTTTGTGTAAAAAAACCCATCACTTTACACCTTTAATCGGGATGTTAATAATAATTCACAAAGTTAATTTAATCAATTTTTTTTTTTTTTTTGTAAATATTAAAAATTTTATTATATTATATACACACAAACAAAAACAAAAAAAGAAAAGGAGAAACAAGTGACCAAGAAATGGAGGTTGAGAACGACAACATTGAAGGGTGGATGTGAAAGATCCAAATATGCAAGGTTGAAGGGGGAAAAAAGTCAATGAGAGCTGCCTCTTTTGATTTTGAGAGAAATTAATCAATTAGTCCATGTGCACTGCATAGCCTTGTGAATGTTCAAAAAGAAAAATACAATTCCATATATGCGAAGGTTGTGAATGAATTATCATATTTTGATCCAACCCAGTAAAGACTTGGTTTCAAAATACACAAAATTTCAAATTAAAAAATACTTAATAGTTTTAATACCCACACACACACACACACACACAAAAAAAAAGATAAATAGTTGTTTAGTCAGATAATAACATGTAAAGCCGTAATTTTCTCTTTGTTTTTATTAATTACCATGATTATAAAATATTTTTAATAATGTAAGTATTAGGCAAAAACAAATTAAGGAGGAGTGGATATTTTTGTTGAACTTATTGGCACGTAGGAAGAAAAGAATGGTTGCATGTGCTCTCTACAACTTCAAGCTAACAAAGAGAATCACGTCTTGGCTTTATTCTCCCCCGCCTGTCTCCATTCTTAGACAAATAAATATGTGTCATAAATTATATTTAATCTCAAAAGAGTTTTTTAAGATCATTGAAATAAATATATTTAAGATAGTTGATCGATTTAAGTTCTATATTTAAAAAATTTAAAAACTTAAAAAGAATTTACAATATGATGTCTACTTTATACATTTTTAAAATTATTTTTAATATTTTTTAAATAAACTCTTAATTTTTTTTACTTCATCAAATGCAACAACTAAAGCATCATGCTTAAAATTATTTGTAATTGTTAAATAAATATATCTCCAACATGTTTTATTTCCGTTTTAATAATTTAACAATGATATTTTATTTATGTATTTTTAAGATATATTTAAAACTAAATCTCTCATTTTTTCAATTAAAAACAAGTTTCGTATAATTAAATTAAAGAGCTGACGTCTTAGCGAATCAGTTTCAAGTTATGATTAATTTAATGATTTAACTAATGAATTCGCTTGAACTTTTGTAAAAAACTTGTGCTCATGACATTATGAGTCGAAGATAAATATTCACTAGTATTATCTAGTTGTTTTAGAGAAGAAAAAATGAGTTTCTACGTGACGGTGAATATGCATTTTCTAATCTTCAACAAGCAAGAGCCTAGAGTTATAAGGGACGACAAGATGTATGAGGCATGATTATTTGCTCATTTAAAGGGACGAGTTAAGCTCAATATTGATAATTTTATGTGTGGCGATTTATGGCCACATGTGCTGGGCTTCATTCATGATAGTCGTGGTGAATATGTAGTGTATTTTATGTATTATATTGGTAATAACGATCGAAAGTATTAAATTATTTGAGAGTCTTAAGTTGGTTTGAGATAAACAGATTAAGAAACTGGCCATTAAGGTAGATTTTCTCTTTCTTTACTAACACATTCAGCAAGTTAACGGATTTTATCAACACGCAAGATGATTAATTCATAGATTATGAATCTCTTTCATCATGATCGAGAGATTTATATCTTTCACGTTTTTTAGATAATATAATATATATGCTTATTAAGATATACTAGATCAACACCATCATATTCAGTAAATATATTTATTTGAATTTATGTGATATTATTTGAGTAAGGTTAATAGTTCGTAATATATGATTTTCTTTATCTTTATTTTATATTTAAAGAAAAAGATACCAAAAAGAAGCTCTTGTAGTCCCATTGAGGAAAAATGAAACATATTATATATTTATACATAATGATTAATGTGTAACAGCATTCCAAACTTTTGAGGTTAAAATTTTTGATGTTACATGTGATTGTTGCGAGGAGTGAGTAGCATTATGGTTTAGAGGATGATGATGAGGAAACCCAAAAAACGAAAAGAAAAGAAGATTAACATCCCATAAGAAACACACATAAAAGGTGAGGAGAATGTTGAAAATGGGGGACGAAATCTTTTGAATTTTGTTTGAAGGTGCTCCTTTCCCCTCCCCTCCCCCCGTAGTTATGCAGCGGAGACTGTACAGAATTTCAAAACTTTTTTCTTTTAAATTAACGAAAAAGGAAAACGATGATGAAATACGTATTAATTAATATATGATTAATCATATGAAAAACAGTATATATATAATCATATCAAAACTTTATCAAGTGGTGCGGCATGTAATATTATTTTAAGGCTGGCCAGGGCCGACTCTATCCAATTTTATTATCATCATCTCTACCAGCAATCTCATTTTTTATTTTATTGATTAATCAAAATTTAAATTGGGTTTTTAGTAATCATTTATTGAATTTTATTTTTATTTAAAAACATAAATTATTTATTAGAACTTAACTTAATTTAGTTATTATAATACTGTTAAGAATTATATTTTTAATTAAATTAAATAAAAATAGATCATCACTAAATTTTATCCAGTTTCACTTTTAATACCAAACAAACAGAAGCAGCTGATCCAAAAGTTAGCACGTGAGATTAATAACCCTTTTTTTTTTTTTTTTTTTTTTTTTTTTTCCCGCGCAAAAACCATATGGTCGGCTCAGATCTAAAATAGGATACCGTTATCAGCATATCATTTTTAACGTTAAATTAATTTTGTCTTTTTAATTTTTTTTTTCCAAATAAAATATACATACATATATATATATATATATACTCAATCATAATTTAATAACAACAATGTATATATATATATATATATATATATATTTTAACCATGTCCGTCTCTCTAGCACGACACAACTTGATTTTGCACCCGTTAAATTTAACATGCACATAATTTATTATGGCAAATTCCGGGATCTCAACTACTATTAATTCATTATTATTCAATCAATAAAATCCAAACTGGGTACGATCAGATCAGGGTCGTGGGCGAGTATATATTTATCCACATGTTATAATTTTATAATAATATTATTCCTCATAAATATAAATAATCAATATGAGCCAACGTTCATTTCTTACATTTCCAAAATAAATCTGACCAAACACAACGTAACGTAACGTATTTGTCCTTTTTTTTTTTTTTTTCTCTATAACCATGAAACTGACCAAATTTTCTCAAACGTATCCAATGCACCTACTTATATACATATATGTATATAAATAAATAAATATATATAGCTAGAGACCAGAGAGAGAAGTGATCGTGTGGGATAAGGAAATAAGAATGGAGAAGAATTCAATGACTGAGACAAAAAGAAAAATGTATAAATTGGAAATAATTGATTAGGGAAGGAGGATAGAATTGGAAGCATCTTGGTAGGGGAGTGAGGCCCAGAGATTCTTTCATTCGTTTCTATACTTGCCAGTAGAAATTGCACATTACCCGCGTAAATTATGGACTATATTCATATTCATATATATATATATATATATATATATATATACATACATATATTTTTGGTATAATGTTTTTTTTTATAAAAAAATTAAAATTAAAATAAAAAAAAAACCCCAAAAGTCTTTATATGTATTTCTATACGAGTTACAGCGTGGTAATTATTTTTAACTTCAGCGACAAAAGGAAAATTACCGTACGAAGTACAAAATGAACTTGGTAAGGGATTTTTCTGGTTTGGTGTTGCAGAAGAGTTGATAAGGTATCCAATGGGCTAGTGGGCTGGGCTCTTGCTTTCCGTCACTTTCTCAGATAAATGCCAAGAATACTATCTCTACCCTCATTTCTTCTTTTTCTTTTTTTATTAAATAAACACAGCCACTCTTTTAAAATATAATCAAATATATAAATGAAAAATTCACCCATATATATATATATATATATATATATATGGAGGGAATAAGTATAAGGTGAGACAAGGTCCATTATTTTCCATAACTGTTCCAAGCCCATCTTTCCAGAAGCCTCCGTACACGTGGTCCAATTGTGGACATGCTTACAGCCGACGTGGTCCAAATTCCTGATCTCTTTTTTTTTTTTTTTTTTTTTTTTCTTTTTTCGCAGTAATTGCCGAGAAATTACGCGTAAAAATTTTGTGGTAAGTTTTTTCTAAAAGCATTCATTTAATATTCGGCTACAAAGCTGTTTCGTCTGGGGAGCCAAACCAAAATTAAATATCTGGGTCTGTTCTTGCCAAACTCTAGATTGTCCGGATCCTATCCCATTCTCAGACCACTTTCAATTCAATCTTGGATTTCACTTGTCAGCCATTGCACATATATATACATGCGCTGTGCCATTGGGCACGCACATACACACACACACACACACACTCACACACCCTCATGTACATATAGGATTTAGAGAATGGTATACTTTCTGGGTCCATGACTAGGTATTGAGAGGAATCAACGTGGGCTTATTCAGAATCTAGCCCAATGGATATGTTTGGCCACTTTCCAAATTTCTGGCAAGAAGGATTATTGACACGAATTTACAGTTTAGTTTAGTTTTTTTTTTTAATTTTTATTTCACATTTAATACCTGTAATCTTTTCTTATCAACATTTAAGATTCGTGGTTTTTAATTTTCTGTTCTTAATTTTAATTTATTTAGTTAAGATTTTACCCACATATTAGATCAAGATCAACAAAAGTAAGAACAAATTGTTACAATAATAATTTTTTTAAAAAAATAAATTAATTGTTTTAAATTATAAGTCAGGTTTCTGTGGTGTTGTTTGTTCAAATGGACACGGCCCACTGAGCCACCCCAAGGGCAGCCTTATTGGGCTCTGAAGACTGTAAAGAAGAGGGCTTGGATCAGTCAATCAATTTTTTAACTCATTTATTTCGACCTTCCATTCCGATTCTGACTCTTACTTGGAAAAAGTCGTCTCAGGGAAAACAGTAAATATCTTCATGCAAGGGTAGAAATGGAAGAAAAGATTGGTGAGAAAATTAGGCAAGGAGTGTGGAGAGCATAGACTGGGAATCAATAATTACAATGACAGAATAGGGTAAAACGACATGGTTCTTGGGTCCAAAATGCGAGAGGAGTGGTCCAGATTTAAAGCATGAAATGACCAGTTTGACATTTTGAGAAGATGTTACAGATACCGTCTGTCAAACAACACGTGATCCGAATCTTTCGGAGCAGACAAGTGTGCGTGTCTTTTTTTTATTGTTTTGTAATACAAGTACGACATGGAGAATCTTCAAGATTCTAAAGAGGTGATTGGTCGATCCCTTCTGGCTGCCTGTTTGGCTTCCCCATATCCCTTTTCAAAAAGTCACTTGGCCGCTTGAAACGACGCCTCCGCTATATATATATATATTTTTTAATATTTTCAATTATTTATTTAAGCATAATAACAAATAAAAATACTATATTATATTATATATTACGTTAAATATAAATTTGCTTAAAATTTATCTAGTGCATTTTAATCGGTGCATTTTACATATTTGTTTCATAATATGATGGCAAAACTCTTATTTGAAATACTAAATGATATTTGATCTCATAATAATTCGATATATAGATTTGTAGTGATTCATATTTAGTAGTAGTTGATTTTATGTGTTGGGTTTTAATTTAATATGCCATTAAAATAAATGATATTTTATCCTTATCACTTTACTCATGCGCAATAAAATGAATTATGTATGTATATATATATATATATATATTTATATATTTCATTTAATTATTAAAATTTATAATTTGTACTAAAAAATATTACTTTGCAAGTTCTTTAAGAAAATTTTGATTTTGATTTTGATTTTTTTACAATTAAATTAGTACGAAACATCTACAATAGAATAATGTTATAATTCATTATTACTATTATTAATTGTAATTAAAGTTATTATTAATTTAAATTTTCATAAAAATAAACTTTTAACTCAAGTTGATAATAGTTTAGATCTCTGAGCTTCGTATTTCTTCTATAAATTTTGCTTGCCTTTTGTAACACACTGGTGCTATAGAATATAAAATAATTTCAAAGAGTTTAGATATCACTAACTTTGTGTTCAAAAATTAATAACTTAATTCTTTTTTTTTTAATTTATTAAATAAAAATTCGTATAATCTTATTAATTAAGTGTCATATATTTATCAATAGGAACATACATTCTTAATTAATAAGCACGCAAAGGACTCTTAATAATAAAATACATAATGGGTAATTTATATTTTAAAACACGCGATCCTCATATTTAATTATTTCTTTTTAATTAGTCATAATGTAGGCTCCAACTTTTAGAAAAAAAAAAAAATGCTGGCCAAATCTTTGATTAAATTAAAGTGCGAATCTTTAATTTAGGGCCACCAAATAATCATACACTTTGGTTTATGTTTTGGTACATGCATTTAACTTTTACCTACAATTTTATGGTTTTTTCTTTTTATGATGTTTGATGGAATGAAATTAGTTACTTAATTTAGTAATATATTTATAGAATTGTAATGATTAATTTAATAAAAATAATATATCATAATGATTAATTAAAATTATTACTGTTGGTATATTTTTAAAACTTATAAAATAGAAGAAAATACTGGCGGCTTTGAAAGAAAAAATGAAATTGTCTGGATTTGTAGGGAGATCGAAATGTAATTATTATAAACGACTATAACTTTGTTTGCCATCAAATATCCGTTAGACTACTACAACTAACTATTTTATATTTTGAGTCTTTTCCCCAATTATTTTGATTGCTTTGTTATTTGTTAATTAACTAGTAACTAAGAATGATTTTTTTTTTTTTTAATTAAAAAAAATAAAAATAAAAAGTATAGATTTAGCTAGGCTTAATAAATTAATTAAAACTGCACATTTCACTATAACAATTGATTAAACTATTACAAAAAAAAAAAAATAATAATTAAAAATTTGTGTTTTATATATACATACGAAAAGAAAAAAGAAATTAAAAAATGTTAACCAATCCAACATGGGACTTATGGAAGAGCTTGTATGGGAACGAACTTACACTAACCATCGTGTCAATTTTTTTTTTTTTTTTTTCTGTCAAAGTTTTATTATTATAATATTCTTATTTAATTTATTTATTAAAAAAATAATTTAATTTCTTATGTTAATAAAAACTTTGGTTATAAATTTATAAAATGTAATAATATCACATAATTAATAAATATATACGAAATAAAACAACATAAGTAGGAAAATAAGATTCAAAATCAAGCTTAATTATATAAAAACTATCAGGAGTTTTTATAAGAAGATATTAATATAAATTTTTTCATTAAAAAAAAAAAAAAAAAAAAAGTAATGGTTATGATGACATCACCAACATAATAATAAGAATAGTAACATTTTGATGATACAGCAGTGTTTTATGGGTTGTATACACTCTTGTTGTAATCGTCGTTGACCACGTGATGGATCGTCGAATTAGGTTTATGCAAATCCAGTTGTATGTCTGAAGCTTAGTCATCGATCTTTAGCAAACTAAACCAATCAGCGATCTTATCTCTCAATTTTCATCATACATGATGATGATGATGATGATGATCTTAACTCTAATCCACATCATCATCATCATCATCAGATCATTATCGTCGTAATGTTCATGCATGTAAAGTTGTCCACTACTCATTGTCCTTCCAAGAAACCAGGTACGTGGGACCCTCTTCTCTATTTCCTAAATTTCCTTTCCCCTTGGACCGCCGCCTACCCTCGCCCCGTTGCCGACTATAAATAAAGCCAGAGTAGGGAATAAATCTCCATTTTCCAAAATTAATTAATAAAAAAATATGAACAATTAATTACCAAACATAAAAACATGAAACCACGTACTAAATCATGGCGGTTTTTATGTTTTGTTTCGTGGGTTGTTTTACTTTTTCCTCTCTCTCTCTCTCTCTCTCTCTCTCTCTATATATATATATATATATATGTGTGTGTATACACACACGAGCGCGCGCGCACATATATATATGTTTGTGGTACAAGTTCGAATGGGATTGGAGACATTAAGGTTGGTATAATACTAATTTAGAACAGTACAGAAGTTATTATTTCTATTACCTTCAACCTTTTTTTTTTTTTTTCGTATGGGTAACAACTAGTAGGACCCAATTATAAAAGTTTTCCTATTTTTAATAATAAATTAAAATTGCATTATTGCTCAAAAGATTCAATCGTGAATCATGAATATGGTAAATGTGGAAGTTGAATTAAGGTGGGTGGTTGAAATAGTGGTGGAAGATTTGGTTCCTCTTTTTTTATTTTATCTTTTCTTTTCCTCTTCACAGAGTATTAGCTTAATGATGACTCTTTCAATATATGATAGACACGAGTGGGAATTAATTTCGGAATGAAGAAAACAGTTTGACAATAAAATATGTGGATTTGTTAAATAATCAAACATTATAAATAAATTTATAGAAAAATAAATAAATAAATAAATAAAGATTTATATATTTTAATGTACAAAAATCGAAGCCAACTAGCTCGGAATTAAATAAATTTGTTTTGGGAAATCGAAATAAATTGTAATTTAATGACGCATTAATTAATTTAATTAAAAATAGAAGAATCCAAAACCAAATCACTCACGGTCTTTCAAGATTCTTTCGAAATTGGTCAAACATCAAGGCGTTTTCTGTCATATTAAGTTCCAACGTTGAATGATGCAAGACATAATGTACATGGTCCAACTATTTAAGGAAATTCCTTAAAACAAAATCAATCTTTATTATACATAGCGTATCAGAAAATATTTGCCCTGTTACTCATATTATTTCGAATTTAAAGACATTATAAATATCATAAATATAATTAAAATTTAGAATAACAATTAATTAATTAATTACTCTATTAATATAGTAGTAAGAAAAAAATTTAGCCCCACGTTCCCAAGTAATTAAATTAATACATTGAGAAGCTCGACGAACAATACTTTTGTCATCTTCAGTTAGATTCCACGTTGTGATAATAAATTATAATATTCATTTGCTCAATCTAGAGACCAACCAAACTAGGTCATCCATCAGTGGGTGTCCGGCTCATTTATGTATTTACGAAAATACCCTAGGAGAATAAAAATTTGCTAAGGAAGGGTAAAGTAGTAATTTCACTTGATGTCAAAGATTCAAAACTTGAAACACGAAACGACGCCTTTTAAGGGGTATATTGAGGTGTCATTTGGCATCCAAGACCTACAGAATTTCCAGCCCGCAACAAGTGGACTTGTGAGATTAGACACGAACAAGAGAAAGTTAAAAAAAGGGAAACAGAGGAAGGGGAAAAAAATTTACAGAGAAGTTGAATTTAATTAATTATTCCAACTCATAGATACTCTGTGTTCCTCTGGGGTCCCGGAGATCCGCTATATATAGAGGCTCATAGGGTATCGGTGTTCGCCGTGGAAGCGAGCCAGAGAGAAAAAGAGAGTGCCCACAAAGTCCCGAGTGAAAGAGGCGGAGAGACCATGGGAGGCTGGGCTATAGCAGTGCATGGCGGTGCTGGTGTGGACCCAAATCTCCCAAAGGAGCGACAAGAGGAGGCTAAACAACTCCTCACTCGCTGCCTAAATCTTGGCATCTCCGCTCTTCAATCTAACCTCCCTGCTATTGACGTTGTCGAACTCGTTGTACGTCTCTCTGTTTTACCCTTCATTGACCTCTGTTTTTCCGTGTTGAATTTCTCCGTTTTGTAATTCTTACTTCACGTTTTGCCCAAATGTTTTTGATGGAAGTTTCGTCCGTTTAAGTTTTTGAAAAGACACAAAATGCTGCCACATTTATTGATGATCAGCGGTGCATCCTTGGCTTTTTCTGGTTTTTGATTTTTGGAAAATTATGTTCATCGTCTATCTTTTCTTTCTTAATGTTATTTCCATCGTCATTTTCGTCTTTGTTAATGGGATTAGTGCTGTTTTTTTTTATACGGATTGATGGTTTATACACAGGTAAGTGAACTGGAAACCGATCCTATTTTCAACTCTGGCCGTGGATCCGCTCTGACGGAGAAAGGAACAGTAGAGATGGAGGCAAGCATTATGGACGGACCAGGGAGGAGATGCGGCGCCGTTTCGGGTATCACCACCGTGAAGAACCCTATTTCTCTCGCCCGGCTCGTGATGGAAAAGTCTCCCCACTCCTACCTCGCGTTCTCCGGCGCCGAGGAGTTCGCCAGACGGCAGGTTTACTTCTTCTTCTTCTTCATTCGATAAGTTTACAGTCACGACAGTTTTTCGCCTTCCACCATGGAAAATAAGAAACGAACGGTTCCTGAAAATCCTCACGGCTTTAAATTTCAGTAATGACAAATGGTCAAAAATGGCCACACGTGTAAACAAGACTTGGTTCCATGGACACGATGGCACCGTTATTATAATCAAATAAGGAAACTGGAAATTACTATTTACCACCAGTATTTACCTCAACTTTTCAGTTAAATTTTTGAACTCTTTGGTTTCAGGGTGTTGAGCTGGTTGATAATGAATACTTCATCACAGAAGATAACGTGGGGATGCTTAAGTTGGCAAAGGAGGCCAACTCCATCCTGGTACGTCGTTGAATCATCACCGTCCATCTGATTTCTTTAAGCTTTCGGTGCTCACCTCGACTAACACACCACCTTCGATTTCTTTTTGACCAGTTTGATTATCGCATTCCCACAGTCGGATTGGGAACATGCGGAGCCGGGGCTGCAGCCACAGATAGCCCATTACAAATGAACGGTCTACCAATCAGCGTTTACGCCCCAGAAACGGTTGGGTGCGTGGTGGTTGACCGGGAGGGCAGGTGTGCAGCTGGCACTTCGACAGGTGGACTGATGAACAAGATGACCGGTCGCATCGGTGACTCGCCGCTGATCGGTGCCGGGACTTACGCGTGCGGAGGTTGCGGGGTGTCGTGCACGGGAGAAGGCGAGGCTATCATACGCTCGACTCTGGCACGTGAAGTGGCGGCGGTGATGGAATACAAAGGGCTGGGACTGCAGGAAGCCGTGGACTACGTGATAAAGGAGAGACTGGACGAAGGGAAAGCCGGGCTAATCGCGGTGTCGTCGAAGGGAGAAGTGGCTTGTGGGTTTAACTGCACCGGCATGTTTCGGGGCTGCGCCACCGAAGATGGGTTCATGGAGGTCGCCATTTGGGAGTAGTAGATGTAGTCAGTAAAAGTTTCAGATAGATTTCTTTTATAATTAATTTGTAGTAAGGTTAAGCAGATCGTTATTTGCAGTAGGGTTGGTAACTTTGAAGGTTTCTCTGTACTGTGCGCTCAAAATTGGTTGCAGCCTCTTGTCGAGAACGGTTATCAATAAATGAATCTTTTTAAAGTTGAGAATTTTATGAATGAATTTTTTTGAAGTTGAGATTTTTTATAAATGAAATTTGTACCAATTAACACAATGATATGCGTTCAAAATGCGTACTTGCGAGTGTTGGCAATGAATCAGCTGAGGGAGACTAAGCATGTGAGTGCGTTTATGTCAGGAGGAGTCAGAAGAAATTTTGGCCGATGATTCAGAAACAGCTTCCCTTTGTTGTTGGCTAGCTACCTGTGGCTGCCGGCTGCCGACCTTTTCTCTTCTACTGAGAGTTGGTCCACATCTGACCAAACTGGTTCAGTACGGCTCCACAAAAAATAACAGGAAAAATGCAGCTGGGGAAAGGTGTATTCTTCATTATAGATGTATTTTTGAAGTAAAATTTTGATGAACTTTTACATATTCTACCCCAATCCAGTCATTTTTATCTTCATTGCTTCCATTTTCATGGACTGGTTTTTATGCATCTACGGGTTTCATTTCTTGCAATCTTTGTCCCTGTTCCACACGGCCTCCTTTGTGGCTTTAAGGGATTTCGCCACAGCATCGGCTGCCCCCCGCAAAAAACCTCCTCCACCGCCTGATCTACCGTCATCACGCATCAGATGAACAACCGCAACTTTCTCTTTCTCTGCTTCTTTGTCCTCTGTTCCTGCCGGTGACCTGTAATCTACAGTCTCCAACTTCGTTTCTATGGCTCCTTGGTCATTTTCCTCTTCGGTTCCCTGCTATAGCAAACACAGTAACAAAATACCAACAAATTAATCCACCTTAAAAAAATAAAACACTACATTTTTCCGTACCTTTGATTTGTACATGTTTCTGGACTTCCCTGTAATTTTAACCCCTACCCTATTCTGTAATATTTATATATTTCAGGTTCTCTGTCTCGGAGCTTCAACTGCTGACACGTTCGCTATGCGGTGGCTACTCATGCTTGCTCACACGCAAATTCTGAAATTCTTTATGTTTCATATTGATTGGGGTAATCTAATGATGTTTCTCAGTCATCATACGTTGCATATTGAACATTTACCCAAATAAATAAACTTACAGTATTAAAACAACCTAGTTATTATATAAACTTACAGTAAAAGCACCATAAGTTAAATCTGTCATAATGGTATTCCAAAAATTGGGAATATGGCATGCTTGTGTTACAACTTGAGGAAAACGAACTCTTCAATGGCGGGTATCTCTCCAATTTTCCTCAGTGCTTCCCTGCTGGGTTCTTCATCTACACCAATGGTCATTACAGCCTGCTTTCTTGGAGCAATCCTTCCCACACTCATGAAGTTGACATTTACATTCTCATCTCCCAAAATGGTTCCCACTTTTCCGATCATACCAGGTTGATCAACCTGCCTGCAAAGTATGAGACTGCCTTCCAGGCTCACATCAACCTCGAATGATCCTACCCGCGTAAGATGGGGTTTTCCCTCTTTCACTTTTCCCTCCACTGTGATATTTCCTGAGTCTGAAATGGCACTGGCAAATTTAGATTCTACATTGGCAATTTGAACCTGGATAAATTCGAGCGGATTCTCCGGTGAACCATCCAACACATACCGCTCTTCTGTTATTCTCAGTCCCCTCTGTTTAGCTATAAAGTCAGCATTTACCAAGTTCACGAAAACACTGGAAATCGGCTCAATTATACCCTTGGTGACCATAGCTCGGAGAAGTCGTGTGTCAAGATCGTCAGGACCTCGTGCAGAAGCATAAGTCACCTTTACTGATTGTACGCCACTTCCACCAGCAATCAGTTGCACAGCAAGTCTGCCAAGTTTCTCGGCCAGAGATACGTATGGGGCAAGTTCTGATAAAACCTGATATCATTAAGGCATGAAGTTAAATCCTTCTGTTGAGTGACGGAAATATAAATGAACAAAAAGAAATTATCGATGTTGGGTTCTGCCCACACGCATTGTAGATCCAACAGGAACATTCGTTCATTCTGTTCTTGGAAGTCTTTAATCATTATATGACTTGCAATGCAAAAATGGCACAAGTATCTATCAATCAAGGCAGGATTGTTCTGCTCTTGTAGTTAATATTAAATCATCTCTCATGTTTCACAAGAAAATGACAAATCTAAGATGTCAGTTAAATGATGAAGCTGCTTAAGAGAAAACATCAATGACCTTTAGGAAATAAAATATGTTAATCAAACCTTTCACCACATTAAAAGAAACTAGTAATAAAATGCGAGATGATACCTCAGCAGGAACCATTGGTGCATTTACAGCAGTAGCCGCAAGTTCTCCTTTCAAAGCCCCAATAACAGCTTCTGCTATTTCAATGGCAACACCTTCCTGATCACAACATACCAGATTAAACAGCTTAAGGTTGATAAGAAGTAAAAATGAAGCAGCAGGATGAAGAAAGTCTGTCATACCTGTGCCTCGGTAGTGCTGGCACCGAGATGAGGAGTCACAGTTACATTTTCATGCAGCACCAGTGGGTTGGCTTTTGCCGGAGGCTCTTCTGTGAAGACATCAAGGGCTGCCTGAACAGATAGAACAGTATTCGTTAAAAATTTTCCCTCCTGGGACACAAAGAAGGTAATTCTTATGAGGAGTTAATTATTAAGAATAAAACCTGAGCAACAATTCCAGAATTCAAAGCTCTTAGGAGAGCTTCTTCATCAATCACACCACCACGAGCAACATTAACAACCCGAACACCCTTCCTCATCTTCGAAAAAGCCTCGTCATTAAACATTTTCAATGTGGCAGGGGTAAGGGGCATGTGTAGGGAGATAAAATCAGCAGTTGATATGGCTTCCTCAAAGGTTACCAGGTCCACACCAATGGCACGGGCACGATCCGCAACAGCATATGGATCGTGCGCAATGACATGCATACCAAGTCCCTTGGCACGCCGAGCAACTTCAGAACCAACCTTGCCAAACCCCATTACAGCCAGGGTTTTTCCCACAAGTGAGACTCCAACATATTTATTCCTTTGCCACTTCCCTGGCATACCACATCATATAGAACAACAGAATTTCAGGAGATCAAGGGGCTACCTAGATTATGATATATCACTATCAATATAGAAAAATAACTTACTGAACTCAATTTACTAAAACGCTACAGTTCTTAACAACAGAATTTCATGAGATCAGGGAGCTACCCAGATTATAATATAGCAATATCAGTATAGAATAATAACTGACTGAACTCTCAATTTACCAAATTTTTACAGTTCTAACAGTCTCTCTCATTCTGTGAAATGTTTGAAGAGGGTTTTGCTTATGCTGCTACTCTTGCAATTTGAAATGAACATTATGTCCGGAAATTCAATAACATATAAACTCAAAGAACTAAATTTACACAACTCAAAGAACCAAATTTGAAGAGGGTTTTACTTAATTGTGTGATTGACAATTAAACACAACTCAAAGAACCAAATTAACACAATGAAGACTGATTGCACAAAGTTGAAACAAGGAAAAAAGTGGAGAGAACCAAAACAAACCAGCTTTAACAGAAGCATCAGCCTGAGCAATGTTTCTCGCCATAGCTGTCAGCAAGGCAATTCCATGTTCAGCAGCCGCGATCGTGTTAGCTGTTGGGGCATTCACGACCAGACAACCATGTTCAGTAGCAGCCGACAAGTCAACATTGTCAATCCCGACACCAGCCCGGCCGACAACCTTAAGCCGGCCCCCGGAGGACTCAAAGACCTCACGGGTCACCTTGGTGCCGCTCCTCACAATCAACGCGTCGCAGAGAGAGATCTTGGTGCAGAGTTCCTCGGGGCTCAGGTTGTATGAACAATCAACATTAGCGAAGCTCTTCAGCAGGTCGAGTCCAGCTTCTCCAAGCTTCTCGGCGACGAGGACGGTGGGCTTGGCGTCCATCATTGTGGCGAAAACGATGAAGGGTTTGGTCGATTTGCGGCGCTGAGGAGGCAGAAGAGTAGAGAAGCGCCATGAGAGAGTACAGAGTGGAGTTTTCGTTCTAGGAGGAGCCAATATGAGGCTCCAAGAAGACATAGCCACCATCACTGGCTGTCCTCTCTCTGTCTCCTCCTCTTTGGGTTAGAATCAGGAAGTGGCAAGAGTGCATCTGGCTAACTGTGACTAATTTGCACAGTGAAGACATTTATCTTCCATTTTAATGGCTGTTATATTCATAACAACCAATAATAATTGACTTCATTAATTTTAATAATAAAAAATTATTAGACTTTAAGGTTAAAAAAAAAAAAGAGTAAAAATTAAAAAAAAAATTAAAATAATCTGCCGCTCCATTGGCTGCGGGGATTTGGAATGAATATTCTTAGATCGGTGCTTTTAGCAGATTCCGGAACGAATATTTTATTTCGTTAAACAATTTAATTATTTTACATTAATTCTTATTAAAATTAGAGCGCTATTTATAGATTAAATATTATTTATTATTCTTAAAAAATTATTTAGAATAATTGGGCCTATATCATTAATTTTATAATATATTTAGAAAGTAAAACTTAAATATTTCAAATTCGTTTGGTGCATTTAAAATTTTTTGAATACACCAATCACAATATAGTTAATTGGGTACATATTTTTTCATTTCAGAGCTTGTGTTAGCTTTGGTGTCCATGTACCTTTTCTTGCCCTTCTTCTCTTTCGTATGTGTGTATTCCTTCTTGAGCAACAACGATATAATTAACCTTCAAAAACTTACGATAGATTGAACTGAGATTTTATGGAATGAATTCTCAGAGAGGCTTGTTTTCTAAATTGATAATGTTGTGAATAAGTTTGCCGCATCCAAAGGCCTTCGATAAGGTGCCCTCTTATTCTTTTATCTTATTGTAAAGAAAAATGTCACGAACAAGTCTCTCGCATATAAGGACCTTCGACAAAGTGACTTCTTATATCTTTATCTCCAGTTTTTTTTGTTGGGAAAAGCTAGGCCACCTCACTCATGATAAGGAATAAAAGAAATAATATAAACTGTAACACCCAAATTTTATTATTTTTATTTTAATTTATATTAGAATTTTAGTTTAATTTTTTAATATTTAATTTATAAAATTTTAATTTAATTTAATTTAATTTAATAAAATAATAATAATAATAATGATAAAATAGGGTTAAATTATTTTTGGGATTTAATTGAAATTGATTTTGAGAAAAATGGGTGAAAATTTGGATTCTGTGGGCGTTTTTGAAAGGAAAATCAGAAACCGGAGGTCAAAACGCAATTTAGGAAAGTTGTGCCACGTCAGCAGCCCAGTCAGCAACTCCAGCCAACCAGAACACGCCGCGTGGCAATGAAGCTGACACAGGACGAAGCCACGTGGGTGATCCGCGTGCATGCGATCGAACGGTCTAGATCTCACGCGTGCGGACGGTCTAGATTAAATCACGCACGGACAGCCCAGATCGCATTGCGATGGACGGTTCAGATTTATTTCTATTTTAATCACGATCAAACGGCTCAGATTAAATCGTGATTGATGGCTGAGATTAAAAGGAGAAGGTTATAAATAATCTCACCCATACCCGACCCCAAACCCTAGCCGCCAGTACCCTCGCCGGAGAAGAAGAACCAGTCACCAGAGGAGCCGGCTGCTGCCACCCGCCGCCGCACCGAAGGGTTTTTCAACCGCCAAACAAGGTAAATTTTCTCCCATTGGCTCGTTTTTCGATGCTGAATCTGCCTATGGCCAAATCGAAGCCAAACCGCCGGCTAATCGGTCGAAAAACACCGCCAAAGTCCAGCAGCACCGCTGCGGCTTACCTCGATTTTTGCTCCGATGAGGCCATTTTCGGTTCCCGTTCGATGCAATTTTTACACCACTGTGATCACCCTCCTTTTCTCTACAGGTTGACCGGAGCAAAACATCAAATCGCGACTCGTGTCGGAGAAGCCGCCGCACCCGAAAGCTCCGCCGTCGGTAAGTCTCGATTTTTCGTGATTTTTTTGCCCACCGAGGGCCCTAGGGTTGTTTTATCGCAGGAACCAATGCAAGTTTGACCGAAAACGGCCAACCCGAGGCAAATCGCCGCCGTAGGCGGCGGCGCCATCGCCGGAGCACGGCGGAGCCGCCGTGTCGGAATTTTGATATTGGCCAAAAAGGGGCCCTGGGTCTGATTTGGGGTTTTTTGGGACACGTACAAGTATTGGTAGTGCGTTTCAGTTTTCCGGAGAAAATTTAGGGAATTTAGGGACAGCCCGTAGGCGCATTGTAGAGCTGATTTCAGACCCCGAAACAAGTAAAGATCTCTCACTCTATTTTCTATCATTGTATTAAAGCTTAATAAATGATAAAACGACATTTCATGAATTAATAGATATGTATAATTAATTAAGGTTGCTAATGGAGCACGAGTCTGATATATTTTCAGTCAGTTGTTGTTTTAGTTATTTTACAGTTTTAAATGCATTATGGTATCTTATCTATTTATTTTATGATTTTGAATGCATGAATCACTGTTTACTTCATTATGGCTTGATTTTGTGAATCCGATGATATGTCTGTTTTGTTGGATGCTCGTTACTGCTTTAAATATTCATGATTATGTGAGAAATAGAAAACCAATAAAAAAATAAAAAATGTATGTAAATTGATAAATAGATAACGTGGACAGCCTGACTAAATATCCTAGGAGATGGTGGACAGACCGGATCCGTAGAGAACCCTACCGGGAACGTGGTCTCTCATACCGGACAGGGTATGGAGACTTTATGATTTGGCACCCATACCGAACGAGGTATGGGGACGGCCTTAGAATCAGGTTATTAATGTTAATGGTTCACGTGTAGCGAGGACCCTATATGGATCTCCATGGATACTAGTAGGCTGGTAAAAGAGAAAATTTGTTGTCTGATTATTATAGTACAAAAGTATAACATGTGTTATGTTACAAAGTGTATATGATTTTATGATGGTTATAATGTTATTGTTTCCATATGTTATTTTCACGAATCTCACCGAGATAAGTGGACAATAAAAGTTTTTATCATTAATAAATGAGTTTGTTACAAATTATGCTCAATTTGTCGTTTTTTTTTCTACCAACATTTACTTATGTGGCAGTGAGATAGTGTGATGTTTTTACTAGGATAGTGTAGCTCATTCCTTACTTAACCATTTCAGATCAAGAAGACGTGGTTCCCGAGCCCGTTCCGCGGGAAGACGGTGAATTAGACGCATAGTTTTTATTTCGAGTATTTCTTTTAATTAGCTTATTCTTTCATACGTTGAACACATTTATAGTTATTGTGTAAGGGATATTAATCAGAATTTTTATTTCGCTTCCGCATTTAAAATTTTTAATACATACATCTTCATTTAAATTTCTGGGGCCGTTACATAGACTCTTGAAGATAGGAGACAAAGTCTGATGTTGTCCCATTTCTTTTTTGTCGATGACCTCATTCTTTTTGTTGAGGCATCCTACGATCAAATATAAACCACTAAGACTTGTCTTGACTTACTTTTTGCTAGCTTTAGACAAAACATTAACCTCACAAAATCTCAAATTTTATTTTCAAAAAATGTGGACAGAAGGGTTTGCGGACAGTTGAATAAAATTAACATGATTCCTTTTATCAATGATTTAGATAAATATTTAAGGTTTCCATTACTTCACATTAAAAAAACTCCATCAATATTATTTAAGATATTATTAATAGGGTAAGAAGGATATTTGATTGTCGAAAATACCTTCTCTTTATTGTGAAAATATGACCAAGCTTTTCAATTTTGTGATATATTATTCTGTCATACTTTATGCAGATGATCATTTTTTCTTTTTTGATATGAAAATAACTAAATCGGGTCATAAAGGATTTCATTTGTGGTGTATGTACAAGAATCACAAAACCCGTACTATTAACTAAGATAAGATTTGTAAACCTAAAAATAAAAGTGGTTTTGGTACTCACGATATGCCCTTTTTGAATAAGGCTCTCTTTATGAAGCTGGGGAGGGGATTACTCAGATAGAGAGATAGCTTGTGAGCTTAAATAATTAAAATAAAATACTTTTATAAAAAAAGTGTCATTGACGTTGAAAGTCATCCTCGGATAATTCTCCTACCTGGAAAAACTTGGTAAAACACATTTAGTTTTTCAAGTCTAATATTTAATTTGTTAAAAATAATGAAATAATTCAATTCATCAACCAATATAACATATGACTTGAAGATTTTGATTGCATAATTGAGTTGTATGTTAACATGGACAAGTCATGGAAATGGAGCAAGTTTGGGAATCTCCTTCCTTCTACTATTTACCTTGAAATCTCTCATGTTAAGGTCATTAAGAATGACTTTATCTTTGATAGACCTACTTGACATTTTACTAATAAAGAGAAGTTTATGGTCAAACCCACATATGCCCTCATTACCCACACTTCTGGTCTTTGATGTTGGTGATCCTTGGAAAAAAAATAAAGACCTTCTTTATTCCTAAGCATGTTAGATAATTTATGTAACTTCTCATATTTTAAACTTTCTTAATGAATATCGAACGAAAGATGAGTCACATGACTCAAGATGATTATTGCCCAAGGTGCCACATGGGTAGTGAGATCATCATCCATGTGGTCCATGACTGTCATTCGTCAAAATAAATATGAGTTAGGCTGCATGATAAATTTCTAATATTTTTTTCTCTTCTTTTTGGCAAATTAGATAAATTAGAACATGCATGATAAAAGTGGCATGCACGGTGTTGCTAGTTAGAAGGTTATTTTTTTCTCTCAATTGCGGCCTTGAGATGTGCAATATGAGTTAGGCTAGACATCAACATGGATGCCATGTGACAAAAAATTAAAAGATCCTACCTAGTTAGCTTCAACATGTACACACATTTAAAGATAATAATTATTTTAACAACGAATACTCATGTGAATACTTTTTAAAAGTAAAAAAACTAGTTTGAACATGAAAAAAATTAGAGCAACTTTTCTAAACATTTCACATGGTATGAGACATATTATGTAGTTAAAAAAGTCCAACTAAAAATAAGTCTTAACTAATATTCAATATAGTTGTTATAACTTTTAAAAGAAAAAATATTCGAATAAATTGTTATGTAGCTTTAATTGTATAAAAAAAAAAACTAAGATTACGTAATTCAATAGAATTATAAAAATAAAATAAAAATTAAAAGTAAGAGGAAATATATATAATAACTATAAGAACTCAACCTCAAGCTTGGTTAATTGAGTAAATAATAAGTAAAAGATAGTCCGTTAATATATGTACCTAAATATTCTTTTTATATTTATATAACAATAAAATTTGAGTAAATATCTCACATTAAAACAATATTGTTATATTTATTGTTTACTTCTTATGGACTAATATTTCTTTAAATACTTGAATAAAAAATATCATACGAACAAAAAGAAAAAACATTGTTAATTAATTTTTCCTTGAAATTAAGGCTGGAAACTTCTATTTTCTTTCACTTTTTTCCCTTCCAATCTTCTTTTTTTTTTTTAAATTAATTAATTAATTTTTATCAAAACATGAAGAATCTAGATCTAGCTGGAGTGGAATTATCATTTCTCGAAATAGTAGATCGCTTAATTCTTGGTTGGACTTGGTCCCATGTGTTGATGAATTCAATTAAGGGAAATAATATTTTATAAAATTAAGAAAAACAAAGAGGCTATAAATAATTCTACAATGATAAAATATGTTATATGAAACCATGAAACACGTTCGATAGAGATATAATTAAGAAATAATAATAATTAGAGGAAAATTTGAAATTAAAAGTAGGAGAAGAACTGATAGTGTGAATAGGAGTGGTGGTGGTGGTGGGGAGGGAAGACTGGGTTTGACGAAAAGCAGCAGCCATAGTCTCCCCTATTCGAACCTGCGCTGGAGTTGTGAGGTGCAGACCGTCTGGCTCGAGCGGCAGCCCTTTCGCATCCACGCATTGCATGTTTACCAACTTTGCTCCCAACTGAGCTCTTCTCACTATGTCTACGTAAGGCCCTCCTCCTGATGCCAACGCCACCTACCAAAATGAAAAAGGATCAATCAACTAATTTAAATTTACTTAATAATTTTAAGAACAAATCTACCTGGATTATGGGAAGAATAGGATCCTGGAGATCAGATCTTAGATCGGTGAAGAACCTAATCAATCTGCTCCCATACAACTCGGCATCCTCATTAATCTCCGTATCGGATTCACCTTGATACCAGAGCACTGCCCTGTACACTCCGCCGCTCCGTTGAGCCGCCTGAGCCCTCCGCACCAGCTGCTCGTAAAGGAACCCACCTTTCTCCCACTCGCTAATATTAGTCCCACCGATCGCGCAAGGCACCAGACCCACCAATCCGAAACCGGGATCCCTGGTCAAAACCGCATTGGCGAAGGACATTCCGGGTCCGATCCCGTTCGTCTTTCTCACATCAATGTCCGCGTGGAGCGGCTCGTGGGCTTGAACCCAGACCAGGTCCGAGCTCAGCCGGAGTATAGATGGGTTCGGTTGGCACTGAGGAGGAACGACGCCGTCCCATGTGGCGTTGTTGGTGACGGTGTTGTCTCCTGTCACTCCTCCGCGGCCTGCCATGTTGCTCTGCCCGGCGAGGAGGAAAACGTTGATTGTATTCTTCGGGACCAGATCTTGGGAAGTGATCGGAGAAGGTTGAAAAAAGAGGAGGAGGAGAAAGGAGAGAATCATGACTGTGGAGGAGGTGGAGATCTGCAACTTTGCGGCGAAGGGTGGCATCAATGGAGGAGGGTGGAAGGTAATCTATGGCTTTCTGAGCTCATGGTTGGAACCAAGGTTGAGTATGTTGCTTGCTAGGTGGGTCAACCATGGAACTTGTAATGGGTATTTTGCCATTTTCAGATGGTAACTAACTCTAGTTATTTTCAATGGCGGAAACATACCTGGCATCAGAATATTTCTTCAATTGGATGTATAAAATTCAACAAAACCCGCCTCCTAGAACTTTTTAGATTTATAATCTTTACAGAAAAAGGAATGTGGAAGAGTAGAGGTCGGCAACTGTACATAACCGGATCAGACCAACCGGATTAAAATAGAAGTTGCAACAAATTTTCGAAACATAAATTGGACCTTATGGAACCGGTCAAGTCCAATCGAGGTTGAACATATCGGTCCAGTCCCAGTTTTGCTGGCCCAGCCCGTCCGTGTATATTTTCATAAAGCCCAGATCCATTTTATCATTTTAAAAAAATGAATATCTCCTTAAAAATATTAGGGTTAATAGCCCAACAAAGCCCAAAATGTAATCTTGAGCCAGTTCTTGATTTAGTACGGAACCATAAGCCCATTAACAATCCTAAATTGGGATCTTCAAAATAATATTAGTTTATAATTTGAAGGAAAATATATGTACAGAGAGAAATCTTTTTGAGTTATCATAGACACAACCGGTTAAAATCTCACATATCTTTTCACCATTTCGAAAAATAAAAGTTTAGAATTGGAGGTATATTATTTGACATTTTAGGTTTACCTAAAACCAGTATTGAAAATTAGCAAATATATATATATATATTGTTTCTGCGTTAAACAAAAATCAAAATTCGGTGGTTGGCTAAAATTGTAGAACTTTATATTTTTCAACAAAAGCTCCCTGCAAGTTAGAAGAGTCAACTTATCAAATACCTCCTCCCCCTCCTAACCCATTGACCTAAGCGATTACTTATTCTTTTTGGTTGGGCTTTCAGAAGCCTATACGTAACAAATTACGACTTCAGGAAAATCAAAACAAAAATTAAAACATAATTTGTAAATGAAAATTAGAAGATGAATGATTAATTTAATTTTTATCATTTATAATTAAAAAACGCACAAGTATATGATGATGATGGCGATATATTACTAAATGTAACACGAAGGCACTGCTAGTTGTATTCCACTTTGATTATTATTAATTTTATTGTAATTATATTTGTTTCTTGCTGTTATTTTTAATAATAAACGAAACAAAATTAGGACCGCTTTTTCTATCCCAATCTGGGCCAACTTTGACTTTCTTGCCTAATCAATTCTTAAAATATGTTTCTATTTTTCTTTTTTTTTTTTAATTTTATTTTATATTTTTTTTCTATTAAACGAGCAACAGGGAGATTAACTTTGCCTACGATACTCTCCTTATTTATTTATTTATTTATTGATATATAAGAATATATATTCTTATCGCGGTATATATATTATTTTTTTAGTATTGATTATTTATATATATATATATATATAACAACCCATTTGGCTTAATCTTTAAAATTTTATTTTTTTAGTGAAGTTTGATTGTTTGTATCCGCAAGTTGTTTCATTTTTAACCACTCTAATTATTTTGGCTATTGACGTATTTTATTATGTGTCACCAAATAACTAATTCTAATTAAGTAGAAATATATAAATATTAGTTTCTGTATTGCTTTTCTTTTTCTTTTCCTTTTTTTTTATATATATTTTTAATATCGATTGTTTTTGTTTTAGTTAACATATGCTGATCAAATTTTTATTCTATATTTCTTAGTTTATTTAGGTTATATTATGAAGTGACTGACATACTAATTAAATTTTAATATTCTGTTTTTTAAATGGTTTGTTTTTATAACTAGAATGTAGTGATTTGATTGGAATTGAAATTGAAATTGACAAATTGAGTGAAAATGGTGGAAGACACAAGTCATATTTGATTTATAGTTAGAGAAGAGTCGGTAGGGGATAAGAAAAGTTTAGTGTTATGGGAGAGGAAAAGAAAATAGTTAGTCAATTGTGTCAACATGTTCAACAATTTTTGGAGGAGGAAATCAATGTTATCGTGTTGGAATATTCTTTCTTTTCTTCATTTTATGCCGTTTAAAGTAAGATGGGAATTTTATTTGGCGAAGGAAGAATTGAAATTATATTTATACACTTTTGAAGGGAATATTTATGTTTGAGAAAAACCCATAAGATATATATTGACTATAAGAATTTATGTATGTTGAAATATTGAATCCATCAAACAATTATCTATAAGGGTGTCACCTGTTTTAGTTTAAAAGATTATATGTACAGTGTTATATATATATATATATATAGAGAAAGAGTGTGATGTAATGTTTCATGAAATGCTAAGATGATAAATCGGCCAACACGTATATATATATATATATTATTTTGGGGTTGAAAAATAATAAATAAAAAAAAAAAAGAAAACTTACATTTAATATTAGACGTTGTAGTAGTTTGTTTCTTTTCTTGTATCATCTTTTACATGATATTCACTAACTACCCTCTTGTCGCTACCAAATTATTCTCAATCATTCAACTTTTTGAATTTTTGTTTTTTCATTTTTCTTTCCTCAAATCTTGAAATTCAATTATATAAAATAATAATAAGAAGAAAATAATTGAAAAAAGCGAAATATATTTTGGTGGTTTTTAAAATATGATAAATAAATAAAATTGAAAGTGATATAGTCATCATTTGGATGGCCAGTAGTTGATTATCTGTATCTGACAAATTAAAGATGATGGATTACTGGAACCTGAATTTGCGGGTTGGCCCACATCCAGATTAAAATGATAGACCCCGATTTCCCTCAATGAAGGGACTAGGATTTTTCTGTAATTATTCATGACTTGATTTAATGATTAGCCGCTAATTATATTTTGCGGAAAATTATAAAATCTTTATGTTGACTAATTACCGATTCTTAAATTTAATAATAAAAATAATTTAAATTAACAATACTTACTCCGTAAGTAATTTATCTAGACAATAATAATAATAATAATAGAATTTTAATGGTAAATGGACCGACTTTTTCTTTTGGGTGGGTGAAATTAGCAGTGCTCTTTTTAGCTCCCCCCATGATGGATGACATAAATCGTACCCCGTTCTCAATTTGCCATCCATTAAAAGTTAACCAAATCGGGTTCATGTCGGCAGCCTCGGGTCGCCCCACAACCGGGCAAGAAACCAGTTGAGTCTGCGAGCTATGCAACGAAATATTAAAAAAACAAAAAAAAAGGAAATGCAGTTCAAACTCACCGTACGGTATTACGACACGGGGCCTTAACAAAACGTCAGTGGATCACGTCGTACGAGGGAGGGAGAGGGAGGGAGGGATGGATGGATGGATGCATGCAGCGGAAAATCATCGCTAGTATGGGTCCCACATCCCTCTCTCTCTCTCTCTAACTCCCGAATCCCGATGTTATGATTCTCTCTTTGGAACTCGCGGCAAGTGGGTTATAGCTGGCAACTACATTTCAACTTTTTATTTATTTATTTATTTTTGGTTCGACGTAGCAACAGATTTCTTGCATCCGCTGCGGTTAGGTCCGTTAAAGTCCCTCCCTCCCATTTTAAAATATATAAATAAAGAGTCACGTTTCCACGTCACTCGCTAACGGACAAAACCTTACTCCATCCTCTGGGACCCACTCGTAACAGATCATACGTGGCGGAACAGAGTAGATGATTAACCCATAAGCTGTCTTCAGTGCGTTTGTCACCATTGATGTCCCACGTGGCACCCGCGGGGTCCTATTCGAGGGGCAATTTTTCGGGACCAATAATTCGGGAGATACGGCACCGGTGTGAGGTTAAAATAGTCAAAACATGTTTAATAATCAGCTAGCTTTGGTCAAAAACCCACGTTTATTATTTATTTGATTTAGTTATGATTCGTTTATCTTCTTATTAACACTCGCTAATCACGTGATTTTTACTGTAGTCTTTTTACGTCTTTTACGTTATTGTTTTACAGATTTGTTAACATCAAATTTACCGCAAATATTGACGACTCCAATTTTTTATTAGGGTCAAAAACGATCTAAACAATTGATAGAAAATGTGAATTTTTATTTGTGCGCTGACAATACTTTTAACGTGCGTATTTAATTTATTAAATTAAATTGTAGTGTTTGTTCAAAGCATAATGGTTAATCATTTAATTATTTAAAACTAATATATTTATTTGTAATTACTCCTAATATTCAGGAAGCCCTTATAATTTCTTCTAAGAAAAAAACATGATTATCTACCTAATCAATTTCAAGCCGTAATTAGGAATTAAATAATTAAATTACTTTGCTTTTTTTTTTTTATTTATAGGAAAACTAAATAATACCCATAAAACTTCGCTCGTAAGATTGCCAAAAAATATGTATAAATATGTATTTAAAATATTGTGGGGAGTCGTGTGACTCTTGAATCCGATAAAGTTTGTTTGTATTAAAATAAAAACAAACATTTTTTTTTTGGGGTTTTATTTATATTGTTCATTCAATCTAGCTAATTAATTTCATAATTAATAAAGCAGATTTCGTGCTGCCAGCTGATGCCCAATTTGCATTAACAAAAATAGGTCTTGTACACGTATATATGCACCAAGTTAGGATAAATTAATTAATACATATTCATATAATTTTTAATTTTTAAAATTAAATATTATATTAGTGCAAATTAACCAAAAAGGGAGTCTTAGGAAACAACATCCTCCCTCTTTCTGCACCATGTGACTGATCCAAGTTGATGGTATTTGTTAATTACAAACTTGTTATTTTTTTACTGATTCTTTTAATAATTAAATCGTATTTTGGCTTGTACTTCAAAATAATAATAATAATAATCGCTTCTTATAATATTTATTTATAATCTCATATAAAATATTATAAGAGACATAATAATGAAATAATGCAAAAAATTACTTAATTGGATCAATTATTCATTAATTAAATTGCTATTTATTCAACAAATATATAATATAAAATAAAAAATATATATTTTATTATAATACATACAGATACGTAATAATATAAAAGGAGATTTTTTGTTGCAAAAAGGCAAGCCACCCAGAAGGCGTGCCCAAGTTTGAGACCACTCTTTCGCTCCCTTCTTTTTCCCCGTTTCATGTATGGACAAATGCAACAATCTAATTTACAAAAGAAAACCTGCAGAATTGTTGATTAAAGAGAGAAAAAAAAAAAAAAAAAAAAAAAAAAAAAAAGCTTAAACAATGCCCATTTGCAGACAGAAACGCACCGTTTTGCCTGTGCGATTCCATCGAATAATACCGATATACATTAAGGTTAAGAATTACAAAACACTAAAAATAATATATAAGAAGACATGGGTTTCAGATTTGCAGTTTCTGGTCTGGTTTGGCAGAGCGAAGAGGTGTCTGGGAGGGTGGATCATGAACCACCTCGAGACAGTCACGTGCAGGAGCTCCGAATAATCGTCGTTGTACGGGTGAAGGACAGAGTTTGGAAACCGGAGAGAGGGCGCGTAGAGAATGAGAGTGGGTTTTCTTAATAGCTTTCCGTTTGCACAGCTGTCCCGAGGAAAGACTTTCAGTTTTGAAAAGAGATGTTTCCCTTTTTCCGCGTTGTGGGGCGACAAGAGTCATATGATATGACGTCGTTTTACCGAAAGTAAATAAATAATAGGGTAAATTCTTCAGATCATGTTGAGAAATTAAATATCCAAAATTACCACAGCGGATAAATCATAAATAATGGAGAATAGAGTGGGGGAGTTAGGAAATATTTGAGGAATGAATTTTGGGGTGATATTTTAATAAATGCATGAAAATTGAAGGCATAAAAAGAAAAAAGAAAGAAAATAAATGAGATCTTTTGGGCTTTCGGTAGTTGAAATTTTCCTTCGAATATCATATATATATATATATATAGGGTCCCCCATATTAAGGTAATCATTGTCGTTGGCTGTTAAATAACTGGGTTCTATGCGTACGCCAAAATCCGCTCCCAGATATTTAGTTAAATTAAATATTTCAATTTATCAATCTTTCGATTTTGGATTTGTTGGGTGGTAATTGTTTAAAATAATTTTTTAATATAACACGCTGTATATTAATCGTGGGTTAGATAACAACTAAAATTTAAAATTTTTAGTTTTAATTATAATCAAAATAAAATTATTAGGGTCAAAACTTTGATTAATACTTTAAATTATTGAGAGACACTGTTGAATACTTAAAAATTCTATAATTATCATAACATCTACACGAGTCAATGTACATAGCTATAGAATTTGGATAAATCATTTGATGTGACGTGGGGAGCTTTGGCTTCATGCCCACTTTACTTGAAACTCTATTATGTATATATATTTCAAATAAATTATCACGCTGTTTAAATTTAATTAATCAACCGTATATGTAAGGATGATTGGTAAATATATTTTTCCCCAAATAATATTAGAAAAAGGCTGTAAAAGAAATTTGATATAATTAAAGTCTTTTTGCTATTATAAAATTATATATCACATTTTCAATTCAAAATTATTGAAATATAATTATTCCGGAGCAATACAAAATCCGATGAAACTTAATTTTAAGTTTCAAAAAAGATATATTTTTATTTTCATATTTCACAAAAAATATATGAAAAAATTATATCATGCAGTCATTTATTAAAAATAATCAAATGCAAACAAAACAGTAATGATAGTGTCGTTTCTTTCATGAGGGTGAATTGGTTTCGGGGAGCGTTACCGGCACGTGGCGCTTGGCGTTAGGCCGTTAGGGATTGGGGTTGACAGCCTGGACTGACAGAAATTGTAGTACCGTTCGTCCCCCGATTCTGCTACTTAACTTTTGTCGTTTTATGTGCCAGCTCATCAATTCCGTGCGTCCTTTTCTCTCATCATTCAAAAATTTTTTTAAAAAATATCCTTATATGCTCTCCAGCCTGGCTCGGTCAAAGTCCTCATCTCCTTCTCCAACCGTACACTTCATTTCTCTCTCTCTCTAAAAAATTAAAATCTATTAAAAAAGTATAATTAAATTTTAGTTAAACTGAATTTGATATTTTTAAATTACCGATAAAATAACTGCTCTCTCTTCCTTCAACACGGAAACGTTTTTGAATTTTAACTTCCAAAACAGTCGGTTTATTTTTAAGCAATAATGATTCTATTAAATAATTAATTATTATTGCTTAGCGTGGTTTTTTATTTTTTTAACCTAGATTTTTTTATGAGGCTAGATGGACTCCCTGGAGGAGGTTTATCGGCATTGTGGGCCCCACTACCGGAGGGAGATGGAGGGGTTTGATGTGGCGTGACTCATGGGGGTTGTGAACTTGACGGGTGGGTAATGTGGCAACCGCACGTAATCCGGGCTTTTTATTATGGAGGGTAGTGATTATTTATACGTGGAAGCTGGAGAGGCTACGAAGTGACGCGTGTCACTTTGACAGCTGTATGCTAGTAACTGCCTTGCCTGGAAGGATCCCACAATCTCAACGGCTATGACCGGTTTCTGATACCGGCTCAGCCGGTCATCCTTATCCCCTTCCATATATATACACCTTTCACTTCTCTTCACTCTCTGCTAAAGGTGAGAGGCTGCAGCCTTCACCCCTAACCTTTTATCTCTGAACAAACCCCCAACTCAAAATAAGCAAATAAAACCAGAAAAAACCTCCTCTCTTAAACTTTCCCTTTTCTAGTTTAGATTTCGTTGAACAAACAGACGTTTCTTTTTTTTTTTTTTGTATAAATTAGAGGTAGACAGCTTAGGGTTCTTCAAAGAAATCTCACGATCAATCCATGGCTTCAACGAGGAAAGATGTTGTCGATCGAATCAAGGGTCCATGGAGCCCTGAGGAAGATGAAGCTTTGCAGAGGCTGGTTCAGAACTACGGCCCGAGAAACTGGTCACTGATCAGTAAGTCAATCCCTGGTCGATCGGGGAAGTCGTGCCGGTTACGGTGGTGCAACCAGCTTTCTCCTGAGGTTGAGCACCGGCCATTCACGTCGGAAGAGGACGAGACGATCATCAGAGCCCACGCCCGATTCGGGAACAAGTGGGCGACCATCGCTCGTCTCCTCAATGGCCGCACAGATAACGCCATCAAGAATCATTGGAATTCCACCCTCAAAAGAAAATGTTCTTCCATGTCCGACGGCTTGTATGACGACGCTCATGTCCAGCAGCAGCCCTTGAAAAGATCTGCTAGTCTGGGTACGGGCACCAATGCATCTGGTCTATACTTGAACCCGAGTAGTCCATCAGGCTCCGATTTGAGTGACTCCAGCTTACCCGGTGTTTCCATGTCCCCGGTTTATAGACCGTTAGCTAGAACCGGTTCGCTTCTACCTCCAACTCAGCATATCGAAACGGCGTCGTCAACGGTCACAGATCCACCCACATCACTCAGCCTCTCGCTGCCCGGATCCGACACCTGTGAGGTCTCCAACCAAGTGTCCGGATCGAACCGGGCCGTGAACCCGACCCGTGTCCTTCCACACCAGGTGACGCCATCAGTTGGGCCTCCACAACCCCCACCTCCTGTACAGGTGCAGACAACGAGTCAGGGTGAGTTTGGATACGAGAAGCAGTTTTTTAGTGCTGAGTTTTTGGCGGTGATGCAAGAAATGATCAGAAAAGAAGTGAGGAACTACATGGCTGGGATCGAGCAGAACGGGCTTTGCTTGCAGACAGAGGCTATTAGGAATGCAGTGGTGAAGCGAATTGGAATTAGCAAGATTGAGTAGTGATTTATCAGAGTAGTAATTAGAGAAGATGATCGGAATCAGTTTGATGACGATGACCCATGATGAAAGTCAGATAGAAGAAGAGAGTAAAACACAAGAGCTGCTACGCCATAATGATAGAAAGAAACTTATGTTCTTTCTCTTTGGTTTTTTTTTTTTTTTTTTTTTTGTGCTTCGTTTATCTTCCATACAAATAATAATTTTGGTAGTGTACAGAGGAATAGAATGGGAAAGAAGGTGTAATTCACAAGGGTTTTCGAGGTAGCCCGGAAAAGAAAATCTGAGGAACAGTTTCCATTAATATATTTAAAAAAAAGGTCGCAAACAAGAAAAAGATGAATTCAAACTTTGGTAAACCCCTTTTTTGCTCTATTCGTTCTCTGATATTTTAAATAAAGGAAAACTGAAATCAAATTCAACAGGATGGAGAAAGGCAACCGTTTTATGAGGGAAAAATGAAGTAATGGTTTCGGTTAGGGAGGTAGGAATGGAACAAGAAATGCTGATGATGATTTTGTTTGGTAGTTGAGTTTTCTTCTTGCACAAAAGATGAAAAGAGTTTTGATTTGATCATATGCACACTAGCTGTCCAGCAATCTATATATTTAAAGGCATGTGAGAAATTTCTTCTGCACAAGTAACCCAATTAACAATCGGGTCGGATCGTCGATTTATCACTTTGCATCAATCATTTTTGGTTTTTGACAGAATGGGGTTTTAATTAAAATGGATATTGGTATACTGAGGTCTGTGCAAGATGGTGTCGCTTCTGAGTTGAACAAAACATTATAATAAGACTGGAAGAAGACATTTGTTGTTGAGAGAATGTTTTAGTTTGTGTTGAAATTGATTGTGAGGAAACGAAATGTTTGGTTAAATGTTGTTTTGTTTTGAATCTAAACATTGAAATGATTAAAGCTTAGTCAACAGTTACTGTGCTGAGAATAGACTGTGAGAAAACTACGACTATTTTTGGGCCGTGGATCTTATACCTAAAGGGCTCTAAATCCATTCTCTCACTGGGCTTACCTGATGTGATGTGCACAAACCATTAAATCTTTTGATTAATAAGTCATTAATTTTCTATTAAAAGATTAACTTTGTTCATTATTTTAATTGAGTTTTTTATTTTTATTTTTTATTTCTATAACAAAGTCTATTATTTTCAGTTTTCTCATCTTTACTTACTTTTTACTGTATAACTTACCGAAAATAACTAATTATGATGTTTTATTTAACTTGAATCTTAATATAAAAAAACTGATTTAAGATTAACTCATAAATAGAAGAATGTATATATATATATATATATAGTTTAATAACTATACTATACGCGGTCCAATTTATTTTATCTCATAAAATAAAAGGACATTGACCTGGCAAGTCAATTGGCAGTATTAAGAGACTAGTACGAACAATATATGAAAATTATTATTCTCACCAAATATTTCTATACATATACAGGTGTGAACATGTATGAAACTTATTGTAGATATCGTCCGCGCTAACGCTAAAAGAAGAATTGAATGCGATTGTGTTTATAATTTGATTCTAAAAAGTATTTATGTTCGATTTAGTTGTTCATAAAAAAGGATAATATTTTACTTAAATCTAATCCGTTTAAATTAAATTAAATTAAGTATTAATTTTTTTAATGAAAATTCAAGTTTAGTTTCGAGGTTTGTTATCTCATAATTAAAATTAATTTAATACTTGCACGGCTACGTCAGTAAGGATTGAATGTTCTTGTCGGCTATCGCCACTGGTATTATGAAAGTGGGTAATCGAGATAAGACTAGTGAGCTTGGCGGTTACGGATGCGAATACGGGTTACGGGTCAAATTATGCACCGGGTGGTTTTTCCCATTAAAACCCTCAACACGTGATTTTCTCATGGAAAATGTCTGGCGCCATACCTTTTGGCCTCTTTCCATGCTCGATTTTCTTCAAGAACAAAACCAGAAGAATCAGTGTCTCTGCAACTGGGATCCCATCTGGTAATATTCAAGTCTAATGCACATATCAAAAACGTGATTGAGTTTTGTCTTCTTATTGCTTGACAAGCTATGTTGGAAATTGCTTTATGCATATTTTCTCGTTGAAAATCTTTCTTTCCTGCTGTCAAGTTCATCCACTAGGAAAAAAAACCGGGAACCAGCAGATTGATGGAGATCTGAAGGTAGATTCTGAATCTCTAACGGGATTGTCAAATTTTAAAAAAGGATAAATAGCGGAACCCCGAGTTAGCCGCGGGTGTATAGTCGGGTACTGTTATGCCAGAAGGTGGAAGCAACTTCGCTCTATCCCGCTCTGTTGCCAATTTTGACCAGTAGTTTACGCGACTCAGATTCTGGGAGAGCCTTGATTTTTCTTTACTTCGATGAACAGTGGCTGGAAAGTCAGCTACTTGCTTTTGTCGTGTATGAATGAGATACATGCATATGTACTTGTGTAGTTCTTGAAACAAGCAATTGCTGTCTTCTATTATTGAACTGGAGGAGTCGTCCCATGTAACATCGTTTTCTCCGATGGATCTGTGGCTGCTCTCTTGGGTTCTCTCCTTCCTGTTGGTCCTTTCTTTATGTTCATCCGCGGAGCTGTCTTCTCTGCGAAAAGGCTCGTTTCTGTCTGTCGAGAAACCAGACGATGTGTTGATTTCCCCAAATGGTGTTTTCTCCGCTGGTTTTTTCTCCGTCGGAATTAACGCTTTCTGCTTTGCCGTGTGGATTAATGAATCCAAGGATCGCACGGTGGTGTGGATGGCAAATCGCGATGAACCCGTCAATGGAATAGGCTCTAAGCTTTCGCTACTTAAAACAGGTGAGCTAATCTTGACGGATGGAGTTCGAAGAACCCAATGGACCACGGGTACTGCCTCACATTCTGGAGTTGATCTACTCCTGCGCAATAATGGAAATCTTGTTTTGGTTACTTCAGGCTCAGAGAAAAAGGACCTATGGCAAAGCTTTGATTCTCCAACAAACACCCTTCTTCCTGAACAGGTTTTAACCAAGGATAGATTCCTCATCTCGTCAAGAAGCTCGACCAACTATTCTTCTGGTTATTACAGGCTTTATTTTGACAACGATAATGTCCTCCGTCTTCTCTATAACATTCCTGCAACGACCAGTGTCTACTGGCCTGACCCATGGTTAATGCCTTGGGAAGCTGGCAGGTCTACATACAACAACAGCAGAGTTGCAGTACTCAACGCTCTTGGCTGCTTCGCATCATCTGATGATTTCAAGTGCTTTTCGGCAGATTTTGGAGTGAAAATTCTAAGACGACTGATGCTTGATCCTGATGGTAATCTTCGAATTTACAGCCTGGTAGGTACTAATAAGACTTGGGTTATTTCGTGGCAGGCCATTTCTCAACCATGTAAAATTCATGGCATTTGTGGAGGTCACAGTATGTGCAGTTATGACCATGTTAAAGGAAGGAGATGCTCTTGCTTGCCTGGTTACAGGTTCAGGAATGTTGCTGACTGGACTCGCGGATGTGAGCCGGATTTCAACGTTAACAGCGAATTAGACACATTTGATTTCAAGCGACTTCCACATGTTGAATCTTTTGGCTTTGACAAAGGTGGTTTTTCTAAAGCCACTTTGGAAGAATGTAAAAAGACATGCTTGAATATGTCTTCTTGCAGAGGTTTTGCATTTAAGTTTGGCATGTCCAGTGGTCATCAATGCTACCCCAAGACACGTTTATTTAATGGATACATTTCACCCAGTTTCTCAGGGGACTTGTATGTAAAAATGCCAAAATCTGAACTGAATTCTGTCAAAGAGATCAACATAGACACACGGCTAAAATGTTCGGGAGAATTGGTTGTGCTAGATAGAACGTATTTGCCGGCTCGTGTAAATTGGTCCCTGAGGTTTTTGCTATGGTTTGCTTCTTCAGTGGCAGTCTTTGAGATTACCTGTGTACTTCTGGTACGGTGTTTCTTGTTTAGAACGGAGAGAGCCTCTGAATCTGAAGCAGTGAAACAAGGTTATGCTTATGCTGCAACAGGGTTTAGAAGGTACACCTATGATCAACTAAAAAAGGCAACGAGGGGTTTTAGTGAAGAAATTGGTAGAGGAGGAGGTGGGGTTGTATACAAGGGAGTATTGCCTGATAATCAAATAGTGGCAATCAAGCGGCTCAATGATGCCAATCAAGGAGAAGGGGAATTCCTCGCAGAAGTGGGCACTATTGGTAGGCTTAATCACATGAACCTTATAGAAATGTGGGGGTACTGTGCGGAAGGAAAGCACAGGCTTTTGGTTTATGAGTTCATGGAGCATGGATCTGTAGCAGATAGACTTGCTTCCAATTCATTGAACTGGGAGAAGAGGTTCAGTATAGCCGTGGGAACGGCAAAAGGATTGGCTTATTTACACGAAGAATGCCTGGAGTGGGTTCTGCATTGTGATATAAAGCCTCAAAACATCCTGTTGGACTCTGATTACCAACCAAAGGTAGCGGATTTTGGTTTGTCTAAGCTGCTGAACAGAGGTGGCACTAGCATGAATGGCTCAAGCTTCTCGAGGATAAGAGGAACCAGAGGTTACATGGCCCCTGAATGGGTGTACAATCTACCAATCAATTCCAAAGTGGATGTATATAGCTATGGGATTGTGGTATTGGAGATGGTAACTGGTAAGAGCCCAATTGGCTTCCACTCTCTTGATGGTGGAGGGGTGACAGAACATGGAAGATTGGTACCTTGGGTGAGGGAGAAGGTGAATGGAGCTGCTACAAGAGAATCCTGGATGGAAGAAACAGTAGACCCTTTGCTGGCTGATGATTATAATGTTGATAGGATGGAATGTCTGGTGAGAGTAGCATTGAAATGTGTGGAAGAAGATAAGGATTCAAGACCTACCATGAGTCAAGTTGTACAGATGCTTCTGCAGAATGAGGGCAAATTTTTACACGATCCACTTGGAGCTGTAAAGAAGCCATAGTACCTTGTGCTTGATTTTAACCATGGTGATGCCAGGACTGCTTGTCATGTTTGCTGCGGAGAGTAGCTTCTGCTTTTTCTTTATATGTTCGTAAAATTGTATTAGCTAGCTCAATATATGCTTCATGACACTTGGAGTCACGTGTAAATTTTCATACGACTATATATAGATCAAAAGCTGTCCTTTTTATCATCTTTGCCTAGGCTCCAAATAGACATTTCGATAATGTTTACATTAACCATGTTGAGCACCAACTTCACCCTCCAGTCTCTACCCATACCATCTTCCTTCTGTGTCACGTATGACTATGAAGGTGTGAAATAAAATCTGAATACCCTGTTAGCTAGATTAATTCTGCCATTTCAACTCCTCAGTGCCAGAGCAAAACAAATAAATGATGATTAGACGTGCAGTATCAAATGATCATATTAAGGTCACAAGAGGCAGAAAACTTTGCTCAAGCAACTCCAAGGTATGAGCAATTTACCATTTAGTCCTTATCTATGATTGTAACAGAGGAAGCATGGGTGAAAATAGATGTCTAGGCTAGAGCTGGGATTTTTCTGCTGCTACATTTATTGAATATGCAAGATAAGCTTAGAATATAGAAGACTTTAGAAGGTGCATCAGGCTTTGGCCATGATAATATATTTCTAATTGTTCATCTTAATATGATTGTCGTTGGGCTATATGGTTTGGACAAAAGAATTTTACAATAAGTGGGATTCGTTGCAATTTACATTTGAAGCATACAAACAAAAAAATTGCAGAGATATTCTACATTTTTTTGGGTGGAATTCATTTGTTCCAAATACAGTGTCAGTATTTCTTTCAGGTGTAAAAATGTTGATGTTCTGTATTCTTATACATCTATACTGCCTAATTGTTGCTCTGATAAAATTCAACTATGGCCAAGACACTAGACAGATCAGATGTCTAGCTATGAGACAGAGGAAGCAAGCCAGCCAGCAAGAACAAGAGGTACACAGTTTGGTTAATCTTTCCTGCTCTAGTGTAGATTAACAAAAATCTAATTTTTGAATTCATCAAGCAGTGCAGCTATTGGCGAAAATTACTGAAGTTTTAGAGAATGAAAATTCTACTTCTGCTTATCATTTCCATCACCATAAGATGTTAATTTATAGGAAAAATACAACTAAATTCTAACAAAAACCTAACAAAATTCTAACAACTTTATGGGAATGAGGAATACCTCACCAGCTTTGTGATTGCCTCCACTAGGCTAAACACTAGTCTAATAATAACAAAAATAAAAACTGAATTGATTCTTTTATTTTTTACACTCCCCCTTAATTCAGTTTACGTATATATTGAGTAAACCTAAATTGAATGTTATATCATCAAATATCCTTTTTGGTAGAGCCTTTGTTAGGATGTCTGCAATCTATTGACTGGTTGAAATGTGCATGAGTGGTATAGTACCATCTTCTAACTTCTCTTTGATAAAGTGACGATCAATCTCTACATGCTTGGTTCTATCATGGCGTACAGGATTCTTGGCCATACTGATGATTGATTGATTATCACATCAAACTTTCATAGGAATGTTGTTAGGAAGCTTTAGTTCGACAGTCATCCTTCTTAGCCACATACATTCATATATACCATGAGCAAGTGCCCTAAACTCATATTCTGCACTGCTACGAGATACAACTAATTGTTTTTTATTGTGTTAGGTGACCAGGTTTCCCCAGACATAAGTACAATACTCTAATGTAGACCGTCTGTCGTTTATTGAGCCTGCTCAATCTGTATCAGTGTAGATTTTAACATCTCTTTTCACCGTTTTTTGAAAGAACAATCTTTGTCCTGGAGTCATCTTTAGGTATCTTAGAATTCAATATACAGCTTTCATGTATTTCTCAATTGGCTGATTCATGAATTGACTCACTGTACTTACTGCCAAACTGATATCGGGTTTTATATGTGCTAGGTAGATGAGCTTCCCAACTAGTCTTTGATACATTTATTTATCAACTGTTTTATCACTGATTTCGGATTCAAGTTTGATTGTTGGATCCATAGGAGTGTCAGCAGACTTACTTCCTAGCATCCTAGTCTCCTTCAGAAGATCTAGAACATACTTTCATTGAAATACCGAAATTCTATTCTTGGATCTAGCCACCTCTATTTCGAGAAAGTACTTTAGTACTCCGAGATCTTTAATTTCAAACTCTTTGGCTAAGAATTTTCTGAGCTTCTGAATCTCCTCAATATGATCTCCTGTAAGGATGATATCATCTACATATACAATCAAGATAACTTTCTTACGTGAGGTACAATGCTTGACAAATAGCATATGATCAGACTGACACTGCTCATATCCTTCCCGTTTTATTGCCCTTTTGAATCTATCAAACTATACCCTTAGAGATTGCTTTAGACCATAGAGTGACTTTTTCAGCTTGTATATTTTCTGAGGACTGTCTATTAGTTCAAATCCTGGTGGTATGTCTATATGCACTTTTTCCTCTAAATCACCATTAAAAAAATGCATTCTTCACATATAGCTGACAGAGTGGTCAATCAAGATTAGAGACGAGTGAGAGAAACCGAGTGTAGCCTTTGGCTACTAGTCGGGAATTACACTGATTCACACTTCCATCTGGATTGTATTTAGTTCTGAAAACCCACTTGCACCCCACTTGGTGTTTCCCTAGAGGTAGATCAATTAATTATCATGTTTTGTTCTTTTCAAGTGCCTTGATTTTCTCTTGAACAACCATCCTCCATTCGAGTATTTTTAGAGCTTCATGGATTGTTTTAGGCTCCGGTGAGCTACTGTCTAATCTGCACACAAAAACATGATGTTCCAAAGACAACTTATTTGATGAAATATAGTCCTGTATAGGATATTTGGTGCATGTCCGAGTCTCTTTTCTCAAATCAATAGGCATGTCAATGTCAGTATATGTAGTTGGAATAGAAGTCTCATTACCTGTTAATTTCTGGGCACAAGGATCAAGGGTGGATTCATGGCAAGGCTTGGATGATTCAGGTGCCTTCTTTTTGTTTCTTCTAATATAGACAAGTAACTCACTCATTACAGGTATTGTGTTCTTTGTAACTGGCTTTGGTTCAGGTTCTTTATGTCAGGTTATAGGTTTAGGCTCCAGAGAGGGTTTATTTGATGGAAGGTGACTCTGTGGATATAGATGAGGTATGCTTACATCCCACAACTGATATTCCTGAGTAAATGTCTCCCCCTGAATATTAATTGTGGGGTAAAATAGTTGGTTTTCAAAAAATGTGACATCCATTGTGTTATAAAATCGACGAATTTTAGGAACTAGACACTTGTATTCTTTCTGATTAGCAGAGTACCCAACAAAGATGCATTTAAGGTCCCTTAGGTCAAGTTTTCTACGGAGATGAGTGTGAGTATGAACATATGTTGAACAACCAAAGACTTTGAGTAGTAATGTGTTTAAAATATGAGATTCAGAAAAAGTTTGTGAAAGAATGGTGTAAGGTGATTAGAACTTTAGGACACGAGAGGGCATCCGATTTATCAAGTAAGTAGTAGTCAGAACAACCTCTCCCCAGATAAATTTTGGTACATGCGTGGTGAATATGATTGATTTAACTACCTCAAGAATGTGTCTATTTTTCCTCTTGGCTATGCCGTTTTGTTGTGGGATATGTACACAAAAGTTTTGGTGAATAATACCATGTTCAGTAAAATATTTCTCAATGGTAGCTTTAAAGTATTCACAAGCATTGTCAGATTTCAATACTTGGATGGTCACATGAAATTGTGTTTAGATCATTGTATGAAATTTTTTAAAGAGATATCTAACTTCAGATTTTTCTTTCTTAAGAAACACCTAGGTAGTTCTTGTATGATCATCAATAAAGGATACAAACCACCTAATTCCGGTGATGTTGGTGATCTTGAAAGGTCTTCATACATCGCTATGAATTAATGCAAATGGCTTTGAGGGTTTGTATGACAGACTAGGAAATGAACTTCGAACATGCTTAGAAAATTGACATACTTCACACTGAAATAAAATGGGATCTTTTTCTTTGAATAGTAAAGGGAACAACTTTTTCAGATACACGAAATTTGGATATTCTACTTTATAGTGTCACAACGTAATATCATGGTCATTATTTGCAGAAATAGAAATAGAGTTTGCACAAACCGCATTGTGAGTTTGTCTTCTAGAAGCATTGATGTGAAACATATATTGTCCTGAGCTCATCCTAACATTGCCAATCATCCTTTCCGAATCCAAGTCCTAAAATTCACACATATTAGAGACAAACTTAGCAGCATAATTTAAATCTTCACATAGCTTGCTTACTGATAACAAATTACAATTCAGATTTGGAATATGAAGGACTGAGCAAAGAGTCAAATTAGGAGACAAATTTATAGACCATTCTTGCCACTTTTGAGAGGGACCCATCAGCAATTCTGATTGAATAATCTTCTTTACACTTGTTGTATTTTTGAAATATTGAGGCATCTCCAGTCATATGATCAGATGCTCTTGAGTCTACAACCCAAACCTGCCTTTCTTCTGAGTAAGCAGACAAACCAAAAATATTATCTTTGTGTGCCACTGAAACACTGACCGGGTAAATTTTCTGGGATAGCATGTGCTGGAGAGCTTCCAACTATTCAGAACTAAAGGGACTGCTCTCCACAACAGCAGGTGAAATTTCTTTAGTAGTCACGTGATTTCCCTAGTGCTTGTTTAAGTTTTCTGGCTTGGAGGGCTTCCAATCACTCGGCTTGCCGTGAAGCTTCCAACACTTTTGGCATGTGTGCCCGAGCTTCCTACGGTGGTCACACCAGAGTCTTGTCTTCTTCGTACGAGCATTCAGTGCTCGGGTTGTGAGCGTAGAGGAATTTTCAGCCTGGTGGGTGAGTTTGGTGTCTCCCAGCATGACCTTCCTTCGGCTTTCTTCTTGTCGAATCTCACAGAAGGCCTCACAAAGACTCGGTAGTGGCTTGATACTCAGCACGCGTCCCCGAACCTCATCAAGATTTTTGTTCAATCCTAGTAGAAATTTAAAGACTTACTTCTGTTCAATAATTAATTTAAAAATTTTCGTATATTTGGGACAGCTCCATCGATACTCTTTGAAGATATCCAATTGCTGCCAGTTGCGGGTCAAAGCATTATAATATTGGGTTACACTTAACTCACATTGTCGAAGATCGTGACGAGTCGATTCTATCTCAAAGATGGCAGAGGTGTTCTCCTTACTGGAGTAGAATTCTTGAGTCACTTCCCAAATCTCATGCATGGTCTCATAGAGAAGGAAATTCTCTTCGATTTTTGTAGTCATTGAAGTTATGAGCCACAACATGACCATGTTGTTTTCGATCTTCCATGTACGAGCATTCAGGTTAGTCATGGGAGGAGGTATGAGTTTGCTAGTGAAATACTCGTCGCGCCCCTTATCTCGAATGAACAGCAGAACTTATCCCGAACATGCTCACTAAATTTCACAAATGACCGTCTGATCGTCAGAGAAAGTCAAACTTGTCGGTGTAGGGAAGAAAAACGTGAACAATAATTTCGAACTGAAAGTACAAAAAATTTAACCGTCGAAAATTGATCTCCACCATTCTAAATGAAGAACAATAAGTCTTCTAAATACTCACCAAATTTGAGCTTGATCTGAACAAAGATCATTGTCTGATCGTGGAAAGAAGCAAAACACGTTAGATGTAATTTTCCAGCAAAAACTTTCTTTTTTATTCACTTTTTTATTGTGGTAGCTAAAAACTTATTTTTATACTATTTCTTAGGGTTAAAGTGATATACCAAAAAAAAAACTCTAATAACCCTAATGGGCCAAAAAATAAGTGGGGTCAAAAGTATTTAGGTTTTTTCACATAGGATGGAGCCCAAAACCCAACAATTCTCCCCCTCCCGATTATGTGGAGGAGTTCGCCAAACCAGCAACCCCTCGATATGCTTCAAATTTCACTATTGGTAAAGCCTTTGTGTACATATTAGAACCACTATCATCAGTGTGTATATTCTCAAGTTCAAGCTGCTTAAAATCTAAAACATCACGAATGTAATGATACCTCACATCAATATGTTTGGATCTACCATAAAAAGTAGGATTCTTACCAAGATGAATTACACTCTAAATGCCACAAAATAAGACATATCTCTTTTGTGTAAAGCCCAGTTCATTCACAAACTTCTTCATCCAGAGCAATCCTTTACATGCTTCAATTGCCGGAATAAACTCAGCTTCTGTAGTAGACAATGCAATGCATTTCTGCAACCTAGATTGTTATGTCACAGCTCCCCCTGCAAAAGTATTCAGATACTAAGAAGTAGACATTCTTGAATTTGTATCTCCTACCAAATCAGAATCTGTAAAACCACTGAGAATAAGCTTCTCAATCCCAAAACACAACTTCAAACTAGCAGTACCACGAAGATATCTCAAAATCCACTTCACGGCATTCCACTGCTCTTTTCCTAAATTAAATAGAAATCTACTAACAGTACCAACTGCATGAGTTATATCTGGTCTAGTACAAACCATAGCGTACATCAAGCTACCTACTGCAGATGCATAAAGAATTTTCTGCATGTTTTCTTTCTTTTACTCACTAAAAGGAGATTGTTTGACACTCAATCTGAAAGACATAGCAAGAGATGTACTTATACGCTTAGCTCTGGCTATATTAAATCATTGCAGTACCTTCTCAATGTACTTTTTTTGAGATAGCCACAACTTCTTATATTTTCTATCGCGAGTGATTCTCATATCAAGAATGTGTTTTGCTAGCCCTAAATCTTTCATTGTAAAAAAATTGTTAAACTCTTTCTTCAAGCTATCAATTCTAGAAGAATTAAAATCCACTGTGAGCATATCATCAACATATAGCAATAGGATGATAAAATCACTATAAAAAAATCTCTATATAAAAACATAATGATCAGAAGTAGTCTTCTTGTAGCCTTGTTAAACCATAACTGACTCAAACTTCTTATACTATTGTCTAGGTGCTTGTTTCAACTCATATAAACTCTTTCTCAATTTGCAGACATAATTTTCTTTTCCTTTCACCACAAAACTTTCAGTTTGTTTCATATAGATTTTCTCCTCTAAGTCACTATGAAGGAAGATTATTTTAACATCCATTTGCTCAACCTCTAAATTAAGATTAGTAGCTAACCCTAAAATGATACGAATTGATGACATCTTGACTACTGGTGAGAAAATCTCTTCAAAATCAACTTCCTTTTTCTGACCGAAGCCCTTGACAACTAATCTGGCTTTGTATCGTAGAGACTTGGAATTCTCTTCTTGCTTCACTCTATAGACCCACCTATTTTTCAAGACTTTTCTATCTTTAAGAAGCTTCATTAATTCAAAGGTGTGATTATTAGTTAAAGACTGCATTTCATCTTCCATAGCTGCAATCCATTTTATCTTTTGCTCACTCTCAATTGCCTCTTCATAACATTCAGATTCTTCTTCATCTGTCAAGAGTATGTACTCATTAGCTGAATACCTAATAGAATGTGTTCGATCTCTAGTAGACCTTCTAAGTGAAACTTCAAGTTCTTCAACATGTGCCTCTTGTTGAACATCAACTGCTTCATATTCAGGAGCACCAATCTCATCTGTATTGTGATTGTCATTTTGCACATCATGATTCTAAACCTCAACTACATTAGGCATATGAGTTGTAGGAGATGGGTTTAAGTCAATCAAACCACCAATCTGAGACTTAGATTTCTCCACCTTGTTAATATCTTCAATAGTCTGATCTTCTAAAAAAATTATATCACGACTTCTGACAACTTTCTTTTGAATTGTGTCATAGCAACTGTAATCAAACTCATCTTGCTCATAACCAATAAAAATATACTGCATAGTCTTGGGATCTAACTTAGACCTCTCATCTTTGGGAAAATGCATAAAATATTTGCAAACAAACACTCGTAGGTGTTCATAGGAAACATCTCTACCATACCAAAACCTATTAGGAATATCATTTCCCAATGCAACAGTAAGTTAAATTGATCACATTTATGACAGTATACAAAGCTTCAGGAGAGCTAGACAATTTAACCTCTGAAAGCATGCATCTGACTCTCTCCATCAATGTTCTATTCATCCTTTCTACCAGACCATTCAACTGAGGAGTTTAGGAGGTGTCTTCTGATGTCTGATACCCTGTTCTCTGTAATATACATTAAAAGGCCCACAATACTCACCACCATTATCAGTGCGAATACATTTCAACTTCTTTCCAGTTTCTCTCTCAGCAGAAACTTAAAATTCTTTAAATATACCAAACACCTAATCTTTTGACTTTAAGGTACAAACCCAAAGTCTCATTGAATGATCATCAATAAAGGTTACAAAGTAAAGTGCACTACCAAATGACTTATCCTTCAAAGGACCACAAACATCTGAATGCACTAGCTCAAGCAAATCATCTTTCCTGGACGAAGAATGATATTTGAAATGAGCCCTCTTTTGTTTCCCAGCCAAACAATGAGTACACTTGTCTAACCTTACACCTTTTAATCCTGAAAGTAAATTATTTTAAACTAGACAATCAAGTCCATTCTCACTAATATGACTCAGTCTCTTGTGCCATAATTCTGAGGAGCTGTCACCTTCAACTGCATTAACAAGATCTGTAGAGATTGAAGCTTGCAACCAATATAAGTTCGAAGCCTTCTTTCCTCTACCTACAACTAAGGAATCCTTACTGAGTTTACATTGCTCATCATTAAAAGTGCTGTACTGACCATCATCATCAGGCTTATTAGTGGAAATCAAATGCAACCTAATGTCTAAAGCATGTCTAACATTCTTGAGCTCTAATTTTGTTCCATTTTGAGTCTCTAAACAAATAGTCCCAGTGCCTATCACATTCGACACTCTATCATTACCCATCTTCAAAATCCCAAAATCACCTGAAGTATAAGATGTGAAGAATTCCTTCTTTGATGTAATATGAAAGCATGCACCACTGTCAAGAACTTAAACAGTATCATCATAGGCTACATTGATCATATTCTCTTGATAAACTATAGCCAAATCATCATCTGAAGTGGCAACACGATCAGTATTGTTGTCATATCCCTTATTTTCTTGCTTTCCTTTGTCTGCTTTATTTTCTTTCATCCACTTGTAACAATATTTCTTGATATGCTCTGTTTTACCACAATAATGACATTCAAGGTTCTTGTACCTTGATTTTGATTTTACTTCTCCCCCTGTTTTCAGTAACCAAGATTTTTGACTGTGAACTAGATGTCCCCTGAGTTCTTCTCATCTCTTCATTCAAAACGACAGTCTTTGTATACTGCATGGTTACAACATCATTAGGAGCAAAATTAGTTAAAGATACACGAAAGTTTTTCCATGAGTCAGGAAGTGTACTCAACAATTAAAGTCCAATAACATCTTCATCAAATTTGACACCCATGCCAAACAGTTGATCAAAGATACTTTAAAATTCATTCACATGATCAAGTATAGAACTACCTTCTCTATATTGTAAGCGTATAGCTTATTTAAGCAAGAATAAGTTATTATTTCCCATCTTTGAAGCATATAACGTTTCAAGCTTTTTTCACAAAGTTTTGGCATTTGTTTCATTAGCAATGTGATTCAACACATTGTCTTCTACTCACTGTTGAATGAAACCACATACTTGTAAATTCTCAAATTCTCAATCTTCATCAGATTTAGACTCAGGCTTTTGAGAAGCAAACACAGATAAATGCAATCTTTTCACAACAAGAAGATCCCTCATTTTTCCTTTCTACTTGTAATAATTTGTGTTATCCAAACAAACCATTTTACTTACATTCACCTCCATCATTCAAATAAGAAAACGAAAATCCACAATCAACCAATGAATTAGTAAACCAGACTCTGATACCACTTATAGGGAAGCACTTGAATGAATATATGAGAAGTGAAAACTAAGTAAAAATTCAGTCAAAATAAATATGATAAAATTTGCTTCAAGATGTTAAAAAACAATCACACAAAGATACCAAAATTTTTAACGCGAAAAACTCCTTCAATATGAAGGATAAAAATCACATAAAAATTAGTATTTATAACAACAATAAGCAACCATTATAATCTTCAAATAAATATTCAACAACAAATCAACCAAACAATAAGAAATAAATAAGGGAATAAAAAAATATCACCAAAGTAACTACTGTTCATGCAAAACGGATGTGTTCTGATTGTTCAAATCTGATCCACCGTTCAAATTAAAGAACAACTTATCTCGAACATGCTCACCAAATTTTAGCCTCATCAGACTACAAATGGTCGTCCGATCGTTGGAGAAAGTCAAACTAGTCGGTGTAAGGAAGAAAAACGTGAACGGTAACTTCGAACTGAAAGTACCGAAAATTCAATATTCAAAAATCGATCTCCACCGTACAGAATGAAGAACAATGAGTTTTCTAAATATCCACTAAATTTGAACTTGATTCGAAAAAAGCTTGATGTCTGATCGTGAAAAGAAGCAAAACACGTTGGATGTAATTTTTTAACAAAAAATTTCTTTTTTATTTACTTTTTTATTTTGGTAGCTAAAAACTTATTTTTATACTATTCATTAGAGTTAAAGTGGTATACCCAAAAAAAATCCTAATAACCCTATTAGGCCAAAAAAATAAGTGGGCGTAAAAGTATTTGAATTTTTTCTTATGAGAGGGAATCCAAAATCCTACAGATATTTATCTTTTTAGAATTAACATATTTAAGAATTCTTTGGCTGTCTTCATGTCAGACTTTCTTGGTGCTTGCATACATATGCCAATTTCTCAAATAGAGAAAGCAACTTCTGGCCTTGTTATAGCCAAATGAAGAAGTTCTCACAAGATAATATATCTATAGACATCTCTATAAATCTCCCAAAAATAAGATAGCAGTTTTGACATAGTTGCATAAAATCTAGCCTTTATAGGTTATCAAGACCAATTTGTCTACCACCAAAATTTTGAGAAAGTCCTGTAGCAACAAAGACTTGCTCGGGCTGTGTCAACCAACAATTATCAATGTCCTCTTTTCATCCGTTGGCTGCTAAGCTTTTACACCTATTTTGCTTGATGACAAGCAAGAGGAAGTTGCTCACACAACATGGTAGGTCGAATTGTAAATTGATCAGAAAAGTATTTTTAATATACTTTTTTTGACAAGAAAAAGAAAGGTAGAATAGAGACAAATCAATAAATCCAAAAAAAGAATAATAAAATAATTGCAAAAAAAATATTATTTTAATTTCTTAAAAAGGAAATAATAGAACACCTTTCTTTTTCTTGAATCCATATAAAAGTTGAAGCTTAAAAAATTCAAAACACATGCAGTTGACAAAAAGGTCCCAGGGATGGACGCCATGACAGTTACCTACCCCGACCTTGAATGAGCCGCCACGACACATTTCATTACGGTGTTGTGGTGGATAATTTTATTTTATATTAATCACATTTTAATACATAAAACAGTTTATTCTAATAATATTTTATGTTAAATTAATATAATTATTTTTTTACAAATTTTAAATAAACTATAGTTTCTGAATTAGCAAATGGATAGAAGACAGAATCCTTTATTATCAAAGTTAGACCAAATAATCATGTTATCTGCAAGTTGATTGATATGTTCATAAGTTTCTGAACACCGAACATCAAATTAGTGAGAAAAATATGTAAAAATTTTCAATTTAGTAATGCATAAAAACAGTTCATAGGATTGCTCGTACCTAATTTATTCTTTCTTAATGAAAAAAATAAAGAGGAGACATTTGATAATGAATAATATGCGATATTATTAAAAGAGAAAATATTCTACATTTTATATGAAATTATGACTTTTAGTCATTTGTGAGGATATATGACTTTTAGTCATTTTTAGGCAGCACTAACACTACTAAATAAGTATCTTGGTGCGCGTTAGACATATCTCCCAATGTATTAATTAAAGTTTAATTGGGACTAGCTCTCCCATTTATGTTGAGGGCTGGAAGTTTTGAAGTTGGCTGCTTGTCACAAAGACATTAAAGAGTTGGATCTTTAAATGTTAAAAAACTTCTTGTATTCTTAAACAGTATTTGCCACTTATATATTCAATATCCATAGAGGAAGTAACTTATGGGTTGATCATCATTTGCCAATCAAGTCTATTATACGACAATAAACTTTTTTATATTTTGTCATGATTTGGAAAACCAGAACCAAAAAGAAAATTAAAATATCAAAATAATTAGAGATTCCGATTTTTTTTTCTCTAATTAAAATACAATGATACTCATTATTATTATCATAGTAACAATACAAAATAAAAACAATATATTTATAACAAAAATTAAATATTTTTTCTAGTTATTTTTAGAGTAGAACAACTTTTAAACTTATGTTTATACTGCTTAGTCACCCTGGAGATGCAGCTAGCTTTTTTCTTCTTTTTTTTTTTTTTTGTCCTTGCTTTTTCGTTTTGTATCCAAAAAAAAAAAATTTACTTTTAAAATTTGAAGAATTTATATATTTATAGATACAAGCATGTATTTATGTAATATTGAAAAGTACATCTTAAAATCATTTTAAATATTGGTCATGGGGGTTCAGATCAGATCCATGAGCGGATCGAGAATCTGTATTTGGACTTGTATTGGAATGTATAATATATATATATTTAAGATGGGAAATTGCACATGATTTTTTTATGCTGTCAAATTTATTTTTTACGCCAATCGATTTCAGGGGGCAAGAGAAATATTTATTTATTAGTGGGTAACAAAAATAAAATATTATCTTCTGGTGACCCGCAACGCAAAGTGTCTCTACGTGAAACGGCACAAGCCTTTTAATAATACTGCTTTCCTATTTGTTCATTTGAAAAAAACACTAAAGTTCCAATTTCATTTCTTCCAGTCAAAATATAGAGGAAAAGACGGAACGCGGCTTAACTTGTTAATTCATGATGTAAGTCAAACCCACAAAACCTCTAGGGGCGATGCTTCCGGCGGAAAAGACTTCATCAAAAGTTCTTTGGTTGACGGGAAAAGTCCAAGCTTAAGTCACCATCTAGCATCTTCGTCCCATTTAATGTTGTAGATTTTTCATTGAAAAAAAAGTCTGCTGCTGACTTTGTCATGAATGATATATAGAGGAAGAATTAGCCAGTTTCGTTCTGTATAACGTTCTTCCTTAATGGAATTTCTTTGCGTTTTCTCATGGGTTCTTTCCTTGCTGTTGATCTTCTCTTCATCTTCATCCGCAGAGCAATATGTTCTGCGAGACGGTTCATCTCTGTCCGTCGAGAAACCAACTGATGTGTTATTATCACCAAACGGTGTTTTCTCTGCTGGGTTTTTTCGTGTTGGAGTTCGTGCTTTCTGCTTCGCGGTATGGATTACCAAATCCAAGGATCCCACGGTGGTGTGGATGGCAAACCGGGACGAACCCGTTAATGGAATAGGCTCCAAGCTTTCGCTGCAGAAAAACGGAAATCTCATTTTGACAGATGGAGTTCGAAGAACCCAATGGGAAACGAAGACTGCTTCGTCTTCTTCGGTTGAGTTAATTCTCCTCAACGATGGCAACCTTGTTCTTGTTACTGCAAACTCAGAGAAAGAAAAGTTGTGGCAAAGCTTCGACTCACCAACGGACACGCTTCTTCCTGAGCAGGTTTTGACGAAGGACACATTCCTTACATCGTCAAGAAGCATAAGCAACTTCTCTTCTGGTAACTACAGGCTTTATTTTGATAACGATAATGTGCTGAGACTTCTTTATAATGTTCCTGATACGACGAGTGTTTATTGGCCAAACCCTGCCATAATGCCATGGCAATCTGGAAGATCTACGTACAACAACAGCAGACTTGCAGTGCTCAACCTACTTGGCAACTTTGCAGCATCTGATAATTTCAATTGCAATTCTTCAGATTATGGTGGCAAGATTCTAAGACGACTGACTCTTGATCCTGATGGGAATCTTCGAATTTACAGTCTTGTCAGCGAAAGTCGAACTTGGGTTGTTTCATGGCAGGCGATTTCTCAGCCATGCACGATTCATGGAATTTGTGGAGATAATAGTGTTTGCGGTTATGATCATGTTAGAGGAAGAAGATGTTCTTGCTTGCCTGGATACAGGGCAAGGAGTACCACTAATTGGATTCAGGGGTGTGAGCCGGAATTTGAATTTAGCTGTAATAGTAGCAAGTTTGATTTCAAAAGTCTCCCTCATGTTCAACCTTTTGGATTCGACAGAGATGGTTTCCCCTCTGCAAGTTTAGAAGCTTGTAAAGAGAGATGCTTGAGTATGTGTAGTTGCAGAGGTTTCGTATTTGATTACGATATGACCAACAACAATGGGTATTTATGTTACCCCAAGATCCGACTGTTCAATGGGTTTATTACGCCGAGTTTCTCCGGAAACTTGTACCTAAAATTGCCAAAGGCCAATATGAACTCTGTCAAAAAGATAAGCACAGAATCACGGTTAGAATGTTCAAGAGACTTTGCTGTGCAGCTAAACAGAACATACGAAAAGGCTCGTGGAGCTTGGTCTCTCAACTTTCTGCTATGGTTTGCTGTTTCAGTGGCAATCTTTGAGATGACTTGTATATTTCTGGTGTGGTGTGTTTTGTTCAGAACTGAGAAAGACTCCGACTCTGAAGCAGCTAAACAAGGTTATATTCAAGCTGCAACTGGGTTCAAAAAATTTACTTATGCTCAACTGAAGAAGGCAACCGGGAGTTTTACTGAAGAAATCGGAAGAGGAGGAGGTGGGGTGGTATACAGAGGAGTATTGCCCGATAATCGGATTGCAGCGATCAAGAAGCTCAACGAAGCTAATCAAGGAGAAGGAGAATTCCTGGCAGAAGTGGGCACCATTGGCAGACTAAACCACATGAATTTGATAGAAATGTGGGGATACTGTGCAGAAGGAAAGCACAGGCTTTTGATTTATGAGTTCATGGAGCATGGATCTTTAGCAGACAACCTATCTTCTAATTCACTCAACTGGGAGAAGAGGTTTGATATTGCGGTGGGAACAGCTAGAGGATTGGCTTATTTACATGAAGAATGCCTAGAATGGATTCTCCACTGTGATATAAAGCCTCAAAACATCTTGTTGGACTCTGATTACCAGCCGAAGGTAGCAGATTTTGGCTTATCTAAGCTTCTGAACAGGGGTGGCGGTGACATGAATGGCTCAAGCTTCTCGAGAATAAGAGGAACTAGGGGTTATATGGCTCCTGAATGGGTTTACAACCTTCCACTCAACTCCAAAGTGGATGTATATAGCTACGGAATTGTTGTGTTGGAGATGGTAACTGGTAAGAGTCCCATAGGCATTCATTCTCTTGATGGGGGAATGGCGACAGAGCATGGGAGACTGGTCCCTTGGGTGAGGGAGAAGGTGAATGGAGGTGCTACGAGAGAATCCTGGATTGCTGAACTAATGGATCCATTAATGGCCAATGAATATAATGTTGATAAGGTGGAATGTCTGGTTAGAGTAGCACTGAAATGTGTGGAAGACGACAAAGATTCAAGACCCACCATGAGTCAAGTGGTAGAGATGCTTTTGCAGAATGAGGGGAAGCTTTCCAAGATCCACTCGATGCTGTAGCCTTTAGGTAAGTCATAGTTTCAGAACCTTTTATTTTTAAATTACCAGGTTTAGTTGTCATGTTTGTTGTCGAATTATTTCTACTAATTCGATACTGTTTGCTAAATTCATTGATAAATAAGGCTTATGTTGGGCAAAAACTAAGCTGTATTTGTAACTTATAAGCCTTTGCTTATGTAATATTCATAATCATGAATTAGATGCTAAAGCTTCTGATTGCTGAGTACACTTTATTTTGTTGAATACCATCGGCTCTCAGATTGTTGGAGCATTCCCCTCGAAATTACCTCACCTTAGTAGCATCTTCTCCTTCTTCTTCTTCTTCTTCTCCTCTAAAATGCAATTATTGCATCCAACCATCCAACTAAATCGATGCACCAAATTATTGCTTTCTAATATCAAATCAAATTCAACTTTTTCTTTCTTGCATACATGCATAGTTGGGACATATCATGTCACTCCCATAATACCATACAAGGCAAGCTACTTTGAAACAGGCATACCCTTAAACTGCTAACTGCTAATAGATTCTTCATATACAGATTTACCTAACAGTTCCTATTGACAAGTAGTAGGGAACAGAGAGGAACAAGGTTGAAAACAGGCCATATCAAATTGGGGAGTAAAACCTCAACAGCAGCCATGTTATGTTGTACTTAGAAATAGTTCAATCATCTTGCTTGTTCCTGCTTGTAACATGCTATGCTGTTAGGTATGTGGTCAGGAAAAATGCATTCTGATTCTTCTGGAGGAACCTGCATGACATGATCCTTACAGCATCAACCAAAGAGTGATGGATGGTGAGATTAAGGACAATCAGGTTTTAGAAACAGAAAACTTAATAAATAAAAATAACACTAATAATATTGATTTCAAGGATCGTCGTTATATTATGCAAGTATTATATGGACATCGGTTTGATCTTGATTATAATTTTCTGTAGACGTTTACTTTATACATATATGTAACTACCAAGCCCCAGAAAAATGAAAATTAGACAAATAAGATAGAAATCAGACAACAAACTTTTTCAAGCAGAAAAATACAATAAAAAGGATGGAAAGAGTTCACACTTGAGAAAATCAACTAATTTTAGCTGTAACTCAATCATCGTCTCCTCCTCAATGCTTATGAGGGACAACAACTCAGGCAATTTAACTGCAAATGCAAGAAATGGTTAGTAAAAGATACAAAATAACCTGTGTAGCTTGAATGCGTAGAATTGGAAAAAGAGAATTCCCAGCAACAACATCAATAAACAATTCAGCATACACGTTCATTAATCACATTCTCCCATCCAAAAAAGTAATATTATTCTTGTACATAGTGCCCCTATAATAATGAAGATTTAAGAGAAATAAGCATTGACGTTATAAGTTCTCCATTTATCGTTATAAGTTCTTCTCCATTTGGTAAATAATGAATAGTACAAGCCTTTTACATACTGTTATAGGTTCTTTTACAGATTGCCTCTGTCATGAATAGAAAATAATGGAAAGTAAAAACATTTTTCATAACACTATAATATTATAGGTCAATATAATCCTCATTAAGGTCACATATCACTATCACACTAAAATATAAAGACTCACAAGGTATAAGATTGTACCAGGTCGGTGTCACCAAGTTATCACATACTGTGATATCAGTTCTATAAGATTGCACCAGGTCAGTGTCGCCAAGTTATCACATACTGTGATATCAGTTCTAACGCCTCAGATCCAAGAGTAATTGCCCTAAATAATTTCAAATCTAAACCATTATATTTGAAAAACTCAAGTTATTAGTAGTATATGAGTTGAGCTCTTATATACAACTCATAAATCACACGTATCTTTTTAATGTGATATTAGGATATTCTAAATCTATCATAAGCATTTTCCATAACATTGTAGGCATAATCCATCATCATAAACATGACTTATATATAAATATATATATATATATATATATAAAAGGTTTCAGTAGAATTTCATTCATGAATATATAGTGTAAATGACGAATCATATTTTCCAACAGGTATCGGTTGCACGAGAACATAAAAAATAAAAAAATAATGTAAACATAAGGAGCATCACAGCAGCATATTAAAAAGGGCTAAGGATTAGAAGATATATATACCAAAGAGGCGTAATAGATGCTCGGCACCATATACAGTTGCAGGGGAGACATCATCTGCAATCATCTCTTCATATTGCTGATGCTCAGTTTTGTACAGAAGCAACACGGGTAATGCTTTGTTGAAGTAACAGCGCAAACCTTTCAGAATTTCCCTAACTGAATCAGCTACCCTGCACCATGAGTATAAAATTAAGAATCACCATCGTAGCAAGTTGCGAGAATGGAAAGCCATTAATTATTTCTACAACATGACAAAAACCAATGCAAAATAGAAACCTAAACATATAGAACCAATCAATGCCAAGTACTGTAATAAAGTTTACACCATATTCCCTCTCCCATTCCTCCATCCCCTTTTTGGAGGAACAATCTCCTCTCTTCTTATTATGACTGATTCATCAAAAACCATATGAAAAAATGTTGAAGGGATTTATCTAAAAGTAGCAAAAATCAAAAGTTAGATGGTAAAAGTACCTAAGCATGATACTTCATCTACAGTGATATGATCCATGAAGATGGAGCTTATAAAAATCAAAGTCAGACAACTTGTTCACCAGAGACTATTTTCTGCAAATGTTTTACTGCCGAACGAGAACCTAAACTAAGAAGAAAATAATAATAAAAAGGCATGACCAGAACTTACATGCCATCCTTTTTTGACCTATACTCTAGATACTTCTTCAGTATGCCATCCACATTTGGAGAACGAGGAAGTTTAACAAGCTGGAAATAGAGGCCATAAATCAAATCACTAAAATCAGCTCTGGCTAGCATGAGACAAATGAACAATAAACAAAAACTATAACAATGATAACAAGGGTTCATGGTTCATTCAATGTTCAAGCCAAATAATTAGACATACAAAAACTAAAGCCTGACCTTTTCATACATCCCCCACAGTTGAACTTGTGCAAAGATGTTGCCTCTAACACTGTTCTAAGTTAATCACCCTAATTTGACCATGCAATTCTCTCCTCAATCCCCAATCCCTTGTACTAATTTCCTTTTATAAACAAAATTAAAAAGGAAAACCTTGAGATCAATCGTTTCACTCAGTTTTTAACTCATAAATACAGCAATGCTATCTTTCAGGTTCATTATAACAATGGAAAAGGGGAAGGCTCAAGAATAAAAAGTAGAACGAGTTTAAATACTGCAGGAAGTATTTAAGATAAAAGCAGGACTACCTTGCCCAGTTGAGTAATAAATTCACAATCGTCAACTAGTTGCTTCTTCAGAATCAATGGCAATTGGAGGTTTACAAACTTCTCCGAGCATATGGCACCCTTTTCCTACAGTTTACAAACAACAGACATGGTAAGCAGACACAAAATTACCAACGTAAGAATGTCAGATGTGAAAAAGAAAAATGAAGTAATTGTAACAGCAGCATTGGCTGATGGCTTTCAGCCAAATGGAATATAAGGAAAAACTGAGATATATATACAGGTATAATAAAAATGCTTTTTGAATTGAAAAAACATGCCTCACCTTACAGAGAGAATCATTCTTACGTTTTCTACCCCTTGCAGCTAATAAGACCAGAAGAAAAAAAAAAGTAAACATCAGTTTTTTTTCATTCTTATACCAAAACTACAATAGAATGTCCATATAATTGCAATAAGCAACAGAAATTCCTATTTTAGATAGAATAATAAGAATAAACTTAATAAAGAATCTCCTGAATACCAATACTAGGAATTATGACATTGTTAGTAAGGGTTTTGGTTTTTAACACATTTCTATATTTCCTTAATATGTTTGCAAGATGAAGGAATGTATTGTTTTAATTTCTGAGTATATCCTCTCAAAATATTTATCAGACAGAGCTAACATAACATAGGCTCATATATCCAATTTGCAAGTGAAACAATAACAAACTGAAAATCTTCTTAAGCTTCTGACTCATTCTCAGGCCTATGCACAAAAGGTGGAGAAAATAACTAGATTAAGCAGTCAATACTGAATCAACTTGCAGTAATATCATCTGATTTCTATTTCAGTAAGCAAATGCTTCTTTTCTTTCCTACAGAAGTCTTTGAATTCCTCTCAAAGGGGAATTGGATTTTAAATGTCATCATGCACCACTTAATTTTCTTCTCCATTATCCAGTTCAATCATCATAAATCAATATCATTATGGGGATATAAAGAACAAGACACATAAAAGAAATGGCATTGCAAACATAACAAGTGCTTCATAAAATCAGTCTGCAACTAAATTAATCAAATATGTAATTAGAAGCTGGCTTTCGTCTTCCAATTTTTCGAATGGCAATCTCAATTAACTCTCACTAGGATGACTGACAATCACCATATGTCTTAGGTTACAGAGTCCAGAATATGAGTGTTTACCTTACTTTCTTTATAACAGAAAATTTTACATTTCACACTGAATGAGACAACTCTTATGTACTAGCAGAGAAATTCTTAAAGTTATAACCACTGCCATGTCTATTTGCATTAACCACAATCCAGGAATGCAAGTAAATTACACTATGCATGCTTACACCAGAGTTGAAACTTCAGAGTTCCAACTTCTTAGGAGGGTATATTATCGAGCTCATCATGTAGTAGCCATTTCTCCATAGGCTTCAATTTCAAGTTTATATGGCAGAATTATCATTTTTTTATTTAATATGGGCATCTAAAGGAACAAAGTCAACTAAGCAAGTAAATCGTAAAACTAACCATTCGAGCTTTTTGGTCTAATGTGCACTGCACGCCCTCGATTCAAGTTCTTGTCTGCATCCTGTTTTGCATTAATAGCTTTTTGTTTCTGAACATTCTCATCATTATGTTTCATCAACCGATCTATAGCCACCCACTCATCCCAGCTGTTGAAGAAACAAAAGTTTTAAGACATTAAACCATACTTAAGTTCCTTCCATCCTATTGAATTTTTCAACATTGGTTTCCCATTCCAAAAGTATTCTGTTAAATTTACAGATACAGAATTGGAAAAAAACATATAATCTGGACTAGCCTGAGAAGCATTTCAGAAACAAAAGAACCTGGCAAGCAACAAAATCTCATGGAAATAATGATCATTAACATCTCGTGCTTAAAAGAAATCTCATGGAAATAATAATCATTAACATCTCGTGCTTAAAAAAAAGTTAAAAATTAGAGAAAGGTTATATACATATATAAATAGCTCACTAAGACTTCATTGAACTGGTTCACTAATAATACAGAATAATCAAAAACTTTCTGTAACACCAGTTGTGGAAATGAGAAGTTGTGCTCACTTTTTGTTCCACCCCTGCAAAACAGAAGAGATTATAGCATCAAGGTAATGCAATAGGAATGCTCCATCCTAGCAGAAACCCACTGAAGTCAAAGATAAACAAACACGACAAGGTATAAGTCATTAAGGAATAGCAATCATATATGACAATGTATAGACATCCGTCTAGAAAATCCTAAAAATAAAAAATTAACAAGATATATTGTCCGTACTCACAAGGTAATGAACTAAAAACCTGCACTCCTTCTTGCGATATTCAACTTGCATTACCTTGCAAATAGAACATATAGTACATCAGGTAACTGAATAAAAATGGAGATCACATGCAGACCAAAAGAATTATGAAACGCGGCACGACTAAGAAATTACAGTACTGGGAACAACCGACCATTACAAAATAAACAAAAAATGAAACTCTAGCTTCTCAGGACGAGAAAAAAGTGAAGGGGTTCGACTGTGGATAGTTACACAAGCAGTCAAGATTCCTCATTAACATCAAAAGAACCGAAAATCAATCTGATTAATCCAAAATCTATGAAATAACACATTTCTTGACTTCTTTTTGGTTACTAGAGTGATTCGATTTCTTGATTTTTTCTTCTTTTGAACTTGAATTCCATTTATTTCTGAGAAAATCTACGAAGAACCTACGAACACATAGACAAAATAAAAGGTAAAAGAAAACCTTGGCGTTGTAAATTCGTTTATTATGAGAAACGAGGACCCTTTCGCCTTCAATGTAGGGACTCGAATCAAGAGAAGGAGCAAGGTCCTCGTCAGTCTCGCTTTCGGACTCGGAGTTGGTCATGGTGGTGGAACGTTCCGTTTCGGTAATAGAATCGCCATTGGCTCTTCTCATTTGTGAAGTGTGACCGGGAGGACCTGGGCGTTTTTTGGCGGTTCCGAACCGTTAATGAAGAGGCACAAATTACGGTGAGAAACTAAAATTCAGGGGGAATTTTTCTAGGGTTTTAATATAATCCTAAAGGTTTATAAACACGTAGCACGAAGATGTCACGCGAGAGTCGACGCCTCGGTTCGTGTTCCTTCAGGTCTTCAGCCAATAGGAAGTAAACACGTGTAAAGAACAGACTGAGGTCACGTGACCAATAGATTTGGGCTCCGTGGTAAGATCTCTATAATTACATGGGCTAAGGTGGCCGAAATGTCAATTGGGCTGACGGCCAATCCCGGTCTAAAAAAGAATGGTTTGGAAATGTGGGCTGTCAATTTTGGTCCAAGAATTTAGCTATTTTTTAAGGAAGAATTATTTGGAGCAAAAATAATAACTCAAATATTTTACTGAAAAGAAAAAAAAAAGAAAAAAAAAAAAAAAAAAAAAAAAGAGAGAAAAGAAATCCTTAATTTTTAGGGTCGTACCTAAATAACAAAAATAATTTAGTGGGTCGAAAATTTTATTTCATTATATTGATCAACTTCAAATGAGTCTCAATAAACATATTATATTTATGTGAAAAAAGTATATAAAATTAGAAATAATCTCTTATTTTATTTTTTAAAATATATATATATATATATATTGGTTATAGCAATGATGGGGCTATGTTTTGGCTGCTTGCATAGCGTTTATGCAGGTGTGCACATGCAAATGCTGAAAGAGATAACATATTTTCTCACCAACAATTGCCCTCTCAACTGTGGAGTAAGTTAATTACTTCCACCTTTCTCTTTCCTTGGTTATTAAGACAGAGACACGTTACTTATTTCCAAACTACTAATTTATTTGTTCATAGTAATTACGGTCCATTAATATATAAAAGCACATTATAGTCAATGAAGTTTGTATTCTTTATTTTTCTATTTTTATTGGAATATCATGTTATTTAGTTAATAAACAAAACTAAAGTTCTCAAACACAAAAATGAAAATGAAATGAAGCCCACTTGGCCCAACCCCGCACATGTCAAGCCAACTTTTTTTTGTGAAGAGAGAACATATTTAGTTGTGTTCTGTTACGTAAGCAAGAGATAATAAGATTCCCAACTTAATTAATATTTATATATTTTTAATTAATTAATATATAAATTTATTAAAAATGACTTTTTCATCTTAAATTCCCAAATCATGTTTTTACTCACATTTTGATAGAGTTGCGGATGACAAACTCAACTTTCAACAATAATTATGCCCCAAACTCTTACGCAAACCAACTTTTCCTCCTCTGTAATTGCAACCAAATCTTTTAATTAATCCATGGCCCCCCCCCATTGAAAAATCTACCCAATAACATACAAAATGGTAGGGTTTGCATCCGTGATTTCTCATTTTACTTTTTTTAATTTCAGTTAGTGGATGATCTCTTAAAAAACCAGAGAGTATTGTTGTTCAGATCCAGATAGGTAATAAATTGATTCCACTTTGCGAAAACTGCCAAGTACAAGGCATGAAGATTGAAATATAAGAATAACCAAACACCATATCCTTACAAAAGCTGAAACCCAGATCCCTGTTTTGGCTAATGTCCAACCATTTTCACAAATAAACAAGATTGGCTACGCATATGACAGTAACACTACTCTTCTCTCTCACATGCTACTCCGGCATTTTATACATATACGAAACCCTAGACATCATCTCTCTGTCTCTGCCCACGGAAAATGACCAGAAAGCGTGGGGTTAGTACCGGGCATTAATTATAATCTACACCCTTTTCCCATTGTCCATTTGCGTTAAATCTGCAAATTGCATTCCCCACCTACCCAATCACTCCCCCGTTAACCATTCTACCTTTTCTGCAAACCCATTAATCAGAAACAAATTTCTCCAATACCCAATTGAAAAATAAAATAAGATTTGTTAAATTCTTATAGTCTTGATTTTATCACATAATTATGAACAAATTTAGCAAACAGAGGAACCCTTTTACAATACAAGGATTTATAGATCCAATTAGCAAAACCTAGATTAGATATCTGAGAGAGAAGGGGAGAAAAAAAAAAAAAAGAAAAAAAAAGGAAAAAGAAACCAGATGAGGGGACACGAAGGGAAGATCAAAAAACCCAAAGCCAAATCTAGACAAACAATAAACCCATAAAATATAGATGGCTAAACCCCAGAAAATATATATTTATGTATAATTCATGCAGTTATCTGCCTCTGTTACTGAAATTCATCTTCTCGTAGTACCGAATAGAAAGCAGAGATAGTGAGAGGTTAACCTCGTCCTTCCCCCACCGAGGCGGCGGCTTGGAGCTGATCATCGGCGGGAACGGAGCCCAAGACGAGGATGAGGAAGAAGTTGACGAGGAACCCGATGAAGAGGACTGAGGCTTCGACAGCGGCCACACGTAGAGTGAGTGGAGTCGGCGGAAGCCACCGAGCGCGAGGACCACGGATCTCAGCTGCTGGTTGCCGCAGCCGATGTTAGCCCAGTGCCTGGTGCAGATCAATTCCCAGAGCCGTTCGTCCTGCGCCGTCCTGTGCCAGAGCTTGCTCACACAAGCCGCCATAGCCAGCGTCTTGGCATCCACGTGCTTCAACACCTCAAACAACAAATTCTCATCCAAATTCACAAACCCAGTTCCTAAAAACTCCCCATCATCCTCTACCTTTAGTTTCTTCATTTTTTTGTCTTCTTCGCCGAGCGATGCATCAGAAACCGCACGCTTCATAGCCAAAGATTAATCTCCCTCCCCCTAAACCTCGAAAGAAACCCAGAATTCTAATATCGTTACGAGGCAAATTCGAGACGAGGGGAGTGATTATGGAGAGAAGAATGGGAAATTGCGTTTGGTCGGAAGGGGAGAAGAGGAAATAAACAAGGGTTAAGAGGAGGTTAGGGATGGTGGGGTGTACATGGGGTAATGAAAACTGGGTGTGGGTAGTTCTTTGAAGATTATCGAAGACGACAAGATGTGAAATGAATGCGGTTCGATTCTTTTTTCTGGATGATAAATTGACGAGTTTGGCCTGGGTGCTGTTCTGATCACTCTGGTTAAATATTAAAATATATATTAATGTATTTGTTTCTTTGTTTGCCATTACGGTGTGTTTGTTTGTTTTGTTTTGTTTTTCCGCAAGTCAAAAGACACTCTGCCTTATCCTGGTGTTTTTCTTTTGGCTTTTTACCTGTTTTCAGAATTCTAAAATCTTGTTTGGTTACTGGGATAATCCTATCCTACCTATAAACCCTGATTGGAACATGTACTCAATACTTTTTTCTTTTTCTTTAAGGAACAAAATTAGAGGAAATTGTCAATATTACGTTATCTTCCTCTTTAAATAATTTATATTTGACAAAATAAAAACGTGATTAATTCACTATAATCTTTTTGCTCTACATTTTTTTATTAAAAATTTAAAATAAACCACTCAATAAATATTGAGCTATTTAACTTTATTACATTTTTAAACAATTTAGTGCTGGAGCGATGTATACCATAATTACATAACATATATTATATATATCTTGAATTAATTTACATCTTATTATAAAAAAAATATATATTTTTCAACAATTTCATGCCAACTAAATTGTATTGCTGTTCCGTATCAAAACTTTCATATCATTTACACGTGGCAAAATCCCAATTGACAACTAAGTCTAAAGTCTAAACCTATGAGACTCCCCCGTGGCTCTTGCAAATCGTGTTGGTAATCGCCAAATTGTTTTTAAATTTCAATTTTAGTACGTTGACAAGATTCTTTTATGAACAAATATCTTTATTTCAATTTCAGTATGTTAATAGAATTCTCTTATGAGTAATTTTAATTTTATTACCGACAAAATATTGAATTTAAATAATCAAATTAAATAGCATATTTCTTACCAAATTGACTAACCCTTGTTAGTAGTATAATATAAGATTTTGAATTATAATTTTTTAAAAAATAAAAAAACTTGCCAAACAAAAAGTTATACTTTATCACGAACAAAGTTAAAGAATATATCATCTTACCGAGGAAAGAAAATTAAGATGCATGCATTATCCTATGATTCGTGAGCTACCCCATACGTAATAAGCCCAATATTAAGTATAATTTACAAAAAAAAAAAAAGGTCTAATCTTGGTACCTTGAAATATTCATGAGGCTCCAAAAAAATAATAATAATAATTGAATAAAGTGTTGATGTAAGATGTAGAAAATTGAACTCGTTATGTGTTAACAAGGAACATTATAGTATTTTTTTTTTTACAATATAGTATTTGTATTATGTTGTGACATAATTAAACATTGTTTCTATCTTAATTAATCACTGCATTTTGCAGTAGTTACATTTATAATAAATTTAAATGGTTGTTTATCTTTTTAAGTAACTCAATTATATAGTGAAATGGTATATTTTTTTTTATATATAATAAATACATTATATTAATTTTTGTAAATTACGAATTAATATCAAATTATCACTTTGTTGAGTTTAGTTAATTATTACATCTCTTAATTTTTATCTTAAGTATCTAAGATATATCCTTCTTCAATAATTTAACTTAGTCTCTTGTATGAGTTAAAATTTTATGTTATAAGCACTTACTATTTTAAATTAATAATTATAACTTATCTAAAACTATTATTATTGGGACTATGTCATTTTAATTATAATAAATTAGAGTTATTTACCTTCTTCTTATTTTTTGTTGGGAAGTTGTGGTGATTATGTTTTGGTGGATTCAATCTAATTGAATGTATAAGAGTACATCGACTTATTTGATTCGTTATGCATGTGAAGAATGCGTGAAAATAATTAATCATCCTTTTAGGTACATGTATTATGATATCAGAATTTGAAAAAAATTTCATTGAATATATGTTCAAATATTTTATATGGGAACGTGTTCCATTTTTTGACTAGGTAATTTTTTTTTTTTAATTTAGTAATAGTTACGAAAGAGATTTAAGTATTGATATTATTGTGATAAATTTAGTAAATATATAATTGTTCAATTACTATATGAATTTATGCACATATTTATTTTAATTTGATTGAGAATAAATGTTTAATTTCTTGAGTTTTAAGGCATCCAAAAATATTATAATAAAACTAAATATTGAAATAACTTTCAGTGACTCAAGTTATATCATATTCATTATCTTGAGTCAAGCCTTTTAAATAACAGTAATTATCTTTCATTATGTATTTAAAATTTGATTGAATTTTAATTAAAAAGATTGTATGCATGAAATTTTAAAATATTTTATTTTTATAAAAATAAAAGTCACCAGAAATAATTGTTTTATTTTCTTTAATAAAATAGAGAAATTTATACAATACACTACTATTAATCATTATATTAATTATTGATAATGGCATTTTTGTTAAGTTTAAAACTTTATGGAAAATAAAAGATGATAATTAATTAAATAACTTTTTTTGATTATTTTGGGTAAAAAATAATTAATTAGTTTTTAATTAATTAAAAGGCAAGTTAAGTGGTAGGACAAAACCCACGTTTTCTTACAGCTATATAAGGCGTTGGTTTGCAGCCAAGATTCCAAGCAATATATTTTCAAGGATCCTTCATGAAAATGACATCGCCCCCTTTCTTCTTCTTTCAAGTCTATCTACAATCCCCATCTTATCTTACATATATATATATATATATATATAATTTCCTTTTTAAAAAGGTAATTGAAAATGCATGGGCTAATTATATTTTTATTTTTATTTTTGGAATTTTGTCTCATTATAATCTTAGGTTTTTGTAGTTTTTATTTTTTATTTTTTTATCTTTATCTTTTGATAGTTTAATATATGTTGATTTAGTTTCTAATATTTTTCACAAAATTATTTTTAAAAGATATTTGAATGTATATATTTACTACTACAGCATGTAAACCAAACAACCAATTAAAGTTTACGATGTATTTATTAAATCTTTCAACTATAAATAAATAATTTTATCATTAGTACCACGTATTACAACACAATTTATTTAATTAGTAACACTGACAGTTCAATCGTTAAAATTATTATTTTTTTATTTAAAGAAATAAAATTGATTTTTTTAAATTAAATTAATTAAGATGAGTAATACCTTTTTCATTTAAAAAAAAACATAAAATCTATTTAAACACGATTATATAAATGACTATTTACAATATATCTTAAAAGTTCAGAACTTAAATTTATTATGTTTCTGTACCGGTTAATTTTTATTTTTTTTTTTAACTAAGGTAGTCACAATGGTTATGAACTCTTTAAAACTCAACATTGCTCTATTTTACCACTTATAATATAAATTACTATCTATAACTTTTTTTTTTAAGACATATTTGATTAACCCTATTGCTGGTATGAATTTTTTGTTCCTATTTCCTGGTTAAAGTTACAGATGATAATTTTAATATCCATTTGAAGAAAAATATTTGGACCCGACATGGGGACGAAGAAAATCTATCGGATCGGCCCATATGAGATTTTTAAGGGACCACTGGTATTTTCTTTAACTTTAAGCTATGGAGTCGGCCCAGAAAAGGCCCACTACATCACACGAAGACATCTGGAACTATAATAATTGAAAATACGTAAATGGTGATGTAATATTCAGTACACAAAATAATTCATCTACCCTAGACATCGCCTTACCGGATAACTATCACCCATCACCATAATGATAGAAATTGGATCAGCAAATATTTTAATGACCCGCTCCACCTCTACTGGGACCCGAATATGCTTGAGCCATCATGGACTTGTAATTGAATGGAGCAGGAGATATTACTGTTTGATGCTTGAGAGGTCTTGAGGCTTCCACTTCTGTGGATGAGCAAGAAAGAACAATTATCATAATCACGAGGATTAAGACGATAATCCAATTGTAATTAATAGCATTATTAACAGCCAGAGTAATGCGATGAGAATATTGCTTCATCTTTTGGAGAGGGTGGGGATGGGTCGATTTTAATTTGATAGGTTTATTTGTTGCCGATTTTGACTGGAAAGGAATTAAAGGGTATTTGCAAAAAAGTTGGCATTTGGCCGTGGCATGGTTCTCTGAGGTATAAATAGAGGAATATTATATATATATATGTGTGTGTGTGTGTAGTACGTATGTATGTCTAATTTTATGTAAGGGAAAGTTGTGTCCTTTGACTTTAAGGGTAGGCAAGAATTTCAAGGATTGTGGGTATTTGACATTTTATATATGTATATAGAACTGATGATTCTATATAAATGTGCGTGTGTGTAGGGACCATAAATTCGAATTTAATAATTATATTGAAGTGGTAGCTTTTATCGATAATCATAATAATTTCCGAGGGAATTTGGTAATCCAAATATAATTAATAAATAAATAAATACCGGTTGTTTTTTATATTTAATTAACTCGAGTGCCCAATAATTAATAACTTAAAATTCGGAATTAGGACTTAACATTCGTACTATATAACTCAAAATATCTATTAAATAGATTTATACTTATAATCAGCCAGTGGTATAATTAAGCTCGGGCTAAAAATTCAAGCAACATTATTAACTTCGAATTTCTTCTTAACGATGTTCCAGCTAAGATGGTTGGACAAACTTCACCCATATAGAATTGGTTTCCTAATTTAAAATCACATATATCTTTTGCAATATATACATATCTACAATATGGGTATGACGAATCTATATTAAAGATACTATTTTGCAAATTGAGGAAGCTATGTATACATATATATATGTGTGTATGTGTAATATATAGGATGAAAAGATTTTATGATAATAAAGTATGAAGTTTAGTACTGGATTTTATTAAAGCCCGTGACAAGTCAAGTTGGTATGTGAAACCACAAATGGGGAATTTAGATTGTCGTTTGAAAATATACATTCCGGCTTTGTCGGTTCTTGCCGCACCATCTTGAATTGCCAAGATTTTGATAGATGGGCTCACGAGTCTTTTTTACATCTTGTTGATAACTTATCAAATAATTTGATGTTTGGTGATTAATATGTGTCCAAAAATAATTAAACTAATAAGAGATTTATACAATTCCAATTTGATCTAAAGGTACAAAATATATTAAATGCGAATTATCTGCAATCTCAATTCAGATCAGATTAAATTCAAATTTAACTTATTTCATATAGTGAGTTAAATATTTTCTAAACCTTAAATTTTTATATAAAAAAAAAAAAATTAAATTAAGAAAAATTTACAAGCGTAACATATTATTAATAGTTATTTAATTTAAGTTGATCTCACCCAATATATTCTTAACTGTGGGAACTACGAGAATTTTAGAAATTATTTAGTATTTGTACAAATAATGAGATAACAACTTGTTTTTGACTCAATTATTATATTTTATATTTGTTAGAAAATATATTATTTACCTAGCAAGTACACTCACATTCATATATTATGAGCTCCATCACATTAACATACAAGACATTTAGATATTACGAGGTCCATCCAAATTAAACAGATTATTTATTTGGCCACATGATCCACGACCAAAGTTCTATTGATAACTAACAAACATAATTATAATACCAGCAATGAGATAGACCAAATACTCAAATATATTGAGTTCACGAGGATTTTATTTAACTTATAAATTTATTTTTTATTTTTAATTATATAGAATATAAATATAAATTTGATCTGAAAAATAGTTTTATTAGATTTTTAACCTGTTAAGAAAATTTAAACCTTTTAAAAAATATATATATATATATTAATTTAAAAACATAATAAATTTAAACTTAATTTAATAATTATATCTACCAATACACCAGTATGCTAAAACTTTTAATTTCAGTGAATATAACTACATATTATTTAAATATCGTGCAGAATATCATGGTGATTAGTAGGTAGAGTGTATGTAGCAACTCCCAAATCATGGTGATTGTGACCCTTACTGCAATTCTAGTTCTATTTAATAATCGATTAACTAATTTTCGGCTTAATTTTTTTATAATTGTAAAAGTTTTATCTGGTCATCTTTTTTTTAAAAAAAAAATTAAAAATAGAAAAGAGTAAAATATTTATATTTGAATTAAAAATTTAAACAAAAAAATAAAATTCATAAAATCAAATACCAACCGAACTTATAACTCAGTACTTATTGTCTAACAAACAGATCCCTGAAAATTCTAAGATTTACATTTAATTTGATGATTCTTGCCGAATTAAATTCAAAATTTTGACCAAAACCCATTTTGCAGACCAAGATCCTCTTCGAACCCACATGGCTCCATAATGTATTGAAGAAATTTAAAGTCACGTGTCTGCTTACCAATCGGAATAATCAAATTATCTTACATTAATAATTTCTTATTGGGAAATTAACCATGACATGCTACATGCATGGCATTAGTCCAGCAGTACGAGCTTTGAAATATACAAAAAGAAAAAAAAAAAAACGTTCATCATAATAGTCACGATGATGACGCATATGCATATACGTATAGGTACAGACATATATTTCTTGGTCATACATGTGCGTGAAATTAGAAGTTTTGATTTTCTGTAAATAATACTAACAGAAGCTTTTTACTATAATGTTAAGGGATATTAACACGAAGGAAATTTTTATAATTATGTAAAACTAAAAAAGAGAGTGTTTATTCTTCCACCAAAAAGTCTTGAATAATTTCGAAGAAACAGACTCGAAACAAGCAGTAAATACCCTATTCGGGCTACTGCTTTTAATTAATTTGATCATGACGTGTTGAAGAGTCATGTTACTTGAAGAAAGGGTCACAATAGTCAAGCTACATATATATATATATACATACATAATCCAAATGGGTTAATTAATTAGGTTTTAATTAAATTAAAATGGATGCACACTTAAAGCTAACTCTACTATGGGTTAGAATGGTTGATACATTCAAAAAGTGAGAGGTTGACCAAATTTATATTTACCAACCACATTCTTCATTCTTCTTATCTGTAATTAAAACTATATATACGTACATGTCTGGCTGGCAAGCAAACGAATCTCAAAAGTATTCAAAACGGCAGGTTGCTAAAAGATCAACGTTTACATTTTTCGACTTGCTGCTTTTTATATGATCACTCCTTTTGAAAAAGCCACTTACACCGACAAAACTCTTTTCAGCTTTTTACCCTCTCATAAAAACTCTTTCCATAAACAGATAACTATATATATATATATATTTTTTATATATGTGCATATATTTTCCAGCAAATCCACAGCGATGTTGGAGGAGCAAGCTACCTCACTAAATAAATACACACACACACATAAATATATACACGTAAATGTGTGTACATATATGTACTTGAACTTGAAATGCAAGAAAGAAGACATAAGCCAGATTGTCTAAAAAAGAATTTAGTGTGAAATTATGCATGTAGGGAAGCAAAACTGGAAAGCCGTGTACCGACTTTTGTACTGGGTGGGAAGACAGTTCAACAAACATCACATATATGTGGGTCTGACGTCGATGACACGTGGCAGACGCAGCCACGTGTCCTCCTAGAAATATCCCCATATTTTACCCTAAAAATTTTTAATTTATAAAAAAATGTTTTTTTTTTTTAATTTATTTTGATTAATTTTGCATGGACCAATTCGATAGTAAGAACATTTTTGCATGGAAAAAGATAATATAAAAGAAAAAGCCAACCGCGTGCGTTTAGAGACCACAGAGAGGCTAGTTGAGGAGAAACCGTGTTGGTTTAGTCGAGAGAGAGGTAAAACGCTGCGTTTTCGTAGATGGTGACGTAATACTAAAGAAAGTCAAAATGGAGGTGCAGCGCAGCGTTTTGTCAAAGTAAAAGCCCTGTTTCGTCAATTCGCTCTTATTCACATTCCCACGTACATATGTACCCCTTCACCTTCGTTCTCAATTTGTCTCATTGAATAAATATTTATTTTTTAAAATATTTTATATTTATCAGGTAGAACAAAGAAAAGAAAAAAGAGAGGAAGGCGGAGTCAAACTAAGCCTGTGGTGGTCCACTCTTACTCGCCTTTTGCTTGTCACCGTCCTCATGACCAAGCAACCTATTCATCATTTTTATGTATATATATATATATATATATATATGAAGTATGCCTGCTGAACCAGCATATTGATCAGTACCTTCAAACTAGACAGCAAAATAGCAACAACAACAACAACAACAACGATTTCGTACGTAAGCAATAATCTAAGCCAGCCAGCCAGCCAGCAAGAGAGATATGTCGTCAACGATGAAGAACAGCTCATCTTTATCAGCACCATTGACAACGAGAAGAGAATGGTTGGTAATGGGTCTGATTCTACTAGTGTTCATGTCGACCCAGTTGAATCTCGTCCATGGCAGAGCCCTTCGACCAACTTCGAGCAGCACCGTATTCTCCAAAGACACAGCAGGATGCGAGCAAGATCCCAGGACAGATAATGAATCCGCCAGCGCTGGTGTTGCAGGGTCTTTCGCTGTCTCGGCGAATAACTCCAGTGTTCCGCGTCGACCTTCGGTGAGGAGCCTGGCGTTTCGGTTGGCCTCCGGACCCAGCAAAAGAGGTCCTGGCCATTAGCAGATCTACTCCATATATATACACATATATATAGTATAATATCAAATTTTTTCTTTTCTTATACTTTGATACTTAGATCATGTTAATTTTTTTTTTTGTTCCTTCTGGTAAGATGGAATTATTTCTTACATCTTGTAATCTCAATCTTTTAATTGATCAAATTGGTCATAGCTAGATTTACATCTTAACCCAGTCCGGTTAATTAAATTAATGTAATCTCTTATGTGATTTTTATTATTATTTAATTTAATATAATATATGGTTTTTTTTTTTATTTTACTTCGTTTGCATATGATGTATAATTTAAGAAAAATGAAAGGAAAACGTGCAATGTGTATGGTAGTCTAACCAAACTCAGAGAGAAGTCAAAAAAGCAAGATCATAAAATATGGTAGAGCAGATATTCTCTTACCCAATTGAATTTAGTTTGTCTTCATCACAAGTGTCACCTGCCCTAAGTTGACTAAACTGCTATCCTACTTGTAAATTGCGTATTTCTATATTACTCATGGCAATTTTCTTGTTAGCAATAATAGAATTAGCCTATTTTTAAATTTAAATGTTTCTCCAATTAAATTAAAAATTTTTATCCCCCGAAATTAACTTATCTGTCTTGTTATGTGCTGGAAAATGAAGTGGTAGAATAATGAGGGAGGTGGTGAAGACAGAGGGTAGGAGATTATTATCATTGACAACCATAAAATGCTCACACCACTTCACTTGGGCTTTAAACTTTTAACTAAGTCATGATTAACGCAACCACCGAGGCAATGTATATGGTAGTTTATATTCCCAAAAAAAAAAAACTTATATCTTGTGCTATAACATTCGTTTTATTTATTTTTTTTTTTAAAAATCAAACAGTTCTGATTTAAAATGGAAAAAACAAATAAAAAAATAATTAAAGTTAGTGAAAAATGAACCAATTTCTTTTAATTAAAAAATATATACATTTTTCACTCAAATGATATACGTATTTTAATTATAATATAACAAAAATAATTTTTAAATAAAAATGCATATAAAAATACAATCAAATTTAAAATTACAATTTCTTGTAGAGAAGAAACATACCCACTACTAATTTAAATAATATTTAAAGAAAGAGAGCCAAATTGTGTCCAATATCAGTTAGCTTGACTTACAGTTTCATTGAATTTAACTTTTGACGGGCATCATGTGGAAAGAGTAAATTCAGGCTTGATTCATTCTAAATTCCCCTAATACATGGATTGTATTGAAGTTTGAACATAACTTTAAATTCAACAACAACAACAAAAATTAATATTTTATTATTTATACTTTTTAGTTTTTATCGAACCAAATAATTTATTTGTTAGTGTATGATGACTGCCTCAACTTTTAATAGTCGAAGAATTTGTTTGTTTGTTTTTATTTTTTAAAAAATAATTTTATTTTATATGTGAATTTTAATTATTGATTAATTATAATTCACATATTTAATTTAATGGCATATCGTATTAAATTAGTATACATTAAAATACCATTTAGCACATAAATTAATCAAATCTTTTCATTAGATTAGAACTAGTTATATAATTAACTTAAAATTAAAATATTACTAATTTTTAAAATTTATAAAATTAATTTATACTCTTATTATTTACATTGTATGGTGATGGTTTTTATTTTTTAAAAATTCAAACATGAACTAATTCAACATTATTCTTGGCACCATATAAAACACAATTTTGCCAGTTCTTTTTCAAAGATTCGAATTAATATTTTATTATTTTTAGTTCAAATATTAATTTTTTAATGAAAAAGCCAAAATATTTGATATTTCACATGAGTCTTTAGTCAAATTAAAAATGGGTTTCTCTGAACAAGGGAAGAAAATAAGAACTGAAATTTGAGGATCCAATCAGTTTGTGCCAAAAACAAAAAGAAGACAGACAGAAAAGGGTCAGAGCCAGCAAACAAGTGAATGGTCAACTTTTGAGTGGCCTGGACAATCAACTATTACCCAACACCTGCCACTAAACAAGGAGAAGCATATCCTCCTCGTTACCTACTTGTTCCTTACGGTAAAACTTGCTATTAGAGAATTCATTTTCAAGACTATATGATTAAATTAAAACATAATTTCATTGAAATTTAAAAAAAAAAAAAAACAAAAAACAAAAAAAGCTTAAAACTGGATTTAATCATCCAACAATAAGTGCCAAACTGCGAAAATCCTGCCAAGTTAACAGCCACTGACGGGTCATTACTTCACAGGACAATACAATATCATGAAAACGGTTATGAATTCCTGTAAATTAAACTCTACGCATAATTCATTCCACAGACAGTGATACTATAGAGGTTGAAATTCTATGCAAACAGGATGCTTCCAAATTCATTTGTTGACAAGAATTAATCATATCCTATTCTAATTGTAATACCGAATTCATCTCACACACTAAGGCAATGTGAAATTCCTGCTGCAGTAACTATGATCATGGTAAATCAGAGAGTAGATTGGATAAAGTAGAAAACAGACATTTATCTTCCGGGAAGATTCCCTGATACACCAAGACGAAAAGTTAAAAAGATGATGGGCAATAAACTAAATTTGTGAAACTATAGGTGAAAAAGCAGCACAGTTGAAATCTTTAACAGCAACCAAAGTAGGCAATAAAGTTCCATATGAACGCAATCAATAGCCAAAGTTACTCTGCAAGTAAAATCAAGAACAAGAAAGAAGAAGGAAAAGAATGAAGATCATCTAAATCTATCATATTTGTGGATCATTAAATTGAAGGAGAAGGCTATATCACCAGATCACATCATACAGGAACCTTTCTAAAGCTACAGCTCCTAGGTAACATATGCCGAGTATTATGTTGGAATAAATAAAGAAAATTTATGAAATTCATTTGCTAATCCACGCTTAGTTTAACTAAAAATTATGAGAATGATCATTTAACCTCATATAAAATTTAATATAGAATCTATTACACAAACACTTATCTTCCACCAAAATTTTACACCTTCTCAAAGTTTAACTAAGCGTGGATTTATAAATAAATCCTATTAAATCTTTAAATTTGTTCCAATATAGTCTAAGTTTTCTTCCTTCTTTCAAGACATGGAAAACCAATTTTGACGGAAGGTTCTAACCAGAGCCTAAATTGTCCAATCAGATACTGTTACAACCAAAGACTCAGGTGAACATGGTGTTAAAACATGTTGCAAGCATGATACCTACCCAATAAGATGGAAAATACTTGTAACTTCAGGTGATGCAAAAAAGAGCTATCGAATTAATTATCGTTTTATGCTAAACTTAGTTAGTCATAATAGATTAGTACATAAAAGGAAAAATAGTCGAAAACAGGCAACCAGGAGGCAACACATACAGTCAGTAGCCACAAAGAGGAAAAAAGAAGACTCTACAACTTGGTAAAATTTAGAGAAAATCCCATATATTCGAGCAAACACATGGAAGAAGACACAGGACCACAGCGTCTGACATAATTTTTAAGAGATATATTAAACATAAGAAATCAAGTATTAGGACAACATAAAAAGGAAAGCACAAGTGCAGGATTGATCATATGGCCAAAGAAAGAATATAGAACGCACAGACCAAAATTGATGTGTATGTTAAATAACCTAGCATCAACAATGTAAACATAAGAAATAAGGTATTAGAAGATAAAAAGAAGACAAGAAGCATAAGGTTGATCTTATGACCAAAGAAAATAATCTAGAATGCACAGACAAAAAAAAAGCATGTCATATAACCTAGCATCAATTACGACATTAATTTTGAGGAGATATATTAAACATAAGAAATCAAGCATTATGATCGATAAGGGAAACAAGAAGTGGAAGATTGATATTGTGACGGAAGAAAGAATCTATAATACACAGACCAAAATTAAAGTATATGTCAAATAACCTAGTATCAACTGTGACATAAATTCTGAAGAGACATACCAAACATCAGAAATCAAGTGTTATGATAAGATGAAATGAAAACAAGAAGTATTTACCTTGTTACCAAAGGAAGAATCCACTTAGAGAATCCACCATGCCCAGACCAAAATTAAAGTATATGTCAAATAACCTAGCATCTTACCTCTGGAATTAACCATACATACACCAAAACTAAAGTATGTGTCACTAACCTAGCATCTTGCCCATGTCAAGTTTTGTAATTCAAAAGCACATCAAATTCAGTCTGGTCTTCCAACAGTGCCATGTCTATGTTAATAAGGACAAAGCAACCTCTCCAGTGTTAGTAAATACAAAAGAAGAAAGCTGAAACATATTCAAACCCCAACTGAAAGCTCAGAAGGATACTCCAATACCACTGCTTGCACCCTCCCCCTCCCCCCACCCCCCCCCCCCCCCCAAAAAATATATATATATATATATATATTAAAAAGAAAAGAAAAAGGGTCATTCATGGAAATGAGAAAAAGATATGAATGCAAATTCTGTTATGCATATGTGGTGCAGACTGTTGGTTAACATTGCATTCCACTTCCACAGTTGTGTCAATAACATGGCACTATGAATAATTTGTACATATACATGCTTCACATTAAAATCTAGAGCAGAACAAACAGTCTCAGGACTTACCGTGCTACAAAGATAAAATTGAATTGGCAGAAAAAATTCTTCTGAAGTACATCAAAGTTCTCCAGCTTCTTCACTTTCACCGTGCCTAATTTGTTATATTATCATATACTCAAATCTCTCATCTTTCCTCAGAGAAATATACATCGTGTGTACAAACCTACTTCCAGAAATTCAATAGAAAAGAAACAGACACTAAGACTATGTAACCAACTTCATTTGAAAATTAAAACCTATTTTAAGTGTGAATAAGGGTGAAAGCATGAAAATTCTTGCCAAAGTAAAAAATATTAAGCTCTTAGAGAATTAAGGGGAATTGAAATAAAGAGGTCTGGATTACCACTTTCGAATTCCATTAAGATTGGTAGAATTTTGAATATATTCGTTCAACTCTACTTGAAATTCTATCCGGGCTCAATTTCTATCACTTCAAACGAAATTCATAGTTGGAATAATAGTAGATTTCCAATTTCACAAGCAAAATTCATTTGTTCTAAGCTTAGCCTAGAAGGTTGAAACCACAATTACGAATTAACATACACAGAATGCCTAGAGCCATAACAAAGGATAACAGACCATCAACCAAGACGAATTTGCACAATGCAGATCAATCCTTCCATGGAAAATAAGCGAGAAATTTCAGGAACTTAAGTAGTGACAAGAATAGACAGTATATCCATAGAATCTGAAAGATGAAAGTTGCAATGTCGCGAAAAAGAAAAATATAAAACACAGACACTGAATGATGAATATTACAAAATGTTTTTGTAATATAAGTATGAGAAATCCACAGACAATTAAGAAACAGATCTCAACAGTAACAGGATAAGCCCTAGCATAACATATCAATCTAAACAAAATCCCTAAAATAGAGAGAGAGACAAGAATCCACCAAACTCAAGCCTCAGCCTACATGGAAGCAGAGGAAACATCCTCCGTAGCAGACACGACACGGTTAGCAGTAGGATCCACAGAGTTGGAAGTAGGAGAGGGGGCAGCGGCAGCTCTGGCCTTGATTGACTCGAGCATACGCTTGCTGATCTCTTTCGAATAAAGCGAGAGGATCTCAATCCCATCATCCTCCTCGGAGGACGCTGCGGAGGCCACGCCAAAGGCCTCCTCCTCGATGGCCCGGGCTGCGGTCGCGGCCTCGTCGGCCGGAAGAGTACCGTAGCGATTAGAGAGGATGGAGGGCGTAGAGAGAGTCTCGATCAGGCGCGTGACAACCGCATCGCGCGTGCGCTGCCTCGGTGGCCATATGCGGAGCAAGGCGTTGGTGGTATCTTCCTCCTTCTTGGGTTGGGGTTGGGTTTCCATTTCCGAGTTCTGCGATTCGGACGCCGGTGCGGTGACAGTTGGCGATTCAGTGTCCGACATATTATCTCTTCTGTTTCTATTTGCAGATGACGATTTTGATTTGGGGAAAATTTCGAAGGGGGAAGAGTTAAAAATGTGCGAGTCACTGAGTCGGGGGAAGGTGGGGGGGAGCCGGATTGAGGAGAAGGGAAGTGATGAAGAGGAGGAGGAATTGGGTGTGGGCTGAGAGTAGATAAGCAGAGTCTTAATGGGCTTAGAGTTGAAGTTATGCAAGATGTCGATTTCTGATTGGGGAGGCAGAGCTTCTTTTACACAGTTTTTCCTACTGTGTGATATAGCGCACGCATTCTGTATGTGAGTTGGTCAAAATCTCGTGTCACGAGCATCGGCCTCCTTTATCACGACCGGAAAGTCCAGATAATTAAGAGGGGAAATTATACACGTTTTGAGAAATTTAATAATTTTTTAAATTGAATTAAAACTCAGTTAAGTCGTTTAAAGATATTTTGCATAATTAAAAAATAGTAAACTAATTATATAATAGATAATAACAACTCTATGATTCTTCATCAACAAAATATTTTAGTATGTTGATAATGATAAATAAACAATAGTAATCTTTTATATAACACATGAAGCATATAATTTTATAGTTATTTTATGAGTATTATTGTTGGAGTATTTTAAAACAAAATAAATAAATAAACTAAAATTTGTCCATTGTAATTTTTGAGTTTAATTGACAAATAAACATAATCCCATATTTTAGCAAATTAACCATGAGATGGGAAAAAAGAAAGTGGATATATAATGAATCACATAGGCCCACCCAACTCAAAGTAATAAGTTAGAACGGAGTCCGCTAAGCGTTTCTTTTTGCTTCTTAGACAAGAGTTCACAACCATGATTACAATACATCAAATCTAGACAACAGATGATTGTAATATACATGCACCAATTGAGTGGGTTAATGGTTCTATTAACATTTCCAATCTTTATATGTTACCACGAATGAATAGATACCAACGTTTAAATTTGTTATTTTATGCATGTTACTACGAGTTAATAATAATTAATTATTTAACAAAATTATGATAATTAAATTGTATTAAATCTTAATAAAATTACATTATAAAAATAATATTTTATAACAATTATGTACTAATATACTTGGTAAAAAAGCCACTTAGATTTTTATTTTTAAAGAAAATTACATTATAAAAACCTATTATTAATTGGGTGAATGTTTATTTCTTCCATCTCTTTCCAAAATTGGAGGTTGGTAAAGACATGTAAGTTCTAGTGCATCTAAAGGCGAGACAGCATATGAATAAAATCTTGGCGAGGCCTACACAAAACCTCCAAAGGCTTAGCCTTTGACATGGTAACAACAAGTGCTTGGCTCATATCCACCTCCCTCTCCCCCATCTTTCCCCATTCAAAGCACTGAACCAGACCACCCACTGCCAACGAAATAGTCCTTATCCCCATGCCGGCGCCTGGACAAGCTCTCCTCCCAGCTCCAAACGGAACATACCTGAACCCTTCTCGCTCTCCCAACATCCCTTCGAATCTTTCGGGCTTGAATTTCATGGGTTCCTCCCAAACACTCGGGTCCCTGTGCAGCGACCAGATGTTCACCAGCACCATCGTCCCGCGCGGGATGTCGTAGCCGCCGACTGTGCAGTCGGCGTTTGACAAGTGAGGGAGCAAAAGCGGCGTGGCGGGGTATAATCTAAGAGTCTCGTGTATAACACATCGGAGGTAATGGAGTTTTGGGAGATCAGAGTCGTTTATTAGACGGCCATGTCCGACGTTTTTGTCGATCTCGGATCTTAATTTGTTCATGGCTTCTGGGTTATTTAGAAGCAGTGACATTGCCCATTCCATGGTGATCCCTGATGTGTCTGTTCCTCCATTGAACAGCATCTGAATATAGAAAGTGAAATTGTTAAGCGAAATGATCTGCCATTTGATAGAACTAAGTAAGATTATTATATATATATATGTATGCACACACACACACACATATATTGATGTGGTTACCAGCAAGACGCTTTTTATGATATCGTCTGTGTAAAATTCAGGGTCAGAATCTTGAAGTGACAAGAGGATTTCAATCACTGAAATCTCGTCTTTCAAAGAAGAACTTCTTCCCTTCAATCGAATCTCATCGATCAGATTCTGCATATATTCATCTCTCAACCTACGCATCCTTATCGCAATCTTCTCCAACCCTTTATATCCAATCAACCTCAGAAAAGGAATGAAATCACAGACACCCATTGACATGCTCGGGAAAAATCTCTCCTTGAACTCCGCCAGAAACTGGTTTTCCTTCTCCATCTCCGCCTCCTTTCCTTCAACCCCGCGCTTCCCTGCAATTATTCTCAACATGATATTCGCAATCGTGAGACAGAGCAGACGCTTCAAGTCAACCTTCTGGACGCCATTAGAGCAGATCTTGAACAGCCTGCGACAAAGGATAGCAACTTCTTCTTCTCGGACACTTGAATATTTCTGAAGACTGCTGGAAGAGAACACTTGGAGCACCGTCAGTCGGCGTAGGGTCCGCCAGAGGTCACCGTAGGGAGCGAATCCATAGACAGTGTAATTGTAACTAAGGTGATCTCCGGCGACAGATCGAGGCCTGTTGGCGAGGACGACGTCGTTTTTGGTAAAACACTCTTCGATAGCAGAGGGAGAGGAGACAACGAGGACAGGGAGAGAGCCGAAGTGAAGATAAAGAATTGGACCGTACTTGGATTTAAATGTATCCAAAGCATGGTGCAGAGGTTTGTTGATGAGATGGAGGTGGCCGATGATGGGAAGAGCAGGGGGAGATGGAGGCAGACTTTGGTTTCTGCGCAGTAGAAGTTTGGTTAAGAAGAAAAGGAAGAGTATAAGAGGAAGAAAATATGGTGAGATTTCCATGGTCAACCAGAGCAAACTCCATTATTCAGAAATTTTCCTTTATGTTTCTTGACGGGTCTCGAAATTGAAGTAGGTAAGCACGTGTTGCTTATCTTCAATTGGCGGAGTATGGACAAAAAGTACTGAATTTCTCATATCTTATCTACAAATGGATGAATATTTTCTGGTGTAAAGATGATTTTTGGGTTTTGTTCTTCAACACTGGAATCTGCGTCTTCCATATTTTTTGTTTGTTTTGATCTTAATTTATTTACATAAATAAAAACGCAATAAATAAAACTTCAAATAAAAGGATACGCAGAGTGACAGTCTGATTCCAACACAACATTTTCTGTAAAAGAAGGTATTTAAGATAAATTCATCTTGTTTGGTAATGGATTAGTTTTCTACTCTCGAAATCTCATTTTTAAGTGGACTGAATTATTAAAGTACTACCAAAAATTTAAGAATTATTTTTCCTCCACTTGCTGCATCAACGAGTAGTAAATCACAAATTTCTGACAAAAGATGTGGTTCAAGGATTCTATTTTCTAGTACCATGACCAATTTGCTCGGCGGAAAATAATGGGTCAAGCCCACATTTTCTTCATAGTCTGAAGTTCATTACAGAAAAAGAACGGCCCAGTCAAATTTATAGCGGAGAGAGTAGTTTTAAGTCATTTCCTTTTTTTTTTTTTTTTTCTTTGAATGAAATTAAATCATCATAAAATTAATAGGTTTATTCTATTTTCAAATTATTCTGAGAGAATTTTGTTCAGCAGCTGAATTGACTCTGATTCTCTGAAGGTGTCGGTCTTTTTATATATATATATATATATATATATTTTTTTTGTTGGAATGATAAGTGGCATTTTGGATGTTATTGATGGGCCGTACTGGGTTTCAATGGTCAATAAAGCTCGGTTTTCTCGATGCAAAAGCAACACAGAGCCAACCTGCTGAACTTATATGTCTTCGGCCCTTTACGTTACGTCAGATCAGATATGCTCTCAGCCTTTTCTATTTTTCCACACCACCACACCCTCCGGAGCTTTAATCATTTTTCTCTTGATACATTTTTAAAATTTAAACCCAGACAATTTTGCGACGGAACGACGTCGTTTTTCCAAGCACAGTACAAAATATTTAATAAAATAATAACTCTTTGTGCTGCAATTGAAAAAAGTTAGACTGCATTTTTTAATTATTAAAGAATACTTCTTACACTTAAAATATAATAAATTTATTGAAATTAAATAATTAAATCTAATATTATAATTCAATAAAAATTCACTTCAAACAATATATATATATACATTGTCAAATAATTTATTTGTGAATTAAGTATGAAATCTGACAGAATTAAAACTCATAATCTAACAAAAACCCACTTCAATATTTGTGTGTAAGAAGCTGGAGACGGTCACCTACTACTTTATGGTAAAGTTTTACACATACTTAGAAGTGTTGGCAAAAAGTTAACAAAAGTCTTTAAAAGGAGCATGAAGTGGAACAAAATTTGCAAGCAAAGATTCAAAGCAAAAGCTTTTAACTCCCTTGATTTTGAACGTTAGTTCCGCCGAAGTGGTACTTTAGTGGGCTGCAATTAATATGAACTTTAAAAATTTTCAATTTTAACATTTAAGAGATTTATTAATAAAAAAATATTAACTTAAATTTGTAAACATTCTCCGATATATCATTATGGCTTTTTTTACCAACTTATTTAGAAGTGGAATTCTGACGGAATTATGTAATCTCGATTGCCTTGATTAATTTCTTGAAGATCAATTACTTGATAAAATATATTGAAATTTACATATATGAGTAACAATTATAAGATATAAAAGATGGACCGTATGAAATCCAAATTTAAAACCATACCCAAAATTTGGAAAAGCATGAGGATGCGATCCACGAGAATCAAGAAGAAGCAAAGCATACCCCCCCCCCCCCCCCCCAACCGGTTTAACAAGATGCCCGCAAACTAAAAACCCCGTACCCGACTTTGACCCGCACCATCATCATCATCATCATCATCAAATCTAAAATCTAACCTCAAAACTCTCTCGGTGAGGTCGTCTTTTTCTTTTCACATTTTCCGATAAACTATAGCGAAGCTAGGTATATATTTAACTCATTTTGATCATCTACACATAAACAAAACAAGAACAAATTCCCAGTTGATTCAACGATTGTGAAGAGGATCTGAAGCGTTGGGAACTCTTCTCTTGTTTGAATACACCATGTCAAATGAGTGCTTGAAGCTTCGATGTCGTTTTTGCTGCTGGTGTCGATGGTGATGGTGATGGTGGTGATCTTCCGGTGCGGGGTTCTGGTTGTTTCCGGCTACGACGAACTCCTCTTGATCCGTCTCGGCAGAAACTAACAATGATTTGACGATCAGCAAGATGAAGATTATCATTATTACGAGTTTCTGCGCCAAACCAAGTTGCAGAGATGGACGAAAATGCATTTTTAACACCATCTTTACTGCACCCAGATAAGATTTTTTCGAGAAAACAGAGATGGGTTCTTCTAATCTTCAGTGCATTGAAGTGAAATGAGAATACGATAAAGATTGGAAAGAAGAAAAACAAGAAAACACTAGCAAGCAAAGTTACGGCTTGGTTGGAAAATGCTGTAATAAGCCATGGTAGAAAAAGAGAAGAGTAAAAAGAGAAAAGGTGAGGCGTAGAGTGTTATTGAGTATACCCTGCAAACAAGGGACACAACTCACAATGGAACTTTTCTTTTCTTCTTTTATTTATAAGTATACATATGTGTGTCTGTGTGTGTGTGTGTGTGTGTGTGTGTTTGTGTAAAGTATAGATTTTTAGGGAGAAAGAAAAGAAAAGAAAAAGAAAAAGAAAAAGAAATTGAGCTTTACGAGAACTTTTCTTGCTACTCTGCTTTTGTTCTCGCTTTCAGTCCATAAAATAAGGTGAGTCTAAATCCAGCTTAATATAGATAGCATGCAGGAGGAGTGTAGTATACAGATCTTGGCTCTTGTGCTTTTCTTCTGTTTGTCTGGAAGTTGTTTGTCTCCTGCCGAAAAATATAAATTTTATCTTTCCATCTTCTTCCTTTAAAAGTCCAAGCAATATTTTCTCAATTTCACCTCGATAAATTTTTCTTTTTTTAAAAAAAAGTTAAACATGGTTTTTTTGGTATTTCTAGGAATGTCATCAAAATATAATTTTTTCTGTAAAAATATCCTATTTCATTTTTAACTCTTTAAAAATATTCAAATTACATTCTAAAATTTTTTAAAAAATTTAAATTAACTATCAACTTTTAAAGATATACAAATTATCTTCTTAACATTAAATAAAATTAACACCGTACATGCGGACGATGATATAATATATTTTTATCTATATAGACAGACATCACGCAGATGATACGTGAAATCATTTAAAAATGTTAGGTTTGTGTTCTAAAAATTATTTTTTTGTAAATAGATAATATGTTTTTTAAAAAATTTGAACTCATAAAATTTAAACAAGAGTACAAAAATCTTGACTGCTAAGTCGCGTGTTGATAATAAAATATAATTTTGTTCATAAAAAGATTTTTATCTAGGAAATTTGTTTTAAACTTTAAAAATATTAAATTTTTACACATTTAAAATATAAAAAATAGCTTTAGATTCATATTTTCAAATTACCCAGAGGGAATAACGAACTAAAAATTACTACTGAAAAATTTAAAGAAATTAAGATAATAAGCTTTTTTATCTTGTTCAAATGAGTTTATTTTGATTTAAAAGAAATTTATATGAGTGTTTATCTTTGGGCCATTTTTTGAACTTAAAGCATCAAAGAGAAGATGTCTACTTTTTTTCTTAAGCAGTATAAGAAAGGCAATTTGTCTTTAATTTACACTTTCAAAAAATGTATCAATCATCTTTAGAGAAAAATAAAAATTAAAAAAAAAAACTAGAAAATCTCAGTTTATGTATTGTATTTCTTTTAAAATAATTATAACAGATTTTTATTAAAAATAAAATAATATACATTTTTTTTTAAAAACCCAAGTAATTAATGTAATTAAAAGTAACTAATTTATGAGGTTATTTTTTTATTGGATAATATATAGATACACACACACTGTATAGATACGGGTACATGTACGAAAATGATGGATGGTGCTACAAGTAGAAATCTTCTTTTCTTTTTTTTTTTTTTTTTTTTTTATGGGAATAAACGAAAAACAACAATCTTTGCTTAAAGTAGACGTTTTTGAGTAGTCAAATCAGGCTCTCTCCAACCATAAACACTTTGAATATATATATATATATATATATATGTATGAATTCAACCTGCAACTGCAACAAATTAAAGACTGCTGGCTGCATCTTAATTATATTGTCTTTATATTATTTATCAATTAATAACACAGAAAGTATGTAAGTATATAAATTATGATTATTAGAACCACTAGTACTTGTCTTGCTTTATCTGACCATTAATGGAAAAATAAATCAGAAGAAATGTTGGTCATGCTTTGATCCCACATCTTCTCTGAGTAATTGAACATACGTATATAATTAATTTAATTTTAATTTTAATTTTACGCTTTTTCTTTTTTTAGTCAGAATTAAATATTTGAATGCGTACAAAAAGTAAAACATTTTAAAATGTTTTATTTTTCAAAATTAATGAATTTTATGAGCATGCACGTCTCTTCTTGAAGGCCCAATAACAAAGGATCGGTTCAGCCTGTTCTTTAAAAATACGAACAATAATTATTCTTCATTAAAAAAATATATATTATAATAATAATAATTTTAAAAATTAAAAATTTTATTAAAAGCACGTTATTTTTAATTTTTCATCATTAAAAAAAAATATATATATATATATGTGATTTTAATATTTAAATTTTAGATTAGATTGGACGATTCGATGGAGTAAAGATTTCTTTTTTATGTAACAAATGTTTAACCCGCAAAAAAATATATCATTAACAGTCAGCTGGAGGCCCAAAAATAAAAATGGATCTGATCAAGTAAAGGTTTATCCAACGACTATAAATTGTTGCATCACCAAGTTCTCGTATGTGCATTTAATCCACGGCTGAACAGTGAGCATGGGGAAACAAAAGTTTGAATCAAGCTTTATGTATATCTATTTAGAAAGTATTGATATTGTATTATAATTAATGCGTATATATCATATAATTAATAAATTTATAAATTCATTATTCATCTCCACTCTTATTTATACAAATACTTTTTTTAATTTACAAAAACATCTATCAAGTGGATTGACCATTTAAATTGGGAAGCAAAACCAACAATCAAGAATCAAAATCTGTTTATTAAGAACTGCAAACTAAAATCTAATTCTAAATCAACTCCTCATTTATAAGCCAATAAAATTAATACAAGCTTTGTAAAGAGATACTTGATTTATAGACAGAAGAATTACACCCTTAGAATTTAAGAATTGAGAAGAGAATCAGCTACCAAACAAAGAAAACCTCTAACCAAGTTAAAATGGTGTTCTGAATTCAGATCAGAGTCTCCATCATGTGTTAGTAGCTAGGGTTCATAATCACATTCATTCCCCCATAGCCAAAATGATATTGACAGTGCAAAAATACAGCATCGCCCAAAACTCGAATCCACATCACAAAACTCCATTGTCAAAATTACAAGCTCAACAATACGTTGTCTTGTGTCGATTTAGTCTGTCTGATCTGCAACTTTTCTCCCAGTCAAGATTTTCATTCTTGAACAGCTTCAAAATATGAAAGTGGTACTTCTGGAGGAGAAGGCATAGTTGCCACAAACTTGAACTGTGTTGAGAGAATAACATCAGGTGACCATTTTAACAATGTGAAAAAGAAAGATTGTTAACCACTGAATTTTCATGATGATCCATACATATACCTTATGCTGCTTATACTTGTCTCTCACAGCTTGCAGGGCACCACCTTTCCTACTCAGATATAAGTCATGGATGACAAGAACACACTCCCTCAATTCAGCCGCCTTGTACTTTGAATATTCTTGCAATGCAACACTCTGTAGAACATACGGAATTTTAATAATGACATTCGATATATTGAGTATTATTTACACAATCCTCTGAATTGATTAAACACCAAATGATTATTGCAAAATCCCATTTGAAATCAATTACTTACCCACGGATTCACCTTTGGCCGAAGTATAAATCTTGCCAAAAACACAACAGAAGCAGCCACCAAAGAAGGCAAGAATTTCACAAACCCATAGTCTAACAAGCTTAACTCTGCAAGATAATAGCTCAAGAACTCTAGCTGCAAATTACAAGTCTGAAAAAAACACAGAGAAAAAGAAAAAACCGTGAGCAAATTACTGCAACGTTTGGCATACTTCCCAAAAGTAATATATATATATATATAAACTTACTTTGTAATCCTCTTGTGCAACCATGTTCAATCTCCTGCAAACCGAAATGACGGGAAAGATGGTCAGTACACTGAAGTATAAGTTTTGATTTTATATCAGCATGAAATCTCAACACTGAAAAGTTTTTTGTGCTGGACAGTTTCTGACCTTAAAAATGTCTTCACTGTGGGACTGCCCAGTTCAAAGCTTAGTGATTTGAGTATATCAGCCTCCATCTTCACCACCTCTTCCTTGGTGTATGTATTATCTGTTATATAGCAGAAGTCTTCCACGTTTGGAGGGGTGATCTCTTCATATTTTCTACGTATAAAAATCGTAAACAATAAGCATGAAACAGAAAGAAACGTTTCAAAGAAATGAACCGGGAAGAAAAGGCTCGGACGCTTACGAAGCAATGAGCATTGAAGAAACACCCAGTAGCTGAAGCTTCTGCCTGTTGAGAGTGTTCATAGACAGATATCTATCAATGTAGTTAATGGTGAGATACAGAGTGTCTGAGACAAGTTTGTACTCCTCAGCAACCTCCACCAGCCAATCAACCAAAATCCCTCTCATATTTGCAGTAACATCTTTCTGAACCTTTTCAATGTAATCAGGTAAAGGTCTCCTCTTTGGCTGCATCTGAATATCAACACACCATGGAAGATCAGACCCAGTCAGCTAAAACCTATAACTTTTCTTAGAAACCCAAAATTCCAAAATCTTCCGTAAAACTTTCACCCTTTTGAAATTGGAAAGTATAATTGCACTGGTTATCATCTAATGGTCATATTATATATATAAAAAAAAAAAAAAACTCAAAGCCGATAATTCGCATCAGAGCACTAAAAATGCAAGGCGTCTAATTAGATTAAGATTAGACCAAAAGTCCCAAAATTGAGACACAATAATCAGATCAACTACTTCAGAAACACATCATGATAACATAGAGCGTTCTCTGTCTCAACCAAGAACAAGATGCAGTCGTTGTAGTTTCGATCTCACTTACCTCCATATTATGCAGATACTCGTAGATATCAGATACATAAGGACTACACAACTGAGGATCATCAGATTTGGAATCAATCTCAATCTTCACATCCGCCCTCACCTTCTTCAACGTTGGCATCAATGCCTTCTTGGCCTTGGGCTTACATTTCTGCTTCTGCACCTCCGACTCCAGACTTGGATTCACCGAAACGACAACATTTGACAGATGAGGAAGCTCCCCTAACACTACCCTTTTCTTATTCACCGGCTGCTCCTCCATCGCCGTCCCTGCCGCGGCTCTCTTCCTCGCGGCCCTGGTGATCCTCACGCACTTCTCTTGCTCCGCCATTGGCCTTGACTCTCTGGCAACGGGCCTTAACCGCTCTGAACCTTTGACGGAGAGATAGTGGGTGAAAGCAAAAGAGAAGATGAGAGCGGAGAAATGAAGAGGAGAGAGGGGAAGATAAAAGGATAATGAAGCGCCATTTTTTACGATTTGAAAAACTTGGCGCTTGCCGCTAGTTATTTGAGAAGGAGGGGGGGGAGGGAGGGACTTGTTTGGCTTTTTTGAATTTGATGAGTTGAGGGACCAAAATTAAATGATAAAATTTTAGGGCTTTCAATTTTCAAAATTAAAAGAAAAATCTCGGTTTTGGGATTTGGGCTTGAAAAAATTTGAGAGTTCCCGGGTGAGTTAAAATACTTGTTTTAGTTTTGAGAATCCGCGGGCTGTTTTGCGCCTTTCTCATAAATATATCATCGGATTCTTAATTGTTCTATTTTTTAAAGTTTGAAGAATCAAGATCTTCAATTTTAAAATGCATAAATATTAAAATATTTGGAAGGACAAATCTTTAAATATTAAATTATTTAACATAATTTTACTCATAAAATAATAAGGAAAATTTATGGTGATTTTTTGGTATATCAATCCCCGCCATTTTATACTGATTTTATTCTTGATTTTGTTCAATTAATTTGACTTTATATTGACCGAGTTATTATAATTGGATAGAGATGGTATTTTCAAAAAAATATATATATTTAATGACATTGCATAAACATTTATATATATATATATATTTTTTCATTTTTATTATTAAATTACTTTCATTCTCTTCTACTTAATAATAAAATCATCCTACTTTTAAACTCTTCTACTAAATTGTCTTTTTATTTTAAATAATTTATACATGTATGATATATAAATACAATGTATTTAACAATAATGTGTAAAAAATATTAACTTAACTAATTATGTAATGTCCAATTTTAATTTACTGTAAATTAAATTAATTCATGCAATTTTTTTTAAATTTTTTAATTTTAATTTAGTATAAAAATAAAAAAAAATTAATAGATGATGAAATTAAAAATGATTTTGGAGATATCGATGAAAATTTGGGTTCTGAATGTATTTTTGAAAGAAAATTCAAAAAATGAAATCTCAAAATGCAATTTAAAAAATTTATGTCACGTAAGATACCCGATCAGCAGCCCTGACGAAACAGAATGCGTTGCGTGGCAACGGACACTGACGCGGTGCCACACAAGAGGTCACGTGGGCGATCCGCGTACCAATGATCAAACGGTTCAGATTCGTTCCCGTGCGCACGGACGACCTGCATGCGTTTTCTCTTCAAACGCAATTAGACAGTCAAATTTAAACACGATCGGACAGTGCAGATTAGATCGCAATGAATGGTCCAGACTATATCGTGATGAACGGTCTAAATTCACTTCATATTTGATCGCGATCGGACGGTTCAGATCAAATGCAATGGATAGTCCAATTTAAATAGGGACGGATATAAATAACCCTATTCACATCAAACCCTAACCTTAGCCAACAGACACCCTCGTCGGAGAAGAAGACCTAGTCACCGGGAAGGAGAGCCGCTGCTATCCGTCGCCGCGCCGAAGCTACTTCCGACTACCAAAAGCGGTAAAAATATCCCCCTTTTGCTCGTAATTCAATTTTAAACACCCCCATGGTCAAATCGGAGTAAAATGACTGAACAATTGGCCAAAAACTAAGGGTAAAGTTCGACGGTGGTACCGCGAAAAATTTCACAAAATGCCTCAGATTAAGCCTTTTTCGATTTCTGTTCGACGTAATTTTTTCACCATTGTGATCACCATTTCCTTCACTACAGGTTGACCGAAGTAAAACACCCAACTGCAACGTGAGCCGGAGGAGTCGCGGCATCGGATAGCCCTGCCCGCCGGTGAGTTTCGATTTTTTGTACTTTTTCGGCCAACCGAAGTCCTTTAACATATTTTTTCGCAGGGATTGATGCAAAATCGGCCGAATTCGGACAAAAACGGTCGAAAACAGCCGACCCAAAGAGGATCGTCACCGCAGGCAGCACTGTTGTCGCCGGAGCACAGCAGAGCCGCTGTGCCGGAATTTCAGAATTGGCCAAAATTGGGTTCTGAGACTGATTTTGGATTTTTTGAGACATTTGTAGGTACTTATAGCGCGTTTTAGACCGCCAGTAGGCGCAATCAACAGTTTAATATTTCGAATATCAAATTGAGTAAGAATCTCTCACCATATTCTCTGTTATAGAATTAAAGTCTAATAACAATAAATATGATATTTTGTTACAATTTGAAAAATATTCATAATTAATTACGAATTACTAATGGAGTTCGAATCAGTAATTATCTACTTTTGTTCTATTGATTATTTTTACAGTTTAAATATATGATAGTACCTTATTGATTGATTTTATGGTTTTGAATGCGTGTATTGTTTGTTTTATGTGGTTACGGCTGAATTTAAAAAAATATAAGTTAAAGGTAAATGGAGAATTGTATGATTAAGTGAATAAATAAAACGACAGTCTTACTAGATATTCTGGGAGATTGTGGATAAACCAGGTACATAGAGAAACCCTACCATGAACGTTGTCTCATACTGGACAGGGTATCGAGACTTGGTAATTTAGTGCTCATACTGGACGGGGTATGGGGATGACCCGCTTCATCATCATACTGGATTATGTATCAAGGTTTAGTAATTTGGCGCTCATACCGGACAAGATATGGAGACGACCCGTTAATTGAGAATGTTAAAGGAAATGATTCACGCGTAGTGAGAACATCCATATGAACCCCAATAGATACTAGCAGGCTGGTAAAAAGGGACAGTGGTTATTTTGATTATTTGAATATGAAAATATAATATGTGTTATGTTGCCGATTACATGTGAAATAATTATATGTATAATGTTATTATTTCTATAGAATGTTTTTTGTAAATCTCGTTACAGTAAATGATTTTATTATTAATAAATGCATTTGTTTAATTAAGAGCTCTGTTTGTTATTTTGATTTTCTACCAACATTTATTTTTGTGTCGGTGAGTTGCGTGATATTCTTACTGGGTTAGTGTATCTCATTCCTTATTTAACCATTTGAGATCAAGAGGGGCAGGATCTAAAGTCCAATCCACAAGAGAGTTGTGAATAAAATACTAGTTTTATTTAATTTCTGTTTATTTTTGATTGTGTAAGAAATGTAAACTTTAACTATTTATTCCGTTTCCGCATTTAATTCATAATTTATTTCATTCAGAATTTTCGGGATCGTTACAAATTAATAAATAAAATGACTATAAATTTATTAAACTAATTTTTTTAATATTAAATCATATTTTTAGCCGATTATAATTATCATAACTAAGCAAATTTAGTTATTGAAATATTTTTTCAATAAAAAACATAATAGGTTTAACTAAAACTTGACACAATCCGATAACTATAATTATATTGATATATGAATAAATTCAGTCATTTGTTTTAGTAAATCAAATATTATAAACTGATCACTATTAGTTTATAACATATTTACTAAATGACAAATTATGTATGTTCAATAAAATTTAAACTCGTAATATTTTAATAAAATATAAAAATTTTAATCAATATATCATTATGTTGCTAGTATTATTAAACTCATTAATTTATAATTAATTAAATCTTATTGCTAAAACCAGGACAATATATTTTCATTTAATAATAAAAAGTATCGTATTAACATTAATATTATTTTATAAACAATAAAAGTATTATGGCAATTTTATTGTAAATTAAATATAATTTTTTTTATTAGTCAATTAGTTTACATGCACAAATTATTTGTTATTATGATACTGGTAAAAATAAATATCGTTCTTTAACAGTTAAAGTAATTACATCTTCATTTTACAAAAACTAACTACTTTTAGCAATGGAAAATATGTGTAGACAAGAACATTTAAGAAGTGAACAAATATTATAAAGAAGGAAACAAAGAAAGAGATGAAAAAATAAAATGGAAAAATAAAAATTAAATAAGTCAGATTGTGTTCCTATATATATATATTTATATTATGTTTAACATTTTTGTTTGTACATTACATAATTAATAAATATTTAAATATATTAAAAATAAATAAATAACACATCTTCTAATAGTAAAAATATCAGAAAATCACTTGATAAATCTTCCCTAAATCCCGACTACCATTTTTAGTGATGATTTTGGACGTGTGTACAGAATATGTATGTAAATAAATTAGGAGGTGATTGTGTTTCCTCGAGTCGTTACTGAAACTAGAAACAGGGACCCGGCAAGACCTTAAAAGAAAACTGAAGAGAAATTGGGCCCAAAAAGACAAACCAGAATTAAAACATATTGATCAAAGGAAATCAAGTTATCACGGGTTAAACGTCAGTGATATACTTTAAGATCTTATTTTTTTTTTTTTTAAGTTTTTAAATAATAATTTAGAATGAATCCATCACATTTATGAATCTCAACTCATCGATACTTGTACAACACTTAATAATTACTTTATATTCGTATATATATATATATATGGTCAATATTTCTTACTGGACTTCAAATGGCTGATGGAGTGAAATGAGACAAATAGAGTTCAAGGAGTGCTCTTCCTCCATGTTGCCCTCCTGTGAATGAATCGTTTCCTGTCACATAAATATTTCACCATCACAAATCTTATCACATACATACCTGTATATATGTATACATAAATGAGTTATACAACGTTTTCCAATGTAGTGTCACTGAAAATTAGTGTCCTAAGTGTTGCACCTATTTCGGGTTTCCTTTGAATCAGTGTATGTGTTTGTGAAAATAATATTAAAAGTTACAATATATATATATATATATATATATATATATGTATGAGTGTATAGCTATATCACCTGTTGGATAAAGATGGGTCCACGGAGACAAGTTGACGTCAATGGCTTGTCCAACTCCAAACTGATCTGGAGGTTGATGATGAACATTGACATTGTTATTGTCACCCTCCAAACAACCTTCACCAGAGCTCATCTGATGATCATCCACGTTCATGTTTTGTCCATGAAGTATACTTGACGGTGGCGCTACCATCATCTGATGATGATGATGATGATCATGACCTATAATTTGCGGCTCATCATCTCTGCATATATACATGTATATATCCATATTCCATCACTTGTAAGTTCAGCCACATCTACATCCATTTATATATGTGTGTGCGCGTGTGTGTGGATATTATCACCTAGGAGGTGGAGGAGGAAGAAAGCCATTGGAGTCCAAAAAATTAAGGATATGAGCTTGTGGGTCTTTTTGTGGAATCCAATCCAGTATATTGCTTGAACTTTCTGTCATAAAACTATTGACATTTGTTGTTTCCGGATGAGGAACCTGCACCTAATTCATTACCAACTTTAATTAGTTCCTAATTATAATATATATATATATATATATCATATATGTATGTGCCTGTATGTGTGTAGAGTTTACCTGTGGTGGTGGTGGACCAGGAGAACTGTATCTATCCTCCAAAACTTGCTGCAGCCCATAATCATATTACAATCGATTATCTCACAGCATAGTACCGAGCTAGCGGGCATATATATATATACATACTATATCAGTAACTAATATTTGAGTTATATATAATGTACCTTTTGCAGGTGAACACGTTTTAAACTTTCTTGGAGGATCTGCTCCCGGTACTCGGCTTCACACAACGTTGTGATTTCACGTGGATCACCTTCATATATCCTATATATATATATATACACACATGAAGAAAGATCACTTCTTGATCTCTTTAATTACATACTTGCAATAGAAATTAGCGGCCAGCTGGGTTTTTTCTCGAGCCTTGAAAAGAAAAGGTACCTTAGTCGTTTTTCCATCTCCATTATTTGGGACCTGTGTTTGAGGATTTCTTGTTGAAGTTCCTGCATTTATTAGTATATATGAGATAGTTAAGGTTAAGTTTATATAATATATATATATGTGTAGTTTGACGGATTCGCAAATTCTATTTGAAATAATAGAGAATTGGTTTTGCCAATTATCGAATTTAAGCTCATTAAATGATGCAAAAACCTCGTGGAAGAATTATACAAATCAAAATTAAGGTACAAAAACCTAACTTAATATACATGACTCCAACTTTAAAAAAATATTAATCGGAAGTACTACCAAAAAAATTAAACCCATGTTATTAATTGAACTTAAGTTTATTACTGAAGAAGAAATGAATTGAGTTGATATCAAATTTAAGCATGAATATAGGAAATTTATCTAAATTATGTTTATTATAAATAAAATGATTCTGTATGTATGTATATATAGAAGTACCTCAAGCTGAGAGTCAGTGCTTTGGGGACTGCAGCTTCACATTATTACAGTTACAGAAAGAAAAATAACAAAAAAATTAGAGAAGAAATCTAGGAAAAAACCAAGTAAGATCACATGTAGGCAAATAATTAAAAACAAAGCAGATGGCAATTTATATATACATATATATATATATATATATATATATATATTCCAAACCTGGGAGCTGGTTGGTATGAAATTTGATCAGCATGATCACAGCTTCTCAACTTACTTAGTGCTTTTAGTAAAAACTGCAAATATTCGGAGACAACTCATTCATGATCTCCAACTAGAAATGCAAACTTTTCTGAACAAATTAAAAAGCTTAATTACTATTTAATGATACTTAAAACGAAGATTTGTACCTCTTTGTTATGCAATCTTAAGTAGACGGCGCCACATAAAAAGAACAAAAATATCATCATTAGAAGAATATAATAAAATAACAAAAGATAAAATACGAAATGTGCAATTAAATTTTATTAATCTTGTTAAATTACATCAATTAATAAAGCATATTATGTACTTAACCATCGAGATTATTAAGTAATGTGTAAGTCGAAGATTTAAGATCCCCGCTCGCCAAAAACAAAAGAATCACCCTCTTACCGTCCTCTTTCGTGCTCCGGAACATTGACATACCTTGCAAGAATTTCTTCGATGCTTCAATAAACCAAAATTAAACCACATAGGGAGTCATTAATCTCAAACTTTAATCTCATGTCATAAATTGGATTTGTATGTATGTGTGTATATATATATAGAAGATGTAATTATGATAAGATATTACCTTTTAGAGCCAGAGAAATGAGTAACTCTTCCAGATGGAGAAAACATGATGAGAGCAACATCAACATCGCAAAGAACAGAAAGCTCATAGGCCTTCTTGATTAATCCATTTCTCCTTTTAGAGAAAGTCACTTGCCTGTTTGTTGTATTCTCTATTCTCTTGATCTGAAGCTTCACTCTTCCCATTAATTAATTTTCCTCCGATAATCACCTCTACCTCTTATTTTCCCCAATCCTTTATTTGTCTCTCCTCCTCCTTTTTTCTTTTTCTCCACTTATATTATTAATTTCCAGCTTCATATATATGGTGGACAGATATACAAATATATATACGCGAGGGTTGCTGCACCGTTCTAAAAGCTCAAAGTTTATAGTAAATTAGGAATAATGTAATCCAAGATTCAATGTTGAAAATCGGGAATAAATGGAATTTGATAAATAATATTAGATCAGGCCTTGGAAATTAATGAAAGAGATATATAAAAAGGAGTTAGAAAGTGAGAGGGGAGTAGAGGAGGAGAAAAGTGGGAGTACGAAATTTGAAACAGATGATGAAGACAGTGGGAGTTTGTCAATGTCAGGCATAAGATGACGAGAGAAAGAGAGAGAAAATGGCGGTGTAAGACGAAGCTGGCTGAAAACTGAATTAAATAAATTTATATACATATTTAGTTTTTTATTAATAATTTAGTTTAAACATAATATTAAGTATTTTGTAGAATTAGATTCTGAATTATTATATATTTTGAATAAGTTTAAAATTAGATACAATTCATTTACAAAACATAAGTTCTGCCAAAAGAAGAATACAAAAAGAAAAATCAAGGAGCGGTGGTTAGAAAGGTCCTCAAATCTGTTACCTTCATAATAATAATAAATAAATAAATATATATATACATACACACATACATACATACATACAGAAAAGAAGTACACGTACACTTCATATATACACAATTATTTTCTTTTTAACCTTAAAAAGAAATTTATACACACATATATATAATCCACACGGATCCCTCATGGGGTTTCGACTCAACCCGTGTTTTGAGTCGGATTTTCCAACAATTTTAAAATTTTTGCATCCTATTTTACTACTTACTGTCATAATTATTCTGAACATTAAAATCTAAAAATTAAGTATAGAAGAGATAATTTATTATTTTTTATTTAAAAATTCATCATTCATAATTATGTTTATCAGAGAAAAATTAACCTCAAAATTACCGAAACGAACTTTTTCTTTTGATGAGTGAGAACAGTCGAAAGAAGCTTCAGAAAGAAGAAAGGAAACATGTACACATATACATTGTGTGTAAGTGATAATGACGATGAAAGTGTTGATGTGACCGAGGCATGAGTTGTGTACGTGGGCGGAACTGGGAGGGTAGGGTCCCAGTGAGCACATGGTGTAGTGCCTTTCAGTTGCGGTTTCGGGCGAGTTTGTCGAGGAGGATATCCACTGCACCCACTCGACCAAGCCTTCGCCACGTGTCATATTTTTCTCCTTTCCCTCGAATGCTAATTGCTGATAAATCTCACACGTGTCCATCTCTCTCTCCTCTCCACACGTGTGAGCTCCTCCCAGTCTCGTTAATTTACAACACAACGTTAAGTTACAGCTTGTAAAAATTATTTTTCCCTGCAGATTCCGGTATGGTGTCCCAAGTTTCAACGCAATTGTAGAATATTAATCTGATTGGTTAATTACTACGTCAAAAAAAAAAAGTTATGTTTATTATATTTTAATGGGTTAGTCCTTTTTTTTTAAAAAAAAAATTGAAAATCACATTTAAATATTTTAAAATCATAACTAACTGTAAAAATGATTAATTTTATTTCATAAAAAAATCGATTTTTTGTTAATTTAATTTTTTTAAAGAAATGTGATATGGATGGGTAAATTAAAATGACCAACACAGCGTTTAATTAAAAACCCCGTTTAGGCCTAGAGCCGGCAGCGGGTTACAGCCAATGGGTCTCCAAATGGGTTCGGACTCAGTTTGGGCTTCTGCAAATATTGACGAGAAAAACACGGACCATTCAATCAAAGCATGATTGATTTAAATAAAACATGACAAAATATGAGTTTAATATCAACGGGAATTTAGGTCTCATCTTATTATTTTTTTACAACATATATTTTTCCAATACAACAAGTCCATCTTGCTTCATATTTTAGAAAGCATTTCAGCCATGGCGGCTCTTGGTCGGCATTTAGCTTGCAGAGGCCTAGCCTTCTGCAAAGTGAAGGAAATTCCTTCAGTCATATCCACCATCTCCTTGTCAACCCTCGTCCACTCAAAGCACTGAATCAACGAGCCAAGAGTCAACCCTATCACCCTCAGAGCCAACCCATCTCCAGGACAGCTTCTTCTCCCATACCCAAATGGCATCAAACGGAAAACATCCTTTACCCCGGTTGTCTCCGAGATCCCTTTAAATCTCTCTGGCTTAAAGTTTGTTGGATCAGTCCAGATATTAGGATCATTTTGTATTGCCCACACGTTAATCATCAGTGTTGTCCCGGCTGGAATACGAAACCCTCCTACACTGCACTCTGCTGATGATTCCTGAGGTGCTAGCAAGGGGGCTGGGTACATACGCATTGTTTCATTTATGATGCTGCGAAGATATGGAAGGTGGGGCAAGTCTGATTCATGAAGAAGACGACCCTCTGATATATGATTATCGATTTCAATTTGGGCACGTTCAAGCTCTTCTGGGTGGTTCAGTAACAGAGAAAGTGCCCACTCCATTGTATTTATAGTTGTATCAGTCCCACCCAAGATAAGATCCTGTATATAAAGTTGCAAAACTATAAAAAGCACAAGGAAATTTGTGGATTTTACTTGATAATAAGTTTGAAATCTTACTAGCATAAGGCCTTTGATAATCTCGTCACTGTAATATTCAGGCTCCGATTCTTGCAGCGATAGCAGGACATCAAGCATCGTCTCCTTCCTCCCTCCATAATAACTATCAGCTTTCATCTTCCTTCTTCGCTCTTCCATCAACTCCTGCGTGAACCCATCTCTCTTCGTTTGACACGCTATCATCCTCCTCTCAATATTCCAAGATTTAATCCATGGAAAGAAATCTCCAATAGTAGTTGCACTACCCAACTTAAAAGTCTCTACATGAAACTCACGAAATCGATTTGCTTCTTCAAGGTCTCCTACGTTCTTACCGTAGTAGCTCTTTCCTGTTATCATTCTCATCATCATGTTGAGCGTCAACTCGAACAACAATGGTCTCAAATCAACAACGCGTTCTTGACTATCCAAGAGGGTGCGAATCATCATCCTCATCTCGTCGGCTCGGATGTCGTACAACATTTGGAGGCGGGTGGGTGATAAGAGCTCGAGGGAGGCGATTCGCCTGAGGTTCCGCCAATGGTCGCCGTAGGGTGCCCAAGAGATGGTGGTGAAATTGTAGGCCAAGTGTTTGCCGATCAGAAATCGGGGACGATTGGCGAAAACAATGTCGTTTTTGGTGAGACACTCTTCAGCGGCTGACGGCGAGGAGACGACGAGGACTTTGCGGGACCCAAGTCGGAGCAGAAGAACATGGCCGTATCGCTTGGCGATGCGAGAGAGAGTTGCATGAATGGGTTGCTTGAGGAGATAGAGATGGCCGATGATGGGTAAACATGGAAATGGCGTTGGTGGGAGATTCTGGATTTTGTTCAGAAAGTGCTTGGTGAAGATGGAGAGTACGATGAGTCCTAAAATGGAGTAGAGATACCAGACTGCCATGATTAACCGACTCGCTCAATGGTTTTTTCGTTTGAGGATGAAACGACTCAAGTTTTGAGGATATTATCTTTCAACGATTGATTTTATAGAAATTCTTAAAAGTGCTTAAAATGGTATTATAAAAAAAGTATTAAGTATTCATGTACACAAATTCATTTTTATGTATGTTGGAAAAAATCTCCACTTTCCCAATTAGGAGATAACTTGTCAAAAAGAGAGGAAAATTAATGTATTTGCATTCTCCTTTTATTATTTCATGATAAGAACAACTCATCAAATTATAGATAGACATGAAAAAAATAAATACTTGTCACTTTATAAATCACTCATAAATTCAACTTATTACATTTAATTCAATGGACTCAAAAATTTAATTCATTAATGTTTTAATAAAATTTTAATAATTAAATTGAATTTGGTATCAAAAAGTTAATTTATTATGATTGATTCAATAAACTCCAGAATTTAATTCACTTAACGTTTTTATAGAGCTCTAATAATTAAATTAAATTTAGTACCAAAAAGTTAATGACATATCTGAATAAAAATAACGGTAAAGTTTTACTTAATTTAAAAAAAAAAATCACAAATTATATATAAAAATCTGAAAAAAGTATAAGTATTCATTTTAATCACTTCGGATACACACACACACATATATATATATGCACATATAACATAAACAATACCTTTCCGTGGTCACAGGTTTTATTGGAGCAGGAACTGATATGGGACTATAGACTCTTGAAGAAAGCAGGAATATGAGATTATGCCAGTACACTGTTTTGAGTGGGAGAGAGTTCGTGGTGGAGATGGCTGAACGGCTTGGACTCGCTATACCCAAGGCTCTGCTATTAATAGCCAAGAGTAGACCATGTTTAAGGATGGTGAATCTTCTTTCTCAAATTTGAAATAGTTTAGCCAATGTTCAAAGAAAATATAAACAATAAATATAATCTAGAACTGTAAAATATATAAGTTTAAAACGAAAAGGAACTTCCGGCTTCATCTTATTATTTATTTACAACATACATTTTTCCAATACACCAAGTTCATTTTGCTTCATATTCCAGAAAGAAGGTCAGCCATGGTGGCTCTTGGTCGGCATTTAGCTTGCAGAGGCTTAGCCTTCTGCAAGGTGAAGGAAACTCCTTCAGTCATATCCACAATCTCTTCATCAACCCTCGTCCACTCAAAGCACTGAATTAACGAGCCAAGAGTCAACCCCATCACCTTCATAGCCAACCCATCTCCAGGACAGCTTCTCCTCCCATACCCAAATGGCATCAAACAGAACCCATCTTTTGTTCCGGCACCAGCTGTCTTCAAGATCTCTCTAAACCTCTCTGGCTTAAATTTTGTTGGATTTGCCCAAACGTTAGGATCATTTTGTATTGCCCATGCGTTAACCATCAGTGTCGTCCCGGCTGGAATGCAAAAGCCTCCGACACTGCACTCCGCTGATGATCTATGTGGTGCTAACAAGGGGGTTGCTGGGTACATACGCATTGCTTCATTTATGATGCAGCGAAGGTATGGAAGGTGGGCCAAATCTGATTCATGAAGAAGACGACTCTCTGATATGTGATTATCGATTTCAATTTGGGCACGTATAAGCTCTTCTGGGTGGTTTAGTAACAGCGAAAATGTCCACTCCATAGTACTTATAGTCGTATCAGTCCCAGCCAAGAGAAGAATCTGGACACAAAATTGTAAAAATTATAAAATATACTAGCCTTACAGGCTACCAGCTAAAGAAAATTTATAGACTTAACTTCAACAATTTTGAACTTATAATATTTGTCGATGAAATATTACCAGCATCAGGCCTTTGATGATTAGATCACTGTAATACTCTGGCTCTGATTCTTGCAGGGACAACAAGACATCGATCATTGTTTTCTTCCTCTCTCCATCGCAGCTATCAATTTTCATCTTCCTTCTTCCCTCTTCTATCAAATCCTGCATGAACCCATCTGTCTTCTTTTGACACTCTATCATCCTCCTCTCAACATCCCAAGATTTAATCCACGGCAAGAAATCTCCAATAGCAGTTAAACCAGCCACCTTTGAAGTTTCTACATGAATCTCACGAAAACGATTTGCCTCTTTGACGTCTTCCACGTTCTTGTCGTAGTAACGCTTTCCGGCTATCATTCCCATCATGGTATTAAGCGTCGACTCGAAAAACGATGTTCTCAAGTCAACAAGGCGATGTTGACTATCCAAGAGGTTGCGGATCATCGTCCTCACCTCGTCGGCTCTGATGTGGTACAACATTTGGAGGCGGGCGGGTGACAAGAGCTCGAGGCAGGAGATCCGCCGGAGATTTCGCCAATGGTCACCGTAGGGTGCCCAAGACATGATGGTGAAATTGTAGGCCAAGTGTTTACCGATCAGAAAGTGAGGGCGGTTGGCGAAAACGATGTCGTTTTTGGTGAAACACTCTTCAGCGGCCGACGGTGACGAGACGACTAGGACTCGGTTGGATCCAAATTGTAGAAGAAAAACACCGCCGTTTCGCTTGGATATGCGAGAAAGAGTTCTGTAGATGGGTGGCTTGAGGAGGTAGATATGGCCGATGATGGGTAGACATGGAAATGGGGTTGGTGGAAGATTCCGGATTTTGTTAAGAAAGTGCCTGGTGAAGATGGAGATTGCCAGGAATATCAAAAGGGAGTAGAGATACCAGACCGCCATGTTTCTTTTCGAGAATGAAGTCACTCAAACGATTGAGTTCGGTCCTTGGATTTACTATGCACAGTGATTTCACATTTTCCACGCACTAACTAGTTGTTAATTAATATAATAGAAAATTGAATACAAGATAGTCGGTTGTGGTCGTTTTAGTAACGTCCATACAATAAATAATCCAAATTAGATGAAAGTTTTTTAGATTTTGTTTCAAAAATATTATAGATAAAGAGTGTAGACAAAAATTAAACTATTTTTGAATTAAGCATAAAGGGTATATTTTTGGGTTTTTAATAATAATGTGAGCTGGGTCGAATATGTATTTCAAAGTTTGATCAGTACAGAAATTGTTCAAAAATGGTATCAAGAAAAGGTAAAAGTCCGCATACGCATAATATGTACATACATATGTGTATAGTAAGAATCTTCGCATTCCATTTTAGTAGATAAATTGTTTTAAATATATATATATATATATATATATATATATATTTGCATTCTCACAATTTATGACAATATATAGTAACCTATATTTTATCTTGTTTAGATATTAAGTCGCGCATATATATATTAGAATTAGTACAGTTTTTACTAAATATGTACATAACCTATAATTCAATTTAAACTTACTATATCATATAAAAAATAAAAGTAATGATTAATAATAATAATAATAATGATAATAAGTAAAAAAAATATTAATCATAACATATTTGGAAAAAATCTTCATATTTCAATTTAAGAGATAAATTGCTAAAAGAAAGAAAAATAAACATATTTACATTCTCATTTATCAATTCATGACAGGAACACATTATTAAACTATAGATAGACAAAAGAAAAATAAAATGCATTATGTATCTGTCACTTTAGGAGTATATTATTAGTTGACACTAGATGACTTATAATACTTAATTTAGTAAGTTTGATGGCTAACTTATTAGTGTTTTGGTAGAGTTCTCATAACTAAATTAAATTTAATTTTAACGAGTTACTAAGAAAAATGATTGAAAAAATATTTCGTGATAGTTAAATTTCTTTAGGTAAGATAATGAAGTAAAAATCTAACCAAGCTTTTAATCATGTAAAAAAAATATATTATTCATCTTTTTGTTAAAAATTAAATCAAACCAAATCGAAAAACTGTAAGCAAACCCGTATTAAATCAAATAGAATGAACAGAGAAGCGTACTTGAATTCATATCGGAATAAATATCCGCGTACTATGGCAGATCTTCCAAATCAACACGTGACCTTTCAACCTTTCTTCTTCTGCTGATGGGATAGCAAGAAAAATAAAATTTACGTACGATTTGAAAGCATAACCACATTTTTATATCGTCAATTTTTATCATTTTCTATTTTACATATCATAAAATAAAAAATTATAAATATAGTATTTATACATATTACAAGTCCATATTTAAGTTTGATGCATTAAAACTCATAATCATTTAACCGTAATTGATCAATTTTAAACGGATACAATAAACTTATAGCTTGTTACGTACAACGAGACCCACATTAAGCCCACTTGTTGATAAAAAATCAAACATTTTTTTCTCATAAATATCTAAAATATTTAGTAACAACTAAAAGATATTAACCATAAAATAACTTATTTAAGATGTTAAATATATTAAAAGAATGACTCATTGACACATAAATACTTTCATATATTGATTTGGATAAAGAAATGAATTGATTTTTATCTTATAAAATTACTTTGACGGATTATTTTGTCTAGTAAGAAAAATAAGTGAGAGATATTAACAGATTAAGGATGAGTTTGATAAAAGTTCCTTTACTTGGACTAATTTATTTACAATCATAACGAAGGTCAAATAACAAGTATTGTTTCTCTGTGATAGATGTTCTTTTAATAAAAGGGTTATATTTAATTAAAAGGGGATGCAGATACATAATAACCTACAACTTACATGTAGATAGTGATAGACTAGTCTATTTATTGCTATTTAACCGCTTATTTATCGTAATTTAATTTTTTATTATGATTTCATAAGAAAATTAATTTTAACATAATTTTGAATAATTTATTTAACAATCCTCTTGAAATTGTGTACGCCAAGTAATAATATGAAATATACATGTTTTTGCAATGGAAATGCTTTTGTGAATATATTTGATACTTATTCAACATTTTCTTTCAACCTGAATGTCTTTTTTTGGTACAAAGAGAGGAAAAAATTAAAATAAAATTAAGAAATCATCATACACATCTGGAGTCAAGAAACACCCATGATATCATCAGTGAGGTGCTGTTAGAAATCATTCGGAACTTGAACATGAAAGTGGAGGCTCATCGGTAGAGAGAAGCTAGCATTTGCCAGCCAGTCAGTGCATTTATTTTATTTGCAATAGACATGTTTGATCCAGACCTATCAATTCCACAATTGCAAGTGCTTGATTTCATGAATGAGTACAACATGCGCATTAGTATTGTAATCTTCCTTAGTAAGTAATTACATCGCCAGAACACTATCCATTTCTAAAATAATACTACAAAATCCAGCATTCCAAGGGAGTTGAAGGCCATCGAAAGCACCCCAAAGCTTGGTTTGAAGAACAGAGCATTTGTCAATCTTCCTGCTGAAGCTTCTCAAGCAAACACCATCATCATCCCTAATATGTCCTCCATAGCAGACGAGATTGGTTGCAGCACAATAAACACCATTAATGTTCACCTTCCACCAACCCCTAGGTGGTTTCTATCAAACTATAAGTTTTTTCGATCTGTGCACCATACCTAAAAAAAAATAAAGATTCATATTATTAGTTATAAAAATATAATCAATCATTAGAGATACATCCTTAGTAAGCTCATTGATACTGCTCTCACTCTCTTAGAAAACAAATTTATTTATATGGTTCCACAAACTCTAGTAAGTAAGACCAAATATTACTCTATAATCATGAAATATTTTGCACCAAGGCCAATTGTTTTAGAGATTTAGCATGACCACTCATCCACAGTACCACAGAAGAACGTTGATTGGGTTTCAGCAGGTATGATCTTCAACCACAACAGCTTAGCCACGTTATAATTATGGAGGACATGATCCACATCCTCAATAGGGTCGCCACACCTATAGCATTATGTAGTAGAGGATGTGTGATGTCGGTATCTCTCCCAATTCGTCAAAAGCTTCCCCTTAGCAGCCAACCAGAGGAACGTACGCATCTGTTGAGCACTTGACCAATGCCAAATGTTTCTCCAATTCCTATCCTTTGGGTGCCAAGGATCACTCTCCAAGAGGACGAAAGCCGAGCTAACCGAGAAGCACCTAGAACTCGTTATACCCCAAAAGTAGGAGTCTAGGATATTGTCATCTCTAGGGGTCGGTATTGCAGCTATCTGGAGCAGCATACCCATCGACAACACCCAATGTAGGGCCTCCTAATCCCATTGGCCGGATGACACCACGTAGTCCCTGACACATCTATGGAGATCCTGTTCATCTATAGGCGCGAAAGCTAAAAGCTTAAGTGGCCCTAGATCCCCTAATCAGCAATCTTCCCAAACCCTAATATTTCTTCCTGATCTAGTGGACCATTTGATGCCAACTCGAAGGTCCATCCATAGATGGTTAAGGTTGCGGTAAAGATGAGAGGTCGGTCCCGTCGGCTTATAATTCCATGATAAGCCAGACCATATGTACTTGTGGGTAAGGACCTAGACCCATAGGAGATCGGGCTTCGCAACCATAACAAAGCCCAATTTCTTCGAAAAACTTGGTTTTGCTTGTGGGTAGATTGAATGCCACTTCCTCAGCGTCCTAAGGCATGCATATGTCATCCCAACTGATAAGACTGATTTTTCGGTTACCATTCTTTTGGCCTCAGAGAAACTTCCTGACCATCACTTCAATATGATCACATAGGGATTTAGGCAAGGCTGTGGTCTACATAGCATAAGCAGAGATAGTCATGAGGACGGACTTGGCCAAAGTCAAACATATTACAAAGGAAAAGAGGTTAGCATTCCAGCTAGATAACCTTTGGTTAATCTTCTCAAGGATTTAATAATAAGTATTTTTGTTGACTCTATCATATAACAATAGAACTCCCAAATACTTATCAAGATTATTAGAGATTTGAAAACCAAACATCTTGCTAATACAACTAACCTCACTCGTGGTAACATTGCAAGAAAAGAAAGTTAAATATTTTAGTTACACTCACTTTGTGGCCCGAGCTCGCACAAAAATCCTTTAAGACCTTATTTATAACCTAGGTCTGGTCCTCAATGGCCTTCCCAAGGATTACTAGTTCATCCGCAAAAAAGATGTGTGAAAGGGTAAAACCCTTCTTACCAAGGCAGATCGACTTCCACATATCATTTCTTACCCAGGTGTTGATGCAATGTGATAGTTATTCCATGTATAACACAAATATGTAGGGTGATATTGGGTCTCCTTGTTGAATGCCTCTAGTAGGTCGGAACTCTTGGGTAAGACAATTGTTCCACAATAATTGCATGGAGTAAGAGGAGATATATTGCATGATGACTCTGATAAGATTATGAGAGAGACCAACATCAAGCAGAGTGTCCTCCACATATTTCCAATAGATGCGATCATAAGCTTTTTCTAAGTGCAATCTGATCATAGGCCTCTCCTGATTATCCCTTACACCCGTTACACTCACAATAAAGACCCCAAGCCTTTTCGATTTTTTAGCTGTATGGCTATCCCACCCCAAGGTCCCTAACTTAGTTAAGAGAAATTGACAAAACTATCTTTCTATCCAGGGGAACATTAGTAATTTTAGCGATACTGTGCAGGACTAGAATAGAAATGTGTTTGGCCATATCACTAAGACAAAAAGCATCCTCCTAACAAGACTAAGTGGGATCCAACAGGCACTAGAAAGATAACTCCCTGTTAGGTTCAAAGAGCAAAAGAAATCCTTACAAGAGGAACTAGAGGGGGTGTTATTGGAAGAAGAGATGCTCTGGAAGTAAAAATCCCAATGTAATTGGATTTCTCTTAGGGATAGGAACACAAAATACTTTCATACTTAAACCATCTCTAGAAGAAAAAAAAAACAAATTTAGTATGCTTAAGGATGGGGATGGTAATTGGAGTACCGATAAAGGCCAATGTCGGATAATGACCTCCATCTTCTTTGAGCACCTTTATATGGTCGAAGAAGGACCTATACCACATTACCATGTTAGAGGCTTATTCCCGAAATTAACAACTACTATGGTTGCTCGGTTGGACTCTGATATAATGAACCATGAAATTTATGACGTTTTATTTAGCATATACCTGTTGAAGGCTCCCAGAGTGGATGGCCTTCACATGGCATTCTTTCATAACCAATTGGAGACTGTAAGCGAGTCAGTTTGCGTAATGGTCAAGGGTATCTTCCATGGTGAATAGTTACCTGCTGAGATTAACAAGACCCTTATTACCATTATCCCTAAAGTTGCTATACCAGAAACTAGTAAAGAATTTCGTCCAATCAGTTTATTAATGATGTTATATAAAATTGTTACTAAACTCATTATCAATCGACTCAAAAACCTAATGCCTTTCTTGGTTGACCTACCCAAGCTAGCTTTGTAGTCGATGGAAATATCACGAATAACATTATTATTGCCCAAGAAGTGGTCCACTCTACACAACATTTGTGGGGGAAAGACAAGGGGATGACCATTAAGGTAAGGTGGTGAATGATGGCCTCTGAGAATTGGTTGAACCATCTCTGGTTACAGATATCTTTATCAAGCCGTTGAAAAAGGGTCCCGCATCGCCATATAAAGTTAGGTCCTACATAATCAAGCTGCTGTATGGAATTGACATCAATATTATGGTTAAAGAGAGCAGTCTTTAGACCGTTTAGCTGCCCCCCCTCTTTGGTCATCCAAATCCAAGATGACATTGAAGTCTCTAACATGGAGCCAAGAGTGATTCATGTGATGCCCGATAATGGTGAGCTCCTTCCAAAAGTTTTTACATTTATAAGGATTTGGGCTCCCATAGACAATAGAGAAGGAGAAATCTTCCCAACCATTATTCTTGCTAATTCTGGAATAGATAAATTGACGGTGATTGTAGTCCACATTAACTTGAATAGACTCTTTTCACATCATCCAAATGCCCCCAGAAAATCTAACTACCTCAACTCTATGAGAGTAATCGAATCTCAGGTTCTTGGTCACTTTATTCACTTTCTCGCCTGCCATCCTAGGCTCTAAAAATGCAATCAAGTGAGGGTTGTGGATATTGACAAAGGACTTTAGGGCGCACCAGAGACCAATTTTTACTACACCCTGATAATTTCACACAAGAAATGAGCAATCCATATGGTAAAGATAAGGGAATAGAGGAGCTTATGCTCAAAAGAAAGACTATGTTTGCTCTTTTTGAAGGGCATCAACAGCACTCGAAATGAGACTTACATTCTTGTTGACAAGCTCTTGACTTTTGGACATAAGCAGGTTGATCGTAGTGGATATAGTGGATGTAGGTGCTTCGTCCCCTTTTTTGGCCTTAACTTATTTTTTAAAGGTCTTATTAATTTTTTTGTCTTTCTTGATACCAAGTCTATCCGACAGTTTGACTACTGGCTTGAGGCGATCTCTCAAGGAGATCGTTATTAGCATGGAGCTATGGGAGGAGGACCGATTCAGTTCGTGATCTTAGTCTGCCCTATCTTTAATTATTACAATGATATTATGTGAAGATTCCAACGTAGTAGTATCCTGACTTATTACAAACTTCTCATTGTAAGTCATTCATGTGCCACGGGGGCTAATGCATCCCTTTGTCCCACTATATTCTTCGACCATATTAGTTACGGGCATCACACGTCTAATTGTGGGCTTAGTATTGGCCAACATAGTAGAACCCATAATTTTAGGGAGAGCATCCATCGTCTTTTGATCAATGTCTTCCACCATCGGCATTTTTCCTTTGTTCCTTGGGGGTTGTTTTTCATTTGAGACTCCCATCTCTTTAGGGGCTTTCACCACCAACCAATTTGGTCCTTCTCAGGCTCCTTCCATATATGCAATTATACTAAATCTTGATCCATTCTTATTATTCTCTCTTGGGATATCTGAACCTTTGTCTGACAAGATAGAACTCTTATTTTCAACTTTCTTTCCCTTGCATTGGACTTGCATCCAGGGACCATAATTTTCATCTAACACTGCCATATTATCCTGTTCATTAAGACCTGTGCTTCCACTCTTGACTGACTCAATCTCTGTCTCAGTATTTTTCTTGCACTGATGTTTAAGGTGTTCATATATTCCGCAGTCGAAGCATATAGTAGGCAATCCCTCATATTCCACTCTTTGTAGACGCCCATCTAGCATGAACTTAGAAATGAGTGATTTGGTCAAATAAATTACAACCGCCAATCGAGCAAACTTGCTTCATTGTGGATTCAGTGTTATAGTTAATGCGAAATGCCTTCCCTATCACCTTTGAGATAGCTCTGAGCACACTCTTATAGTAATAATGGGTAGGGAGGCCGGGAAATCACACCCAAGCCGCCGCATTAGTGACATCAGGATTTGTAGTAGAGAAACTGGGGGACCAAGGTTGCACCGTGAGGTAATGACCATAAATAACCTATGGGCCATCCATAAGAACGTGCAGATAAGTCCCCTGTCGAGTGAAACTTGACCATGTAGTAATAATTATTTAAGCCAATCATGTGTAATCAATTAGTAGGCTTCCACAAGTTATGAAGTTTTATCTAAAGTGCTTTATATCCAATTGGCTTTTCAAATAGTCCACTAATCACTCTAAGTTTCATATTTTGCGTTAGGAAGGTTATGCACCTTTTTTGAAAAACTGATTCTCAGTATTCCATTTTCCATGTTGAACTTAACATCCCCGTCCCTGATCTCAATTTCATCTCCCTGTTAAGAACGTGATAACTATTAATGAGTTTATCTCTAAAGGAGAGTTTCACATTCGGTGCTTCCTGCGGCGAAAGAGATTTCCCAAGGTGTGTGGTTTGTGATTTCTCGCCTGTAATTTGCCTGAAGTTCACTACCTCTCCGCCCATTCCATAGGATCCATCCCCAATCACAGCATCCGCTATAGTTTCATATTTAATATTTAACTTTTCCACACCAGACCAAAGCAAGGTTGGGAGCGCCTGTCGGGTCACACCAGGACAGGGGAGAGCCGCCTCTGTTGCCGGCTTACTTTCAACCTGCATTGCCTTCATCATCGGTTCGTCCTCCGCAACCACCCTCTGGATCGCACTCAGTCGGGTCGTGCTCGGGCACGCAGGTCGGGTCGCGCCAGAATGTTCCACCATCCCTATTTTCGCATCCCCTCCCATCGGCATTGTGACCAGGCCCCATTCGCCTGCCAACGACGCGAGGTGGTCAGCCCCAGATCGAGTCGCATCGTTCCACCTTAAGCGGCTTGCTTCCGGGTTGGGCAGTGTATCTTCTACTTCCACTGCTCCTTCCGCCATCCCTTCCTCCATACTCTGTCGTTCATCAGGAAACGGAGAATGATTTTCCTCCGACCTTATCTTAACCTTCTTCGTGGACCGATTATCTTCCGGACAAGGCGATGCCTCCCCTTTCTCCATTAAGGCGATGTCGAGAGAGAGCAGCATTTTAGGGTTTCAGTGGTTTAGGGGCGGCGACTGAGAGAAGAAGACGATGTTAGGGTTTTCGTCTCAATTTTTCTTATGGTTTTAAGCTGCAGGTGGATGGAGAAACAAAAAAAGTTTTTTTTTTTTTTAATCTCTAAGCTTGACTGTCATTTTTGTGTCTTATCAAGTTTTTAAATATTGTCTTCGTGATTAAGTTTCGAACTCATGTCGAAGGGTTTGGGGTTTCACAACTATTACTTTCGATGAGTCCATGGTGATCTATTTTTTTTTTTCACAAAGCTTTTTGACTTTCAACCTGAAATTACAAGTTGCATATACGTATTATCTGACGTTATGGCTGTCCACAACTACTGCGGAACAAAAAAAAATAATAATTTAATGTTTTTTCTTTTCTGGCTTTGATACCACTTTTTGGAGAAGAAAAAATATAAAATGATTCTATTCAATCAAAACAGGATGCGAATACATAAATAGTCCACAGTTTAGTATATAGACAGGTCTATCCCTATCTATTTATTGTTATTTAATCCCTGATTTATCACGATTTACTATTTTATTTTAATTTTTTATAACTAATACTTTATAATTTCACTCGATAATTTATGATTTTTATAAAAAAGAATAACCTTAATATAATTTTAAATTATTTCTTCAATAATTTCTAAGCTTTTTGTCTTATTAAGATATTAAGTTATATATAGGTTATGAATATAATAATTAATATATATTTTTTGAGTTTTTCTAAGTAGTTCAAGAATTAGAATTAATTATAGTTTATGAATTTAAATTTAATTATAATTAATGTATTTGAAATTTTAAGAATTATATCAATGTTTGTATATTCCTGTATACTTTTAAGATTTATAGAGATAATTATAAATTTAAAAATTAAATCTTTTTATTAGTCTTTCCTTATTCTCTCTCCCTTTTACAATTAAATATTAGTAGAGTTGGTCTATCTTTCAAAAAATTTTCCAAATGTCCTCGCCAACATGGTAGATTTCTTGTAATTATTGAGGTTGATGGGACTCAAAAAGCTTAAATGGATCTGCAGATTTTTTTTTTAAAAAAAGATTCATGCAAGAATTAGTCGAATATCAAAAAAGAAAAGTAAGACAAATTCAAACCAAGGAGTCCCCGTTTTGGAGAAACAGAGTACCATGATTGAAGTCTTGTTACTCTACAAAAATGAAACTATCAAATACTTGATACATGGTATGCTTATGGCTCTATAATGTCATATGTATGCATATATAAACATTTAACAAAATTGTAGCATGGTTTACAGGTTTTACCGGAGCAGGGACTGACATGGGGCTATAGAATATTGGACCATGCCTCAACAACCCAGTAATTTTAAAGAAAGCAGGAACTGATATGGGATTATGCCAGTTCACTGCTTTGAGTGGGAGAGAGTTGGTGGTGGAAAGATGGTGGACATGAATAATTTAAAACGTAAATAATTTAAATCATAAAATATTAAAGGGAACTTCAGACTTCATCTTATTATTTTTTTACACAAATATTAAAGAAAACTTCAGAGATCATCGTATTATTTTTTTTACAAAATACGTTTTTCCAATACAACAAGATCATTTTGCTTCATATTTTAGAAAGAAGTTCGGCCATGGTGGCTCTTGGTCGGCATTTAGCACGCAGTGGCTTAGCCTTCTGCAAGGTAAAGGAAACTCCTTCAGTCATATCCACCATCTCCTTGTCAGCCCTCGTCCACTCAAAGCACTGAATTAACGAGCCTAGAGTCAAGCCTATCACCTTCATAGCCAACCCATCTCCAGGACAGCTTCTCCTCCCAGACCCAAAAGGCATCAAACAGTACCCATCTTTGGCTCCGGCACCAGCTGTCTCCGACATCTCTCTAAACCTCTCTGGCTTAAATTTTGTTGGATCTTCCCAAATCTTAGGATCATGTTGTATTGCCCATACGTTAACCATTAGTGTCGTGCCGGCCGGAATGCGAAACCCTCCGACGCTGCACTCCGCGGATGATCTATGTGGTGCTAACAAGGGGGCTGCCGGGTACAGACGCATTGTTTCATTTATGATGCAGCGAAGGTATGGAAGGTTGGGCAAATCTGATTCGTGAAGAAGACGACCCTCTGGTATTTGATTCTTGATTTCAGTTTCGGCACGTTTAAGTTCTTCTGGGTGGTTTAATAACAGTGAAAGTGCCCACTCCATTGTATTTATAGTCGTATCAGTCCCAGCCATGAGAAGAATCTGCGCACAAAATTGTAAAATTATAGATTTAACTTAACGATTTCGAACTTATAATATTTGTCGATGAAATATTACCAGCATCAGGCCTTTGATGATTAGATCACTGTAATACTCTGGCTCTGATTCTTGCAGGGACAACAAGACATCGATCATTGTTTTCTTCCTCTCTCCATCGCAGCTATCAAATTTCATCTTCCTTCTTCCCTCCTCTATCAAATCCTGCATGAACCCATCTCTCTTCTTTTGACACTCTATCAACTTCCTCTCAAGATCCCAAGATTTAATCCACGGCAAGAAATCTTCAATAGCAGTTAAACCACTCAACTTCAAAGTCTCGTCATGAAGCTCACGAAATCGATTTGCTTCTCGGACGTCTTCCACGTTCTTATCATAGTAACGTTTTCCAGCTATCATTCTCATCATGATGTTGAGCGCCAACTCGAAAAACGATGTTCTCAGATCAACGACTTGATCTTGACTTTCCAAGAGATTGCGAATCATCGTCCTCACCTCGTCGGCTCGGATGTGATACAACATTTGAAGGCGGGTCGGTGACAAGAGCTCGAGGGAGGAAATCCGCCGGAGATTCCGCCAATGGTCACCGTAGGGTGCCCAAGAGATGGCGGTGAAATTGTAGGCCAAGTGTTTGCCCATGAGAAAGTGAGGACGGTTGGCGAAAATGATGTCGTTTTTGGTGAAACATTCTTGAGCGGCTGACGGCGACGAGACGACGAGGACTCGATTGGATCCGAATTGTAGAAGGAGAACATCACCGCTTCGCTTGGATATGCGAGAAAGAGTTCTGTAGATGGGTCGCTTAAGGAGGTAGAGATGGCCGATGACGGGTAGACATGGAAATGGGGTTGGTGGAAGATTCTGGATTTTGTTCAGAAAGTGCCTGGTGAAGATGGAGGTTACCAGGAATATCAAAAGGGAGTAGAGATACCAGACAGCCATAGTTGACCAATCCAATCAATTGTTCTCTTTTTTTTTTTTCGTTTTTGCAAGCTTATACTCACTCAATGGTTGAGTATTGTGTGCCTGCTGTAATTCGCAATTGGGCAAGTAATATTTTCACATTTTTCACGAACTAAAGTAGTTGTTAGTAGAAAATTGAATAAAAAATAGTGGGTTATGTTCGTTTCACCAACTTCTATACAATAATTAATCCAAAGCAGACAGGTTTTTTTTGGATAAGTCCTCGTACACATAATATATATATATGTATAGTAAGAATCTTCACATTCCACTTTAATAGATAAATTGTTAAAAACAATTGAATAAATATTTTTCCTTTCTCACAATTTAATTTTTGACAATCCATAATCAGATGTAACCAAAATATAATCTTTTTGAAAAAAAAATCATTCTTTTGAATATTAAATAGCGTATAAATACTAATTGCTATACATAAGGCATAACTTAATTTAAATTCACAACATTATATACAAAAAAAATTAAAATATAGATTAAAAAAAGGAAGCCGCATAATATCTATATATGTTAAGAAATAATCTCTATATATGTTAAAAAAAAAAGGAAAAAAACATCATGACATTTATTCTCACAAAATAAAATGCAACTCAATAAATAGCTAAAGAAATTTGTCAACATGATATTAATTGGCCCCTATATGCATAATATCTATATATTAAGAAGAAAAAAAATCTCATAATTCCAGTTTGAAGGATAAGAAAACTAAAAAGGAAGAGCATTTATATTTGTAATTTATAACTTTCCGTAAATAAGAAAAACAGGTAAGCAATTAGATTAAGAAGTTAGATGGGTATTTTTAGGGCTATTTAAGCAGATTAGGAGCAATAAGATTGAACCCAAAAATAAAAAGAAGAAAAAGAAAGAAAAAACATGGCGGCCATTTGGTATCTCTACTGCTCTCTGATATTTTCCATGCTCTATTTCTTCACCAAACGTTTTAGTAAGAAAATAGAAAACCTCCCTCCAAGACCGTTTCCATGTCTACCCGTAATCGGACATCTCCATCTCCTCAAACAACCTATCTTCAAGACACTCTCAGAGATTGCTAAGAAACATGGTGATCTTCTTTTACTTCAATATGGCTCACGTCCTGTCTTGTTGGTTTCTTCACCAGCCGCCGCCGAAGAATGCTTCACCACAAACGACGTCGCTTGTGCTAATCGTCCTCGTTTTCTCATGACCAAACACTTCGCCATCAACAACACGTCACTGGCTTGGGCTCCCTACGGTGACCATTGGCGAAACCTTAGACGTCTCGTCTCTCTCGAGCTATTATCGTCTGGTCGTCTCCAGTTACTGCAATGGATTCGAGTCAACGAGGTGAAGTCAATGGTCTCATCACTCATCAAACGTCAAAATCGTCCTCTTGACATGAGGGTGGTTTTCTTCGAGCTCACTCTCAATGTCATGATGATGATGATAGCTGGAAAGCGATATGTTGGTGATAACATAACAGACGCCAAGGAAGCAAAGAAGTTTCGGGAGATTCATGGGGAGACTTTTAAGATCGGCGGGACAATGGCCATCGTAGATTACATCCCATGGATTAAATCATGGAAGCTGGAGAAGCAGATGATAGAACTTCAGAAGGAGAGAGATGCTTTCATGCAAAACTTGATTGAAGAACGTAGAAGGAAGATGAAGAGCAATCGTCGTGATGGAGAGAGCTGGAAAACCCTAATCGATGTCATACTCATTTTGCAAGAAACAGATCCTGAATATTACAGCGATGCCATGATCAGAAGTCTTATACTAGTAATATCCATTACTATACTCTGTTAAATCCTCAAACAGCATGCATAGATCTGTACTTGATGTTTGTGTATACATGTATATAGGTTCTTATATTGGCAGGAACAGATACTACAATAAATACAATGGAGTGGTCACTTTCGTTGCTGCTAAACCACCCAGAAGTTCTTAAGAAGGTTCAAATGGAGATTGACAATCAAATAGGAGAGAATAAACGTCTTCTTGAAGAATCCGATTTACCCAAACTTCCATTTCTCCGTAGCATCATTCTTGAATCAAATCGTATGTACCCACCGCTCCCACTTCTGGTTCCTCACGAAACTTCAAAGGACTGCATAATAGGAGGATTCCGGGTTCCAAGTGGGACGATGATATCGACCAATGCATGGGCCATACAGAATGATCCGAATACATGGGAGGATCCGAGAAGCTTCAAGCCAGAGAGGCATAAATCTAGCGTAGGGTTCCCGGAGCTTGGAGGAAGAGATGGGTTCAAGTTGATGCCATTTGGGTCGGGTCGGAGGGGGTGTCCTGGAGAGGCTTTGGCTGTAAGGACTGTCGGATTGGCACTTGGAACACTCATTCAATGCTTTGACTGGTCGAGGGTTGGTGAGGAGATGGTGGATATGACTGAAGCAATTGCTTTCAGCTTGCAGAAGGGTGAACCTCTGCAAGCTAAATGCAAGCCCCGAGCAATCATGGCTAAGTTTCTTTCTCAAGAGAAACTATTTTCTATAACAGATATATATTGATAAGAGATCTGTGTTTCATTATTGGTGAATAAAAAGATTATCAATAAAATTTTTAATTTCAGTTTATGAATATGCACATGTATCTTTAATATTAGAAGGGGATGTTACATTCATTCTATATGATGATTTCATAGATAATTCATAACGTATGTGCCAGTCTGCTGCTGTGTGTGTATCCCCTACCCATACGTAATTTTTCTTTAATCAATATTTACATCGTTGGATGAAAAAGACATGTTTAGGAGAAAGGCTTGTATATTTCTTATTTAATATATAGACTCAATTATATAGATAGCACAGCTGTATATCATAACATTGAACCAAATTCATGCATATACCTAAATTTTTACATGTACCTTAAAAATAATAAATATAAGAATCTGAAACGTTCATGAATCTTCAAAATTCAAATTAATCTTTCAACATTTTCTATATAATTGCGTATATATGTTTTATTAGTTTAGAACTGACTCAATCTTTTTTATCCTGAATTTCTTTCAACTCACCTTACATGCAAGAAGAATGTTAATAAATGTTAATTTCATTTTAATTAAGTATATATATATATATATATATGAATATAATAATTTATATACATTAAAATCCATACTTTTCATATCCTCAAATTCATGTTATTTACATAAAAAAATATATTCATTTACATATTTAAAAATAAAATAAAAACATACTAAATAAATTACATAAAAATAGGATTACCATGGTTGCTAATCTATTAATAAATTAAAAGCATAATTATGATTTCTCGAAATAATAAATAATTAAAACCAGATTTGACACTATAACAATAATTAAGTCCACCAGAGAAATTCAAAGTTTTGTAATTTTTTAATTTTTGACTAATCAAAGAAGATTGCAATAAACAATATTAAACTCCTAAGGAAAAATATGTTAAAGAGGATGTTGTAAGTATAAATTATTAGCTTGTTTGTTTCAAATATTTTTTTTAGTAATATTCAAAATTTAATTATTAGTACTTTTATCAAATGTTTATAACTTATTTAGCAAATATAAGTTACACCGATACACTAAATTAAATATTTTATCTCGTTAAATTAAATATAACAACAATTCATATTACATTACTAAAATGAAAAATGATTTGTGTTAGACACACTTTGTATATATATATAAGTCCATTCGTTGATTAGCTAAGTAGGAAAGTGGGCAATCCACAAGTTCACCCATGTAGCCAAATGCCCATCCACTTAACACAATTATTGGTGCTTTTAACATAAGGGAACTCAATCACGAGGTCTAAAGAATCTAAAACAGAACAATCAAAGTGTTCCGCTCATCTCACCTTTTACAAAACCAGTGGCTGTGGCTTTAGATGCCACATTATACAAATATAATCCATGATTTTCGCATACTCTTTTATGAACTTGCACAATATTTTCTTCATAATTAGTTATATTTCTTAAAATAAATTTTAAATAAAAAAATTATTAAAAAATTAAACAGCCCACGTACCGACATCAAAGTATAAGTTCATAACATAAATAAATATCCATCGCGAAGATAATTTATGCGTTGATTTTGGCAAACACATCTCTCTCGACTGGAACTTAATGATTTTCAAATTCAATTGTTCTTGGAACCGTTTTGGATCTAGTTAATCGGGCACTCACTTTTTGTATTGTGTTTTTACTTTTTTCTTTTGCATTTAAATTTTACTCATTTTTTTTAAAGCTTCTTTCAAGGGCGTATTGATTAAGAGCAATTTTTTTTTTTTTTCTGTAAAAAAAGGTTAGATATAATACACGACCTCGAAATTTGGCCCGAAATTAATTTTAGCATTAAAAAATGTGTAAAAATTTATTTTCGAAATTAATAAATTTTAATTTAGTGTAAAATTATAGAAAGAATAAGTTGAGAATGAAATTGAAAATAGTTTTAGAAAAAAATGAACAAAAATTTGGGTTCGGATGGTGTTTTTGAAAGAACAATCGAAAACTGGGAGGTCAGAACACAATTAAGAAAAATTGCACCACGTAGGACCGCCCAGTCAGCAGTCTCGACGAATCGGAGAGCGCCGCATGGCAAGATACGCTGACTCGGTGCCACTTAGGAGACCACACGGGCGATCTGCGTGCACTGCGATCGGACGACCTAGAAGCATTACCGTGCGTGTGGACGGTCCGTATCCGTTCCCTCCTCAGGTATGATCGGTCGATCACGATTAAACACGATGAATGGTTCAGATTTATTTTCTCTTTAAACGCGATCAGAAGATCGAGATCAAATCACGATAAATGGTCCAAATTTATTTTCTCTTTAAAAGCGATCGGACGGTCGAGATTAAACACGATGAACGGTCCAAATAAACGCGAGAGGGGTATAAATATTTCACATTACACCGAATCCAAAACCTAGCCGCCAGCCTCCTGCGGAAGAAGAAGAACCAGTCGTTGGAGAAAGGAAGCCGATCGCCACCTGTCACTACGCAGAGCCACCTTCGACCGTAAAAAAATGTAAAAATTCTCCTATCCACTCAGAATTTAATTCCGAGCACCCCCATAGCCAAATCAGAGCAAAAGAAACGGCAGGTGAGCTGAAAACCGCAGATAAAATTTGCAACCTCCTCCGATGAGCCTCTTTTCATTTTCCGTTTCGTGCGATTTTTCTACAATTGTGTTCATCATTCTATTTTTCGCAGATTGACCGAAGAAATACGCCCAGCCGCGAAGGTTAGCCGGTGGACCGCCGCACCAAAAAATTCTACCACTGGTAGGTTTCTGTTTTTTGACTTTTTTCTGTCAATCGAGACTCCTTAACGTGTTTTCTCGCATGGTTAGGTATAAAACCGGTCGAAAAGGGCCAAAACTGGCTGAAAATGGCCAGGCTGAGGCAAACTGCCGCTGCAGGCGGTGGTGCCGTCGCCGGAGCACGGCTGTGCTGGAATCAAGAAATTGGCCAGAAAAGGATTTTTAACACTAATTTTAGATTTTTGGGATATTTTTAAGTACGTGAAGCGTATTTTAATCTCCACAGAAAAATTCAGGAAACCCGAAGACCGCCAGTAGACACAGTAGAAAGTTCAGTGTTTCAGATACCGATTCGAGTAAGAATCTCTCACCTTATTATCTGTTACATAATTGAAGCTGAATAATCGATAATATGGTATTTTGTGTAATTTAGAAAACTTGAAAATAATTACAAGTTACTAATGAAACTAGAATCGGTTAATTATTTGTTTGTCATGTTTAATTGATTGTTGAATTTATAGTTTTAAATACATGATGATATACTGAAATGGTTAAATGATTCAATTGTACCTCCTTGATATATATATTGCTTATCTTGTGTGATTTACGGTTGATTTGTAAAATTACAAATTAATATGCAAACGAAAAATTGTTTGGTAATGTGAATTAATGAATGATAATCTTATTGAATATCTTGAGAGATGATGAACGGATCGGGTACATAAGGAACCCTACCGTGAACGTTGCCTCATACCGGACGAGATATTGATGAATGATATTTTTGGTGCTCATACCGGACAGAGTATGAAAACGACCCCATTCACCCTTATACCGGACGTGGTATTGAGGGATGATATTTTCGGCACTCATACTGGACGGGGTATGAGGATGGCCGGTTAGTTGACAATGTTGAATATTGGCTCACACGTAATGAGACATTCCTATAGGCTCATAGGGATACTAGTAAGCAAACAAAAAGGGAAAGTTGTTGTTCTTACTAAATTGAATATGATATTAGAATATTATTTGAATTATTGTCTCTATAGATCGATTTTGAAAATTTCGCAACGGTAAATATATGCAATAAATGGTTTTCTTTATGATAAATAAATTTACTTAAATCAAGAGTTCTATTGGTTGTTTTTATGATTTTTACTAACATTCAGTTTCTGTATTGGCGAGTAATATGATATTTTTACTGGGTTAGTGTAGCTCACCTTTTTATTAATTATTTCATATTAAGAGAACCAATACCCAGATCTCGATTAACAAAAAGATTGTGAATAGTTCACCACCTGAACTCCTTTTAAAAGCTAGTGAATGTCATATTAAAATGTTTAATATGTTGTATTTGGTTTATTTCTTTAATTTTTATTTGTTCTTTTAGAATGAATATTCCCGTCGTTCTATTTGACATTATAAATTATTGTGTAAAGAATGTAAACCTTAAATTCTATTATTTCGCTTCTGTATTTAATTTATAATTTTATTTCTTTTTAAATATCGAATTTTTACATTAAATCTAATTTTTTAATATATTATATTATATTAATTAAAAAAATTTAAGTATTACAAAATGTTTATTTCACTCAAAATATAATAAAATCGTTAAAATTTAACTCAATTTGATTATTATAATTTTATTAATATATTAATAAATTAAAATTTTATTTTTATTAAATTAAATATTATAAATTAATGATGGATAACTCAATCATTATAGTCCATCAACAATCAATACAAAATTGTGAAATTAAATTCAAATAATTAACAAATAGACATAAAATTTTGTAGATTATGAATAGGTGTAGCAGCAGAGAGTCAGAGATACGATAGCTTGGATAGGTGGTGCAGACAGATGGCATTTGTTGTAGCCCATGTCCAAAAAGAATGGCGTCCAACATTTCGCTTGTCCACATTTCGCTCCCGGAATCATTCTCCTTCTCTTGTACATTTGACTTCTGTGCCATATGGAATGCCTCATCATATATATACACACAGGGAAATATGATTTGATTTTTTTTGGGGGTGAGATTTTGAAGATATACACACACACACACACACACACACACATATATATATATATATATGTACAATTCTGTTAATCAATTAAGCATCATTAACTTTATACATGAAATTTGAAATTTAAAATTTTTCAAACAAAATTATTAATTATTTTTTTGTGAATCTCAAATTTTAATAATAATATGTATTTTTCATTGAGCAAAAAAGGGAGTATGATATTAGCTATAAATTGAAGGAGTTGCTTTTAATGTGAGTTTGAAGGTCACACTAATGCCAACTTGTGATTACGTTTGCTTTCATTTTGGCATATGCATACACAAGTACTTAATTATAAAGCTCTAACTGCTGTTACTACTACTCCACGTGCTCACCGCACCCCCCAGCTAATAGAAAACCCCGTACAAAGACACTTGGCTGGTATTAGGAACGGCCACGTTTTCTCTTTTTTCCGTTCCGTTAAAAGCTATAATGTAATTATTCACATTATAGTAAATGATGTGAATAATTACATTTGGTGAAATTATATTGGTCAGTAGTTTATTATGTAAGTAAAAAATTATTATTTTTTGTTGATTATTAATTTAAATGTTATTAAATTATATAAAATAATAATTTTATAAATTTGTTCAAGTAAAAAAAAAAAACAGGTGAATAAATAGACTTGACAAATGAGGAAGGATAAATATAGAGTAATATGTTAAATTATAGGTATAATAAACTGTTTGCATAATGAAATCTATAATTAAATTTAAATTTATTTCGTGTATAAGAAGAATATAGTTAAATATATAAATTCGATCAATACCTACTTTATCATAGTTATCAGTGTATATTTTATTTTTATTTTTTAAAATAAAAAATTCAATTAAATATTAAAAAAGAAAAAAAAGAAGAAATAATTATTTTATTAATTTTTTAAAAAAATTAAAAATACTATATTTTTGAAAAGTAGCTTATACAATATAAATAATTTATATGTACATACTTTTATTAATATATTAATTTAATATTTCCAAAATATAAACATAAAATAAATTTTTTGACATTTTTTATACTTATTATAAATTAATTAAAAAAAATTTATTTTAAAATATATGATAGTAATTTAAAATGAATCATTTGAAATAATTTGAATTAAAAAATTAATAATAGTAAAATAATTATAGTAATTAAGTTATTATTATTGTATAATCATTTAAATATTTATTACTGTTTTTATAAGTTAACAAATTAGACATAATTTTATATTGAACCTAACTTTTACAATAAATTTATTTATTATTTTTATCTCTTAATCTATTTTACTAAAATTTATTTTTAAAATATTTTAACAGCTCACGGATCAAACCTCTCATTTGTCCGGTAGCTAAAAGATGAGCAGCTCCAGCCTCTGAGTGTCATTCTACTCAAGACTAAAACGCACCGGATTGTCACTTTTTAGCCATCAGTACGAGACGATTACTGTACGATCTTCCATCTCACACGATCAATCAAAAACGGTGCGTATATAAATTCAGCTTCCTACGCCCTGCTTTGACTCACGCCCCACCTCAACCCATCCATCTCGGGAGGATTCTTCACCTCCTCCGGCGCCTCTCTAACGTCGGCCTCAGCACCGCCGCGCAAATTTAACCATCTCCGACAATACAACATATTCCGTTCAATACCTGACGGAATATCTCCCCCGGCTGACAAGATGAGCTCCCCGACGCGGGAAGAGGACAAGGAAGTGGAATCTAATCGCCTCCTACCTACCAAATCCATCGCCTTATCCTCTTCCGCGTCATCCTCATCTTCTTCATCGTCGGACGACTCGGAGGAAGAGGTCGCGTTCGAATCCCGAGAGAAGATCCTGATCGTCGATGTCGATTGCGGGGATCCTCTTGAAGCCGCTGACTATGTGCCGCCCTTCTCGTGGAAGAAACTTTGGCTGTTCACGGGGCCAGGGTTTTTGATGAGTATAGCTTTCTTGGATCCGGGGAATCTGGAAGGGGATCTCCAGGCGGGAGCAATTGCCGGCTACTCGCTGCTCTGGCTCTTGATGTGGGCGACAGTAATGGGCCTTCTCATCCAGATGCTGTCGGCTCGGGTTGGCGTAGCGACGGGCCGGCACCTAGCCGAGCTTTGCCGGGAGGAGTATCCGAATTGGGCCCGGTATGCTCTGTGGTTCATGGCTGAGCTAGCGCTGATTGGCGCTGATATTCAAGAAGTTATTGGCAGTGCAATTGCTATCCAGATTCTGAGTCATGGAGTCTTGCCGCTTTGGGTTGGCGTTGTAATTACGGCGTCGGATTGGTAGGTTTTTCTTGTTCATTTTGTGTTCGAACAAGTATTATGTGAATTATTTTGGCTAATTATTTGAGCTTCTGAGTTGACTTAAGCTAAGTATGATACTAACCATCTTACATAACCTACCTGATTTGCTTAATTGGAATTTCATCTTCGCATTTAAGAAATTAGGAAGTCTTTGGAGATTTCAACAGTTGCGTCATAATTAACTAAACTTGCCCTCTCAATTTCATGTTTCAGTGAGATTGGCTTGAAGTTTAGTTTTATTTTTAGTTATAAGTATTTGGTCTTAAAGTTTGTTTTCAGTACTGCCTGATAGTCTTATATGATATATTCCAACATTGGCTTACTACTGATGTCTCTTCCGAACAGTTTCATATTTTTATTTCTAGAGAATTATGGAGTCAGGAAATTAGAAGCTGTGTTTGCCGTTTTGATTGCAATTATGGCTCTTTCATTTGCTTGGATGTTTGGTGATGCAAAACCCAGTGGAAAAGAACTTTTAATTGGTAAGAAATTTGATTGACTTTTTCTTGGAATGAAGTCTTATGTTTGTTGATGCTAACTTCTACCTTATTGCTTATTTGCTTATGGCAGTGCTGCTAATTTTTCTTTCTCTCCCTTCCCCCCCTTCCTTATTGTAGGTATTTTGCTTCCAAGACTTAGCTCGAGGACAATTAGGCAAGCAGTGGGAGTAGTGGGTTGTGTCATAATGCCTCACAATGTCTTCTTGCACTCAGCTTTGGTACAGTCCCGGAAAATTGATCCGAAGAGAAGAGGTCGGGTTCAAGAGGCACTAAATTACTACACGATTGAGTCATCGGCTGCCCTTTTAGTCTCCTTCATGATTAATTTGTTTCTGACCACTGTTTTTGCTGAGGGATTTTATGGTACTAAAGAAGCCAATAGTATAGGATTAGTTAATGCAGGAGAATATCTTCAGAAGAAGTATGGAGGAGGACTCTTTCCAATTCTTTATGTCTGGGGAATAGGGTTACTGGCTGCCGGACAGAGCAGTACAATAACTGGCACATATGCTGGACAATTTATCATGGGTGGTTTTCTCAATCTTCGGTTGAAGAAATGGCTAAGGGCATTGATAACAAGAAGTTGCGCAATTGTGCCAACTATGATCATTGCTATTATATTTAATACCTCTGAGGCTTCATTAGATGTTTTGAACGAGTGGCTTAATGTGCTTCAGTCGATCCAGATTCCTTTTGCGCTTATCCCTCTTCTTACTTTAGTTTCCAAGGAAGAACTCATGGGAGTATTCAGGATTGGACCTATGCTTAATGTAAGTTTATCTTCATTGTCCCTCCATTCCTTGGACTTTTGTAGGATCTCATAGCACATATTTTATCAGTCATCAAATTTTGATTAGCATCGTCACTGGCAGCCGTATTTATCAATTATTGATTCTAAAAAGTTTTCATGAAGTTCTATGCTATAACAGCTCAGTTCTATTTTTTTGAGGATCATTGTTTTTCGTGGATTCTTGAATTTGTCGATCCGAAACATGTATATCATTGTATTCTGCTCTTATTTTATACTCTAGATTTAGTGTATGCTCTTCATTCTTTTATATGCTATTTCGTTGTCTTTCCCTGGACCCTTTTAAGAGAATTTTGTATTACTGTGTCTGTGCAAGTTGGTTGTTTGGAGCTAAATGATCTCATTATAATTTTCTCTGTACACTTTACATTGTTTTTTCTTCTTCTGCTGTCAGTGCTACAAGCTTCCTACATAAAATACCCAAAATCATGTAAAAACTTTCTAAAGTTTTGCGTAAAATTCAAGTTGTAAGAAGTGGCAGGTGACATCATTCTTTATGAGCTGGTTTTTGTATAGTTTCTTGTCTGTAGAATATGCAGTTTGCATGTTTATTTCTTCTAAGATCAAGCTCCTTGCTATAGGTTTTAATTGGCTTCCAATGATATGATTTATTGTTCTAACTTCAGAAATTGTTGATTAATTTTGCAGAGGTTGGCATGGACTGTGGCTGCCTTGGTGATGGTAATCAACGGATATCTTTTGTTTGATTTCTTTGTTTCCGAAGTCAAGGGATTGCTGTTTGGATTTCTGGTTTGTGCAGGCACAGCTGCATATGTAGGGTTTATAATTTATCTTGTTTCACGAATCCATGATCTTCCTCCCACTTGGTTCAGTATAGAACTGCCCAAAAGATTTTCTGGAAATTAACTTAAAACCCTAGACATTGTATATGCTTCAAAACTATGCTGCTCTCAACCGTAAGTTGTGCCCTACAGCTCTGAGATTGTTTATAAGAGACTCGGATAAGCGAAGCAGAAACATTATTTACGAAGGTCGTATATCTAACCCCGGTGCATAGATACACATATTCAAGAAATGAAAAGCAATTCGGCTTACTTCTACTTTTACGTAGTAGAGCAATTAGTTGCTTGTATTTTTTGGTAGTATGCAATATTTCAGAAGGACCACGCTAGAAACCACGAAAAGGAAGACCTTATATGGTTGATCAAGGCAATCACCCCCAAATGAGATTCCTTGTTTGATCTATCAACGGCCTGAGGAATTCTCAAGATTTTACAGGATAGTTGAAGTTACTTATTTTGTAGTAGATTTTGTTTTGATTTTTTTTTTCCCAGTATATTAAAGTCATTTGTGTAGTTATTCTTTGATGTAATGTACTTTTTCTCATGTACAATAATTAAACTTATTCCCAAAATTTATTTTTATTTTTATATTTATATTTTTCTTTTCTATGTTAAATATAGTTTATGTTTGCTAGCTTAAACAAGGGCATATTTTATACAGAATTGTACATCTCTTATGTATTATTATTAGGAGATTGATTGTGTTATTTTTTCTTCACGAGTTTAATTATGTTGTTATTAGTCTTCCAAGTACAATTTAATTATTAAAATGTGAGCATTAACAATAAAAAAAAAAAAATACTGAGTGATGGTGTAATTTATTTGACTTGGCAACATTTCTTTTCCTAATTAGATGATTGTTAATTGAAATTATTATTTTTTTCAATTGATACCCATTCATATAATATTCTTTTTTTAAAAAAAAATTCAACAAAATTTTGAGATGAAAAATAGAAGTTACAAAATGAAGTTTTATTAAATTATTAATATAATTAAATATTAAATCAGCATATATACAAAATAACAATTGTTTTTTCAAAATTTATTTTGAGAGGCTCAACCAAATTCGTTTTAGTCACAAAAGCAAGCTCTTTTCCATGAACTTAGAGACTGTAATCCTGCATCTCAACCCATGTTTGCATATCTTTTTACATGAAAAGAAATTAAAACAAAAAACAAAAAACAGAAGATAACTTAATGAACAACTCAAAGTGATTTGAATAAAAATTTATACAAGCTTCCGACCATCTAAGTACAGTCTAATCGCATAGGTCAATAAGACTACCACATTTATAAGTCTTTTGACTACAAATTCTACGGGACAATATTTTCAACTAGCGTAATATAAAAATATTAAATATGCAACTACACTACACTTTAATATATATTTTTTGTGACAAGGTTAATTATTTATTTTACAAATAATTAAGACATCTAAAAAAATTTATAAACCTAAAATAGAAAGTAACAAGTTTTTCTTCAACATCTTCTATTGATATTAGACTTGTTTCTCTTCTCTTCTGACCTATTGAAGTGAGTTTCACGAGATTAATAAGAAAAAATATTCTATAACGAAAACTTATGTATATACATTCATGAAATATATAATATACAATAGTTTTTATTATCAAAGAAAATGTCACACAAGTATCACAATCAAAATACACAACAAAACAAATCATCACAGAAAATGTAACACAATTCTTGTTATCCTTTCAAATCACACTCACACTCGAAATATCATAATACACTTAGAATATCACATCTAAAATTTCATCTCACCATGCTGTTTATATCGTCATCAAGGAGAGACAAAATAGATCTCCCCGTCGCATGGATAGCACACACATAAATTTTACAATGGCCACAACAAGTATGTTTGTTAGGTAACCAACACTCACAAATACCTATCTACGTCTGAATTAGGCTTTAAACTCTGTTCATGTGCAGGTTCATCATTCCCGTTGAACTTCAGCCACACACGCACCATTCTCTCATTGATTCAAGCTAAACGAGTAGGTATTTAAGATCCTTACACATTACACTCTTCTCAAATCTCTCTCATTTCTTCTAATTCACTTATTTTATACTTAAGATATTAATTTTTATGCACAATTAACACAAACATATACACAAAATACACAATATTATCACGCATCTCAAAGCTATATATTTCAAACCACTTTCTGAATCAACCTATATAAGATCACACAGACACATATATATTATAATACAAACACGTATATTCACTACATTTCTATATATATTTATATTCACACATGCACACAATTTCTATAAATACATATGCACACGTTCATACTTAAACACATACACACAATCATACATAACATATTATATACATATTTATTTACATATTTGCTCTTATTAGTTTTGTTCTCATCAGTTAATATCTATACAAAACATACATATACACAATTTATACGAATTTATATTTACACACATCATTTATAATTTATAAGCATAATATTTTGTCACCGTATGAAATACACATATTCTTACCTATGGTGTAATCAGGAAAGCTTTGGGAATCCTTTCTAACTTGATCTACAGTGCTCTCGAAAATTCGAATACTATTTGGATAGTTTTTTTTTGTTTATAATAGAAAACACATATATTAAATTATAAATAATTTTGAAAACTATATTACGCAAAATTAAGAACAGATTTTACCTTCAAACATGCAGTACTGGTCACTAACGCCATCGTGTGCCATCATACGTGAGTCACCGAAAATGTCAGGCGCTGATGATCGAATCAGCGTGTGTTGTCGCATGTAGCACACCACCATCATATTTGGTTGCTATCCTTTCATTTTTTTACTTAATTAATTTTTTTTTCTTCCTTTTTCTTTTTTTTTCTCTTTTCTTTTTTTTTTTTCCTTTTTTTTTTCCTTTTTCCTTCCTTCTTCTTCTTCCTCTTTTCCCCTAGCTTCTTTTTTTTTTCTTCTTCTTCTTCTTCCTCCTTTCCCGCAACTCCTCCTCTTCTTTTTTTTTTCTTTCTTTATTCTTTCTTTTTCCTTTCTTCTTCTTCTTCTTCTCCTTCCTTTTTCTTCTCTCTCTACCGGATCATGATTCTTCTCTATCTTCTTCTCCTTCTTTTCTTCCCCTTTTTTTCCTTTCTTCTTCTCTTATTCTTCTTCTTCTTCTTCTTCTTTCTTTCCCTTTTCTTCTTCCTCTTATTCCCGCGACGTCTCCCCTTCCGCCGTGTCCCACCTTCGTGACTGCCGCTCACTCCTCCTCCTCACGCGGCCAATGCTCCTCCCCTCACTCCGCTGTCTCGGCCTCCTCTCTAACCTGCTTGAACTCATCTCTCTTCCTCTCTTTCTCCTTTTTTTTTTCTTTTTCTTTTTTCGCTTTTGCTATTTCATTATATATATATATATATATATTTTTTTTTTTTTTTCCCCTTGGTTTGTTCTCTTTCTCTCTATATTTTTTTATTTTTATTTAATTAATTAATATATATTATATATATATATATATATATATTTTTTGCACCAGCTGGGCATTTCAAAATACCCATTGAGTTGCCTCAAAATTATTTCATTAAGAGCTATTGTACACATGAAGGTCTCATTCACCCATCACATATTCCAGTATCTTTATGATACACCAAATTATGTGATAAACTCTGAAGATTGCAGACATAAAAGTAAAAAAATATAATTAAAGTTTATAAGAGCAATAAATTTATAATATGTTTTAATTTAAAGTGGACAGAGAGGATTATGTACATGACATTGATAATATGTTTATTTCAATATTAATTATTACAAATTGTAATTTAAAATAAAATATTTAAATACTCTCACGCTCGTAAAACAATTGCTATTCAAAAACTCTATTTTGAACACGATTTATTCACACAATAATGCTAAAATACGGTAAGTAATTCTTGGTGATTTACAAAGAGAAGATGATATGTCAAGAGTTTGCTCTTCGAATCTGAATGGGTTCTTTGGGGGTGCCTTTCTCCACTAGTTTCTGAACAACATAACTCCCTGGCAGTTTCGTGCCAAGAAACCACAATTCCTCCGGGACAAGAATGAATAACAAGAGGTCTCACAGGTTGCAGGATGCTTTGAATTCTATGACTTTGAGGGAGTTGAAAGGTTCGATCGTGAGCTTGGCTAAAGATCAATGTGGGTTCCGTTTTTTTCATAGCAGCATCGATGACAATTCACATGAGGAATTGACATGATCTTTAAAGAAGTGATTAATCATATTGGTGATTTGATGGTAGACCCATCAGGGAATTATGTTGTCCAAAAACTAGTGGAGAAAGGCAGTGATGAACAGAGAAATCAGATTTTACTAATGGTAACCATGAATGATTTTCAACTCGTCAGTATCTGTCTCGATTCATACTGATACCATTTGGTTCTTTTCAATTTTTTCTATTTTTTTATAGAGTTGTCTACTAAAATAAATGTTTAGATTTTGGTTTGATTTAATAATGGTTTTTTTTTCTGTATAATTTATCTTGTTTCATGAATCCGTGATCTTCGTCCCACTTGGTTTTGTACAAAACTGCCCAAAAGATTTTTTGAAAATTAACTCAAAAGCTATACATTGTATAAGGTTCAAAACTATGCTTCTCTACAGCTCGGAGATTGTTTATCAGAAATTTAGATAAGTGAAAAGCCGAAACATCATTTCGCGAAGATCATATATCAAACCCTGGTGCATATATACACGTATCAAGAAACAAAAAGATATTCGGCTTGGTTCTACTTTTCTGCAGTAAAGCGATTAGTTGTTTGTATTTTTTGGGTAGTATGTAATATTTTAGAAGGATCATGGTAGAAGTGGTAAAGAAACCACAAAACGGAGGACCTTATATACTTGATAAAGGCAGTCGCCTCCAAATGGACATTCCTTTTTTTTTATCTATCAATGGCGTGAACAAATTCTCAGAATTTTACAGGATAATAGATTTTGTTTTTGATTTATTTACCGGTATATTAAAGTCAATTGTGTAATTATTCTTTGATGTAATGTACTATATATATTTTTTTCATGTACAATAACTAAGTTGTGTTCTCAAAATTAATTTTTAAATTTATATTTTTCTTTTGTATGTTTAAGTATAATATATTATGTTTATTAGCTTAACAGATGGGCATATTTATATACAAATTTATTTTAATAGCATAGACTAAAAAATCAGGACATTTTAAAATGAGAAAAAAAAAAAAAAAAAAAACAGAAGATAACTTAACGAACAAGTCAAAGTGATGTAGTTACAGCCCAACCGTATAGATCAATACAAATCTTTTTTGACTTGAAATTGTAGTGGAAATACCCGTTGAAGTTGCCTCAGAATTACTTCCCATTATGGCTATTTTACACGTGAGGGTCTTATTCTCCCCTCACATATTCCAATATATTTATGCTAAAGTTTTTCCATCATCGTTTACTTGGTCTAAAATGTATTATATTTTAATTTTAATTTTAATTTTTTAAATATTTAATATTTAGAATTTAGTTGTAAGTCACAACCTTATGTACATAATTAAATCAGTTCCATTCAGTTTTAGATATATCTTTTAACTCATGAATATTTGGATTGTATTTATAGTTTGTTGATAAAACTGCAACAAATATTTGTGGAATTAAATTAGAATTATAAAATTTTGATATTTCAAGTTAATATTAGAGATCATATGGTTATCAAATTTTATTTAAGAATTAAATTATATATTTCTAATACTTTAAATTAAAAATCTTTAAAAAAAATAATTTGAACTTAATTTTTTTTAAAAATATAAATAACTTAAGTTAGATAAGTTTTTAAATGATGCTAAAATATCTCAAGAACAAAGATTGCACACACAAAAGTAAAAAATCTAAATAAATTTTATAAGAACAATGAATTCCAAATATGTCTTAATTTAAAGTCGTTTAAGAGAATTGTTGATGTGACTTGAATTTTGGAGGTATTTTACATATACTTTGTGTAGAGGCCCGAAGCTTTAAAAGAAATGAATTTAGAATTTAAATGCATAAGTAAATAATAATATTATGGTTTACATTCACTACACAATAAGTTGAATTGTCCAATAGAACTATGAGAATGTCCATTCTACGTGGTTCATAAAAGACAAACGATAATTAAAGAAAAATAAATAAATAAGTATCCTTGGGTAACATTCACTAACACTTGAAAGGAGTCCGGGAGGTGAGCTACTCACAACCCTCTTACTGATCGGAATTTGGATCTTACTTTTCTTGATCTGAAATGGTTAGTGAAAAAGTGAGATATATTATCCTAGTAAGAATATCACACTAATCACTTATACGAAAAATCGAATGGTAGTGAAAATAAAAAAATAATTAATTGAACCTTTACTTTAAGTAAATACATTTAACTTTAAAACTTTTTATTCGATATATACAATACGATTTTTTTCAAAATCAACCTATAAAGCCAATTAATCAAATGACATTTCAATTGCATGCATAAGATCAACAATCCTTCATTTTTAACCTATTTACTGGGGTCTCTGGGGGTCCATAGGGATATCCCTTTACTTGTGAACCCAATATCAGAATTTGACAATTAACCCGGCTGTTTCCATACCCCGTCTGGTAATGAGCGCCAAAAATACTATCGTGTCGATACCCCATCCGATATGAGGGTGAACTGTATCTCCCAAAACTCTTCTGGTATGAGACCTCTCAATCCCATCCGACTAAAGTAATGTCTACGGTATTGTTTCCTATGTACCGAATTCGTCCACCCTTTCCCAAGAAGCTCAGTAAGTTTTCATTTATTTAGACTTTCATCAACTTAACAATCACTAAATCATACCAATATCTCATTTTATATTCACAGATTAATTCAAATGGTACTTAAATAAACGATATAGTTTAGCATAGACAAATAATCAATAACCAGAATACCGAATAAACAATGCAGGAGGAACCAAATAACCAAATAACCGAGAAGACCATAAAAACTATCAATTCAATTACGCACAGTATAATAGTAAGCAAATATAGGCAGTACAGGAAAATAAACAGGGAGTTAGGACAAATGTGAACTAATTGATTTTGGCTCTACTAGTGACTTGTAATATTTTTAAGATTTTTCTAATTTTTTCACAAAACAAACAATTATCGATTATTATTCCTTAATTTACCGTAACCGAGAATAGGGTGAGAGATCCTTACTTAGATTGGCATTTTGAAACGTCGTGATATCTACTACGCATCTTAACGAGTCTTGAATTTTCTAAATTTTTCTATGGGAATCCAAAATACTCATCACGCAACTAAAAATACCCCAAAAATCTAAAATCGGTGTCAAAAACTCTTTTTAGCCAATTTTAGAGTTACAATACGACGTTGGTTCCCCTCGGTCTGGCCAGTTTTGGCAAATTTTGGCTGGTCAGTTTTACATGTATTCTTGCAAAAAAATACATTAAAGGACCTCAATTGGCTAAAAAACATAAAAAATGAACCTACCGGCGGTGGGTCTTCGAGTACGACGGCTCCGTTGGTTCTCTTTCGCGACTGAGGTTTCTTATTTGGCTAAGCTACACAGAAAAGAACGGTGAACACAATGATCGAAAAATTGTATGAAACGGAAAACGAAAAGTGGCTCATCGAAGGGGTTTTAGGGTTTCAATCACGATGACTCTACCAAACTTTATCCGCAGTTTTTGACTCATTCACCATCCTTTTTACTCCGATATAGTCACAGGGAGACTAGAAATCGAATTCCGAGCAGGTAGGGACGAATTTTACCTTTCTTCACGGTCGGCGGTGGCTTTAGTGCTGCAGCAGCCGAGGGTCGGTCCCTTTCTCCGGCAGCTAGTCATTCTTCTCTGACGAGGGCAAGTGTGACTAGAGTTAGGGTTCCCCTGTAACGTGATATTTATATATTTATCTCGTGTCGATATGGACTGTTCATTTGTGTCGACGTGGAGCGAAGAGAGCTGTATGATCCTTGCCTGTTTAGGCTAATTGCGTGGGTGACTCTGGGTCGTCCGATCTCGCCTAAAGAGGGAATGCATCTGAACTGTTCACGAGTGTGGGATTAAATCTGGGCTGTCGGATCGCTGGGCACGCAGATCATCTGTGTGGCCTCCCGTATGGCACCCCTGTTAACATGTTTTGCCACGCGGCATGCTCTAGTTCACTGTGGTTGCTGATTGGGCCGTCCCACGTGGCTGAATTTCTCCTTTTAGCATTTTGACCCACTGTTTCCATTTTTTTTTTCAAAATTACACCTTGAACTCAAAATTTCATCCATTTTTCCCAAGATTGCTTTCAATTTCGTCCCTAACCTATTTTTCTCAAACAATTTAATAAAATTAAATTAAAATAATATTTTTAATTATTTTTATAAATACAAAAATAGATTTCGGGCCAAATTTTGGACCTGAATATTACATTTTAAGAGTTATTTTATATTTATCTTAACGGATAACTTATGTATATCTTGACAATATTTTGTATTTATAATAAGAAATAATTAATGTATATCATGGAGAAATTAAAAAAAACTATGTTAGTCTCTCTATATATAGGTTTATTAACCCTGTTAGTGATGTACTCTCAAATTATCATAATAAAAATTTTTTTTCGGTCTTACCCGATGATATAGGCACATTATCAAATCATGTTAAATTTTCTGCTGCTCTTTTTTTACTTTTATTTTACTGTGATTGTGCATGATTTAAAAATTAATTTTTCTAACAAGTGGTGTTAGAACCCAGGTTAGAGAGAGAAAACCATATCAAATTTGACTTGTATGTGTTGACCATGACTTGGAGGAGCCAAGGCAGCAGTGACAATGGAGGAAAATTGTGTGGCAGAATATCTATCTCAAGCGTGACCATATTTGTATGTCGTTTCCGTGTGGTGGCTATCGGTATCTAAATTTGAGTCCGCGCGACTTGAAACAAGAAAACAAAGGCGTGACAGCAAATCTATCTAATGTTTAAAAAAATCAAGACCAAATCCGGAGAAGGTGAGTTACGCGGTGGAAGAAAACTTGTTGGTGTGCAACGTCGACGATCTGTTCAAACCTGCTATGTTAATGAAACTGAAACATCTCAGTGTAGCGTGAAATCATAAGGGCCAGGGAGAGATATTTACGCATTGGAAAAGAAGAAGGTCGTAGTAGCCAAATTGCATGAAAAACAGAATCTGAGCTGTTTCAACGTGATTTTACCAAGATCTATTTTGGATATGAGGGGTCGCAAGTTTTTGCGGTGATTTTTGGCTAGTTTTGAGTGGTGCATGGTGGCTGGTAGCATGTGTAGGTATTTTTGACAATATGTGTGGTTCTCCAATGGTTACAAGTGGTGGTGTTTGGTGCAATGGTGCTTTCTATGAGTGATTTTTTATTTTTGATAATGGTACTTCTTTTTATTTGTTTTTAGTGCACAGTTTAGAGATTTGAGATGATATCCGCAAAGTATGAGGTAGAAAAATATGATGGTGAAACAAGTTTCTGTCTGTAAAAAATTAGGATGAAGTCGTTTTGAGTTTTATAAGGTTTTTTGGGAGACAATTGAAAAAAGATTTTATGAGGATATGAAGAGTCAAATAATACAAATATGCATAATAGAACCTTATGTGTTATCTTTATGAGTATGATTGATAATATTTTGCAAGAAATTGTTGGAGATATTTTAGCTTTAGTTATGTGGAAGAAACTAGAAGAGTTACACTCTGTAAAATTGCTGATGAACCATCTTTATTTGAAGAAAATATTGTACAATCTATAAATTAGTGAGGGTATGCCCATTTAACAACACTTAATGAGTTTAATTTCATAATTATTGACCTAAATAATTATGAAATTAAGATTGATAATGAGGATCAGATATTAATTGTATTGTGTTCAGTACCATCTTCTTGTGAGACTTTTGTTGATATTTTATTGCATGAAAAACTAGTATTTATTGGATGATATTAATCGTGCACTAAAATTAAAAAAGGTTAAAAGAACATTTCAGAGTATAGAACAAAAGAAGGTTTGGTAAATAAAGAAAGAGCACATATAAATGTCATATCAAAATCTAGATGTGACAAGGTAAACTATTTTGAGTACGGAGAGCATGGTCATTTTAGGAGAGATTGCTCTATGATGAAAAGAGGAAAGAAGCAATAGAGTTATGATAATAGCCGATATGAATAATTCGGACGATACTGTTAACAATATTACTATGAAAGTTCTATATCTAAATTTAGATCATAGAAAAAATTCCTAGATTTTTTATTCTGGTGTTATATTCTACATATGTCTACTCATGTATTGGTTTGTTACCTACAAACAAATAAATGCTATTGGGTATACGAAAGATGAAAATTCACTGACTATAATTGGGATTTGTACTATTAGATTAAGAATGTTTGATGTTGTTATCAGAATTCTTAAGTGTCGATATATTCATTAGATGAAGAGGAATATGATTTTATTTCCTATGCTAGAGTCTTAAAGTTACAAATAACATGTAAGAAATGGTGTCCTTAAAGTGTGTAAAGACTCTAAGGTTATTATGAAAGACAATTTGGAGTTTATATTGTATGTTTTTCAAGAGAGTACGATTTTAGGAAAAACTGTTGTAACATTATGGAGCAATAATCATAATCAATTGTGGCATCTGTATATGGTAATATGAGTTTGTTGAAGGGGTACAAAAAAATGAGCCACGAGTTTCTGTGAACACTGTGTGTTTGGTAAGTAAACTAGGGTGTAGTTCAACAAAAAGGCAACGTATAAGATCATAGGCAAATTGAATTATGTTCATTCTTACTTATGAGTTCTATACAAAGTTCTATCTAAGAGTGGTATCATGTATTTCATGACTCTTATTAATGATTACTCTTAGAATGTTTGATTGTATTTTCTTAAGTAAAAAAAAAAGTATTTTCAATATTTATCATATAGAATATTATGATTGAGAAACAGACAAAAAGGAAAATCAAGTGTGATAGAACTAATAATAAATTAGAATTTTACAGTCATGTGTTCGATAATTTTTACAGTACAAAAGATATAGTGAGACATTACACTTGTGTTGGAACACTATAGCAGAATGATATTGCATAATATATGAATATAATGTTTTGTGATGGAGCACGAAACATGTTGTCTCATTAAGGTTTTATACAAAAATTATGGATTAAGATTGTGAACACTATTTGTTACTTAGTTAATAGATTTTCATCCACAGTTATTGAGTGCAAAACTTCTTTTAAAGTATAGTTTAAGTCACCTGTTGATTACTCTCAATTAAGGGTATTTGGTTGTTTTATTTATGTTTATATAAGATATGGTAAGCTTGAGCCGAGGGCAAAGAAATACATATTTTTAGAGTATACATATGAAGTGAAAGACTATAAGTTGCAGAGTAGTGGTCCCAAGTCTCTAGGGTTGATCATTAGCATAAATATGATATTTAATGAGTCTGTTTCACTAGACAGTCATAAAAAAAAAAGACAATAGTATAATCATATTACAGTGTTGCATAACAAGTAAAGCTAGAAGTTTAGTCCAATGACCTGGGGAATGAAGTGCAGGTTTTTAAGAAAGAAGATGATGATACACCTAATCAGCAACAACTATATAATATTACAATAAACAGGGAGAGAAAACAGACTAAACCACCATATAAGTACGAGAATCTTGTTGCATATGTCTTGCTAGTTGCATGAACAGTTGATTTGCAGGAACTAAAGAGTTCATACGCAAATCAAGGGGCTGGTGTTTGTGTGAGGAACTTAATGGTAAATATAACTTCATTTGAGAATTAGGTAGCAAGTTTAAATATAATCTAAACTTGGTTGAAGTATGTGATATTTAGTAGTGCGCCTATAGGGGCATCTTGGCAAGACTGTGTGACGAGATGATCAATTGTTTTGATGATAGAGGAAATTCAAACCAATGGAAAGATTTGTTGATGTGACTTTTAATTTTGGGGGATGTCTTATTTGTATTCCAGAAGATATTTTATATTTATCCTAATGGATAGTTTATGTATAGTTTGTATTTATTTTATAGAATATTTGATGTATGTTTTAAAGAATTTTATTGGAGAAAAACTCTCGTAAACTCTTTATATGTAGGTTTGTTAATTTTATTGATGATATACTCTGAAATTATTATTGTGAAATTTTTTTTTATCGATCTTACCTATGGATATAGGTACATTATCGAACCACATTAAATCTTTTTTTTTTTATGATATACTTTGTTGTGATTGTGTAGAGTTTAGAGATTAATTTTCCTAACAAGAATTTCACACATGATATTGATAATGTATTTATTCCAATATTAGGAAGTTAAAATAGAATATTTAACCACAAAAAATACTCTCATGCTCATTAAACAAATTGTTACTATAAAAATATGATAAAACAAGTAATTTATCTTAGATTAAAAAAACTATGTAAATCTTTAATATTGTTAATAAGAGGGCGCACATTGTTTTTTAGAATCGAATTTTTTATTGTAATTAATTATATTGAGATTTTTTTATAAGATTAACAAATCTTAACATAATATATTCAGATTCGCATAATCTAAACACAGAATATCAAAAACTCTATTTTAGCCATGATTCATTAATACAACAATGCTAAAACACAATAATTAATCTTTCTTTTCAAAAACAAATTGTACAACAAATTAAACTTTTAAAATAAGCTAATTATTAATTATTTTAAATTAAAAATATTTACACATGAAAATACTAAAAAGTCTACTTTCAAATCTTATGAGATATTTTGTTTAAAAATGAAAAAAATAAAAAGAAAAAGAGAGAAAGAAAAATCATGTAAAAAAATTCTCTGTTGTATTAAATCTAAATGGAAACGGGATTGACCGGAAGTCATTGAAGGGAGAGTGAGACTGTGGAGATATGCTACAATGACTACAATTCTAAGAAAAGCTATTTTGCATGCAATTTAAGGTAAGTTTCCATGCGAGCGAGGTTGCCGAGAGAGACTCCAATGTGCTTACGCGGCGTATGTCCGTCTGTTTCTTTTTCTTGTTTGACTCTTTGTGCTCATAAAAATGAAAATAAAAAAAAAAAGAAAAAGAGAGAAAGAAAACTCATGTAAAAAAATTCTCTGTTGTATTTTTATTTTTATTTTTATTTTTATGAGCACAAAGAGTCAAACAAGAAAAAGAAACAGACGGACATACGCCGCGTAAGCACATTGGAGTCTCTCTCGGCAACCTCGCTCGCATGGAAACTTACCTTAAATTGCATGCAAAATAGCTTTTCTTAGAATTGTAGTCATTGTAGCATATCTCCACAGTCTCACTCTCCCTTCAATGACTTCCGGTCAATCCCGTTTCCATTTAGATTTAAACAAAAAAACACTCTAAAATTTTTTCAAATCAGTAGCCGATTATATCTCTATTTTCTCTTTCTTCCATATATCTCATTCTTCAATTGAAATCCCGATTATATCTCTGTAATCTCCTCAACCCCACTATAAATTCCTCCTCCAGATTAAAACCCTTCAAAACCCTTCTCTACCATTGTCTTCTTTCTCATCAGGGATCCCGGTGGAGGAACCAAATGGAGGGTTACCAATCCAATACGCTGCCGTTTGGGTCTCAAACGCAGGCGACCCATCTTCTTCACTTCTATCCTCAACCGGAATCCTCAATAGGTAACATTCAGGATAATTTGCTTCAAAGTTCTCTTCCCGTTCCAGACCCTCACCAACGCTGCCCCTTTGAGCTTCAATCCCTAGAATCCCGTTTTTCTTGCCTCAACTTATCGTCTTCTAATCCGCAGTCTTCTTTTCCGGGTTCGTCTGTTGGCTTTGTTCCTGGGTCTCGTTTTGGGAACAACGTGAACCGTTATGGAATTGGTCGGCAGGGTTTGGTGTTGTCTTCTTCAATGCAAGAACGGCAATGCAACGAATGGTTTCAGACTCTCAATCTGAGGAACAATGACTGTTCCAGTACTAGCTTTGTGCCTACTGGGTTTCTACAAGGTTGTGAGACATCCAGGATGATGGTGAGGCCTGCGTTTTGTTCTACTTCGCATCGACACTCATTCTTGAATCGAAACGAGTTTCTTGGTGATTTACGGAGAGGAGATGATACGTCAAGAATTTGCTCTTCGAATCTGAATGGGTTCTTTGGTGGTTCCCCAACGGATTTCAATGGCGTTTCCGTGCCAAGAAACCATAATTACCCCAGGACAAGTGTGAATAACAGGAGGTCTCACAGGTTGCAGGACGCTTTGAATTCTATGACTTTGAGGGATTTGAGGGGTTCGATCGTCAACTTGGCTAAAGATCAATGCGGCTGCCGTTTTTTACAGAGCAGCATCGATGACAATTCACAGGAGGAAATTGAAATGATATTCAAGGAAGTGATTAATCATATTGGTGATTTGATGGTAGACCCATCAGGGAATTATGTTGTTCAGAAACTAGTGGAGAAAGGCAGTGATGAACAGAGGAATCAGATTTTACTAATGGTAACCAGGAATGATTTTCAACTTGTCAGTATCTGTCTCGACTCACACGGGTACCATTTGGTTCTTTTCAATCTTTTCTTTTTATTTAGAGAATTGTCTACTCGAAGAAATGTTGGGTTTTGGTTTGATTCAATAATGGTTTTTTCTTCTGTATGATTAACAGAACTCGAGCAATACAAAAACTATTAAAGTACCTTCAAAGCCCTCTCCAGGTCTCCATGTTCTTGTCAGCTCTACACCCTGGTATTGTGGCATTGACCAAGAACGTTAATGGTCATCATGTGATTCAGTATTGCCTTGAGCATTTCACCGCTCAAGACAATCAGGTAATAAACAAACATGTCAAGCGTTTGATCATCGTTTATTTTACTGTGTTTTTAATGAGTAGGAAAAAGCTCAAGTTTACTGTTCACATTACATATTTGCTGATATAATTGCTTAGACATAAATCAAAGGGATGATTTCAAATTACTAAGAGATTGAGCATGTTGGTTCTTAGTGGAATATAGAAAGCTATTCTATAATCCATGTCCAAGTAATTTTTCTACAGTTCAGGGTTTTTGTCAATAAGGTTCTCCATTTACATTTTGAGTTCATGAACTTGGTCTTACATTAGTGTTTTTTGTATCTTTTTGTTACTGTTAAAGAATATTAGCTGAGGACATAATCAATTGGTCGAAGGCCATGATTTACATTATCATGGTTGTATGCAGCTATGAAATAACATGAATATAATTCCAAGTTGATTTTGCAACTTTCCAATGCTTCCTCTTAAGAACAGTTGACAAATACCATGATCTCTATAGAAAATACGTATGTCCTTGTCTTTAAAAATGACTATTTCCTTCTGCATTTTTATTTTGCTTCTTAGTCCATAAAACAACATTCTCTATCAAGCTAGTCCTGTTTTCCTGCATAATATACTTGATCAAAATATTCCCTCACTAGCATTTATGAGTCATCCCGGTTTAACAATGTACCATCATTCACAAATCTTGCTAGCATGTATATATTGTTCGCTCATATATCTAGCATTAGAAATTTCAGGTCATGAAAGAAATTGTAGCTTGCCACTTTTGTCGAGAATGAAAATAGATGGAGTGTATTGCAGCAATGACTGGGGAGGAATCTATCATTTCAATTGCATGATATGGGGTGCTTTGCAATCTGTAACTTATCATGAGCTCAAATAAATAACAAAGACTCTCAATTTTAGTAACTAGTTTGTGTTGTACAGTCCTAATGGCTTTTTGAACACCTAACAACATTGTCGTATGTTATTAGTTCGAAGGCAGATTAGGACTTACTTTTCTTGGAGTAGTAGATCATGGTTTAAACGAGCAACGTTCTAATGAATTTTCTTACATTGGTTTATTATCTGCAGTATATTCTAAATGCAGTAGCTGATGACTGTTACAGCATCGCCACAAATCAATGTGGATGTTGTGTACTGCAACATTGCATTGAATTTTCTTATGGAGACCTAAGGGAACGTCTTGTTGCTGAAATAACTGCAAATGCATTACAATTGTCCGAAGATCGTTTTGGGTGTGTTTTTCGAAACCCTTTTCTGATTAATAATAATATCTCATGGGTATTCTTTTACTTTTATGTTTGTTTGTTTGTTCACGCTCATGTCCTAGTTTTGATATGAATTTGATATCCTTCCTTGTTGCTTTACATTTTCTCCAGCAACTATGTGGTGCAATATATCCTTGGTTTGAGAGAGCCACATATCACAGCTAATCTGTTGGGACAGCTGAATGAGAATTTCGCATATCTCTCCCGCAACAAGTATGGTAGCCATGTTGTGCAGAAATGCTTGAAGGATTCAGGGGAACAACATTCTCTAGTAATAATAATGGAGTTGCTTCAAAGTCCAGACTTTTCTATGACACTTCTGGATCCTTATGGAAATTATGTTATCCAATCTGCTTTGTCAGAATCGAAGGTGTGAATTGTCTCCCTATCACCATATGTTGATTACTTATTACAAATAAGTCAACCTGATATTGGAGTATATAACATAATTGATCTATATTTTCTTACCATTGCATTCAACTTCAACTACCATTCATTTGACTTGGATAAAGTTGAACTGATCCAGGATTTACTCATCTAACATATGCAAAAAGTAGTGATGCTACTGTAGTATAAATGACCTGCAATTCATTTCACTACTTGGGGGAACTTGTAGTTATGGTATATGTACGATTTTTCCATTAAGCTTTGATTAGTTGGTTGTGATATTTCTCTTTTGTTGCAAACGCAGGGTTTTATTCACACAGCATTGGTTAATCAAGTCCGGGCAAACTCTTCAATGTTGCGAAGCAACAAGTATGGAAAAAAGGTGCTAGCTTGGTTTGAGAAGAAGAATCCATAATTATGTACAATATAGGAAGTGAAAAGGTACTCTGATTCAGGATCTTTTATGCTGCTGCATATATAAGTTTTGTTCTTTTATCTGTTGTTTGTTGTCGTTTTGGTTGTGATTTTAATCGATATGAGGCTCTGCAAAGATCGAAAGTTGAAGAAGAGTGGATAATCTGCAACTAGCGCAGAAACTAACATGAGTTTTATGTGTAACTTTCTTGAGGAGAGGATCTGGGGAAGGGAAAAGATAGCAACATATATTTTTGTATTGTGTCTTTTTCAGGCTGTGAAAAGTGTTGCTTGTTACATTACATCATACTTGTAATGGATTAATTCAATGCAAGGCTCAATATCCATCATCTTGGTTTTACAAGTTCCCTTTTCAATCATCTTCTTTTTTTTTTTAACTTTTTTTTTTTTTCACTATCAATTGGCTTTGATTTGCTAGAAAATATGTTTTCTAGGGATGAAATTTTGCTGAATTGAAAGCTATCTTGGGTCATTTTTTTCATATGAAAATATGCGATAATGTTGTTGAATTATTCTAAATAACATTTCAAAATTTTGTTGTGATAAATGTTTTCAAATTTCGATTATCTTAAAAATTATCAGTAAGTATAAATAAATAAATAAATTTTATTTATATATTCAATTTAAAGATAAATATACTTAAAGATAAAAAGTAGGGTATTCAAATTTTAATTTATATGAATCGAATCGAATCAAATTAAATATTATTTACTATAATTCTTAATCAACATTAATGAATTAAATTTTATTTTATTATAATAAACTAATTTAGATCAAAAATAAAGAATTAAAAAAATATTTTTTTTATTTTTAGTTTTATTATTTTTTAATTAAAAAGTTATAAAAAAATAATTTTAATTTATTTTGATATGAATATAATAAAAATTCATTCCGGTATATATTGAAATTAAAACAATCAAATCTTCTATCTAGACCTCATATTTTTTAATCTGATCCACACCTTGACAGAAAATAAGCAACTACTGATATTGATACGGAACGGCACGTTTTGTTCAAGAAACAAGATGCCCACGCTGTTGTCATTACCTAACATGACAAAATCATGTCTTCTTAATTTTACCCAAAAACTTTATAAATACAACGTCATGACTACCCAATTCAATTTTCCTACCAGTAGAAATTTAAATTATTTATTCGAATGCTAATCTCTTCTGCTAAAATAAATTCAAAAGAAATACGTGTAAATTGGACACTATTATATATTACATAATAAAATAGATTTATTAAACCAAAAAAAAACCAATTCAACGCCCCGAAAATTAAAATAATCCCCAGTTTTTCTTATTTCAAAATTGAAAATTATTATAAAACAAATATTAAAAATCTGTACAACTAAACGAGTAACGGCCAATTAACGAGCAAAATTTACCAGTTGACTCTCAATTGCGAGACCATTACGTGGCAGTCTCTTATTGGCTGAGTAAAATGCACTGCGGACTGCAGACTGCAGACATGGCTTGCGATATTAAGAAGAGGGGGAGAGTCCTCTGCAACTCCCCGCGGGTTGACCAAAGCTCCCTCTTTCGTCTTCAAGCAAAACCCCATGGCTTGGGCTTGGACTCATATCACCTCATACCTCGTCATCTTCTACTGTTCTTTAATTGGTTTGTCCGATCTCTATCGCCGCGTCGATTCGTCGTCAATCGGTGCCAGGCACCGGCACCGGCCGCCCATGGTGATCCCTTTACAGTTCTCGTCACACAACTCTTCGTTGCGCCTATCCGCTGAAAATCGGCGCCATCTCCAACAATCTCAGCTCCCTACTCACACCCCTAATGCTCGCATGAGACTCTACGATGATCTCCTCTCCAACGGGTTATTTTCATTCTGTTTATTCTTCCCCTGTTATTCAGTTCCATTTTACCGATTAGTATGAGTAGTTTTGAATTTCTTATTTTTATGATTGTATCTCCAGTTATTACACGACGCGGCTATGGATTGGATCGCCGCCCCAGGAGTTTGCTCTGATTGTAGATTCGGGGAGTACTGTAACTTATGTTCCATGTTCTACTTGTGAACACTGCGGCAAGCATCAGGTTTGTTGGTTTTATGATTTTGAAGCATAATTTGCGGTTTTCCTTTTACTGTATTATCATTCTTTTTATTTTATTTTTTCCAGTCATGCACTTCTCTTTATTTTTCTTCCTATGCTATAATAAGGCATACCGAAAAAAGGGTGGAGGAATTTTACATGATGAATTTTAGAATTAGACATGAACATGCATTATTTTCGCATGAAAATTGTAGGAAATTTAAGAAATTGGGTTAGATATACCAAATAATCATCATCCAGGAATTAATTTAAAAAATACACTGTTCTCGTCTTTAAAAAATCAGTTTCTTCACCCTTTTGGGCTCAAGTTTCTCAACGACTAGGCTGAGAATTTAATGATTTTGGAGTCCCTCTCCAGAAATATTTTATCACAAGGGCTATGCTAGAGTTTCTGCATATTGTTTAATCATTTTTATGAGCCAAGTTCTGCTTCTCTTCAGGATCCAAGGTTCCAGCCAGAGTTATCTAGCACCTACAGACCTTTGAAATGTAATCCCAGTTGTAATTGTGATGATGAGGGAAAACAATGCATTTATGAAAGACGGTATGCTGAGATGAGCTCAAGCAGTGGGGTGCTAAGTGAGGACATCATTTCTTTTGGCAATGAAAGTGAACTTGTGCCTCAGCATGCTGTTTTTGGTTGTGAAAATGCAGAAACAGGTGATCTTTACAGCCAACGTGCTGACGGCATAATGGGTTTGGGTCGTGGCAGGCTAAGTATTGTCGACCAACTTGTTGACAAGGGTGTTATTAGTGACTCATTTTCATTATGTTATGGTGGTATGGATGTTGGTGGGGGTGCTATGGTCCTTGGCAGGATTTCTCCTCCTGCTGACATGGTTTTCTCTCATTCTGATCCTTTCCGTAGGTATGATATCTTCTCCTAGTTGTCTATTCATTTTTTCAGAGAATGCATCTGGTGCTTCTCACACATTCACTATAGTTTTTGGGTGGTAACAGTCCATACTACAACATTGAACTGAAGGAACTGCGTGTCGCTGGCAAACCATTGAAGTTAAGTCCAAAGATCTTTGATGGAAAGCATGGAACAGTATTGGACAGCGGAACAACATATGCCTACCTTCCGAAAGATGCTTTTATTGCATTTAGGAATGCTGTAAGATCTTCCATTCTGAAATTCGCCTTGTCTTAAGTTAGACTTAACACTTAATTTCAGCTTCGTATGTTACTGTCACTTCTGGTCATATTTGAGGCTCAAAAAGGATGAGACATATTTTCTATACTGCATTTTTATTGGTGATATTTCTACAATAGGTTGTGGCCTTTTGCCTGCCACTAAGAAGCCCAAAAAAAGGGGTGGAAAATAATGATGTTTAATAATTGGAATAGGTTGACTGGTCAAGTAACAGTTATTTTTATTGTGATTAATATGTAAGGTTATGTCCTTTAGGATAACAAGTGGTTGACTAATCTTGTAGAGTAAAAAACAACATCAGGAATTCATTACAATGCAAAAATGCATCACTCATTCATTGGACAGGCTATTTAAGGTTTATGTTGTCAAAATTAAGCAACAATGCAATATTTGATAACTTAACCATGTTCAGTGGATTTTTCTTGGCAAAGTTTATATTGTTCATTCCCGTAAAACTTCATGCAGGTCATGAAAGAGATTCATTTTCTCAAACAGATCCATGGTCCTGACCCAAATTATGATGACATTTGTTTTTCTGGTGCTGGAAGGTATTCTCTCCATTAAATAAATGTGTTGATTCTTGAGCTCTACCCTATTATTAGTGATGATCTGCCTTACCACTACCCCTAAGTATTTGTAATTGAATGTGGCTTAGGGATATTTCTGAGCTATCCAAAACTTTTCCAGAAGTTGACATGGTGTTCAGCAATGGACAAAAATTATCCCTGTCTCCTGAGAACTACTTGTTCCGGGTATTCATCATTTTTAAAATTCTTAAAAAAGTTGCTCTAGTATGTTCTTTCATCTTTTATTTTTAACGTATATTCTTAAGACGTATTTTCTCCCCCTTCTATTTTTCTGTCTCGGCATGTGGTATAGCATACAAAGGTTAGAGGTGCTTATTGCCTGGGAATCTTTCAGAATGGAGATTCAACTACTCTTTTAGGAGGTATAGTACATTTCTTGCCGACCGCCTGTGTGTATCTAGATGAAATTTTACTATGGATATCCTATGAGTAAATTCTACAATCTCTCCACCTCTCTTTTGCAAGCTACAAATAACAGCTCTTTATCTTTTCCAGCTGGGATACTCCTAAATGGATTATAACTTTTTGACATTGATTAATATGATACAGGAATTGTTGTGCGCAATACTCTGGTGACTTATGATAGGGAGAATGATAAGATTGGCTTTTGGAAAACTAATTGTTCTGAACTTTGGAGGACACTGCAGTTGCCAAATGCTTCTGCACCAGCACCATCAGTTTTCCAAAAGAATGATACGAATTTTGAGATGTCTCCTAACCTTGCTCCAAGTGGATTGCCTCCTAATGTTCTTCCAGGTAGAGTAACTTTGAGCTTATGAAATTTCTGCTACTTCTAAAATTCAATTCTGCATCCCGAAAAAGTCTTTGCTGTTTGTTGGGATATTATTTCTGGCAGTGAACTGCTTTTTCTGGTCTTGAGTTTGATTTTTTCAATAAATGGAACCACTTTTGTTACAGGCAAATGGTTTGGAAGAAAGTAAGTTTTAGTTTTGTTTATATATGTATCTAAGATAGGAAAGTTTAGTGGTTATATGATGTGGTTATTAGGGTATTGCAGGAATTAGCAGATTGGTAGTTAGGAGTTAGATTTATGTTGTAAGAAGATCATATTTACATGGGATATGGTTATCTTTAACTGGTCCTTAAGAAGCAGTTGCAACTCTGGTACAAAAAGACACAAGGTTGGAGTAGAGGATATATGCTGGAAGAAACCAATTTACTTCCTTTTGTTATGGGATTCAAGGGTTCCCTCTAATGAGCTCTTAGACCAATAGTTAACATAGGAAGGAAAGGGAAGAACCAAGTCAAGAACATCAGTTTTGCTTCTGATTTCAATTCTCAAAGGTCCAGTCACCAGATCTCAATCTCAAGGACCTTATCTACTTGGCACTCATAAGTCTTAAGATTGTGGATCGAAATAAGCAGCATGCCCGACATTGCTTGTTGAGCTTGATTTTAAAAAGATGTTAGTCTAGGGATGGGCACAGGGCAGGTATGGTGTGAGTATGTCAAGTCGCATATCCACCCAGCTAGTGAAAACATAAACACATACATGCCCCATATCAAAGCGGGTAAAAAGTTTTTTACTCGCCATTCGCCTTTCACGTAGAACTTTCTATTCGTCACCTATCCTATTTACCTATTTTTTTAATTTTAAAAAATTTTATGAAATATTTAAATAAATAGTAAAAATTAATTAAAAAATCTAAAGTATTAATGTAAATAAAATATAATTTAAACTAATGTTTAAGTATAATACTCAATGATAAAATATATAATAAAATATACAACATTAAACATTTATTACTCAAAATTTAATCAATTTATTTATAAGCAAAAATGAAATTAAAAAATTATTAATTTTATATGGGGCGGAATGGGTAATTCATTTAAATCCATACTACATATTCCATTTCGGTTTTATAACTTTCTAGCAACACCCAGTCATATATAACCCATTAATTATAGATTTTTATCTACCCCATCCGAGGTGGGATAGGGAAGGTTAGTGGATCATCTACCCAAATGCTCCTCTCCTATCATTACCTTTCTTGTTACTTGTCTTCCAGTAAGTTTTTGTTGCTTAACCTGCAGTTTCCGTAAGATGAACTAGCCATTTGTTTTGTCCCTGTCAACCATATGCCAGAATTCCTCTTTTAATTTTTACTTTGCAAATAATTTTTTAAACTTCTCCCACAATATGAAAACAGTTAATTTTCCATCGTTTGACTATCTATTGCTGTAGATTGAACCTTACTTTCTCCCTGGAGTTTCTGGGATACTGCCTTGTTATTCTTCAACTTCATTTATATGTGAAACTAGTCATGTTTCTCTATGTGCATCTGATTTTGTAAGTTTTTGTTGCTTCCCATCATGCCCATTGCCATCACCATGACCACCATCACAGCTGCTGTTATTATCATCATCTTTTCATGATTTCATAGTTACTGTTTGTTGTCATGTTTTGGTGCACATTCTTAAGTTGTAGCTTGGGCTGCAATTTCCCCTCTGATAAAGACTGTTCCTGCATGTGATTCATAGGTTCATTTCGAATTGGGTTTATAACGTTTGACATGTCAATTAGCAAGAATGATTCCGATGTTAAATCCAATGTCACTGAACTTGCTGTTTTTATTGCTCATGAGTTGGAAATTGACAATTCACAGGTATGGTTTTTAAGATTCTCTTCTGTTAAGGTGACTAATCTAATGACAGATTCAATTAAAATAATTCAATCACGTTTACCAATTGATTGTGATCAGGTTCGTTTGTTGAATTTTACATCCGAAGGAAACGAATACCTTATTAAGTTGGGTATCTTTCCTGGTCAATCTGCCAATTATATATCTAATACCACGGCACTGGTAATGCTATTGCTTCGACACCAAAGCATGCTTGTACTATTAAATCCTTTTCCTATTGATTGGCAATATATTCAATCAAAGCTTTTTTTACATCCTTGCATGCAGAATATAATTCTGCGTTTGAAGGAACATCGTTTGCATTTGCCTGAGAGGTTTGGGAGTTATCAGTTGGTTGAATGGAATGCTGAACCTGAAATGAATCTGTATGTCCCCTGTACCTGCTATTTTCAGCTGAAACAGTTATTACCTTATGTTATACTGCGATAGTTTTACTCATGTCCTTGTTCACAAAACAGCTCTGTTATCTTGGCATCCAGAGTATGTCCTTTCTGAAGGACAGTCATCTAGTTCTTTTGACTGGCTTGGAAACCAAGCATTATTATGTTGAACCAGGCATGTCATTACCATCTTGTGGTCTGTCATGCCCAAGCATTCTATGTTTAGCCTTGTGGTCTGTCATGCCCTAGCATTTTCTATAGAATGCTTGAGTTCAATAGCCACCTCTTTCAAAAAAGAAAACATCTGACAATTTTCTTCTAATTCAAAGAACTTACCCAATGTGTCATGGGTTTGCCACTACAATGGCATGGTTGGAAGATTAAAATTCAAGTCTGTTAACTTATCCAAGTTAATGGATCTGCCTAAATTTGATATCTTGAGTTATTAAAAAAAATGACATCATGAGTTTCGAAAGAGTCAACATGGTTAGTTTTGATGCTGTATTTTTTTATTTGGAACGTTGATCTCTTAATGCTCTGTCAAGTTGAAATTTGTCTTGGTTAAGACCATGAACAAGTGAATGGCTTGTCAATTCTCTGTACACTGTGCATAAAAGATACAGTACCTGTATGGCTTCATATGCAGTTGCGGATGGTAGGTCAGACATCTGGTTGGCCACTTGAAATCCTGAGTTGGTGGGCATGCAGTGATTGTGGGATCATCTTGATGTAAAACTGTTGCACAACGTATGACTGGGTTATATTGTCAGTGCTGTTACTATGACCTTTGGGTGTTAGGTTGGTGGACCATATCACCAGAACCATAATAAATATTGACTTTAAGAACACGATTATAATATTTATTCCAATTATGTAAATCTTGAGACAAATTATTGAGGAGATAAAAGTCACTATTTTTTCAATTTTTCATCTTTGATGTTTCTGATTGTATGGCATGCGTACTGCAACTGTTGATCGTGTTATCCTTTTATCTTAAAGTTTTTCTTTTCTGATTCAGAATTCAATTTTTGCATCTTCTTCTCTTCATCTCAGGAACTGGTGGCGGCAACATTTTCTGGCTGTTTTTATTGGAGTCCTTGTTAGTCTTCTTGCTTGCTTATCAACCATTGGGGTATGGTTGGTCTGGAGACGCAGATCGCAAGTAATTGTTACATACAAGCCTGTTGGAACCATGGTTCCAGAACAAGAGCTTCAGCCTCTATGAGACCCGAAAATTTCACCAAGGTCTGCTAATCTCAGTCGGTGCATAGTGTTTTTTGTTTATTACTGATCTGGCAAGAGAAATGAGGTGCGACAGAGCACTGATGATTCCTATTAACACCATTGAAGCTAAGATTGTTGCAGTCCTCTTTTTGGTACAATGGAGAAAGAGGATGGATGGCAAAGGAAGAAAAATGTAAAACATACTGAAAGTAATCGTGACATGCTTGTAATTTTGGATCAAATGTTCTTGAAAAAGCACATGTATTTTTAACTGGAATGTAGAAGATTCAATTAGTGGAAAATGCAAATTATAGGCATTACAAACGCTTGTTGTTAGTAAGGTATCTATTTCCCCAGCCCACTATTTTTAAATTTCTGTTTGATTAAAGTGTATTTTATTTTTATTTAATTTTTAGATTTTAATTATCTGATATATAAAAAGTTTGTTAGTTGTAGTAAAATTGTTTACTTTACAATATATATTTGTATTTTTTTTTTCTCATAAAGAAAAAGAAATTAGAAAAACATGTAATTTAAATTTAAAACGTAATGTTTAGAAGTAAAATGTTGATTTATTTATTTTATTTGCATTTTCATTTATATTTGAAATTTAATATAATCAAATTTATTTCTCTTTAATTTCATTTTAATGAATAGATACTCTCACTAATTAACAGAAAAATACGATAATATCTAACTTAAATTTGATAGAATTAACTTATAATTCATTTTAATTGTCTTTCTATTCATATTTTATAAAACTAAAATTTAAACTGAATTTAATTTTAAATTATTTTCGTTATTATTATTATTATTTTAATAAAAACGACTAATGAAAAAAAAAAAAAAAAAAAAAGGGAAGCTTTGGAATAAATGTCCTTCTAGGTGAAAATTTTTGCAATTTAAATATAATACATTATATTTTTAACCTATAAATATTAAGATTAGTATGAAATTGGAGATGCGTCCAAAGTAGGAGCATCATAAACCAACTAATTAAAGATACCCACACAAATATTGTTATGTCATTAACTTTCTTTACCAAAACACTTGATATTTTCTTAGACCAAAAGGACATTACGAAATAAATGATTTGGTTAGTAAAGATTTTTCTTAAACGAAATCCACATTACCAAATAAATAATGTTTGGTTAGTAAAAGTAAAAATTATATGTATGTATTAATTATAATTTGTATAATAGAATTAAATTAATTTACTCTAAAATTTAGACGGATGAAGAATAATTCAATGTATTATTTTATGAGCAGTAACACAGAAGAAAAACCAAACAGCGGGCAGATATCATGAATGAATAAAAACTGAGGAGGGGACCGCCATAACAAACAAATTGAAGGGGTCTCTGCGGCTATCATTGTACACTTGCACTGCATGTGATCTTTGCCCCCACAAATATATTTCCATGTCCCATGCTTACAATTTACAATACCCTAGCTTCCTTTACCTATACATACATATACGTATATTTACGTATTTCATATATATATATATATGTATACGTACTTACATACGGTGCATGAAAAATGAGGGGTGTAATTTTTAGGATATTATATTTTTATTTACTTAAACTGCAAACTCAATAAGTATCGTAATCAAATTTTTTCAAGAACCCATTTGGTTGATCATTTCATAATTTAAATTAAATTTTCAAACTTGTGATTGAACCCTTAGAGTTCAGATGGCTTTTCTGTTTCTTTTTTTGGCTAATTTCTGTAACTTTTTTTCTATTAGTGGTGAACTTGCAGAGTGAATACCAAACACCAAGGACCCATTCATATTATAATTTACCTGATAAAATACAGCAGATACCAATTCATAACTTCCTTCTATATATAGCCTAATGGCTATATATATATATATATATATATACACACACACACACACATATATATAAGCAGCCAATGCATACAGTAACCTTATACATATAGAAAGGAGGTAGACATCTATGATCTGGGTCCAGCGTATACGAGTAACTAATCAAAACCAGCTAGCTAAACTCATCGTAATAATATACGTACATATATTTATTACATATATGAGTAGTGAAGCTTGAAGGATCCAATAGATTATTAAGCTTAAGGACACTTAGGGTTTCCCTTGGAGTTCTTCAAGTCCCTGTAACAAGGGCACTCATGCTTGTTCCCATAAGTTCCAGAAGGAACACAGTTGCATTTCATGCAGCAAATTTTACAGTACTTGAGGCACCTGTCCTTTATTCCTGCTCGGGAGCATCTCATTCCGCACTTTGAGTCACAGAACCCTAATTTCTCAACCCAGAAAAAATCCTCTCATTATTTCCTCATATACATACGTAACATAAACATGTATGTTATACTTATTTGAGAAACGAAAAAGAGAGAGCGCTTACCTGAATCAGCAGCCATGGAGGGGTAAAAGAAAGAGGAAGTGAGGAGAAGAAATGCGAGAAAGAAGGATAGAAAGGCTAGCTTCTTCATCTTTCTGAAGTTTGAGAGTGATTTGAGGTTATTTAAGTATGGATGAGTAGTGTATGAGTGTGTACAAGAGGAATGATGATGATGAATGAGGGAAGTTGAGTGAGGAAGAAGGAGAGAGGGAGAGGGTGAATTTATAGAGGAGGAGGAGTAGGTGAAAGTGTTTTTACTGTCACAATAAATACAAACACCGGATTACAGACTGTCATGCGCTTTTCATGAACTCCAATTTCCTTAATTTTGGAAAAAATAAAATACTAATTTTATATTACACCTAAAAGGTTCTAGTTTGAGAATGTTTAAATTTTATGATTTTCTTTTTTTCTTCACTTTTTTGTGTTGTGATAAATATTACATCATTAGAGGAATCTTTTTTTGCTTGCAAGCGAAGAAGCCAATCGTCTATTCATACCGCCTACAAAAAAATATTTTATTAGGAGATATAAATTTCCTTTTTTAAAAAAATTGTAATAAAATTAAATTTAAGGATAAAAATAATATAAATTGCAATTAAATTTGAGCTTTTGCATAAAGTATGAAATAAGTACCTCTGCTTGAAAATATATTACAAATTAATATTATATAATAATTTGAGTTATTATATAATATTATTTAATTATTACATAATATAAACAAATTTTTACGTACATATATTTATTTGGAAGATATATGCAGTGTGATTTTTAGTTGGGGTAAAAATTTTCTTTTGGAAATGAAAAATTAAAAAAATAAATAAAACACCGACACAAACTTCACACTTTAGTTAGTAAAAGTGAGAGCCGACGCGTAATTGGTCCACTAAATTTCCAGAGTTTTCCCACTAAACATTCTACTGGAAGTTGATAGAAATTATACTTAATTTCTTTTTTATTTTACATATTTTTTTAATAAATATATATACGTATATATATATATATATATGTTGCCTAAAATATATTAATTTTTCATATGAATTTTGATTTAATATTTCTTAAGAAAAAAATATCCGTGTATAAATTAATAGTAGCCATGGTGAAAAACTGTTAATCTTTTAGCATTATCATTAATCCAAAAGCAAGTTTACAATATAGTAAATGCATGAATAATTATCACCATCAGATTGATCATCTCTTATTTTGCAAACGGTGTCGTTTAACCCTGAAGTGGTGGGCTTAACGGGCTTGAGCTTGCTTGAATGGGATTGGTTAGGCTTGGGTTATATGAAATAGACGCGAGATGGATCGGATTTTATTAGAATTTGAAACAAGACCTCCTTCGTAGATTGGTAAGAGCAATTATGAAATCAAAAGAATCAATTAATCAATATGGAAAATAAATTATTATTATTATTATTATTATTATTATTATCATCATCAAAACGATGTCGTAGTAGTTGAGCAAAAGAAAGAGGCTTAGATAAGCTATAGTATTTTGTGTGTGTATAGAACAAGTGAGAAATTCATCAAGCTGCGTTGAAAAGAGAGAAAGAGAATCTATCAATTTGCAATACTGAGAATGGAAGTTGGCCTTTATCATCAATCAAACATACCACAAAACTGTGTGTGTGTGTTTATATATATATATATATATATATACATACCCAATGAAATTGATAACATGCATGATGGATATAATCAACTAATGAAAATCCAGAAACCAACAAAAAGGATGAACCAAAGCTGCTGGCTAACCAGCTTTATATATAATATACCGAAAGGATTATTTTGTCTTTTTCTTTTTTCACATCTCTCTTTGTAGGCCCTATATCAATACGGCTATCCCCAAATAATGGTGTGTCTATATATGTATGTATATATACGTTGTAACGTCCCGATATATATATTTTTTTTCGCGGCATTACAATTATTCTGTTAGCATACTTAACCTAATATATATTATCTCATCAACAATGTTAATTATCCATATAGACAAAGGTTCAACATAAATCATTCAAATTACTGAATTTATTGTACATCTATCCATATGATAATTTATAATTTTACAATTTCTCATTTCAAATGAGCTATTTGCTACTAATTATCTAAGTATTTCGTTTCCTTATCCATACTCCTTGTTTCGTCTTCTCTACCCACTTAGTTCAGAAACATGTAGCTCTGGTCCAATTTCCGGTACTACATCATCTGTAAATAATAGGTAATGAGCATACAGAAACTCAATAAAGTAAGCTTAAATCATATACAAGGTCTGGCAAACCAGTTATACTTCTTTCCTCCCCTTAGGTCTCCATTTCGATTGGTCACGCCATATTTCCTACCCATACCCTTCTCCCCTTGTTCACCTATCCCTACGGTCACCACACATCTCCTTAAAGAGAAAGAATCATCAACCTTCCCACTTATTACCAGGTGCGGTCACCCCATTAAACCATCCCAACATTTCCCACGTATTTGTCCACTCGACCCTAATTCGGCCACTCACTCACACAAACACTCCCAGGTAAACGCCCCCCTCCATCAGTCAATAATATCGGCGCCCCTATTTGTCACCACTTGACCTCCAATTGGCCACTCACTCATAACTTTATTCATTTCTTCCATCACTAATATCGGCGAACCAACTCATCCCCACTCTCATCAATCTGCGACCATAAAATGGTCACACATTCACACCGTTATCTTCCCAGTAACCCCTAAATCCGTCACCAATATCAGCGACCCAACTCACCCCTCCCCCTCCCCCGCACTAACAAATAAGCAATAACCAACATCGGTTTATCCAGTCACCAACAATACCACCAGTAGAGTTATATAATATCCACAACAATAGTTTAACAACACACATGCACGCACAACCAGCAAATACAAAGAACAGTTCATACATACATACAAGTTCCAAAAAAAACATAAACTAACTCATACCAACACACACACACATATTCGTTCCACAGTATTCACATATACATTCATTATACCCAACCATTCACTTAACTACATACTTATCTCATCTCACTATATCTCTCCCTCTTATACCTCTCAAAATGTCCTTCTCGGCTCCTCCCTCACTTTGATATAATTCCCTTTCACCATCACTATCATCTCTCTCTTTCCACTCCTTCCAGTATTCCCTCCCGAATTACTCCCTAATACTAGTGTATTTCCCTCTCACTCATACTGTCATCTCTCTCTTGCCACTCCTTCCAGTATTCCCTCCCGAACTACTCCCTAACACTAGTGTATTTCCCTCTCACTCTCACTGTCATCTATCTCTTTCCACTCCTTTCAGTATTCATCTCGTACTATTCCTTCTCACGATTTCGCTCAATGATTCCTCTCAAACTGCCCTTCCCTAGCCCAAACTCTACTTACACAACTTCCTCTCCTGGTAGTAACGATAAACGTAGATACTAACATAGAGTCAAACAGTCTTTCTTCGCACTCCCATTCCTAATTCCTTCACGGTTTCATCACTCCCTCGCCTACTAGATTTCTCCTTCCTTATTCCTTTTCCTTTCGACTCCCTACGAGTCGTTCTTCTTACTACTGCGCCCTAGCCTCTCCATAAATCCACTCCCGCTCGGCTGGAGTCCAATTCATCAATATGTATTTCCAAATAAACACTCAACTGTACTATGCCATTTTTAGTATTTGAAATTTAAGTTTACGATACCTCCTGTCTCCATCGTTCTCCACAACCACGGCTTGCTCACTCACCTTGATCGACTCCTCCTTCTCCGGTTCTTTCTCAATCCTCGACCGCCTGCCTCTTTCCCTCTCTTCTTGTTTCTTCCTTCTCCAACTCTCTCTCCAATTTCTATCGATCGTCTCCCCTTTTATTTCCCTTTTCTCTTATTTTTCTTTTTCCTTTCTTTTTTTTTTCTTTTCTCATTCCTATTTATACTTACCCTGCTAAACATCACAACCGTCCATTCCATCATTTATTTATTTTATTTATTTATTTATTTATTTTTATATATATTTAACTCATTTATTACATACGTGCCCTTATGTAAAACTTCATCAATGCTTTTGGAACTTTTTAATACAAAATCAGAGTGTAAATAGATTGGATTATTTATATTAACTTGAATTTCTTACTGTCACTTATTGTGTAGATTCAAAATAAAATTAATTTAATTTAATTTTATATTTTATGTCAACTATTGTAGATTCTAAAAAAAAATATCTTCATGAATGAACTCTTGAATTTAACATTATATATTTTAAAATTATAAATATCAAAAATCTATTTTTTATTACATACGACTTATAATTTAAAAAATTAATTATTGATATATAAATTATAATTAATTAAAAATTATATTCTAAAAACTTTTAATAAATAATTATTATATATTATCAAAAAATAATTTTTTAGTATTTAAGAAATAGAGAATTTATAATTTATAGTCAATTAAACATTAACTTATATGTTTATGTTTAAAAATTTTGAATAGATATTTATTATGTATATTATCATATTAATTTTTTAAAATTTTTAAAATTGTGTACGGAATATATAAAATTTTATTGACATACAATATATACAGTCATAATTATCATGCTAAGTTCATTTTTAAAATTTAAATTTGAGTGAATAATATTTAAAATTTTATTTTATAATTAATAATTTAAAGATAATGAAAATAACATTTGACGTTTTCCGTATTAATAAATATTTTTAACTACTTTTTTAAAATCCAAAGTTCAAGCTGCAGGTACCTAATTCGATGCATTTTCTCCTCTTTGAAGTTTTTTTTTTTACTTTAGATTTTGGTCGTTGGATTGATACCTATCCTATTAAGCCTCTTGTGGGGCCCGAACTAATCCACGTCACCCTTGGGATTCTTTTCTCGTTCATCTATTAATATTATTTATTCAATTTTAATATGATTTTAATCCTTATCAAACCAATCTTTACACTGATTTTTTGTTTATTTTAAGTTGAAATATATCATTTATCATATTATTATTCAAATTTTTTTAAAAAAGTAAAATTAATAGAATTTAGTAATGTTTTAATTAATAAAAGAAGTAAATAATAAATTTATTATTTGAAAATATTTACCCGGTTTTAAATTTTTGATAAAGATTTATAAAATTAAAATTTCAATAAATTTTTAGTCATAATCTAAATGTCTCAACCAAAAGCTTTTTAGTTTTTTCAATACCTAAAATATATATTTCATTTTATTAAAGAATATAATTTTCGAATATATCAAATATAATGTAACACCTCAAAATAAATTGTATGTAATTTAAAATTTATAAATATAATTTTTATAATTTATTTTAGGGTATTACAACTCTCCCATTCTTAAAAGAAATTTGATCCCTCAAATTTGTCTTTCACTCTCAATAAAACAGTTGGGGATATTGAACTCTAAAGTCTAATTCTACCTCCCACGTAGCCTCCCTCAGTGTGCGGTTCTGCCACATGACCTTTACAAAGAAAATTTCTTGGTTGCGAAGTAATCTGCTCTTTCGATCCACAATGCCGACCAGTACTTCCTCGTAGTACAGATCCTCCTGGAGTGGAAGAGGATCGTGGGCCAAGACATGAGAGGGATCCGGGTTGTATTTGCGTAGCATGGATACATGAAACATATTATGGACCTTGGAAAGTTCTGGAGACAGTGCTAGTCTGTAGGCAGCGATACCAATTTTGTCTAAGATTTCAAATGGTCTAATAAATCGGGGGTTCAGTTTCCCCCTCTTACCGAACCTACTGATTCTCTTGAAATGAGCGACCTTAAGGAACACCCAATCCCCTTTCTCAAATTCCAAGTCCCTCCTCCAGGTGTCTGCATAACTCTTCTGCTTGTTCTGAGCCGTCTACATGTTCTTTTTTATCTTAACTATTTTGGATGTAGTCTTCTCTACCAGATCTGAACCGAACAGTTTTCTATTACCCACTTCTTTCCAACAAATCAATGATCTGTATGGGCGCCCATATAATGCCTCATACGGAGTCATGCCAATACTTGCTTGGTAGCTGTTGTTGTAGGCAACTATATCAGGGGTGGATGATCATCCCAATGGCCCTCGAAGTCAAGGACACAAGCTCGGAGTATATCCTCAAGTGTACGAATTGTCCTTTCTGACTGTCCATCAGTCTGATGGTGGAATCTCATGACTTGCTGAAAGCTATACTAAAATCGAGAAGTGAACGTGGGGTCCCTGTCGGACACTACTGTCACTAGCACTCCATGTAATCTGACTATTTTCTAGATATACATTCTTACTAATTTGTCCAAGGGATTGATCATCTTGATGGCTAAGAAGTGGAAAGACTTGGTGAGTCGGACGACAATTACCCATATGGTATCATGTCTTGAGTGTGTCTTAGGTAATCCTATCACGAAGTCCATAGTGATATGTTCTCACTTCCATTCCATGATCGGTAATGACTGAAGTAGCCTGACTGGGCGTTGATGCTCTGCCTTGACCTGCTGACATACAAAACACTTAGAAAAAAAGTCAGTTATATCTCTTTTCATCCCGTTCCACCAAAATCGGGGTCGCATACTTTGATACATCTTAGTGTTTTCAGGATGCATGACAAACTTTGAGCTGTGGGACTCCGTTATAATGTCCTACTTTAACTCACTGTCTCTTGGAACATATATCCTGTCTTAGAATCTGAACAACCCATTGGCGGAGACTCAAAATTTTAAGTGAACTCCCTATTCTGCATCTTTCTTGAGGGCTACTAGGGTGGAGTCGGCGGATTGAGCTTCTCTTATTCTCTACATTAACTCAGGTTGAACGGTCAGGTGACCTAAACATGTGACTCTCCTCAAGTCCTGAAGCCGTACTTGTTGTGTAGCCTCTATCTGCCTGCATTCTGAAACCATCAGTTGGGCTAATGTACTTGTACTTTTCCTGCTGAGTGTGTTGGCTACCACGTTGCCCTTACTCGGGTGATACAAGATATCGCAATCATAGTCATTGAGACTATCCACATTCTCTGACGCATGTTGAGATCCTTCTAAGTGAATATATATTTCAAACTCTTGTGATCGGTATAGATCTGAAAGGTTTCCCCATACAAATAAAGACGTCAAGTTTTCAAGGCGTGTATGATTGCAGCAAGCTCTAAGTTGTGGGTAGAATAGTTTTTCTCATGACTCTTCAACTGTCTGGACCCATACACTATGACCTTCCCATACTGTATCAACACACAACCCAAACCTAGATAAGAGGCATCACTGTAAACTGTATATCCACCCGATCCGTTCGGTAAGGCCAACACAGGTGCAGTAGTCAGCCACTTCTTTAGTTCTGAAAAACTTCTTTCACAGTTCTCGTTCCACTCAAACTTGACATTCTTCTTCGTGAGCCCGAGTCAAATGAGCAGCTAGACTAGAAAATCCTTCCACAAACTTGCGGTAATAACTCATCATTTTTAGAAAACTACGGATCTCCTTAACTGATGTCAATTTTTCGCAACCGAGCACTGCTTCAACCTTTTCGAGGTTCACTAACATTCCATCATTTGATATGGTGTGTCCCAGGAAGGTGGTCTGTTCAAGCCAGAACCCACACTTACTCAACTTTGCATATAACTTCTTTTCTTTGATAACCTATAAAATTTGAGTTAGATGGTGTGCGTGTTCCTCTCTATTTTTTGAATAAATCAAGATGTTATCAATGAATACAATAACAAACTGATCTAGAAATTGCCTGAAAACTCTATTCATCAAGTCCATAAAGATGGTTAGGGCGTTAGTTAATCCAAATGACATAACCAAGAACTCATAGTGTCCGTACCTGGTTTGAAAGGCTGTCTTGAGGATGTCTTATGTCCTGATTTTCACATGATGGTAACCTGAACGTAGGTATATTTTGGAGAAGACCTGGGCACCCTGCAACTGATCGAAGAGGTTATCAATCCTGGAGAGGGGATATTTGTTCTTAATTGTGACTCTGTTCAAACCTCTGTAATCAATACATAACCTCAACGTCTCATTTCTCTTTCTGGCAAAGGTGACTCCGACACTCCACGGGGACACACCGTGTTGGATAAACCCATTGTCCTACAATTCAGTGATCTGTTTTCTTAGTTCTTCCATCTCAACATGGTTCATACGGTAAGGAGCAACCGAAATGGGCTGGGTGTCTGGCTGAAGATCTATGGTGAATTCGACTTCTCTATCCACTGGCAGTTCGGATAATTCATCCGAAAATACATCTGAAAAGTCTTAGACTACCGGAATACCTTGAATACAAATCTCTTTCTTGAGTTTGCCTAGTTAGAAAAAACAGCAGGGTTAAAGTACTTGATAATAAGAAAATTTATCGTGAGGGAAAAAAATGCTAAACGATTTTATTAATTTGTAAATGGCTCCTCATTAGGAGGATTGAATACAACATTCTTGCTAAAAGAATCTATTGTGGCGTGATGCGCCATTAGTTAATTCATTTCTAAAATTACATCAAAGTCCCCCGTGTCTTATTCTATAATGTCCACACTCAATTTTCTATCTGCTATATCTATGACACAGACTCTGTATACAGCTTTTTCCAATAGTGTCATACTTCCAACAGTAGACACAAACAATACATAATCAAGTTTATTAGGTAATACATCAAATTTTAATGTAAAAATAGGTGAGACAATTGAATGTGATGCACCAGTATCAATTAAAACATGAGCAAGATAGTTACAGATAGTGTACATATCCTATACCACGTCTGGGTTGGCTTCTGCATCCTATTGTAAGCTCTGCTCTGAATAAGAGGTCTGCCATGATTCTGGTTCCTTGGACACTTCCTCGCATAATGTTGGACACTATCACATATGCGACATGTGTTGTTGAGGCGATAGCAGGGTTGGTCCCTATGATCCCTGCCACAATGCTGACAGATCTTACTGTGTTCTGTCACTGAAGCCTGAGGGGGAGTCTAGATCACCGGCCTGGGCCTCTTGTTCTATTGAACAGGCGCAGTAGGTGCTGGTCTGCGGGATGAAGCTGAGGGTCTGAGGTTCCTTACTACCTGAAAGAAGGTGCGAAAGATCCTCTCCACTAGCTGTGCCTTGGCCAGAATAGCTGAATAAGTCCTAAGCTCCAGCACAAACAAATGTTGTCTGATCTCTGAGCGAAGACCCCACTCGAACCTTCTAGCCTTCCTGCCTTCATCCAATAATGTCTCAGGGGAATATCGGCCTAACTCTAGAAACTTGCGAGCATAGTCTGACACAGTCATGTTTTCCTGAACCAAATGTACAAACTCCATCTCATTCAGATGTCGGAGATGCTCTGGAAGGTATGTTATAGATAAGTTATACATATGGAAGATTCATAGATTGTATGTAATTTAAAATTTATAAATATAATTTTTATAATTTATTTTTCATTTAATTTAGAGTAAAAATAAAGTAAGATTGATTGAGGATTAAACTAAAAATAATTTTGAGGGAAAATGAGTGAAAATTTGGGTTCTGTGGGTATTTTTGAAAGAAAAATAAAAAAAAGGGTCAAAATAAAATTTAAAAAAGTTTCGCCATGTCAGACGCCCGGTCAGCAGGCTCGGTGAATTAGGACACGCCGTGTGGTAGCGGACGTTGACGCGGTGCCACACAAGAGGCCATGCGGGTGATCTGTGTGCCCGTGATTGAATGACTCATATCCATTCCTGCACGCATAGACGGCCCAGATGCATTCCCTCCTCAAAGGCGATTGGATGGTCAAATTTGAAAGCGATCGGATGGCCCAGAGTGGATCGCGATGGACGACCCAGATTGGATCGCGATGAACGGTCCAGATTCACTCTATATTTAATCGCGATTGGACGGTCCATATCAAACGAAATGGACAGCCCAGATCAAAAGCGGACGGATATAAATAACCATCATCCACACCAAACCTAACCTTAGCTGCTAGACCCCCTCGTCGGAGAAGAAGACCTGGCTGTCAGAAGGACACCGCCGCTGGAAGGACACTGCCGCCACCCACCGCCGCACCGAAGCAAAAAGACTGGCCAATTGGCTATAAAATACCATGAAGCCCGGCGCCGCCACTTTGGGAAATTTCACAAAACGCCTCCGATGAGGCCTTTCTCAATTCTCATTCTGTATAATTTTTCCACCGTTGTGATCATCACGTCCTTCTCTACAGGTTGACCGGAGCAAAATACCCGACCACAACGTGAGTCGAAGGAGCTGTCGTACCGGAAAGCCCCGCCACCGGTGAGTTTCGATTTTTTTGTGTTTGTTCGGCCAACCGAGGCCCTTTAACGTATTTTCTCACAGGGATCGATGTAGAATTAATCGAAAATAGCCGAACCGAGGCGGACCACCATCACAGGTGGTGGCGGCGTCACCGGAGCACGACAGAGCCGCCGTCCTGGAAATTCGAAATTGGTCAAGTGGGCCTCATGACTGATTTTGAGTTTATTTGAAACATTTGTAGGTATTATTAGCGCGTTTTAATTCCCGAATAAAAATTCAGGGAACCCAAAAATCACTGGTAGGCGCAGTCGAATAGCTTAGCTTTTCGGACATCAAATCGAGTAAGGATCCCTCACCCTATTTTCTCTCATAGAATTGAAGTTTAAATAAATAATAATATAATTTTTTGTGCGAATTTAGTAAATGTGCATAATTAATTATGGATTGCTAATGAAGTCAAAACCAAAAATTATTTTCTGTTGATTTCTGTTGATTTATATTACAGTTTAAAAATATGATAGTATTTGATTTATCAATTTTATTATTTGAATGATGTATTGTTGTCTTACGTGATCACCGTTTAGTTAAAAAATTGAGATATAATTATATTCCCTTATGCATGTTTGTTTCCTTGTGTGATTATGGTTGATTTGAAAAATGGAGACTAACGGAAAACGGGAAAGTTGTGTGGAAAATGAATAGATGAAGATGACAGCCTTATTGGATATCTTGGGAGATGTTATACGGACCGGGTACATAGGGAACCCTACCGTGAACGTTGTCTCATACCGGACGGGGTATGGAGACATGATAATTTGGCACTCATACCGGATGGAGTATGGGGACGGCCTGCTTCACCCTCATACCGGACGGGGTATTGAGGTTTAATAATTTGGTGCTCATACTGAACGGGGTATGGGGACGACCCATAATTGAGATTGTTAAAGGAAATGGTTCACATGTAGTGGAGACATCCTTATAAACCCCTATGGATACTAGTAGGCTGGTGAAAAAAAGTGACAGTTATTGTTTGGTTTATTGATGATGTATATAGATTGTAATATGTGCTATGTTGCTGATTTTACATGAAACCATAATCTGTATGATATTAATTGTCTGCATAAGTTATTTTTATGAATCCCACTACGGTAAGTGAACGGTAAATGATTTTATTTATGATAAACGAATTTATTTAAATTAAATGCTCCATTAGTGTTTTGATTTTATACTAATATTTACTTATGTGACAGTGATATAGTGTGATATTCTTACTGGAGTAATGTAACTCATCATTTATTTAATTACTTCAAATTAAGAAGACCAGGTTCTAGAGCGTGATCCGTAGGAGGATTGCGAGTAGATGTCAGATTTCTTTATTTCCCGTTTATTTTCTTATTATTGTGTTTATTTCAAAAGAGTGAATTCTGTAACGTTGTTTGTTACTTTAAATTATTCGTGTAAAAAATATAAACCCTTAACATTTATTACATTTCCGTACTTTAATTATTATTATTATTTTTTAAATGTTTCTGGAGTCGTTACATGTAATAATATACTTATATATATTTATTGAGCAATTCTTTATAATACCATAAAATTATAATATCTTATAATAAAGTTACATATATTACCAGTCCTACATATACAGATATATATATATATATATATATATATACATAATTGATGGATAAGAATTGATACATGAGGCGGTGCATGTAGCTTAATATATAACAAGTCTATGGGAATCATTGCAATTGATTTCTTATGCACTCCAATACATTGAGGAGTGCTCCCCCGAGCAATTATGGTAATTAATTACTACTTTTCTTTTTAGTGGTAGGAATTAAGTCATGCCAAAAGCCAAAAAAAGGTGTCACATTTAAAATAAATAAATAAAGATTTTACCAGCAGAATAATTAATACAACAACAGAGCATGAGTTTAATTAGGATGAATACTAAACTGATTAAATTTGACTAAATTCACTATTTATTATTTTATGAAAATTAAAAATTCAATGGAAAAAAAAAATAAAAAAATAAAAAAAGGAAAAAGTAAACTAGCTTCCGTGATTGGCGATGGGATTGAGAAGTGCTTGCAAAGCATATTAGGTGGAAGGCGCATTTTCGCCGCTTCTGGTTTTTGTCTCCAAGAAAAACAACTTCGGATTAGTCAAACCACCATAGCCTTCCTCTTCTGTTGTAACTTGTAAGAGATGACACAGCGACACTCCACCTATCCACAAAACTTTTAAGCAAGACCCACACACACATGAATGTATATATTCTTTTTAATTCGAATAACAAGTATGTCAAAACCCATTACATTAAAAATATTTTTAGTTTAAAATAATTACGAAAGAAATAAACCCATTTATAAACTCATGTTAAATTAGAGCCCTGTGTACAATAAATATATTTCTGGCATGTTGTGATCGTGTAAAAAAAATAAGAATAATAAACAATTAATTATTATTAATTTTTTAATGTAAGAGGAGGAAGATATTTGGAGAAGAATCTGTTGGAAGTCGAAAAGTTATCACAGGCTCGCATGCTTAGCGCGCTGATTATTGATTATGACAATTGACCGTTGCTAACGGCGCTAACAACCGGTTATCACGGCTACTGGAAATAACACTATGATGGAAAAAGATAACGGAATTCATTTACGGTCTTGTTGGTCTCCCGGCAATTATCTAACATTTCCCAATCAGTATATAATATTCCTGATTATTCCGAAAACTCCCCATTTCTATTTTTCTTTTTCTTTCGCTCACACCTCTCTCTCTCTTTCAGCTCAGCTGCTTTTCAGTGTCCATTGCGCCTCTTTGTACGGGCCGTTCAGTCCTTCTCTATCGCTTTAAGACTCATAAACAACGTTTCTCCATCGTCTACTCCGTCGTTTTCTCCTTTACTTTTCTGGGTTTTGTTGCTTTACGTTTCGGGTTGAGTAGGAGAGTAAAAAATGGAGAGGAAGCAGGGGTTCTTCTCGGCCTTAAAAGGTGAAGTGGTGAGAGGTTTGTCGCCGCGTAGGTCGAGAGCGAAGAGTCCGGCGAGGAGTGCGTCTCCCATGTCTAGCTTGCTGCGGCGGAGGAAGAGCCAGCACATGGCACAGCCCGAGCTGATGATTGCGAGATCGGGGGGATTGAGGCCGGCGGAGGCTTTATCACCGTTGAAGGAGGGGCCCGATCCGGACGGAGCTGACGGCGGGGAGTCAAGGATGGAAGGGAGATGGGCCAACTGGATGAAAGGTCAGCTAGCTCGGACGCCTTCCGTTTCCTCCTCCGCCTACAAACGGTCCGATCTGAGGTTGCTGCTTGGAGTGCTGGGCGCACCACTGGCACCGGTGCACGTTAGCACTTTGGATCCTTTGCCTCATCTCAGCATCAAGGATACCCCAATTGTTAGTCTATCTCTTTCTCTCACAATGGTACATCTATTATAGTCGTCAATGTGTTTTTTTTCCTGTTCGGCATCTGTAGCTCTTCTGGGTCTGTGTTAAATCTCTGGGCTTATTCGCATTTATTTCGCTGAATTTGACCTAGGTTTCCTTAACAGTTTGTGCTTTGTTGGAGTTTCCTTGTTTTTATGCATGTTTATGTATGGATAATTAATAGTTTCATTAAATGATTGAACTCTGTTGTCAGGAAACCAGAACCAGTTCTTGGTTCGTATATAATATGATTACATTATATTGATATTGTGGTAAAATTTTATAGATCAATAAAGAGAGGAAGAAAATAGGAATCAAGAGAAGTAAAAAGTGTGGCTGGAATTCATAATCATAGAAAGATGTCGTTTTCTTTTCATTGGTTTTTAGACCTCATGGAGTACCCCACTTGGAATTTATTTCTTGTTAGGTAGTTCGTACACGTTATCTTCCCTTTCTTGACAGGGTGTTAAAAGATTTTCTGTATTTTCTGAATGAGATGGCCTTTGCCTTTTGTGCTTGTTGTTAGGCTTGTTTCCAAATCCAAGTAGTTGGTTTTTCCATCAATTGCTTGTACCAATTGCCTGTTGATTGTTCCTTCTGGGACCATCAGCAATTCTATGGCTCAACAAGAGGATGTCATGCGCGGATCAAGAAAAATTAAGTGCTCATTCATCTTTGGGAAAAGCTTTGCTTTTGTTCTTGTTTTGGATTGTTTTCGAATCTGTGTTGTTGGTTTTGCTTTCAGTTGCTTTTACCAAGAGTGTGTTGATTGTTCCGGTCGGGACCATTTATCAATTGCATCATTCAACAAGAGATGGCATTCTTGAATCAAGTAAATAACTGCTCATTCATCATTGGAGAAAGCCCAGAAGTTTTTTCTTCTTAAAATAAAAAAGAACGGCAGAAATTTAAAAATCTTTTGGTATTGTATTTGCACACTGAAAACGATGAATCTGATCATTACATTTGAGGGTTCTTCATTTTTCAATCAAAAAAAGAATTATATAAATACGGTTGTTTCTTTATATTGCAGGAAACATCATCCGCGCAGTATATATTGCAGCAATATACAGCAGCCTCGGGTGGACAGAAGCTTCAAAACTCCATCCACAATGCATATGCCATGGGTAGGGTTAGGATGATGGCTTCTGAGTTCGAGACAGCTAACAAAGTCACAAGGAGCAAAAATTCATCCAAGGCCTCGGAGTCAGGCGGGTTTGTTCTCTGGCAAATGAATCCAGATATGTGGTATGTGGAGCTTGCACTTGGTGGCAGCAAGGTTCATGCTGGCTGCAATGGGAAGCTTGTGTGGAGGCATACACCCTGGCTGGGTGCACATGCTGCTAAAGGTCCTGTTAGACCATTGCGCCGAGCACTTCAGGTGAGGCCTCCTCTCATAATTTTGTCCACTGTTTTCGTTTTCTCTCAATTTGATCATCAACTGTTTGAATCAACCTTTCACTTTATGAGTCAAACACCACTCACTGTGCAGGGTCTTGATCCAAGGACCACTGCTAGCATGTTTGCCAATGCAAGATGCATAGGGGAGAAAAAAGTCAATGAAGAAGATTGCTTCATCCTCAAGCTTTGTGCGGATCCTGCTACACTGAAGGCCAGGAGTGAAGGACCGGCAGAGATCATAAGACATGTTTTGTTTGGCTACTTCAGTCAGAAAACCGGCCTTCTTGTTCACTTGGAAGACTCTCATTTAACACGAATTCAGAACAATGGGGGTGATGCTGTGTACTGGGAAACTACAATCAACTCATTCCTTGATGATTATAAGCCTGTAGAAGGAATAATGATTGCTCATTCTGGACGTTCTGTGGTATCACTTTTCCGATTCGGAGACACAGCAATGAGCCACACTAGAACCAGGATGGAAGAAGCATGGGCAATTGAGGAAGTGGCATTTAATGTTCCTGGCCTGTCACCTGACTGCTTCATTCCTCCTGCTGAACTGAGATTTAATTCTATCAGTGAAGCTTGTGAGTTCTCACAGGGTCCAAAGATAAGAACTGCTGTTAATCCCTCAGCATACCGTGCCAAAGTAGCTTCGTTAGACAAGTCACGCAACAATGAGCGAAATGAGTCAACTGGAACACGGACATTTAGACAAAGGGAATTGCATATGGAAAAGTAGGTTCTAGGTAGTTTTTCTTGACTGACAAAAGTAGAAGGGGAGCTGTTAATGTAGGAGCTTAGTTACTTGCAGAAGTTTTGGCATTGTATGAATGTCTCTTTGAATGTGTAAATAGTTCAAAATCATTTAGAAAAATTTCTGAGATTTCTGGGTAAAAATCTTTATACACTAAATGGAAATTCCCCCGTTGAATTAGGACTTGGGTTTAGTTGAATGCATAAATTTTGTGAAAATTTAAAATTGAAAAATAAAATCATTGAAGATAAAGTTGAATCATGAAATTTATATAACATAATTTCTCATAAAGGTTAAACTTAAAGATCATATTATTCTGGATCTGTGGTGGGAGGCGGGGATGAAACGGCACTGAGATAGTGTCGTTTTTGTTCGTTGTCAAGTTCAAATTTGATGGGCCCGAACCCATCTTAACGGATAAAGGTGGTTAGAAGATTTCTTCTTTCTGAAGCCCAGATTTCTTATTTTTGTAACCATTTTTTTTTTTTTTTATATCTACTTCAATTTTTTTGTTTTCTTAACCAATTTAAAAAGTAATAATGTATAGTAAATTAGGTTAATGATTTTATTGAATCATGTATTATAGGTTAATCACCGTTAAGATATGAATTGAGATTTAAACTTATGAAATTTAAATAAAAAAATAATTATTGACAACTAGATCACCATGTATTAAACTCATCATTAGTTATTTGCTGCAATTTTATCATTAAAAATAAAAAAATTGTAATCCAAAGTATCATATTTACTTCAAATTGCACTTGGGAAAGAAAAAAAAAGCCCATCAACTTTCAGCGTATATGATTGTACACAAGTTACTTCATGTATTATGGGCGTGCATTTCAGAATTGGTCATGACACTCTTGCTATTACGCGAAAATATTTCTGGTTGTTCTCTCCCTCTGACGCTGCCCTGTACCTGACCCTGTCTGCCTACTTTGCTGGACCTTTTGCCCCTCTCTCTCTCTCTCTCTCTCTCTCTCTCTCTCTCTCTCTCTATATATATATATATATATGTATGTATGTATAGAAAATATAATACACTCTCAACATATATTCTGAACATCATACGTATATAGTAATTCATAGCTTTGGTTTGTGAGTGGATAAATTAATTGATAACTTTTAAATATAATATGTTTTTCTCCATTTTCATTTAAATATAATACAAAGAGCATAATGAATGTGTGTGTGTATACAGTTCAATATTTGTATAGTAAACTAATTATTGCTTAAATTTGATAATTAATATTATAACGGTCCCGAAAATTTAAATGAAAATGTATGTATTAAAAATCTTAAATGCGGAAGCGAAATAAAAATTCTGATTAACATTCCTTACACAATAACCAAAAACGTATTCAACATATAAAAGAATAAACTAATTAAAAGAGATACTCGAAATAAAAACTATAAATAGAACTATAAAATCTTTAGACATCTAAATCGCCGTCTTCCTGCAGAACGGGCTCGGGAATCACGTCTTCTTGATCTGAAATGGTTAAGTAAGAAATGAACTACACTAGCTCAGTAAAGACAACACACTATCTAACTGTCATAGAAGTAAAGGTTGGTAGAAAACAAAAACGACCAATAGAGCATAATTTATAACAAACTCATTTATTAATGATAAAAACTTTTACTGTCTACTTACCTCGGTGAGATTCGTGATAATATCATATGGAAACAATAACATTATAATCATCATAAAATCATATACACTTGTAACATAACACATGTTATACTTTTGCACATCAATAATCAGGCAACAAATTTTCTCTTTTGCCAGCCTACTAGTTCATGGGGATCCATAGGGGGTCCCCGCTACACGTGAACTATTAACATTAATAATCTGATTCCAGGGCCGTCCCCATACCCCGTCCGGTATGGGCGCCAAAACCATGAACCTTAATACCCCGTCCGGTATAAGGGTGAAACGGGCCGTCCCCATACTCCGTCTGATATGAGAGACCACATTCTCGATAGGGTTCCTTACGGATCTGTTCTGTCCACCATCTCCCAGGATATCTAGTCAAGTTGTCCACATTATTTATTTATCAATTCACATAACTTTTTACCCATTTTTCTTGGTCTCAATTTTTCAATCATACACAAACACGTAAACCAATAATAACACCAAACAAAACAACACAATATCGGGTTCACCATAATTCAAACCATAATAAAAGAAACCATGATTCATGCATACAAAACCATAAAATAAATACATCAAATACTATACTGCATTTAATATTGAAAAATAGATCAAACAACAACTTACGACAATGTATCAAATTCGAGCTCTATTGGCAACCTCAATCAATTATACATATCTATAAGGTCATAAAATACCGTTTTATCATTTATTAGGCTTTAATACTGTGATAGAAAATAGAGTGAGAAATTCTTACTTGTTTCGGGGTCTGAAATCGGCTCTAAAATGCGCCTACGGGCTGTCCCTAAATTCCCTGAATTTTTTCTGGGAAACTGAAATGCACTACTGGTACCTGCACGTGTCCCAAAAAAATCTCAAATCAGACCCAGGGCCCTTTTTCGACCAATATCAGAATTCTGGCACGGCAGCTCCGCCGTGCTCCGGCGATGACATCGCCACCCGTGGCGGCGATCTGCCTCGGGTTGGCCGTTTTCAGCCGAATTCGGCCAAACTTGCATTGGTTCTTGCGATAAAACAACCCTAGGGCCCTCGGTGGGCCAAAAAATCATGAAAAATCAAGACTTACCGGTGGCAGAGCTCTCAGGTACGGCGGCTTCTCCGCCGCGAGTCGCAGTTTGATGTTTTACTCCGGTCAACCTGTAGAGAAAAGGGCGGTGATCACAGTGGTGTAAAAATTGCATCGAACGGGAACCGAAAAGGGCCTCATGGGAGGCAAAAATCGAAAGAAGCCGCGGCGGCGCCGCTGGATTTTGGCGGTGTTTTCTAGCCGATTGGCCAGTGATTTGGCTTCGATTTGGCCATAGGAGAATTTAGCTTCGAAAAACGAGCCAAGGAGAGAAAATTTACCTCGTTTGGCTGTCAAAAAACCCTCCGGTGCGGCGGTGGGTGGCGGCGGCCGGCTCCTCTGACGACTGGTTCTTCTTCTCCAGCGAGGGTACTGACGGCTAGGGTTTGGGGTCGGGTGTGGGTGAGGTTATTTATAACCTGCTCCTTTTAATCTCAATCGTCCATCACGATTTAATCTAGACCGTCCGATCGCGATTAAAATAGAAATAAATCTGGATCGTCCATCGCGATGTGATCTGGACCGTCCGTGCGTGATTCAATCTGGGTCGTCCGCACACGTGAGATTTGGACCGTCCGTGTGCGTGAGATCTGGGCCATCCGCACGCGTGAGATCTGGACCGTTCGATCGCGTGCGCGCAGATCTTTCACGTGGCTCTGTCCGCGTGGTCTCCCGCGTTAGCTTCCTTGCTATGGGGCGTCTTCTGGTTGGCCAGGACTGCTGACTGGGCTACCGACGTGGCTTTGATGTGGCACAACTTTCTTAAATTGCGTTTTGACTCCCGGTTTCTGATTTTTTTTCAAAAACATCCCCAAAATCTAAATTTTCACCTTTTTTTTTCCAAAATCAATTACAATTAAATCGCAAAAATAATTTAACCATATTTTATCATTATTATTATTTTTATTTCTATTAAACTAAATTAAATTAAGTTAACCACATAATTATTACAAAATAAATTAACCATTAAAATAAAAATAAAATCCAAAAAAAAGATTCCAATACCCAAAATAAAAAATTTATTTTTGGGGTATTACAACTCTCTCCCACTTAAAGAAATTTGGTCCCCCAAATTTACCTCTCACTCTTGGTCGAACAAATGGGGATACTGGACTCTAAAGTTTGATTTTAGCTCCCAAGTAACCTCCCTTGGCGTGTGGTTCTGCCACACAACCTTTACAAATGATATTTTCCAGTTGCAGAGTATCCTGCTCTTTCGGTCCGTAATACCGACTGGTACTTCTTCATAAGATAAGTCCTCTTGGAGTGGAAGCGATTCATGAGCCAAGACATGAGAGAGGTCCGGGTTGTACTTACGTAGCATGGATACGTGGAACACATTGTGGATCTTGGAGAGCTCTGGAGGCAGTGCTAGTCTGTAAGCAGCAGTACCAATCATGTCTAAGATTTCAAAAGGTCCAATAAATCAGGAGTTCAATTTTTCCATCCTAACGAACCTATTAATTCCCTTGAAAGGAGTGACCTTAAGGAACACCCGGTCACCTTTCTCAAATACTAGATCTCTCCTTCGAGTGTTTGCATAACTCTTTTGCCTGCTCTGAGCTGTCTGAATGTTCTTTCTGATTTTAACTATTTTAGACGTGGTCTCCTCTACTAACTCCGGGCCGAACAATCTTCTATCGTCCACTTCTTCCCAACAAATCGGTGATCTGCACGGGCGCCCATATAATGCCTCATATGGAGCCATGCCGATGCTCGCTTGGTAGCTGTTGTTGTAGGCAAACTCTATCAGGGGTAGATGGTCATCCCAATGACCCCCGGAGTCAAGGACACATGCTCGGAGCATATCCTCAAGTGTACGAATTGTCCTTTCTGATTGTCCATCAGTCTAAGGATAGAAGGCAGTACTGAGAGACAGCTTTGTTCCCATGACTTGCTGAAAGCTACTCCAAAACCGAGAAGTGAACCTGGGGTCCCTGTCGGATACCACTGTCACTAGAATTCCATGCAATCTGATTATTTTCCGGATGTACATTCTTGCCAACTTGTCCAAGGGATCGGTCATCCTGATGGCTAAGAAGTGGGAAGACTTGGTAAGTCGGACAACAATTACTCATATGGCATCATGTCCTGAACGTACCTTGGGTAGCCCCGATACGAAGTCCATGGTGATATGTTCCCACTTCTACTCCGGGATCGGTAAAGGTTGAAGTAGCCCACCTGGGCGTTGATGCTCTGTCTTGACCTGCTGACATACCAAGCATTTAGATACAAAGTCGGCTATGTCTCTCTTCATCACATTTCACCAAAACCGGGGTCGCATGCTTTGGTACATTTTGGTGCTTCCTGGATGCATAGCAAACTTCGAGCTATGGGACTCTGTCATGATGTCTCTCTTTAACTCACTGTCATCTGGGACACATACCCTGTCTTGGAAACGAAGTAATCCATCAGCAGAGATTCGGAATTCTGAGCTCACTCCCTGTTCTGCATCCTTCTTGCTGGCTACCAGGGCAGGGTCGACTGACTGGGCTTCCCTTATTCTCTGGATTAACTCGGGCTGGACTGTCAGGCAGCCCAAACATGTAGCTCTCCTCAAGTCCTGGAGTCGAACATGTTGTGTGGTCCTAATTTGCCTGCATTCTGAAACCATCAAATGGGTTAAGATACCTGCACTTTTCCTGCTGAGAGCATCTGCTACCACGTTGTCCTTACCCGGATGGTATAAGATATCACAATCATAGTCTTTAAGGAGTTCCATCCACATTCTCTGACGCATGTTGAGATCTTTCTGAGTGAATATGTGTTTCAAACTCTTATGATCGGTATAGATATGAAAGATCTCTCCATATAAGTAGTGGCGCCAAATCTTCAAGGCGTGTATGATTGCGGCAAGTTCCAAGTCATGGGTGAGATAATTCTTCTCATATTTCTTTAACTGCCTAGACCCATATGCTATGACATTTTCATGCTGCATCAAGACACAACCCATGCCTAGATAGGAAGCATCACTATAAATTGTATATCTCCCCGATCCACTCGGTAAAGTCAGTACTGGTGCAGTAGTCAGCCGCTTCTTTAATTCTGAAAAACTTCTTTCGCAGTCCTCATTCCACTCAAATTTAGCATTCTTCTTCATGAGTCGGGTTAAAGGAGCTGCTAGGCTGGAGAATCTTTCAACAAACCTGCGGTAATAACCTGTCATCCTCAGGAAACTCCGGATTTCCTTAACTGATGTCAACTTCTCCCAACCAAGTACCGCTTCAACCTTTTCGGGATTCACTGATACTCCTTCCTTCGATATGATGTGTCCTAGGAAGGCGGTCTGCTCAAGCCAGAATCTACACTTACTTAATTTTGCATATAACTTCTTGTTTTTGAGGACCTGCAAAACTTGGGTAAGATGGTGAGCATGTTCTTCTCTGCTTTTTGAGTAGACTAAGATATCATCAATGAACACGATAACAAATTGATCCAAGAACTCTCTGAAGACTCTGTTCATCATACCATAAAGATTGCTGGGGCGTTGGTTAGCCCAAATGACATGACCAAGAACTCATAGTGTCCGTACCTGATTCAAAAAGCCATCTTGGAGATGTCTTTACTGGGATAGTGTAGTTCATTCCTTACTTAATCATTTCATATCAAGAAGATGTGGTTCCCGAGGCCGTTCCGCAGGAAGACGACGAGTTAGACGCCTAAAGACTTTATAGTTCTATTTATAGTTTTTATTTTGAGTATCTCTTTTAATTAGGTTATTCTTTCATATGTTGAATACGTTTATGGTTATTGTATAAGAGATGTTAATCAGAATTTTTATTTCGTTTCCGCATTTAAGATTTTTAATACATACATCTTCATTTGAATTTCTAGGGCCGTTACAAATATATTTATTCTCCGTAAGATTATATTTTCTCATATTTTTTTAATAATACAGTAATATTATTATATTATGTGAACTCAAAACATATATATATATATATGTATGAATATAATAGAGCAGCATATTCTTGAGACCTTCACCGTATTGCACTAAACATTAAAATGTAGTTTGTAATATTTATGGTGTGGGCATGTTTATTTTGAACATAGAAAATGAGAAGAATGTGAAAGGGGGGGACCGCATTATTTTTTTTTTTTTGCTTCTAATTCCACCAGACAATTTCCCTTTTTCAAGTTGTGGTCCCTCTCTCTTATAATTTTTGCTTTTATATATATATAATTCTCATATATTATTAAACTTATTTTTGTTTAATAATTATTATACAATTTAAGTAATAATTTCTTGGTAAAAAATAATAATAATAATAATAATGTAGTTAATAATTTAAGTAAATATTGGGGATAGAAGTGTTTGTTGGGTGGGAAGGTGGTAAGGTTAAACTCCAATTGGTTTGTGGTGAGTAGAGTAGGGATAGGAGATGTTGAATTGAAACGAAAATCAAGACTCTCGAGACAACATCATCGCAAATGTGCAACAGCGAATCTACCAATCTATTCTAATTTATACTACTTCATTGGATAACTCATCCCCCACTACTATTTCTTTTAAGTGCGTGATTAATTACTGTTAACTTCTTCTAATGAGATAATTTTTATATAAACAAATATATAGTTGAATTTTATGTATCACATTAACATAAATTTGTATATTTTATTAATTATATTTTTAATAATAATAATAATAATAATAAAGAATATATATAAATTATATAAGTAAGAATTTTAATTAAGATTGGTTGAGCTTGACTTGGCATGATTGTATGTCACATAAGACAAAAGAGCTTTTGGAGAGAAAAGTGAGAAAGTTGGGGTGGGTGGGTAAAAACATTCTTGTTTCCAGAAATAAGACTTCAAACGTAGGGGTGATGTCTAATTAATACCTACTTGACAATTGTCAGCAGCATAAATTTGCTTTATGACTTGGCTACCACTAAATTAACATTAAATAATAAAACCAACCGACAATGATTGTACTAAATAAAACTCACAAAAAACGACAAACCCATCAAAAAATTCATAAATTTTGTTGTTATTAATATATATATATATATATCTATGTTATATATTTAAACAGTTAATACTACTCTCACTTCAAAAATAATTTTGATATTGAATTATATTATACATTCCCCTGTATTATAGTTAGTAGATCATATTATATTTTTTCTCTAGTGTTTATATGATATTCATGTAGGACATACTAAAAAAAAATTAGGGTAAAATGAAATCTACTTAAATATTTTGACACCCTCGTGAGTGGTAAATTCTGATGCATGCATGCTTCAATTTCTCAAGCTCCTAAGCGAAACCAACCAAGTACAATCTCTGTCAGAGCTGCTATCATTTCACCTCCTAGTAAATTCAACCATGGAAGCGCAACTAATTTCAAGACAATTCAAAATATGGAAATTCCTCGTAAAGTTTCACATTTAATTATTCTAACATGTCGTGTGCGCCGCTAGGTGTCATTTCACTTCTCATAAAAATCTCTAGCCCTAACCAGATCCAGAATAAAAACTACTGTTTTCACTTAAACCAGATATCTACAACACAGCTATGGATGTCTCCATGAAGAAAATTAAGAAGAAGAAGATGACCCCCACCACAAGTGGTAATTTCACGACCTCCATTAATCCTAACAAGAGCATGGGATCGCAGAGTTGCAGCATTAGCTCGTCTTGTTTCTTCTGCATCATGAAAGAGACAGACCCATCTCTCCGACGAGCCAGACTAACCAAGTTTTTCAAGGAAATGTCTCTACGACACGACCAGGAACATGTCCTTGTTCTGAGCGGTGTTTGGAACATTGCCATGGCTCATCCCAATGACCCGGAGTTCCCATCTCTTGGCATCTTCGACTGCATGGCCAGCTTGCTTCGCCGAGCTGTCTCCGATTCAAACTGGCTTTATCGAGATCAGAACATATACATCGCTTATTATGCAGCGCATGTTGTTGGGTCTTACACCATGAACAAGGTCGAGTTCGCCGAGAAAGCTGTTCAATCGGGCGTGATACCTCCATTAATGGAGGTTTTGAGAGGAAAACTCAGTTGGGTAGAGCAAAGGGTTAGTGTTAGAGCTCTGGGTCACCTTGCAAGCTATGAGAGAACCTTTGAAGCTGTAGCAGCTTATGAAGAGGAAGTTGTGAGCTTAGCTATGGAGTTAGCTTCCACTTGCCTCGGTTCAATATACGCTAATTTTGTTGTGAAGGATAAGAAAAGGCGCTTGAAATATCAAAGTGACCTATTGACAAGAGGAGTAGGAGGGTTGGAAATGGAGAACCGGAAGGCTGAAGAATGGGCTAGTCAGCTTCAGTGCTGGTCTCTTTATATTCTAAACTGCTTCGCTTGTAAAGAAAGATCTTTGGATTTGATCTGCAAGCCGGAGTTCCTGAAAGATTTGTGTCAAATGTGGGGAGGATTGGTGAATCACACATCGCCATCTGGGGTTGGACTGATTAGAATTCTGTGTTACAGTAAATATGGGAGACAGAAGATTGCTGAATCAAATGAAGTTATAGAAAGTCTCTGTAATCTCTCGAGATCGTCTGATGATTGGCAGTACATGGGAGTTGATTGTCTTCTCCTGCTGCTCAAAGACCCGGATGCGAGGTACCATGTTGTTGAGATTTCCACCATGTTTCTCATCGATTTGGTTGAGCTTAAAACACTTGGTGATAGATCAAACCTAGGGGAAGACATTACAAGAGCAATCCTCTTAGATTACAAGCAATTAGGAAAAGTTGAGAACAGAAAATTTCAGAAGGCGCTACAAGAAATATGGGAGATAAAAGTGGAGAGGAGAAAGAAAGAGAAGACCATGTCGGAGGAGAAAGTTGCAGAGAGAAAAGTTGTAATGGATTTGATAAAACAACAAGGGAATCAACTGTTTTGGGTAGGAGATGTAGAAGAAGCTATCTTGAGCTACACAGAAGCACTAGAGGTTTGCCCATTGAAGCTCAGAAAAGAAAGAATGGTGCTTTTCAGCAATCGTGCTGAGTGTTATTTGCTGCTCAGAGACCCAGATTCCGCCATTAGAGACTCGACTCGAGCTCTTTGTTTGTCGAATCCCGTAAACTCTCACGGAAAAAGCCTGTGGAGACGGTCTCAGGCTTACGACATGAAAGGGTTGGCAAGAGAGAGCTTGATGGACTGCATAATGTTCGTCAATGGCTGCATCAAGTCGGGGGAAACAAAGCGTTTGAAGATCCCGTATCATGCAGCAAGGATGATCAGCAAACAGATGGAAGCCACGTGGCTCTTTGCCGAACCTCGGTCAATGACTTTAGCATGTCAACCGGTGAAAGTGAAAGAATCAGACGGCGGTGATGATGATGAAGATGACGATGACGACGATGACGACGACGACGACGATGACGACTGTGAGCTCCGTAGTGATAAGCTGTACTACGATGATGAATTGATCATGAAGATGATGGTAGAGAAGGAAAGCCTCTTACCTGGTAATTAATTAAATACACCATGAACTTGACCTGTTGACCATATCATACAATACAATACATATATATGTACGTATGATTCATAGTACAACTTAAAGTGATTTCTTTTACATGTAGACGGTATGCCAAGGTTTAAAGTAGAACCTTTTCGGGTGCTATGTATATGCATATACAGATATATACATACAAACATATATACCACAGAAGAAAAATATATATGTCAATGACTTTTGGGTGGCAATTAACTTTTGCAGGTCTGTCAACCATTATTGAAGAACCTTTGGTTGCGGAAGACAGAAGCAAGAGCGAGGTGGAAAGCGCAAGGAGGAGAAAGAAATTTATGTTTTGATCTTAGCGGTCATTAATATATGTTTTAAACGTGTTCTGTACAAGTCAGAATTTGAATTACACTTGATATGGATCGCTTAATCTCTTCCATGAAACTCTGGTTTGGCTTTGCTATAGACATATATATATATATATATATATATATCTTCAGAAAAAAAATAAATAAATGGTTGGTGATTTGATTTCAAATTTGATGAATGTTTTTTCCTGTCAATTTTATTTAATAAAAAGAAAGTAATGAAAAAAGTTTATAAAATATTAGGAAGAATTCCAAATGATACAAAATACAAATTATATCGTGAGAATAAATAATGAAAATGGAGATGGGCTAGGTAGAAAGTAGACGCAAGCTTTTATTTTTACAGGCAAAACCCAGGCCCATAGACTAATCTAGGGCTTCATTTATAAATTATTGATGGAAGCTTAATTAGCCTCCATTTAAACCAATATCAAACATTATTACAACAATATTTGACGTAATAAAAACTTGATCAAGGTATTCGGAATTAAATGAAATATTACATATATATGTACGCTAAAAATACTAGAGGAACAGTAATGAAAATAGATAAAATGCTAATTATAAAAGATAAACCGTTATTTTAAATGAAAAATAATATTATTATTACAAATATTTTATTGCTTACATTATCATATATGTAAGACTGTATGTGTTAAATTGGATTAAATTTAGGTAAATTTATTAATTTTTTTGTGAAAAAAGAGCAAAATTTAAGTGAGTTTCGTTAAATTTTTCGGAAAAAAAAAATAATAATAATAATGTAATGATTAGATAACCTTGTTTTAGATAGATCAGAAATTCAATTTAAATTTTTATTATCCAAATTAAGAATCAGACTTATCCATTTCTGTTTGCGGATCTGGACAGAGCCCCTTACATATAAGCTTATATCATTCAATCTCATGTCCCTGTCACTATCCTTACCCTGAAACTCAAGCGGCAAGCCCAACCATTTTGATTTTATGCAACAGAACCCCACCTCATATAAACTCTGTTTCTCCATTTTTGCCCCTTCAACCAATCAATCAACCAAATCAAATATGAGCTGGTGGTGGGCTGGTGCTATTGGCGCTGCCAAGGCAAATTCCTTCTTTTCCTTTTTCTTTCCTTTATTCCTACAATTAAGCATCTCTGTTTCTCAATTTTTCTTCCTGGATCTTGCAGAAGAAGTTCGAGGAAGATGACGCTCCGCGCAGCTTTCAAAGCGTCGCGCTGGTCGTGGGTGTTACCGGCATCGTCGGCAACAGCCTCGCCGAAATTCTGCCGCTCTCCGACACTCCCGGCGGCCCGTGGAAAGTCTACGGCGTCGCACGTCGTCCGAGACCCACTTGGAACGCCGATCACCCGATCGAATATATCCAGTGCGACGTGTCTGACATGGAGGAGACCCGGGCTAAACTCTCCCCTATCACTGATATAACCCATATCTTCTACGTCGCGTGGAGTAATCGATCGACGGAGCGGGAGAACTGCGAGGTCAACGGCGCCATGCTCCGAAACGTCCTGCAAGTCGTGATCCCCAACTCGCCCAACCTCTCGCACATCTGCCTCCAGACCGGAGCCAAGCACTATGTTGGCCCTTTTGAGACCTTAGGCAAGATCCAGTTCCACGATCCGCCCTTCACGGAGGACATGCCCAGATTGGACACACCGAATTTCTACTACACCCAAGAAGATATTCTGTTCGAGGAGGTTGAGAAAAAGGAAAACTTGACATGGTCAATCCACCGCCCGCTAGTAATCTTCGGCTTCTCTCCTTACTGTATGATGAACATGGTCGGCATTCTCTGCGTGTACGCCGCCATTTGCAAGCACGAAGGATCCCCACTAATTTTCCCCGGCAGCAAAGCCTCGTGGGATTCCTACTCCACCGTATCCGACGCAGACCTCATCGCCGAGCAGCAGATATGGGCGGCGGTGGATCCGTACGCGAAGAACGAGGCTTTCAACTGTAGCAACGGCGACGTTTTCAAGTGGAAGCATTTCTGGAAGGTGCTGGCAGAGCAGTTTGGGATCGAGGAGTACGGATTCAACGAAGGAAAGAGCTTTAAGCTCGAGGAAGCGATGAAGGACAAGGGTTCTGTATGGGATGAGATTGTGAGGGAGAATCAATTGTATCCCAGTAAGTATGAAGAAGTTGCAGTTTGGTGGTTCGTGGATGTCATTTTTGGTATGGAAGGTGTGTTGGGTTGTATGAACAAGAGCAAGGAACATGGATTTTTGGGGTTTAGGAATTCCAAGAATTCATTCATTTCTTGGATTGATAAGATGAAAGGTTACAAGATTGTGCCTTAGCGTTGCTCTTCAACTGTTTGTTCTTGGTGTTAATGTTGATTTGTTGTTGGCTTCTGGAATAAAAATTTGGAGATGAACAGAGAGGTTTCCATGATTTGAGAAGCTCAGTGAGTACCCATCTCAAGGAAGAACAGGAAGAAGACGATGAAGAAGTTTGCTGTAAGCTTATTTGGCCATGTTTGTAGAAAACTGGGTTGTCTGTTTTTGGAGTTTGATTATGTTAAATTAAATAAACATGTGATACAAATAAAAATAGAAGTAGATGCTTTAAGAACCACAGAAAGAAACTGTGTTATTGTCAATTTGAGTTATGCCCAGAAATCAGAATGTTGTGCTTTCTGGGAAAATGCCCCAATTATCATCCTCATTGTATGCTAAATATATTTTAAATAAAATTATAATAAACCGATTTAGTAGAAAATTACATAGATTTAGCAGAGTTTGCTTTGAGCGAGTTGAATGTATGATTTACTATATCTGTAGAAGCAGTTCCTCAAGATCTTGAGTCATATCGTGTATCATGCTAATAAATCTTTTCTGTTTATCCCTGAAAAAATCTATTATAGATATAACGAATTGGATTTATCAAAATTCTTAACAAAATATTAAATACATTATTAATTGAGACTATATAATTATCGTTGCATATTGCATATATACATGCATGGGCCAATCCAGCATTGTAAGAGCCATACCATACACCATAAACTTCTTCTTCTTCCCCGGGAATTGCCAATTCATTTAACCCCAAATCATGAACAAACGGTTTCAGAACAGAGTACCAGAGCAGAGCAAACTCTTTTCATGGCACAACCTTGTAACCCTTCATCTTATCAATCCAGTAAATGAAGGAATTCTCTGAATTTCTAAACCCAAAAAATCCATGCTCTTTGCTCTTATTCGTAGTATCCAACATAGCCTGATCACTCAACCTCATCCTAAGGGTGTGCAAATTCTATTTCAGACCGAAAAATTGAACTACATCTAGGTGTTTGGTCCGAATTGAAGCGGATTGAAAATAATTTGGTTTGACATTTAGTCCATGGGTAGGGAGTGACTGAAAAAATTGATCCAAACCTGTGAGAAAAATTAAAAATCCTAACATAAGTTCATCATTCTCACTTTACTCTCACAGTTTTCTCGCCCTCTCCTTTCTGCGACTCTCCGCAGTCCTCGTTGCTCCTCTCCTGCTCCCTTCAGTCATCACGCTCACAGTTACTCTCTTAGCACTCTATGACGTCTTCAACACCTACAATTCATTTGGCCACGCCAGACACCATAACCATCATCATTGAAGTTTAACCCATTGAAATGGTCTGTTTCTTGTAGAAATTTTAGAGAGAATTTTAATGCTAGTGTTTGGTACTATTTGAGAGTTTAGAGGGGTGAAGGTCAAATTCCGTATACGAATTTTCAGAGCTTTTTCTCCAATGTTGCATCTCTTTTTCATTTAAATTTTGATTTGTATTATATTGGGATGATATGTTGAAAAATTGTACGAATTTCACAGTGCGATGAGTTTCAAATTCTGTAAATGCTCAAGTTTGTATTCTTGGTGATTTAATTAATGTTTTGAAAAAAAAATTAATTCAGTCCATCAGATCCAGACGAGACTGAACTAAAAGAATCTAATCCAAACCAGGTCGGAACGAGGCTAATACGACCCTGAGGTTACCAGTCTAGTTTTGATCCAGCCTGGTCGATTCGGTCTTGGACTAATGCACACCCCTAAATCTCCAGCAGACCCCCTCTTTGGTAATTCTGTTGTATAAGATGGGTATTTTTGTAATATGACCTCCCTTTTCTATTGTTTTCTTACGGAGGACAAAAGAGCTGGAAATTTACAAATCACCTGAAATTTTAATTTCGCGAGAAAAAACTAGAAAAGAGAAGGGAAGCTGCTGTATCCGAATCGACCGGCGATCTGTTTTATTCCTCATCTTTGCTGTTTCATGATCTTCATACCAGCAGCTCGGGTGTAAGTATCAAATACTTAATTGATATTTTTATCGTTTTTTAAATTTATTTCGCTCAAATTTTGATGGTCGCTGTAACCATTTTCTTAACAGGGAGAAAAATGGCGCTCACAAGCTTTGACGGAGTAGGCGTTGGAATCGGTAAGCAAAGTACTATGTCGAGAAATGTGTTTTTAATTTTCTCTAGTCCTTTTCTCATCCCTTTTGTGGTTTTCTTGGATGAATTGTGTCTCCAGGGTTTGGTGTTGGCTGCGGATTTGGCATAGGATGGGGTTTCGGAGGTCCGCTCATTGTTCCTTATGTCTTTTTATATATATAATTAGAGGCCTTATAAGTCTATGAAGTGGCAGTCAATGTTAATGTGTTTAATTTAAGACATTAAAAATGGGATTTTCCTTCCCTAATCGTTTGAGTTGCTGTTTTTCTTTAGAGGAACAATCTTTTAGGAAAGTTTGAGTTATTGAATATCCTCATTTCAATTGTGTGTTAAGATGAACTTCACCAGCCAGACGAATTGTTGAATTGTCCATCGAGCCCCGTGTTTGCGAGCTGAGCTATTCTCTTCTTGCTTCAAATTTTCAAATGAACTGCTGTTTTCTGACAAAATAATGTGCATAGGTCTGGTGTGAGAATGCCTTTTTGTATTGATATTGAGATGGTCAAGATCCGAGGGTTAGTGGCATTGGGTGCATCTGAAAGACACAGGAGTTTTTGTCAATCCTTTATTAATGGTTAAGACATTACCAAGGAGAAGATTTGCTGTAGCAATTGGTTGGTTTACTCCTTATGCATCTTTTTTAGCCTTTGAATGTTATTTGCTTTGTTTTAATGGGATCATTTTCCCTAGGATTCAAAGTGAGGTTTGCTATTTGTATTTTATCCTTTCCTCTGTGTTCCTCCCTTCTGCAACTTTACTTCCATTTTTGCATGGTGAAAAAGTAGAGCTTATCTGATCACCCTATTCAATAATGTACTTTGTGCATCAATGATAAGTTGAAAATTCCTGCTCAATACTGGCATTAGGAATTGTGCATACTTTCTTCCATCGTTCCAGATGATGAATTAAAATGTTTGCTTTTTGTTTAAATCACTAATTTACCATGAGTTTTTTTCTTCTACTTAATATGTTCTATATTTAACCTTTCTGGTATGCGGTATTTTAGTAAATTGCTAATTTACTGGTTTTTGTCCTACAGGGGTGCCTTTGAACATCTTGGGTCTTGGTGCTGGTACTCGATGAGCTTAATTATTGAGCCTGTGATATTTATATGTATCTCATCCTTTATATTGAGCTGAATGTTTACACTAGAATTTAATTTTGAAGGTGGTGGCTGTGGAGTTGGATTTGGCCTTGGATGGGGCTTTGGTACTGCATTCGGTAGCAAGTATCGATCGTCTAGGGTAACCTTTGAAGGTACAGAATTGGGCAGAAAGGATCAAAGTGACAGTAGAGACCATACTTTGTAATAGCATTTGGAGCTGAACTCTTCTTGTGTCCCATACTAAAGGGCAAGTCGACTGTATGAGTTGGATTTTGAAGTTCTCCATAGAATAGAACAGAACGAAAGCATTCAGATTTACTGTTGTAATGGCAAGCTATATATGAGTTTTATTGAGTTGAATTGTCAGAATTTGCACTGGTAGGAAACCAAAGAACCTGAGGCAGTTTTAGGCGACATTTGCCGTAACACAAAGTCGGTCCCTTTATGTGCTGGAAATAAAATAGAGATTTGATCATCATCTTCCATGAATATTACCCAGTTATGACTGCAAATAATGATTTGTCCAACATTTCTAATGTTTCTTTGCTTTATACATTTCTCTGTGGAGAGTAACAGCCCAAAGAGAGACGCTAATAATCTATTTCCTGGCTTGTTAAAAGTACTGAACTTTAAGTTTCATAAATGGATTGACAGATTTTATAAATATAATTTATTTATTTTTAATTTTTATTTAAGAATTACTTAATAATCTTTGCATACCAAAAGGATGCTAATAAACGAGGCAAGTTATTTTGTGTATGAAAAAATAGAAACGAACATTAGAAACAAACTATTTTTTCAATGGATATCAACTCTGTTTTTTGTTTAAACGAGCGAAGTTCAAAGTTGAAATAAAATGTAAATCGAATTTGAATATTTGACTTGCCTGCTTTTTTGCCATGCCAGCCCTTAGGTCGACTCAAAATATTGTCAATAACATGTAATAAAATCGCCTAACAAAATCTCCTGGTTTGAGCTCGGCAATTAAATGACTACCGTTACTTGGCTTTGAAACTACTGCAGTTATCTGAACAATTAAATAGTTCATATATATTAACGTTAATGAATCTATATATACAAAGAAAACTGTGGTTATCTGATTCATGCATTTCCATCAAAATCTGAAATATAAGGATATCACCTTATCTTCTCTGTTGCCACGTGCCTAACCACTCTATCCATCAAGAGAAGGCTGGTCAAAGTAAGACTGGTAGGTTGCATGCTGCGAGTAGATCATTCATTTCATTTCTTGATAAATATTTAATCAACTGGCCACCAGAGATTAAACAAACCCATCAATGGCTGACCACAGAGTTTTCACTCTCTCTCATATTGCTCAACACAACTCCAAAAAAGACTGCTGGCTTGCCATCGATGGCAGAGTATCTCTCTCTCTCTCACTCTACCCATAAATATATATTATTAATCACAATTTATTATTTTATATAGTATCCAAGTGAGAGATCTTTGTTATATTTTTTATGAGTCTCATATCCAAGTTTTGATTTGTTTGTTTACAGGTACTGAACGTGACAAAGTTCTTGGAAAATCACCCGGGAGGGGAAGAAGTGTTGATAGAGTCAGCAGGAAAGGATGTGACAAAAGAATTCAAGGACATTGGACATAGCAAGGCGGCTCACAACTGGCTACTAAAATACCAAGTGGGTGTTCTCCAAGGTTATACTTTTAAGGACACTGCAGAAGCCGATATTAATGGTGATTCAAGCTGCGAATCCCAGAAAGAGAGGATGACCGGTTTCATGGTTAAGGATTCTGGTGAGGCCACATTCGCCGTTACTCTTCAGTTCTTCGTGCCGCTATTGGTGGCTGCTTCTTACCTCACCTATAAATACCTGACGGCAGCCGCCTAGGTGCTTTCTTCTTAGTTCATGTAATAATCCTACTGGCTTCTTTTTTTTCCTTAATCACTCCGTCATGTTGTGTCATGGAAGTTCTAGGATTCTGAAGTCTATAATGTTTGTCTAATTTCACTTGTGAAAAAACATGATCACGGCTAAAATTAAGAAGTTGGGCTGTAAGGCCTATAACGAGATAAGAATGCAGATAATGCTTATTAACTGAGTTTCATATTCCAATCCTTCAAAAAAGCACACTATCAACCTAAAAAACCAGCAGCGAAACTGATGCTCTCGCAAGCAGACAATGCTGAACATTTACAAAGTGCAAGGATGTCACAGTGTGTACTCCAACTATTTTTTTTTTTTACCATTAGATGGTAATAAGTAATGGGTTTTGAAAATAATAACCAAGTCAATATTTACAATTAACGTTTAACTTCAAACACCATTAAACTCGAGTTATAACAATCATAATAGAATAAAAAATAATTTCAAAAAAAATAATATATAAAAACACAGGCCATCTCAAACCAATTCTTTAAAAAGAAAATTTACTAAATATTCAACCTGTATTATCTTTAAATACAAGGAGAAACACAATTGTAGGGACCTCTGCGGCAAAAGTAACCAGTAAATTAAAAATTCTACTTCATTTCACATTTACCTATCTCTCTGGGCATATGCTAAGAATTTTTACCGCTGGAATATGTACACAAAACAGAAATGACCAAAAGCAAAATCCAAAATCAGGACATGATACAGTAAAGTGCCCAGCCATTATATTTTGCAGCTCGGGTATAATGTTTTGATCTTTGGTTCATTCCAAGTGACATTCTGAAGTTGCTTTGACTATGAGAGGAAAAAAAATTACAACAGTGAAAACATCAAAGACTATACAACTACACAAGTTAGTTTGGATGGCATATACAAAGAAAAAAGATACTTACAAGATCCAATAGGACAAGACTAACATTCGTGGCTTCAATCTCTAATCCAAATGTCCCTTTTCGCTTTTTACAAGATCCAATAGGACAAGACTAACATTCGTGGCTTCAATCTCTAATCCAAATGTCCCTTTTCGCTTTATAGCAATACAACAGAATACACCCTTCATGGGAACAACCAAAATTGGAAGGGAAACAAAAAGATAAAATAAATGAACAATACATTCACAGCCATCTGTGCAGTTCCGCATTAAAGAGAACAAGATAAATTCCTATTCTCCCTCTATCCAGTTTGCATTTACTGATTAGTGAATAGTCCCTACTAGACCCTCCATCCCAAAGATCAAGATCCTGTCTCCCTTCTAGATTGCACAAAGAGTAATTAAAACTGCAGCAAATACACACAGCATAAGTCTCCAAACTTTGAAGGAAATTTGCACCGAAAGAAGTAATCATTAAATAAAGATCAATCTTGACTATTTATTGAGCCCTAAATCACAATCGAGAAGGCTGATGTACTATAGACGAGATTAAACATTGCAATTAAAATCTGGATCAGTAAAATGGATACAGATTTCGAAGTTTCAGATTTTATTAACAGATTTTCAGCCTAACACTAGAAACAATTCAATTGGGGTTTATTGGAGGCACAGGCTGATGTAAGCACGCTGATGTTAGCAGGTGACTAGTTAATAATAGCACATGTGCACTATTTGGATGCTAGGGAATCTATGGCTGTTATTAGGATGACAGGCTGTACTAGGATGTACTTCTGAGCTACTCTATAATAGGTGGATTATTATCTGTACTTAGAAATTATTGAACATTCTAATAATTCCAGAAATATTCTTGTTTCTTACTTCCCACTTCTCTAAAACTCTCTCTCTCCTACAAAACTATTCTACTTTCTTCTCTCTCTCCTTCTGTCAAAGTTGATGCTCGAAGTTCTTAACAAAGTGGTGTCATAGCCAGCTCAATTCCGAAGAGACGCAGGAATCAACAAGTGCAATGACACAGTCAAAGATAAAAGCAGTCATGCACTACAGCAAAAGATTCAACAATTGGAAGAGTCCATCAAGGAAGTTGACCAGCAGTTACATAATTCATAACCGAGGTGTATGAAACACAGAAGCAAGTTCATCAAGGAATTTGATCAGACTGTCGAAATGTTGCACGAAAGTTCGCGCATGTCAGACTCCAATACTCAAGTTAGTTTTAAATCAGCGGTTCTTTCTTCCGAGAAAGGACTATTACCTACTTCAGTGGCGTGAGAGGTTGGAGGCAGCAGGCAGACTGGTCGTGTGATGACTCCAAGTTCCACACCTTCGTTATCAAAGGTTGAAATTCCGGTATTTCAGGGTGTAAATCCCCAAGCGTGGATAAGAAGGTGTATTAGGTATTTTTTTGTGAATAATACTTCAAATGAGCAAAGAGTTGAAACGCTTCTCTATTCCTGAAAGAAATTGTTGATTTCCGATAATAGGGATGGTTGGCTAAGAATGAGAATCTAGAGTGGGATACATTCATGGAAAGATATGCAGGCGGTTTGGAGGAGCTGACAGAAAAAATTTTATTGAGGAATGAACAAATTGGTTCACATGGGAATGGTAATAGAGTATTAAGAGCAATTCGAACACCTGGGGGAGATAATGGTGGCTAATAACTCCACGGAAAAGTACTTTATATCCAGCTTCATCAATGGCTTGAAGGCAGGATTGCAACCAACGATTTGGTTATTGAAGCCTCAAACCTTGAAACAGGCCTTTGAACAGGCACCCTTCCAGGAACAGCCGATAATTGAAATGGCCTGAAGCCAGTATTTCACTGGAAAAAAACACCTTCATGGGCCTACTCTGCCATTGTTGAATGACTGTGTAAAAAAGTTAGTCAGACATGAGCATCAAGTGGATGAGAGTGTGGTATTTTGTGTCTTGGGCATGAAGCCACAACCGAATAGAGATTGATGAGGAAGCCTGGAAGTGAGCAACTGCAGGCTATTATGGATAAAAACCAAGATGCGTCTGGGGAGCTAGAAGGTATGCCACCTCCTAGGGCCTTTGATCATACAATTAAGCAGGTAGAAAGCAGCTCTCTAGCGAATATCAGGCCCTACCAATATACTTACTTCTTGAAAAAAGAGATTGAAGCGCAGGTGAAGAAAATGCTGAAGGAATCAATAATCCAGCCGAGCATCAATCTGTTTTCTTCACCATTGTTACTGGTCATGAAAAAAGATGGGACCTGGAGATTTTGCATAGATAACCGTGAATTAAATTCCACCATGGTTAAAGATAAGTTTCTAATCCCCATCATAGACGATTTGTTGGATGAAATAAACGGACCTTCAGTCTTTTCTAATATAGACCTGAGAGTCGGGTATTATCTGATACGAGTGAGAGAAGCCGACATCCATAAAATGGCTTTCCGCACCCGATGAATCATATTTTCCAAGAGTACCTACGCCAAGCTCGTACTCGTATTCTTCAATGACATACTCTTCTATAATGTCACCGAAGAGGAGCATTTTGAACAACTGGAGCAAGTGTTATCAGTGCTGACATCAATAATTTATTTGCCAAAAAATCCAAATGTGCCTTCTTAAAAAAGGAGATTGAATATTTGGGTCATCTAATTTCCTTCCAAGGAGTTAGAACAGACCTGCAAAGGATAGAAGCCATGGTTAAGTGGCCGCAGCCAACAACACTTAAAGCTTTAAGGGGGTTCCTTGGACTTACGAGATATTACTGCAAGTTCATTCGTCATTATGGCCAAACTAGCAAGCCTCTTACTGATTTGCTCAAAAAGAATGTCTTTGGCTGGAATCAAGAAGTGGCCAACGCATTTCAGAATTCTAAGAAAGCCAAGGTACCTACTCCAGTCCTGAGGCTCCCTGATTTTCCTAAAGCCTGTCACGATGGAAATTGATACAAGCAGAACTGCTGTGCTAATGCAGGAAAGCAGGCCAATTATTTCTATTAACAAAGCCCTGAATGTCCCAACCAGACCAAGTCGGTCTATGAAAAAGAATTGATGGAAATATTGTATGTTGTGGCTAAGTGGCAGCACTACCTGAAAGGAGTCACCTTCGTGATTAAAACAGATCAACGTAGTTTAAAAATTTTCTTGGAGTAGAGAGTGGTATCAATGGCAAAACAGGAGGGAGTCTCGCAGTTATTAGGCTTGGATTGATTTTCTTTGTCTAGACGACTCGAGGAAGGGGAAGCACCTGAGTTGCAACCTATCATAACAATTACATCCCCTGCAGGGTTGAGTGAAGTTTGGGACAGTTACACGGGAGATCCCTTCATGCACCAATGCAGGAACTGTTTCTGGTCCCCACCACCAGGCCCTCTTTTTGTTTGCAGAATGGCATACTAAGATATAAAGGCTGGTTGGTGATCAGTTCAGGCACAAACCTTTAAGAATTCAGAAGCAATGTCATAACTCGGCTGTTGACGGACACTCAGGGGTTAAGGCATGAACGCCTTAAGTAACACTTCTATCGGTCGGGTGTTAAACAGAAAATTAAGGACTGGATCCAACACTCTGAAATATGTCAACATTGTAAAACAAAAAGAGATGCCTACACTGAACCTATTGCAGCCACTCACTATTTTTTCACAGCCTGGACACACGTATCCCCAGACTTCATAGAACAATTGCCTAAGTTAGGGGGGAAGGATATTATACTGCTGGTGGTAGACCAGTTTACAACATATGAACACTTCATGTCTCTTAAACATCCCTTCTTTGCTCAAGGGGTGGCCAGAAAATATTTGGGAGTACATTGCCTTCATGGAGTTCCTAAGATATTGGCATCAGAGATGGATAAGATTTTTACGAGTCTTTTGTGGAGATAATTGATGAAATTGTTGGGTACAACTTTACACTATAGCTTTGCCTACCATCCACAAACAGATGGCAAGAGCAAGTCCTTGAATCAATGCCTCGAAATGTACCTAAGGCGTATGGCTTATCACACTGGCCTGAAGATGACTCCTTTTCAGGCACTGCATGGCTTTGCTCCACCACATTTCTTAGATATGGTGGACTTTCACTCTTTATATCCATAGATGGAAGACCTAATACAGGAAAGACAGCAGATGAGCCAGGCTATCCGCCATCAACTGTTGCAAGCACAGCAGCAGGTTAAGCAGTTTGCATACAAAAATCGGAGTGAAAAGGCACTTTAGCGAGCATGAGTTAGTGCTTCTTAAGCTGCAACCATTCAGACAAAGTTCAACAAGGAAAGGGCACACCACAAAGCTTTCTCCTCGCTTTTGTGGACTATTTGAGGTTCTGCAAAAAATTGGAGGGGTTGGTTAAAAGCTTAAGTAACTCAAGATTGTCCAAATTCATCCCATCTTCCACAAATCACAATAAAGAAGTATAACCCTGGTACACACATATTTTGATGACCGAACATGTACACATAAGGAATGGTGGTGGTAACTCCAAACAATATTTTGCAAAGGAGAAAAATTCTTCACAGTGGAAATGAAGTGGATCAAGTGCTGGTTCAGTTGGTGGGGACAGACTTGGATGATTGCACTTGGGAAGATCGGGATATCTCTCTAAACAATTTCCACATCTCAACCTAGGGGACAAAGATTGCTGCTTGAGGGAGAGTATTGTCAGCACCAACACTTGCAACAAGCCACTTACGGTTTATTTAAGGTGAAAGCTGATGCAAGCAAGCTGATGTTAGTAGGTGACTAGTTAATAATAGCACATGTGCACCATTAAGATGCTAAAGAATCTATGGCTGTTATTAGGATGACAGAGTATACTAGGATATACTTCCAATCCACTATATAAATAGGTAATATCCTTGCATCGAGCATCCAATAATTCCAGAGATATTCTTGTTTCTTACTTCCTACTTCTTAAAACTCTTTATCTCTCCTACAACTTCTGGTCTACTTTCTTCTCTCTCTCTCCTCCTGTTTGAGTTGATGTCCGACACTCCTGACACACATTTAACACCTTACTAAACCAATTGGTCACCACACCAAACAACTTCACACATTTTTATTGTAGGTGCACAAATAACACGAGATAAGAAGCATTTCAAACCAATCGTTAGAAAGCATTGATTATCTTTTTAATTGCTTATAAAACTAAGTTGATCATAACAGATGAACATTCTACACGCATCATATTGTTTAGCATAATGCACATCACCAACTAAGACTCCATATATGAGATAAAAGTGCATATATCTTGGAGTGAGCTGCTAAGAACAGGGTGCATACACCCAAAAATGAGCAAGGAAGCACCGGAAATGAGCAAGAAAGAAGAAACGTGCTCAGAGAAGAAAGTGGAACCGGATGCTGGAAATCAAAAAACCGGGAGCAGTTAGAGGAAAATGGAGCTGAGTGCACTGGATCACGCCCCATAAGGGTACATGGGTCAGCGGCGTGTACTTCCGCCCGAAATTAAACCAGGCCACATGGCAAATCAGAGGAAAAAGAAGCAACATGTGTCACATTCAGAGGAGTATTTAAATGTCTGACCGATTCCTGAACCGGTGAACCATTTCTTCTCCATGCGGTGAAGGACGCAAGCATTTCAGATTTTCTCTCTCCAGCCAACTCGTCCCTTGCCCGAACAGGCAGCGTTTAACAATGCAAATGAAGATTTTCATACTGATTCATGTATATAATAATGGATTGTATCACAAACTCGGGTATGTAATCTTTGGAAATAAAATCTCAGTTTATTATCTTTCTCTCTCTAAACTCTTTATCTCACTCTCTCTCCTCTCTCGATCATCCTCTCTCTCGGCCGCATCTCTTTATCTCTCTACAGTCTATTTCTCTCCCTAAACCATCCCTCTCTCTCGAACTCTCTTCTCTCTCCCCCTGAACTCCCTCTTTTCTCTCTCTTCCAGAATCTTCCCTTCTTTCTCTAATTTCCTTTTCTTTCTCTTCTGTTTCTCTACTTCCATCTTCCCATATTTTTTTTTACAAAATTACCCATATTTCTCAATTGTTACCATAAATACTACAAATTAATTTCTTTTATCAAAATTAAGATTCTGGTGGATTACATGTCAATGCTAGGTCCTGAAATGAGCATTTATGAGAGACACTAAATCAAATCCGGTTTAAGGAAAGCTCACCAATCAAGCAAAGGAAAAGAAGAATCCAAATTGTAACTTGAAGAGGCCGACTATATTGCATCTGATACTGAGACCTTTGAAGCTGTCTCTGGATAGCTCCATACCAGCCATAAAGTTGTTTATCATAACAATCATCACAATCCAAGCAACTCTTACTTTTTTCATAACATGAATTAATGACCTGCTGCAAGATAACCATAAAAACAAAAATACACCATTGAATGTGATGTCAATAAAAAGAAAATATAGCAACGGAATGAAAAATGAATGAATACTAACCTTAGTTGGCTGTGTAGGTTGTAGTAATGTGGTATCTTTTTCTGGTTGGCGATCCATTGCCTTCCATTTCCTAACATTACTCTTTGGCCACTTTAAATTGGTTGCAAATTCCATGGAATTTAAGAATCCAGCAAAACTGGGTGTCTTTCGTGGGGGTTGTTGACAATGCCCGTTGGTAGGATTCTGCAGGTAACCATCATCAGAAATTGCAATCTTCCAAGCACCAATATCAGCACTAGCACTAGCTGTCCTCCTATGCCCATCACACTTTCCCTCACTGACTTCCAAGGAACTCCACTCAACTTGATTGCTAGAATTCTTTGAATGATCAACAGCTGATTCTTTATCTTTTTGTCGAGGCAGTTCACTGTTCTTCTCGTGAATTTTTAAAGAAATTTTCTCTTCGGATGGAGATTGTCCAGACAAAAACAGGGCAAGTTCATCGCATTCACCATCATCCAAAGACACCCACGGCATTGATGCCTTGCCTTGACACAATGTTGCTTCCTGTAGTGAATTCTCAATTCTTGAGATCTGATCATCAATGGCAACAATAAATTCACGATGCCTGTCCCTTGCATCATCACTCAATTGATTAACATAACTTGAGCGCACAGCCCTTGCAAACTCCTCTAACTGCATTGGAATCCATAGTCAATCAAAATTCAAAAGAAGAGCATAACTTCAGCACAGAGATGAGTCAGCACAGTCATTGGGGGGAGAGGGAGAGAGAGAACCTGCCATTTGGTAGTGCCAAGTGCAGTATGCAGGTCCCTGTGTAGTTGCTCATAGTCCCAAGATAATGAATTATCTTTCTTCGCATGAATCCAAGTTCGATATGTTGATTCCATCCTATATCCCGCACATTACATTTGTGAATAACAACCAGAACTAAACAGAAGATAAATCCAAGAATTCCATCCAAGAGACCGCAATTACACACGTGAATAACAACCAGAACTAAAACAAAAGATAAATCAAAGAAGTTCATGCAACCACTCAACAAACAAGTTTTGAAACATGAAAGGAAAGACAATGTGTTGGAACTTTAAAACATGAAAGGAAAGCAATCTATATTTTCCGAGGAAATCAGAAGAGAAACTAAAATTACACAACTTCTCTATTATTTCGGCCTAATGATTCAGAAATCACCACCAATGCACGCCTAACCTGATATTTCGATTAACACCGTTTCCCAATCTCAAGGCTTTAACCTAAAAAACTCGAGTTACTCCTTTAACCACATAATTGCCAGGAAATCAAACCACCGCACATAAATTACGAAACTATAACTAGAAATATACAAACGAAACACGTGAAAGCAAAACTTCCCTTCAATTGATTGACTAAAAAAAAGCGCCCATTAAAACCGTTACCTGTCGGCGGATTCCTGGACTTCCTCGGCTGCAGGGAAATAAGGATCCTTCTCCCACCGATCGAAACTCGTAGCCATATTTCAAAAATCTCCGGCTTCCAATGTTATAATAAATAAATAAATAATCAAAATTATAACATAAGGAACACAAAACCAAGGATATTCCTTAAAAAGAAACCCTAACTAACACAATCTTCCATTAATTGGCAGATAAATTTTGCTGCAACATTGAAAGTGCAGATCGATTAATGGATCCCGAACGAGAGACAGGGATTGCTAATAATTGGTTGCTTTCCTAATAGAGAGGAAGAAGGAAGAAGCTTTCGCGTTTTGTCGTTCAAGAGAGTTCAATTTAGCAAAAGGAGTCGCACGGCAGCCACATGATTAATAATCACACTGCGTTGTCAACGGAGATTAAGATTTATCTAATTGTCTTTATGACTCAGAGAAACTGAACGATGTCGTTTTATTGCTGCCATGTCGTATGAGACAATAATGGGGTCAAAAGTAGTGTTCTTTAGAAAAATAAAATAAAAGGAAAAAATACGGTTTGCTTTTGTGCGAATTTGACCATGGTTATGGTGATATGGTAAAATATGGTTTCAAAAGAAAACAGCAAAATGTCAAACCCTTTCGCATTTATTATAATTTATTTGTTACAATTTATTTTTTAATATTTATTTTATTATAATTTACTTTTTAATATTTTATATTCATTTAAAATATTTTTTTTATTTTTTAATATAAAAATATAAAATAATTATACTATATTTTAATGTTTAAAAAACAACTTAAAATTAATTTTAAATAACTAATTAAATTAATAAATTAACAATAGTATTAGGCTTTATGTTATAATTAATGTATTAATTTAATTAATTGCTTAAAATAATTATTTTGGGTTTTTTTAATATTTAAATATAATTTAATATTTTTTATTATAAAATTAAATAAAATTTAATGTCAGAAATAAATATAAACTATTATAAATTAAATCATTAATGAATTAAACATTATAGAATATATTATAATAATCGTCAAACTTAATATAATAATTTAATATCTTATTAAAAAAATACTACATAAGTTCAAATCCTGACCATATTATTTGTGTTTCCTTTTAAATTATGTTAGAGATAATCATGGATCATATCAAGATTTGATAAAATAAAATGTGCTATTCTATGGATATTTGTATATTTTCTTGCATTTGCTATTAGCATCAAGAGGGTTATGATATTTACATTGTTATTTTTTTTTTCAAATATTTACTAAATTTAATGACTTAAAATATAACTTTCAATTAAATAAAAGATTAACTTATAAAAAATATAAAAAATTAATGATAACTAATCTAATAAACCAAAAGTATTAATCTGCATTACATATATTTAGTTGATTCACTAAATTCATTTAAATGATAATACTTAAAATTATATATATTTTATTTAGATAGTAAATAAGTTTGAACATATATGATATTTTATATGCTATTAAATAAAATATTTAATTTTTTTATTTTAAAGGATATTATTATAGTTATTTATGTTAGATTTTTCTTTTAAGATAATATAATCATCACGAAATATTTATTTCATATATAAATGTAATAAATTTATTGATGTTGTTGAATTAAATATTATAAATTAATAAATAACAATTTATAATACATTTATAAAAAAATAATTAGTTCTTAGTCAATTCTTTTCTAATTCTCATAAGTAAGGTACAGTTGCTAAAAGTTTATCTCATAAATTCAATATTTTTATTTATTTATTTATTCATTTCATCATTTTTTTATTTGATGACTTAATACCTACTTAGATTATCCTTTAACTAACTCGTATAATACCTCTAATTTTGTCAAATATTGAAAATTTATAATATACTGCTCATTCTCTATTCTTCACAAGAATGAGTTCTTAATTACCTGAATACCCCACCACTATTATATATTTACCTTCTATCAAATTCTATGTCTTAAGTGAAAATAGTTTGTTATCTGATTTTCAAAAATTACCTTTGGAAAATTTTAAAATATTTTAGTACCGAAACTTCCTCCTCTTTACTCATGGGTTTGGTGCCTAGATAAGTTACTCTTTAGTTTAGTCAAATCGTATTACTACCCCATCAAGGTTTGAATAATTTCCAAGGTACCTTAGCACTTGATCATATTTTTCTTAAGGTCCTTTTAAGTAAAAAATTATGAAATTCATACACTTACTTGAATTTATTAGGAGTCTTTGATAGAGGGGTCATATAATGGCATAGCTAAAAATGATTATACTCTCTACATATTCAATTTCTTTTATGGTTAAATACTACACCTTTCGCTTCTCAATGTTGCAAGTGATTATTCTTATGTATGACGCTAAAATATGACTCATGGGTTTATCGTATTCTCATTTAGTCTTTGTTGACTTGAAAAATATTTCCTTATGTGTTCAGTTTTTAATTTGAGGGTGTCTACTTTAAATATTCATCTTAATATATTGGTATAATGTATAAATTTTACATTCTAATTTAAGAATAAGCAAACAATATGCGAGGGTTAGTCACACTAACAATGTTGTTATTATAAAATATTGTCACAATTAATAGCTACTTAAGGTTTTGTTGGGTTACTTATGGTCTTCAGAATTTATTATTAGTCGTACTATGTTTAGAAATTTTACTTTTATGAAGGTTGGTTTGTAATATCCTGATCGAATGTCGATCTTGTAGGATATTAGATCTACAATTGTCTTCTCTTCTTTTTCTTCATCACTGGTCGTAATCACAGAGCATACTTTTACCAATGGTTGAGAAAATTTAAGGTTTCTTTTAAATGAGAGAGTAGGGAGATCATATACTTTCATATTAGAGCAGTCTGTAGTAGTAGTAGCGTTGGTCATAGGTTTTTTATTATGACTAGTTCACTTATAGTAATCCTTAGATAGTTTAAAGAGAAATCTTTCATGTGTGGTGGTTTATGGATCCAAACCACACCTCCACAATGCCACTCTGAATAGTGTTTACCTTGAAAGTTTATACGGGTGTATTACATTATTTTTGGGTTCTCTTTTGGCATAAGAGAATCATATTATGAGTTACTATTAATGATTTATGGCTAAATCATGTCCTTAGAATATCCTCTTCTCCCATGAAAATTTAATCTAGGAGGAGTAAGGGCTTTCAAAAAAAGAGTTATAATTGGGCATACACAAATTATTCGATACATAAGTTTTCTATCCATCGAGGATATGATGATTTAATGCCTAGGGATGTCTGAAGTAGCATTAAAATTCCTATATAACATCTCAGTAAGGATTTAGATCGGTTAGGGTATTCGTTTTTTCTAAACAAGATTAACACAAAATTATATATTTTATCAACATACTGAACGATTATTAGGTCTCCTAAAATGCTTCATTTTGAGTCTACTTATTTTACGATTTCTTTCCTTCTTAGTCTCTAACGAATTTAGGAAAGACCCTTCCATATTGTAGGGAATCAATTGGAGGTAAATTACCAACTGATTAAAATATCCCCAACAATGGTTATTGTTGAAGATAACAATATGAAAGCATTAAGAACCTAAGTATTTGCAAAAGCACAGGTAGGAGAAATAGGAGGCTAAAAGTTGTCTTAGTTTAGAAAAATATCCTCCATGATGAAAACTCAAATAATATCCACATGATAAATAAATGAAGTAAATAGGTTACTTCAAAGATCTCTAAAATGAAAGAATGGTCCAGACCTCTAAACTCTCTATAAATGATGATTTTGATGCAGACCATGACGTTATCAACAATAACAAACCCTTGGTCATTTAGTTTATAACATAACAAGTTTATAATTAGTAGCACTAATTACAATCTTACATTTAATATCCCTATACAAATTGAGAATTGGTTGAATGACAAGATACGATTAGTTATGAAAGATAAGAATCATTGTAAATAACTGTAGAGAAAAATAGATGTTTTAGTAAACATTAATGAAGAAAACTTGAAAAACATGATTCAACAATATTTCGTTTGTCAATCATAAAATCATTTATCGTTTACTTACCATTGTGGAATTTATGAAAATAACCTATAGAGACAATCATACCATACAGATCATAACTTCATGAACAATCAGCAACATAGAACATCATAAATTCATATCCATTAACAATAAACCAAATCATAATCATTTCCCATTTCACCAGCCTACTAGTATCTATGGGGGTTCATAGGGTGTCCCCACTACACATGAACCCTTTCTCTTAACAATCTTAAATATAGGGCCGTCCCCATACCCCGTCCAGTATGAGGGTGAACTAGGTCGTCCCCATATCCCGTCCTGTATGAGCGTTAAATTATCAAGTCTTCATACCCCGTCCAGTATGAGACAACGTTCACGGTAGCATTCCCTATGTACCCGATCCGTCCACCATCTCCTATAATATCTAGTAAGGCTGTCATTCTATCTGTTTATTTTATCACACCGCTTCTCTATTTTTTCTTAGTCTCCACTACCATATCAAACATAATCACATAAATAAATAAATATGCATCCGGTAATGCAATCATGTCTCAAATCTCAAAATCAAACAGTGGTCAAGTAAGACAATAATACATGCATTTAAACCATAAAATAGATAAATCAGATACTATTATACTTTTAGATTGTAAAATAAATTATAGAGAACAATGTCTTGTTCGGGCTCCATTAGCAATCCGTAATTAATTATGCACATATATTTAATTTATACAAAATACCATATTATTATTTATTAAACTTCAATTCTATGATAGGAAATAGGGTAAGGGGTCCTTACTTGATTTGACACCGAAAAGCTAAACGATTACTGCGCTTACGAGCATTCTCTGGGTTCCTTAAATTTTTCTCCAAGAACTGAAACGCACTTATAGTACCTACAAATGTTCCAAATAAATAAAATCAGTCCCAGGGCCCGCTCGGCAAATTTCAAAAATCTGGCACGACAACTCCACCATGCTTCGTTGACGGTGCCGCCACTCGCGGCGGCGATTTGCCTCGGGTCAATTACTTTCGACCGTTTTTGGTCGAATTTGGTTGATTTTCCATCGATTCCTATGAGCACACACGTTAAAGGGCCTCGGTGGGTCAAAAAAATACAAAAAACTAAAACTCACTGGTGGTGGGGCTCTCTGGTGTGGCGGCTCCTCCGGCTCACATTGCGGTTGGGTGTTTCACTTCGGTCAACCTGTAGAGAAGAAAATGGTGATCACAATAGTAGAAAAATTACATGAAACATGAATCGAGAAGGGCCTCATCAGAGGCAGTTTATGGAATTCTAATGGCGGCGTCGCCGGGCTTCGCCGGTGTTTTCCGGCAAGTTGATCGGTTCTTTCACTCCGATTTGACCATAGGTGAGCTTAAAATTGAATTTCGTGCAAAAGATAAAATTTTTACCTTTTTTTTACGGTTGGAAAGGATTCTGGTGCGGCGGCAGGTGGCGGTGGTCGGCTCCCCGGCGGCTGGGTCATCTTCTCCGGCGAGGGGTTCTGGCGGCTAGGGTTTGGGTTTGGGTGCGGATGGGGTTATTTATACTCATATGCTTTTGATCTTGGTCGTCTATCGCTTTTGATTTAGACTGTCTGATCGCGATTAAATAGGAAGTGAATCTGGATTATTCATCGCGATCCAATCTGAACCGTCCATGCGCGATTCACTCTGGGCCATCCATGCGTGCGGGAACAGACCTCAACTGTTCGATTACGCAGGCACGGATCGCCCATGTGGCTCCCCCCGTGTGGCCTCCTGCATCAGCGCCTCTGCCACTTGGCACATCCTGGTTGGTCGGGGCTGCTAACCGGATGTTTGACATGGTGCAATTTTTTTAAATTACATTTCAACCCCTGGTTTTCGATTTTTCTTTCAAAAATATCATCTGAACCCAATTTTTCACTCATTTTTTCCAAAATTATTTTCAATTTAATCCTTAATAATTTTTACCCATTTTTTCATTAAATTAAAATAAATTAAATAAATAATTAATTATATTTATTAATAAAAAAAATAAAAAAAAATTTGATGGGTATTACAACTCTCCCCCCTTAAAAGAAATTTAGTCTCTCAAATTTGTCTCTCCCCCTCAATCGAACAACTACGGATACTGGACTTTAAAGTCTGATTCTAGCTCCCATGTAGCCTTCCTCGATGTGTGGTTCTGCCACATGGCCAATAAGTGGGAAGATTTGGTAAGCTGGTCAACAATTACCCATATGACATCATGTCCTAAGCGTGCCTTAGGTAATCCTATCACGAAGTCCATGGTGATATGTTCCTACTTCCATTCTGGGATTGGTAATGGCTGAAGTAGTCCGCTTGGGCGTTGATACTCTGTCTTGACCTGCTGACATATCAAACACTTAGAAACAAAGTCAGTTATATCTCTTTTCATCCCGTTTCATCAAAATCGGAGTCGCATACTTTAATATATTTTAGTGATTCTGGGATGCATGACAAACTTTAAGCTATGGGCCTCTATCATGATGTCTCTCTTTAACTCACTGTCACCTAGAACACACACCCTGTCCTAGAATCTGAGCAACCCATTGACGAAGATTCAGAATTCTGAGCTAACTCCCTGTTCTGCATCTTTCTTGAGAGCTAATAGGGCAGAATCGGCGGCCTGAGCTTCCCTTATTCTCTGGATTAACTCAAGCTGAACGGTCAGATGACCCAAACATGTGACTCTCCTCAAGTTCTGAAGCTGTACCTGTTGTGTGGCCCCAATCTGCCTGCATTCTGAAACCATCAAATGGGCTAATGTACCTGCACTTTTTTTTACTGAGTGTATCAACTACCACGTTGCCCTTACCCAGGTGATACAAGATGTCACAATCATAGTCCTTAAGAAGTTATATCCACCTTCTCTGACGCATATTGAGATTTTTGTGAATATGTATTTCAAACTCTTGTGATCGGTATAGATCTGAAATGTCTCTCCATATAAATAATGGCACAAAGTCTTCAAGACGTGTATGATTGTGACAAGCTCTAAGTTATGGGTGGGATAGTTTTTCTCATGATTCTTCAACTGTCTGGACCCATAGGCTATGATCTTCTCATGTTGCATTAAAACACAACCCAAGCCTAGATAGAAGGTATCATTGTAAACTGTATATCCCCCCAATCCACTCGATAAGGTCAGCATAGGTGCAGTAGTCAGTCGCTTCTTTAGTTTTGAAAAACTTTTTTCACATTTCTCATTCCATTCAAACTTGACATTCTTCTTTGTGAGTCGGGTCAGGGAGCAGCTAGACTAGAAAACTCTTCCACAAACCTGTGGTAATAGCCTGCCACTCCTAGAAAGCTACGGATCTCCTTAACTGATGTCAATTTCTTTCAGCCGAACACTACTTCAACATTTTCAGGGTTCACTGACACTCCATTCTTTAATATGATGTGTCCTAAAAAGGTAGTCTGCTCAAGCCAAAATCCACACTTACTCAACTTTGCATACAACTTCTTTTTTCTGAGAACTTGCAAAACCTAAGCTAAATGGCGAACATGTTCCTCTCTGTTTTTTGAATAAATCAGGATGTCATCGATGAACACGACAACAAACTGATCCAAGAATTTTTTGAAAACCCTGTTAATCAGATCCACGAAGATAGCTGGGGCGTTGGTTAGCCCAAATGGCATAACCAGGAACTCATATGTCCGTACCTAATTCGAAAGGCTGTCTTGGGAATGTATTCTGTCCTGATTTTCACTTGATGGTAACCTGAACGCAGGTCTATTTTGGAAAAGATCTGCGCAGCCTACAATTGATCGAAGAGATAATCAATCATAGGAAGGGGATACTTGTTCTTGATTGTGACTTTGTTCAACCCTCTGTAATCAATACATAACCTCAACGTCCGATCTCATTTTCTGGCAAAAGTGACTCCGGCACCCCAAGGGGACACACTATGTCTGATAAAATTACTGTCCTACAATTCAGTGATCTGTTTCATCAATTCCTCAATCTCAACATGGCTCATGCGGTAAGGAGCAACCGAAATAGGCTGGGTGCCTGGCTGTAGGTCTATAATGAATTCGACTTCCCTATCTACTGACAGTCTGAGTAGTTCATCCAGAAACACATTTGGAAAGTCTCAGACTACCGAAATCTCTTGAATACAATTATCTTTCTTTGGTTTGCCTATTTAGAGAAAACAATAGGGTTAAAGTACTTGATGAATACGAAAATTTTCCATGAAGGAATAAGTGCTAAATGCTTTTATTAATTTGTAAATGGTTCCTCGTTAGAAGGATTGAATACAACCTTCTTACTAAAATAATCTACAGTGGCGTGATACGCCACTAGCCAATTCATTACTAAAATTACATCAAAATCCTCTGTGTCTAACTCTATTAGGTCTACACTCAATTTTTTATTTGTTATCTCTATGATACAAGCCCTGTAGACAACTTTTTCCAATAGTGTCATACTCCAGCAGTAAACACAAATAACATAGAATCAAATTTATCAGGTAATACATTAAATTTTGATACAAAAACAGGTTAAACAAATGAATGCGATGCACCAGTGTCAATCAAAACATGAGCAAGATAGTTACAGATAGTGTACATATCCTGTACCACGTATAGGTTGGCTTCAGCATCCTATTGGGTGAGATTATAAGCTCTATTTTGGATAGGAGGTCTGCCCTGATTTTGGTTCCTTGGGTACTCTTTCGCATAATGTTGGCCACTACCACATATGCGACATGTGTTGTTAAGGCGGTAGCAGGGTCAGTCCCCATGATCTCTGCCATAATACTAACAGATCTTACCACGTCGTGCCACTAGAGCCTGAGGGAGAGCCTGGATTACCGGCATGGGCCTCTTGATCTGTTGAACAGGTACAGTAGGTGCTGGTTTGCGGGGTGGAGCTGAGGGACTGAGGTTCCTTACTGCCCGAGAGAGGGTGTGGAAGCTCCTCTCTACTAGTTGTGCCTTGGCCAGAACTGCCGAATATGTCCTAAGCTCCAGCATAAATAAATGTTGTCTGATCTCTGGGTGGAGGCCCCACTCGAACCTCCTAGCCTTCTTGCTTTCATCTAACAATGTCTCAGGGGAGTATCGGCCCAACTCTAGGAACTTACAAGTATATTCTGACATAGTCATGTTTTCCTAGACCAATTGGACAAATTCTATCTCCTTCAGATGTCAGAGATACTCTGGGAAATATTCTGCATGAAAGGCTGCTAGGAACTGTTCCCAAGTAACTAGAACAGGCAGGGTGGTCTGTTTGAGTTCCCACCAGCGGTCTGCTTCTCTCACCAGCATGTAGGTAACAAAGTTGACCTTCTGCTCGGGAGCCAGCCCAAGGGTTTTGAAGGCCTTCTCTGTATCTACCAACCAGTACTCAACATCTTTAAAAGATTATTCCCCTACAAAAGTAGATGAGTTTAGTCTCTTGTACCTCTTTATGTAGTTTGGGTCAATCGTGGGAGGAATTGAGCTCGTGGAAGAGGGACTGGGCCAGGTTGAGGAGGGGGCCCTGTTGGTACTTGCTGATACGGTGGGGGCATCAGATTGTACTGTAGCAGTGTCGGATGGTACTGTGGCTGGGGCACCGGATCATACTGCGGTGGAGCCGGGTGGTATTGTGGAGGGCAAGGTCGTACTGGGGTAGCTCGGGATCCTCTCGTTGTAGTGGTGGCTCAACCTGTGGTAGCGGGGGAGGGTCATGTAGCTCCCTCCTCTCCTCTTAGCTCTGCTGGGCAGCAATGAGTCTCTCCAGCATCTCAAATATCTGGCAACATCTTCCGTAAGCGAACCATCTCGAGCTGCTCGATTTAGTAGGGGTCTTCCTCTCCTCATCTCTCTGTACCTATATTTCACAAGGAAGGGTTGAGTGATAATTCATTAGTTTGGTATTTTCCTAAGTATCATTATATAAAGAACGAGTACGAGGAACCTGGCTCTGATACCAACTGTAACGATCCCAAAAATTTAAAATAAAATATATAATAATTTAAGTGCGGAAACAAAACAAAATGTTAAGGTTTATATCCCTTACACAATAACTTAAAGTACTGAATAATATTACGGAATTAATTCTCCGAAAGAAACACGAGAAATAAGAAAAATAATAGAAAATAGTATCTATCATCTACTCGCAATCTTCTTACGGATTGGGCTCTGGAACCAGGTTCTCTAGATCTGAAATGGTTAAATAAAGGATGAGCTGCACTAGTCCAGTAAGGATATCACACTATATCACCGGCATAGAAGTAAATGTTGGTAGAAAATCAAAACAACCAATGGAGCACTAAATTTAGCAATTTCGTTTATCAATCATAAAATCATTTACCGTTCACTTACCATTGCGGAACTTATGAAAACAACCTATACAGACAATAATACCATACAGATCATAACTTCATGAACAATCAGAACATAGAACATATCATAAATTCATATCCATTAACAATAAACTAAATCATAACCGTTTCTCATTTCACCAGCCTCTAGTATCTATGGGAGTTCATCGGGGTGTTCCTGCTACACGTGAACCCTTTCCCTTAACAATTTCAGTTACATGGCTATCCTCATACCCCGTCCGGTATAAGCGCCAAGACATTAAACCTCAATACCCCGTCCGGTATGAGGGTGAAGCGGGTCATTCCCATACCCTATCCGGTATGAACGCCAAATTATCAAGTCTCCATACCCGTTCGGTATGAGACATCATTCACGGTAGGATTCTCTATGTACCCGGTCCGTCCATCATCTCCTAGGATATCTAGTAAGGCTGTCATTCTATCTGTTTATTTGATCACATAAACAAATAAACATGCATCCGATAATGCAATAATGTCTCAAATATCAAAATCAAATAGTGGTCAGGTAAGGCAATAATACATGCATTTAAACCATAAAATAGATAAATCAGATACTATCATGCTTTTAGATTATAAAATAAATCACAGAGAACAATGTTCGGTTTAGTCTCCATTAGCAATCCGCAATTATTTATGCACATCTATTTAATTTGTATAAAATATTGGATTATTATTTATTCAAATTTCAATTATATGATAGGAAATAGGGTGAGGGATCCTTACTTGATTTGACGCCGAAAAGCTAAACGGTTACTGCGCCTACGGGCGATCTCTCGGTTCCCTAAATTTTTTTTCGAGAAATGAAACGCATTTATAGTACCCACAAATGTTCTAAATAAATCCAAAATCAGTCCCAGGGCCTACTCGGCCAATTTTGAAAATCCAGCATGGCGGCTTCGCCATGCTCCGGCGACAGCGCCGCCACCACCGGTGGTGGTCCACCTCGGATCGGTCGTTTTTTACTAAATTTGATAAATTTTGAATCGATTCCTACGAGCACGCACGCTAAAGGGCCTCGGTGGGCTGAAAAAAATATGAAAAACTGAAACTCACCGGCGGTAGGGCTCTCCGGTGCGGCGGCTCCTCTGGCTCATGTTACGGTTGGGTGTTTCGATTCGGTTAACTTGTAGAGAAGAAAACGGTGATCACAACGGTGAAAAAATTACGTGAAACGAGAATCAGGAAGGGCCTCATCGGAGGCAGTTTGTATAATTTTATGCGGCAGAGCTGCCGGGCTTTACTGGTGTTTTCTGGCCAATTGGTCGGTCCTTTCACTCCGATTTGACCATGGGTGAGCTCAAAATTGAATTTCATGCAAAAAAATTTTTTTTTACCTTTTTTGGCAGTCGAAAAGGGTTTCGGTGCGATAGTGGGTGGCCGTGGTCGGCTCCCCGGCGGCTGGGTCGTCTTCTCCGGCGAGGGATTTTGGCGGCTAGGGTTAGGGTTTGGGTGAGAATGAGGTTATTTATATCCATCCATTTTTTATCTGGGCCATCCATCGCATTTGATCTGGACCGTCCGATCACGATTAAATAGGGAGTGAATCTGGACCGTTCACCGCGATCCAATTTGAGCCGTCCATGCGCGATTCAATATGGGTCGTCCGTGCGCGCGGGAACTGACCTCAGCTGTTCGATCGCGCACACGCAAATCGCCCATGCGGCTCCCCCCGCGTGGCCTCCCGCGTCAGTGCCTCTGCCACTTGGCGCATCCTAGTTGGTCGGGGCTGCTGACCGGTCGTCTGACGTGGCACAATTTTCTAAATTACGTTTTGATCCTGGTTTCTAATTTTTCTTTCAAAAATACTCTCCAACCCCAATTTTTCACTTCTTTTTCTCAAAATTATTTTCAATTTAATCTTTAATAATTTTTACTCATTTTTCATTAAATTAAAATATAATAAAATAAATTAAACAAATAAATAATTATATTTATTAATAAAAAGAAATGAAAAAATTTTTAGTGAGTGTTACACCTTCAAACTTTTAGAATATTATAATAATTATCTGATTACATAAGGGGACTCTTCTAAAACCCACTTACTTGTGGGTTTTCGTCCACTTAGGAGAATTTTCTTTCACCAAATGCTGTTCTACCGTTCAAGAGATTTCCTTCTCGCTTTGGGGAAGCTTCCTCTTATAAAACTCATTTCTCAACTCGAGGAAAACTTATGGTCTTTTCCAACAATTTATCCACTTATTCCCAATAGGTAATCTTTTTGGTAGTATTTAAGATTTCTATGGTTTTATATAATATGAAATATTAAGGTTGTTACTTGTTTGCCATCTCTAGTTGGCTTCGGAGTGAAACCTTAATTCTTTGATCTCTAGGTTTATTACATTTCAACCCTTAAAACTTCTAATTTTTTAGGCTTTTGGAACTATAATCATACTTCTTTAAATCCACAAATGTTCTAGAATAAGTTCTAAAACATCTCCTAAGGTGTATATTACCTAATTTCTTTGGACTCTAAATCTCATAAGAATCATAAACCTCATGATATAAAGGATGGTTCCGAGGAAGGTGGGCTCTGATACCAATTGTAACGATATATTTTCTCTATTAAGAAATGAGCGTTATCTCACACACATAATCTGATAAAATTATGCAGTAATAAGCAAAATTTAATATTCAATCATTCCCTATACAAAATTATGAGTCATGAGGCTTACAAAATTCTTTACATTGTATCGCTATAATATATATAAACTGACTTTACACGATAAAACTCTCAAAATTACTAAAGGTTCTTTAAAGCCTTTCCTCGAATTTGAACTTGCTCTTGATCTGAACAAATTTGCATTGAGGGGTGTGAATTGGATGAGCTTCACAGACTCAGTAAGGAAAATGAGCAGTGCCCATAACAAAGACATGCACACTCAATCACCAAATCTTCTAAATCAGTTCATTCAGTAAATGTTCAGAATTCCTTATTTCAGTATCATAACTCAGGGTATAACAGTTCTATAAATAACATAATTCAGTATTCAGTATCACAATTTAAATAGTGAGCAGTTCAGTAGATATTAATTCATTATTTTAGTATTGTAAACTTCACTCGTGGCTTTTCATTCATTCATATCAGTTTATATCTTATTAAAAATAGTTTCACCGTGCGATGTCGTCTTCACCGGTATCAATGAGGGCAGTAAGGATCCCCTCTATCACGTGAATACGTTGCAGTTCAGTTCACACCTTACAGTTTGTAGTACACAATATACAGTTCATATTTCTTATCGCTTCGTCACGTCTGGTTGAAGCTATATCCACAGGTAGGGTTCACCACAATCACACGCCAAAATGCTACACATCCCCACTGGTGATACCGATTAAACAAATTTTCTCATCTTTTAAGGATTCTTATGTTATTTTTTTACTAATCAGGTTCACCACCAGATGACTTACTCAGACATGCACCTACTTATATATCATATATATATATATATTATATATCAACAAGCCTACACAACAAGCACAATACATATACTTTATATGCACAGTTATCGACTCAAATAAGTATATATAAACACGGAACACATGCAACATATATATACTTATATATTTACACAATACATATATGTATTATATAAGCAGACACATACAAGTTGTTCACTCATACATACACACGTTACACAACCTATAATTATATATACATATATATATATATAGATATATATGTCACACACACCTATAACTTGATAACTAGCATGCATAAAACCTGTATATACCTACAAGTAACAATATGAATATATAATTATATGTCATACACAACATCATGTAAATTTTCAATCATATGCAATTGCACACATGCGAATATGATGAGTTTGCTTAACTCGTGGTAGAAAACATGAACAGTTTGTAAAGTCTGTAAATAATCATTTCAATGGAAAATAAGGTTCCATAAAAAATATAGAGGCCTCTGAATGAGATTAATCTAATCCCTTACCTAGAGTCGAATAAAAAAATATTGGAATCCTTATTGGTTCGAGTCTATAGTCTTCTCTGAATCCCGATTACTGTTTAGATAATTTCTTCATTTACAAACAAAAACACATAGGTTAAATGACGAATACTTATGGAAATAATTAAAATACAAAAATGGACCGAGATTTACCATAGACATGTGATCTCAGTCACCAAAATTACCACGTGCCACCACACACGTGTCCCTAGTTCACAACGTGCCACTGTCGGAGCATCGTCGCTGGACCACCACACACTGTCGCAGACCAGTGTGAATCGACCAAAATTCACCGTGAAATGTTTCATACACACGGATCCGATGCGTACATGGCGAAATTGCACTAGAAGGAGCCAAGAATATGCAAAATTGCGTGGCCAACCACAGCGGATCTCCTTCTTCTTCGGATGCACGATGTCGCACGATTTTCTATTTGGTTTCCGATCGAGTAGGTCGTCAGCCGCTTAAACTCCTCGGCTCGTCACGAGAGCCGTGCACCATCACAGACCGCCTCACGCAGGTTAGTGGCAGCCGTGACTCCGATTTCCTCTCTTTATCTCTGTTTCTACAGAGATCTCTTTCTCTCTTTTTGCACCACTCTCCCTCTCCATGGCTCGTTCTCTCTCCATTTTTATAGTCGGAGAGAGGAGAGCCCCATACGGGCCTTTTTCCTCCTTCTTTGGTGGAGGGAAGAGGCCTATACGCCTCTTCTTCCTCTTCTTCTTCGGCAGCCAGAGGCTTATATGCCTCTCGTTGCCCTATTTTTTTTCCTGTCACCAAAACAGCGTCGTTTTACATGCTTATCGAGACAACATCGTTTTGGGCTTTTTCTGCTTCTAAGAAGCAGATGGGTTGGGTTGTTCCTCTCAGACCAGGTTGTTAGAGTGCTTGTTATACTAACTCATTATACTTTGCTCATAATTTGGCCTCATATTGTTATTAAATATAGAACAATTAATTGTAAAAAAAAATAATATGTTTTAATTCGTATAGGATCAATTGATTAATTAGATCAGTTGAAGAATTAGTTTGAATTATTTTAGTTTTAATAAAGTTTTATTGTAACACTCAACATTTAATTATTTTATTTTTTATTTAAGTTATTTTTTTATAAATATAATTATTTATTAATTGAATTGAATTTATTTTAATTTAATTTAATGAATAATAATAATAATAATAATAATAATAATAATAATAATAATAATAATAATAATAATAATAAAGGTGAAAAAATTAGTTAAGGATTTAATTGAAAATAATTTTGGAAAAAAAGGTGGAAATTTGGGTTCTGATGGTATTTTTTAAAGAAAAATAAGAAACCGATGGTCAAAATATAATTTAAAAAAATTGCGCCATATCAGATGCCCCGACTACCAGAACGCGCCAGGTGGCAGAGGCGCTGACACTGGAGGCCACGCAGGAGGGGAGCCACGTAAGCACCCCTAACCCTATTTCCTATCATGTTTTTGAAGTTTGAATAAATAATAATATGATATTTTGTACAAATTAAATAGACGTGCATAATTAATTACGAATTGCTAATGGAGCCCGAACCAAATATTATTCTCTGTTGATTTCTGTTGATTTATTTTACAGTTTAAAAGTATGATGGTATCTGATTTATTTATTTTATGGTTTTAAATACATGTATCACTGCCTTACTTGACCACTGTATGATTTTGGAATTTAAGATATGATTGCATTATCGAGTGCATGTTCATTGTTTATGTGATTGTGTTTGATTTGGTAACGGAGACTAAGAGAAGACAGGAAATGGGTGTGATCTAATAAACATATAAGATGACAGCCTCACTAGACATCCTAGGAGATGGTGGACGGACTGGATTCATAGGGAACCCTACCGTGAACGTTATCTCATACCGGACGGAGTATGGAGACTTGGTCATTTAGCACTCATACCGGATGAGGTATGCGGACGGCCCGCTTCAACACCATACCGGACCGGGTATTGAGATTTAAGGTCTTGGCGCTCATACCGGACGGGGTATGGGGACGACTCTATAATTAAAATTGTTAAGGAAAAGGGTTCACGTGTAGCGGGGACACCCCTATGGATCCCCATGGATACTAGTGGGCTGGTGAAACGAAAAGCGGTTACGATTTAGTTTATTGTTAATAAATGTGAATTTATGATATGTTCTATGTTGCTGATTGTGCATGAAGTTATGATTTGTATGTTATTATTGCTTTTATAATTTGTTTTCATAAATTTCTCAATGGTAAGTAAAAGAGTAAATGGTTTTATTTTAAATAAATATATTAGTTTAAATCTAATGCTCAATTGGTTGTTTTGATATTTTACCAACCTTTATTTCTGTACCAGTGATATAGTGTCATGTCCTTACTGGGTTAGTATAGCTCACCCCTTATTTAATCATTTTAGATCAAAAGGTCTGGTTCCCGAGCCCGATCCGCAAGAAGATTGCGAGTAGATGCTAGATACATTATATATATATATATATATTTTTCTCATTTCTCATATTTTTTCAGAGAATTTATTCCGTGATATTTGTTAGTACTTTTAAGTTATCGTGTAAGGGATGTAAATCTTAACCTTTTATTTTACTTCCGCACTTAAATTATTATATATATTTCTTTTTAAATTTTTGAGACCGTTACATTTATATTTTATAATTTTATGTTACATTTTGTAAAGATCAACGATTTATAACAAAATAATTTAAAATAAAATTAAGTATAATTGTATAAATAATAACAAAATGTGTTGTTTTAAGTTATCATAAAAAGATAACATAAAATTAACTTTTTTAATTAATCTAAGAATTGATTTTTATATTATTTTTGTATTATTCAACTATTTTAATTTGTATTAAAAATAAAAATAATAATATTAAATTATAACAAATACTTAAATATTGATAACTAATTTAATAATTCTTTTTAAATAATATATCATGAGGAACTAAGCACTGGATTTCAGAAAATAGAATGATAGGGGTGCACCCACAATTATGAAATACTCAGGGGAGGCAATTATAATTTTTAATCGTGTTTGGTCGGTTGCCTCCGCTACTGCTAGAGAGCAGGGTTTTATTTTTCGTTCTACCAATACTTTCTCTTTTCAGACATGGAAGGCGACGGAGAGCAACTGTGCAAGGCGGCGAAAAATGGTGACCTCGACAAGGTGAGAGTCTTAATAGAATCTGGAGCTGATGCTTCTTACTTCGATAGCAGCGGTCTCAGTCCTCTCATGCACGCGGCCAAGCTAGGCCATGCTCAGGTGGTCAAGGCCCTGCTCGAAGCTGGTGCGCCCTGGAACGCGCTCACCCCCTCTAATCTCTCAGCTGGGGATTTTGCTATGGAGTCTGGTCACCAGGAAGTCTTTGAAAGTCTCCTCAATGCCGGTTCTTGCCCAAACTCATTCTCAGTTTTTATCTCTTACTCTGTGTTTTGTTTCGGATATCGTTGGGTTAGATAATGAAATGTTTGATTTCTTAATGTTACCTGACACTTCATTGTTTATTTAGTACTTTGCATTTGCACTCTAAGTTGAGGGAATATAAAAGGGAGTTTGAGATTGCTTAAAGAAATGTATAGAAATTGTAGTCATGCGAATATAGATATTTGTTCAAAAGTGGATAGGCTGTCAATTCAGTTGATAAAAAGTTGTAGAAAATCAGTTCAAATCGTTGTATAATTGACCGGATACTTTCTGATTGATCACCAAGATCCAACTATATCTTTCATTTCAAGAGATGAATGAAAAACCATAGGCATCATAGGGATATATTTGGAGCAGATAAGCCGAACATACAGCGTACAGGTTGCACCCTCTTGGTGCTTGTGAATAGATGATTTTTTTTTTTCAAGAAAAAGAAACAAAAAACTATTCACACTCATCCAGATCCAAAAGGCTCAGATGTTAACGGTCAGCATTTGTAACTACATGAAACGAATTATAATCAATGCAATGGCAGCATTTTATAAATTTCACACCTCTTACAACAACATGGAAATAGTTGGATTATGTTAATTTTTCAGTAAACTCCATGCTTGTTTCCATGTTTTGGATAACGAAGATCATAAATTTTTTTCAACATCAAAGGTAAAATCCCAATTTACTCACCCATAGGTTTCTATGATTGAACAGGAATTCAAGCTGAGTTAATACTGGGAACAATTGCTAGGAAAGCAAATAAAAATGGTGCTGCTAATGAGGATTATTTAGAAGATAGGGTTAGTTTTGGTGAGGATAAGCTGATAGACTCTGGCAGCAAGGCTGTCATGATGGCTTGGGAGAAACCACTGATGGAGGCTCATGCAAAAGCTGTTTGCTCTGGAGGTGGCCACGTACTAAACGTTGGATTTGGAATGGGACTTGTGGATACAGCCATTCAGCAGTATTCTCCAGTAACACACACGATAGTTGAGGCTCACCCAGTGGTCTATAAGCGAATGCTTCAGAGTGGTTGGGATAAGAGGGAGAATGTCAAGATAATATTTGGTCGTTGGCAAGATGTTCTTTCTCAACTTGAAACCTATGATGGCAAGTCATATGTTATATATACCTTTGGCCTAATATCTATTCTCGTCAATGTACTTTAGTTTGACTAATCTACTAATGTATGCGGACTGTTATGCATCGTATTTCTATTAATTTTTTTTCTTATCTTAAGCAGCTTAAGCTAATTTTTTAGTTTAGTTCATCATGCATGTCATCCCTAGTATTCTTGTCTAATTCATTATAACGATGTGCTATAACGGTGTTGTGATGTACAATTCAGGTATATTCTTTGACACCTACGGGGAGTATTATGAAGATCTAAGAGAATTTCACCATCATCTTCATAAATTATTAAAGCCCGGAGGGATCTACTCATTCTTCAATGGTCTTTGTGGAGGTAATGCTTTCTTCCATGTTGTCTACTGTCATTTAGTGTCTCTAGAACTTGAGAATTTGGGTTACACCACCCAGTTAATTCCGTTGCCTGTTAAAGATTGTCTGGGAGAAGAAGTTTGGGAAGGTGTCAGACAAAAGTATTGGCAACTTGATACCTATTACCTCCCTGTTTGCCAGTCTATAGAGGACTCTGAATGATGTTTGAATATACTACAGCTGGTTTTTTTATCTTTTCTATCTCTAGAACACTGCAATATCATCATCCATAATTTGGTTAGTTTGGAGAGTAGATGGTATAGCAGATGTTCCCCACAAGATCTGCTATCTTGTGTTTATGGAATTGTTTCTACATCCAAATATATTTCGTCCCGACATATGATAATGTCTGAACCTTAAATTTATGCAGCTTATTGATGGAAATTGACTACCACTGAATTATATGTTCATTTATCTTCCTGAGTTTAAATGAGCAATTGTCTTACCAGATTTTATGCAGAATAAAACGTGAAATAGCCAAATGCATGGTATAGGGCGTGAGAGTTCAAACATTCACTACCTTAATTATTTTGTTACCAATATATCAAAACAGCACCTCCAATAGCTTTGAAGCTATTTAATCTAGAGACAGCTTTGAAATCTAGATGACCATTTAATCATACTTGAATAAAGTGACATTTTGGCTTGCCAGAGGAAGTATGTATGGAGGATTTCTTACTGGATGTTTTACTTGATTATTAGTCATATCCAGTGTTTCCTAGGGCTATGATAGTTATGCACTAGTTAAGCAAACAAACAGGCACATCTTCTTGTAAATGCTTTTTTGTTTTAAAGAAAACACGTGTGTCGCTGCACCCTTAACATCTAAGCCTCATTAATACTCCCTTAAAATTTTGCTTTTCTTTCATACCATTTGTCTAAGGACATAAGTATGCTGATTAACCTGGGCTTGGGATGCAGTTCAAATTTGTAAATCTAGGAAGAATTTCCCTTCCTCATTCTTTTCGCTATCCTATGTGTTATTGGGGAAATAGGGTATGAAATAACTTATGAAGACTCTGCTCCTCTTCTTCTAGAATTGGAGATTGGCTCCTCTCCTTGAGTATTTAGTTTAAAGGAACCTTACAGATGTTATCATATTTTCTGGATAAATGCCTCATTTTTTTGGAAAGAAAAAGAGGAATTGTATTAACATGGCACCAAGGGGGTGCAACCCAAATACAAAACTATCTTATGAAGCAATCAAAAGGTCAATAAGATCCTCTAAATCCTTTGCTAAAATAAGAGATGAACCTTAATAAAAAAACGAAAGGTTGGGAATCACAAATTTTTATGTCTATCAAAATTAGTTTGTAAAGGCCTAAAAATTAAGAAAATGGAAATATCAAATTATACCAACTATAAGCGGAAATAATTTAGAATTTAGAGTTTACATTTCTTATACAGTAAATCAGGATACGTAATAGGGATACGAGAATGTTCTTTTATAGAAGTTCAAAGTAACGGAATAAATAATTAAAACAAAATGAAATAAAGGTCCTATAGGGTTAACCTCCGCTGGGAAACTCTAATGGGACTCGGTAGATAACTTTTATTCGCAACTCTCCTGCTGTTCAAGGTCTGAATATTGATTTTCTTGATCTGAAATGGTTAAATAGGAGAATAAATTACATTAACTCAATAAGAATATCACACTTAATACCGATACAGAAAACTAAAAGTTGGTAAAAAATCATAAAACAACCAATGAAGCTATTTTTCTTTCTTACATAAATTTATTTAATATAAAAATGTAGTTTCATATTTATCTTTATGAGTTTTCAAAACCGACCTACGAAAGCAATAATTCAAATTATATTTTGATTTCATTTTCAAATGAGCCATAATAATATACTTACCTGTTTACCAGTGCCCTTGGGGGTCTGTAGGGATATTCCCTTACACGTGAATCCAATATCCAATTTATTAATAAACCGACTGTCCTCATATCCCGTTCGGTAATGAGCGCTAAACATGTTATCGTCTCAATACTCTATCCGATATGAGGGTGAATTATACCTCCCAACTCTTTTTGATATGAGACTTCTCAGCCCCATTCGACTGAGATAATGTTTACGGTAGGGTTTTTCCTATATATCGGGTCCGTTCACCCTTTTCTAGGGTACACAGTAAGCCTTTCATACATAGATTCATGTTATCAATCAATCACCAATCGCATACCAATATCTCATTTCATATTTACAGATTAATAGAACGTTATTTGAGTAGATAATGCAAATTTATACTTTAACGATTAAGAAACGTAATTAGGACATTTATTTCAAATCAGTCAACATATAAAAATAACAGTTAGGTAATCAATAAATGAGAAAGCAAATAAATTAATAATTTAAAGTACACGATGTAATAATAAGCAATTTAGGCAATATAAGAAAATAAATAGGTAACACGAATAATTTAGGACAATTATACGCTAATCAGTTCTGCCTCCACTGGTGATTTGTAATTAATTTTAAGTTTTTTTTTTTTAATTTTCACAAAACACAATGTTATTGATTATTAAGTTTCAATTTACCATAACAGGAAAAAGAGTGATGGATTCTTACCCCGAATCGGTGTCCGAAACACCATATTTTTCACTACGCCTCCTAACGGTCCCTGTATTTCTTGAATTTTTCCTGCAAAAAATAAAAATACCCATCACGTATCCAAAAATACTCCAAAAGGTCAAAATATGTGTTTTTAAACTTTTTCGACAAATTTAGGGTTCCAACACGCCGGCGGTTCCTCTCGCCCTAGCTGTTTTCGGTCAATTTTAGCCGATTTTGCATGAAAACTTGCGACAAACCAAGTTAGAGGGTCTCTGTTGGCCGGAAAAGGAAAAAACTGAAACCCTATCGGCGGAAGGGTCTCCAGGTGTGGTGGCTCTGCCGTTCCTCCTTTGTGGTCAGGATTTTCCTTTGGCTAACCTGCACAGAAAGAGACGAGGAACAAAGTAGTCAAAAAATCGCAGGAAACGGGAGACAGGAAGGGGGTTGTAACAGCCCGAACCCTAATACCAATGGATACGGATGTTAGCACAACATTTTCAACTAATGGAATAGATAAATATTAAATATATAGCGGAACTACACTTTAATACACATCTTTTGTGACCGGATTAAATATTACTAAGACATCTAAATTAATTTACAAATTTAAAATAAAAATTAATAAGGTTTTCTTTGCCATCTTCTATTGATCTTGGACTTATTTCTCATTTTCTCTCACCTGAATGAGGGTGAATTAGGGTGAGTTTTACGAGTTTAGTAAAAAAAAAAATTGTGTAACAGAGACTTACGCATATACATTCACGCAATATATAAAATATAATAATTTTTATTATCAAAGAAATGTCAAACAAGTATCACAATTGAAATACATAATAAAACAAATCATCACACAAAACATATTCTAATTCTCCATCTTCTAACTTAATTCTTGTTTTCCTTTTAAGTCACACTTATAGATTCACATATTTTTTTAAACCAAAATGGATTTACTCACACACACATATCACTCTACTCGAATTTATAATTTCACATTATTTAGTCTTTTAAAACTTAATTAGGTTACCATTGCGCGATGCAATTTATATCGTTATCGAGGAGAGACGAAATTGATCCCCCATTGCATGGATAACACACACACAAAATCTCATGTTGGCCACAACAGTTATGTTTGTTAGATGACCCACTCACAAACACCTATCTTCGTCTGGATTATGTTTCAATCTCTATCAATATGCAAGTTCATTATACCTGTTGAAATTTAACCACACACACTCCCCTCATCGATTTAGACTAAATGAGTAGGTATTTAGGGTTTTTGTACTTTATACTCTTTTTAAATTTTTCTCGTTTTTAATTCACTTATTTTATACATAAGATTTTAATTTTTATGCATAAATACAAACACACACACAATACGCGATATTATCACACACACAAGAGCCATATATTTCAAGCTAATTTCTGAATCATCCTGTATTATATCACACAGTAAGCATATGATACTCAGATTTTTCATGCAACTGTACCAGATCACACAATAATTACAGTACCCTGTACATCTACATTATATCATACAATAAGTGCAGTGTACTCAAATTCCACACGTACACACACTGGTTATACATTTCACATGCATAGCATGTGTACACACATATTAATAGCCACACATATTATAATACAGACATGTACCCTCACTACATGTCTCACACAGAATATATATTTATATTTATACACAATCTCTACCGATACATGCACATATTCATACTTAAACACGTATACACAATCACACATAACATATATATACATATTTATTCACGCATTTGCACTTATCAGTTCTGTTCTTATTAGTTCTGTTCTTATTAGTTCTGTTCTCATCAATTCATATCTCATTCATCGTATATTTTTATATACACATACACACATACGTAATAACGTATATATATACATTATATAAACACACACAAATATAAATTAGACATATTAATTATATTTATATTACATTACGGACATTTAAACATTTACACCTAATGCACAATATATATACACATTTACATAAATATATAATTTACGTCTCCGTACGGAATACACATAATTCTTACCTATAGTGTGATCAGGAAAACTTTGGGAATCATTTCTAACTCGATCTATGGTCATCTCGAAAATTCGAATACTGTTTGAATAGTTTTTCTCGTTTATAATAGAAAATACATATATTAAATTATGAATAATTTTAAAAACTATATTACGGAAAATGAGGAACGGATTTTACCTTCGGACATGCAGTCCTGGTCGCTGACGTCACTACGTGCTGCCATACGCATGTTACCAAAAATGCTAGACATTGATGATCGAATCAGCGTGCGTTGTCGCATGCAGCGCGCCAACATCATATTTGGTTGCCACCCTTCCATTTTATTTAATTTAATTTTTTTTCTTTTTTTTTTTCTCTTCTTTCACTTTTTTTCTTTTATTCCTTTTATTTCTTTTTTTTCTTTCTTTTTTGTCCTTTTTTTTTCTTTTCTTCTTCCTTTTTCCTTCATTCTTCTTCTTCCTCCTTTCCCGTGGCTTCCTTTTTTTTTCTTTTTTCTTCCTTTTTCTTCTTCTTCTTTCTTTTTCTTCTCTCTCTCTCTCTCTCTCTCTCTCTCTCTCTCTTTTTCTCTCTCTACTCAACCACATCTCTTCGCTCTCTCTCTCTAACCAACGGCGATCGCTCTCGTCTTTCTTTCTCTTTTGGTTGCAATATCGCGCAACACCGCACGACCCCTCTCTCTCGGCCATCGACGTCACTCAACCCTTTTTCTCCTCTCACCGTCGCGTCTCTCTCTCCTCGCTGTTTCCTCTCTTTTTTTTTTTTCTCTACTCTTTCATTACATATATATATATTTGCCGCTTGGTTTGTTCTCCTTCTCTCTACATTCTTTTTTTTTTAAAATTATATATATACATACATATATATGCGTATATATATATTTGCCATGGTTTCCTTGTGCTCTCAAAGGTGTACACACCTCTGGGTCTTTTTTTTTATCTTCTTTTTTTTCATTATAATTAATTAATATATATTATATATATTTTTTTCTTTTCTTTTTTTTGTTTTTTTATCTTTTTCTATTGTCCCATTATATATATGTTGCAATTATATATATATATATATATATATACACATAGATATATATGCCGCATGAGTATTATAGGAGTTATCGGAGGGGTTTTCGGGTTGCGGCCGTGATGGCTCGGCCGAGCTCCGCTTGTGTTTTCCGACTCACCTACTGCCCTTTTTGCTTCGATATAGGTGTAGGGAGGTTCAAAATTCCATTTCGAGTGGAAGGAGAAAAAATTTATTTCTTTCGGTGCGGCGCCGGTGTCCCTCCGGCCGCCCTCCTTCTTCTTCTCCGGTCGGGGTTGTCGGCTAGGGTTTTGGGGCCGACTGAAGAGAGGTTTAAATACCTCTCTTCCTTCTGATCTTGGCCGTTCGTCCCCGTCGACGTGGAGCGAGGAGAGCTGTCTGATTGTTGCCTGTTTAGACTGATCACATGTGCAAATCTGGATCGTCCATCGCAATCAATCCCATCCGTCCAATCGTATCTGAAGAGAAAATGCATTTGGACCGTTAGTGTGCGCGGGATGCGATATGAGTTGTCAGATTGCTCAAGCACGCGAATTGCCCGCGTGGCTCCAGCGTGGAGCCGGAGTCAGCATGTCCATCATGCGGCGTGTTCTGACTCTCCGTGCTGCTGACGTGACCGTCCCACGTGGCTGTATTTTTTCTTTTTGCGATTTTACCTCTTCTTTTAAGTTTTTCTTTCAAAAACATCCCATCTATTTACAGTTTCACCCACTTTCTTAAAATTGTTTTCAATTTCATCACTAAATCTATTTTTTCTCAAAAAATTTCATAAAACTAAAATAAAATAAAAATTAAATTATTTTAATATATCATTTTATTAATGTAAAATTATTCCAGGCCAAATTTTTGGACTCAGGTGTTACATAATCTCTATACTCTCAAAGGCCTTTGATTTACTTTCCTTCCAAATCACTCATAAGTAAGTCAAAGGGATGGGAGATAATTTCTTCTTATTATGCTTATCACCTTGGATGTCTCTCCAAGCCTAGATCTCATCCCCAACAGAATCAGCCATCACCCAGCTTACACCCAAAAGGCTATAGCAGTTGTCCATTATCGAAAAGAAAGAGGACATAACAAAGGATGGTTAGGTGACTCAGCCACCCTCTTGCAAAAGTAACACCTCTTCACAAATATTTCCCTCTTTTAATCAGATTGTCTTGGATGAAAATACTTCGCCTTGCACTTCTCATGGATTGCATGTAAATGCCTTTTACAAATGGATGGGACTCTTTACTCAAAAAAAAAAACAAATTGGTGGTACTCTTTTGGTGTTTATTATATATTTCTTGAACTATTCAGTAGCCATAGCATGTCATTCTTTGCTGAAGTTTCCTTGGGACTATTGTTGCAATGACAACTAGCAATCAATTTAAGGATTAACTACCATTGTTTTTCTTTGCATCAGATGTGTCACAGTTGACTCTTTACTCAAAAAAAAAAAAAAAACAAATGGATGGTACTGTTTTGGTGTTTTAGCATGTCATTCTTTGCCAAAGTTTCCCTGGGACCATTGTTGCAATGACAACTAGCAATCAATTTAAGGATTTACTATGCAAAAATGTTTTTCTTTGCATCTGTCACAGTTGATCACGAAAATATTTTGTACCATTCAATCCACCAGCAATCATCTATGAATTTTACTAAGGACTTATTTTTCCTTGGTATCTGAGGAAGGAAGAATAAATTTTAGTTGATTGCCATATTTTCTGTTGGGAAGGTCAGATGGAGTTACTAACTCACTATGTGCATTAGTAGATTGGTCTATGAGGCTACTTGATGCCTTCTAAAATATCTTTGCTCATGTGACTTCTAAATTGTGGGTGACCATAGAGCAAATGATCTGCCTTGTGGGAGGTCATCTGAATGCACATTTCAATTCCTTGTGCAATTATCTATATAATTACTTTCCCCGAAGTTCGCTTTGTTTTTGTCTGATAGTGTAAAGAGCTGTTACACAAGTGAGTCTGCTTGCTACTCGGTGACGAAAAAGGTGTGAAATACAATGGGAGATTTACTATGCAATAAGATTGATAAATTGCACGCAGTTTTGGTGCTGTACAGTCCACAATTTGGAGTTATTTGAGCATAAGTGATGGCAATCAAGTCCAGCTGAAAGCTATTGGGCTGCCAACGACGTGCTTCCCATCTGACCAAGCCAATCGACTAAAGCTATTCGTACCAGATGGCATAGAGTTGGCAACAAATGTCACTGTATAGCTCTTTTTCTCATACTGCTCGCTGAAACTAAGTGATTCTGGCTCAACCAAGATCTTCACTGCTGTTGTGTGTGAAGATACCGAGACCCTGTATGTTGCAGGCGTGCCCATATTAGTCAGAGTTCTAGTATATTTCAAGGTGCTTGATTCATCAGCACCACCACCTTCACCCGAGGCTGTTGCCAGAGGAACAGCAAAAGATGGATAATTAAGATTCCCCAGGATGTATTTATGGCCTGGATCACAAGTGAAGTCTCTGTTTGTAGCTGCCTTTATCTGAGATGCAGTGTAGTTCAAGGCACAGAGGAAGTAGAGGTAGTCACTGACAGTCGCATCATAGACAAGGCCAGGATCAAGGGCTGCCACTGGATCCACATGTCCAGCACCGTAATCAAATGGTGTTGATGGTTCTTCTGTGGCAATGTCTTGTATGGCTTCACCACTCTTGTATGTTGTGTAGCCTGTGGTCATCAGGGCAGATCTAATGGCAGCTGGGCTCCATTCTGGGTGAGCAGCCTTGAGAAGTGCTGCTAACCCACTTACGTGGGGGCATGACATGGATGTGCCTGAGATGATATTGAAGCTCACCCTTCTTACGTCACTATCCAACCCTGTAGGACCAGCTTTACCAGTCCAACCAGCAAGGATATTCACTCCCGGTGCTATGATGTCTGGTTTGAGTATTTCAGGAGTGACTGGATTGGGACCCCTAGAACTGAATGCTGCCACCACTGGTGATGGTTGGACATCTAACTCTGTGCCTCCAGATGTAATTTTGGCTGTAGGATTAGAACTTGAAAACAGATAGTTCTTAATTGCATAACCTGTTTTCTGGCCCACACCTGCAGAGGGCAAGAGATGTGCATCTGCAACTAGTTCTTCACCATATAATTCTGTGTTATCTAGTATCATCCCTACACCTCCTGCATCCTTCACCACCAATCCCTTTTGTGCCCTAGAGTTTCCTCCTCGATCACATACCACAATTTTCCCTGCAACTTTTGTTGGAATCAGACTGCCAGTCATGCAAAGACTACCGCTTGTCGTACTACTTACATTACCAGCATAAACCATTGGTACAAAAGAATCAGCTAGCGGTTTCCCACTATAAAGTGACACGCCAGAGTAGTTCTTTCCATTTCCTAACATGACATAGGCAGGGAATTCACGGTCCAAAGTTCCGGCACCTACAGTAGTTATCCAAGGTGCGACATTGGATAAACTGCCTGGACTGGGCCCACCATTTCCTGCCGAACAGGATACAAGAATTCCATGTGCCATAGCAGTGAAAGCTCCAATGGCAACAGTGTCTCTGTAATAATCTGATAATCCTCCTCCTATGGACATAGATATAACATTCACACCATCTTCAATGGCTTTGTCCATGGCTGCTACTATGTCAGAGCTAAAACACCCACCAAGCCAACACACCTTATAAACAGCTACTCGGGCTTGTGTAGCCATCCCACGTGCTGTCCCAGAGGCATAGCCAAACAAGCTAGCCCCGGGAACTGCTGAACCAGCTGCTGTAGTAGCAGTGTGAGTTCCATGGCCATCATCATCTCTTGGTGATCTTGATTCTGTTGCATCATCAATTGGTCCAAAAGCTGCTTCATACCCTTTTGAGAAAAACCTAGCACCAATTAGTTTGCGGTTACAGCTTGACGAGTTGAAGTTCTTTCCCACCTCACACTCGCCTTTCCAGCTACTTGGAACTGATCCGAGTCCTGTGTCATCAAAGCTTTTCAGTTCTGGCCATACTCCAGTGTCCAATACTCCCACAATCACCTCACTTGCTGAATTTGATGCAGAAAATAAAGATGGACCCTTTCCTAGCCCAAGAAACTGCGGAGTCCGAGTTGTGTGAAGCTTATATATCACTTCAGGAAGAACAGAGATAATTCCTGGTTGTTTTTGGAGTGACTCGTATTCCTGAGCTGTTAGCCTTGTTGAGAATCCATGGATTACATTGTTGTAGGTGTAAAGCATGGATGCAGACTCTGACACTGATTTCAAAGAGGACTCAAACCACTGAAAATGATCATCGAAACTTTCTGGCATACTGGACTTATCCATGTGAACTAAGTAAGTCTCTCTGAGTTGCTGATTTACCATGTCTGCCTGCACCAGGTATGTACAGTAGATAACCAGTTGCAGGATTATATGGGGAAGCCTCAACTGGAATATCTTCATCTTCCGAAATTTCTGTGAGAAGTAGAGATCCTCTTGGGCATTTGCTTGCCAGTTCTTTTCCGCTTGGATGCTGAATGTGTAGGTCATTGTGGGTCTTATATGCGTTAGTTTATGATGATACCAGGTCTAAGTCATAGTCATAATAAATCCCTGTAAAGTGGGCCAGAGATGGAAAGGCATTTGGAGCTATATGTTAGGGTTATTATGTGGATCTTGCCATCTTGCCTCTCTCTCAAATAAAAACATTATTTACTACTAAATCCCTGTTTATGCCTCTATACTAGAATATTAGACTTTGTTTTGTCACTGAATATTCCAAGGACAGTGAAGTTTGACATCTCAGGCTGCACAAGCTAGACATTAGGGAAAAAGAACAGGAGCCAAATGGCTATGAATGACTTCTGGTTTTAAATAAAATACATTATAACGGTGATTACGAATATGAATGACAGATTCACCTTTTCTTCCAAACGGAGTGTCTTTTGCATTTATTTAGTATTGAATCATATCACTATAAGAATGTTTTCGAGCAAATGAGATTCAAGGAGGATTAGCTACTCTGGTCGTCGTCATAATCTTTCAGAAATTTCCTAGGTAATTCTCAACAGTGATCATCCCTTTGCACCATTTTCTTTCAGTAAAAGAGAAAGTAACTCTTAATAGCTCTGTTTATTGTGAGACTGATTAAACATACGTCCAAAAAATTGCTCTGGCCGACCTAATCATAGACGAAATAGTTATAATGACTTGTTAGGAAATCAAATCATTTTAAATTTTCGATAAATTAGTAGGTCCCTTAGTCTTTTGAGTATTTGACTCTCTATCTTCTTAACTCTTCAAAGCACAGAATTCCACAAGTTTGCTTAGAGATGCATATAATTTTGGACGTCTACTTCCATATATCCCAAGAATCCCACCTAAAAAGATGAAATAGATCTTAGGAATCCCACAAGTTTTGCCAAGAGATCCAGATAGTCTGCTGGCCATATAAAATATGAAGGTCCATTTTATCTCAAGGATCCCACCTAAAAAGATAAGATATATAAATGATAAATCTTAATGGTGGGGCAAAAATAAGCCAATTTATTCCCTTAAAAGCCAATTTATTATTCTTTTTATACTTTACAGGTCATGATCTACAATAACAAAAATATGAAGAGAAAAAAAAAAAAAAAAAAAAAAAAAAAAAGGGGGAGAAAAAACTCTGTCAGTGTTGCTTTCAAAATTCATGCATTCTGCTGAAAATGAACAATCAACTCTACATTGGTGTGTTAATATGTCCTTTAACTCTTAGGCAGCTAAGCTTGTTGCAACTTGGGGAATGTCCCTTTTCTCTGTATTAACTATGAAAATGAGAAATCAGAGATTAGATCTGCAACTTAGGGTAATTTATAATATTATCATCTGTAATTTGAACTTATTATATTTTAAATTCAACATCTTTTTTTTTTTTGGTTTTAAATAGGATTATTAAGTTCTTAACTTGTCCTTGTATATATTTATTATTTTTTAAATTTTAATTTATTCAGTCCTAGAATTGTTACGTGTTTACGTTATTAAAGTGGTTTATGGAAATGGTGATTGTAGAAAAAATCAAACTATGTTCTTGTAGAAAACAATAGTTTAAATTACAAATGGCCTCAATCATAATTCAACTACCCACTATCAAATTCATTTCTACCAAGTAATATATTTGCATATATATATATATATATATGTATGTGTATATATATATAAAGGGATCCCACTATCAACAATTGCGCTAAAAGTGTTTTAGTGGAAATATTGGTCACCATCGCAATTGTTTGGGATGGCTGAGCAACTGAGTAATAAAAAGCTCTGAACTTTCATTACGCACAGGCAACAATAATTACATGCATTGCGGGAGTTGAAATTTTTGGTAATGTAATTATTGGTGCAATTTTCTGAAATAAATTTTGCAAAGCTTCTCGTCTTTGTTTATATTTGATTCAATTGTATTTCGAGGGAGAAATTTTCTCCCTTCCGTATCAAATCAAGTTAACAAAATTTTGTGTTCTTTTTCTTTTTTAGTTCCAAAAAGGTGAGAATAGGTATCCCAAGGCAAGCAATTCTCTTGAAGCATGACTACGAGATTTCTTACCACTCTTTATTAGTAATTCTATCCAAGTAAATCTATATATATAAATAGAAATTTTCTTTTTAGATACGTTATAATTTATTAAGACGAAATTCAATTTAATTTTTGTGGTTTTCTAGTAGACTAATAACGAGTTTAGTTTTTATAATATTAAATAAAATACTATGGGCTAATAATTTAATCTGCAAAGTAGAGTGTAACCTAATAAAACCATCAATTTCTGTTTAAAAAAATTCCTCAAGTTTCAGGTTATATTACGAGGGAGTAATGAAAGGTTGATGAGAAAGTTGGTCTGATTAAATTTGATTGGGATTGAGTTAGTAGAGTTGATATGATTAGATGGTGAAATAGTTCTTATGATGTTTAATCATAACGGAAATCAAAGCAATTTGTCGGCTCCTTTTTTAGGTTCTAACATAATCTCTTTACTCACACTCTTTATCTTCTCGCAATTAGCTGGACTGGACCCTCCCCCCCCACCTTCAATTATTGCCTCTCCTTTCCTTCAATTATTCTTTCTACTAATCTTTATATACTTATATAGCATGTGGTGATAGTTAAAATTTAATTAATTAGGTAATTAATACATTTATTTATTTTTTATATAAAAATTGTGAATTTGATTTCTTGTCGTTTGAGTTAAACTGTAATTATTTTTAGTAGAAAATTAAGAATTTCATGGAGACAGGTTTAGTGTATCCTTTCCTAGGGTCAATATCGCATTAAAATTACAAGACAACACAACGAGATTTGGACAATTTGCCCACTCAATAATAATGCGTTGCTCCTGTTGGTATCATATCAATTTTAAATTATCATCATCAATTCCAATTCTGTTGGTATTATATCAATTTTTTCATAATTATATTTCTAATTTTTTTGTGAATTTTAAAATTTTTCGAAAATAAGAATTATGTAATGGGTCTTTAGTTACTATTTTAAAATGAAGATTTTATATTTAATATTTATTTAAAAATTTAATCATTTTGATTCGACTACACTATTTCAAAAGTAAATAAAAATAGAAATAAATTTTGATATAAACAAGATATTTGTCCAATCGTCTATATGTTCGCTCGTTGAATGTTTATTTATTTATATTTTGTATTAGATTTTTTAAAAATATAAAATATATAGTTAAAGTGTGAAGTTTATTTTTTAAAATATAATAAACTAAACTAAATTACTTTTTAATGTATTGAATTGAAACTTATTCAAAATAATTAATAAAAATATAAAACGTAATAACTAAATTAAGTTATTTAGTAATTTCAAGAATGAATTTAATAATATATTCTAATCAAATTTAATTATTTATTAAATAGTCTATGCAAGCTTTTTGCAACAAGAAATCAAATAAAAGTTTTAAGAGTTGCTAATGTGTCGATTTCCCACCCAAATTATTACTAGACCCTGAGGAGCAAGTTGTTTATTAGTTAGTGACTTCCGAATTAGAGCTGACAGCCATCAAAATCAAGTCTTTTCTTATTTTCCTTATGCCATTAAGTTCAAAACTACCCTCCTCAATTATTAGAGCTGCCTGCCTCTATTTCTATACATATATATATACACACGCACACACCCCACATGTGTATAAACATATTTATATAGTATAATGAATTTCAAACGTTATAACCCAAAGCATGTAATCAATACTTTTTTTAATTCTTATGGTACATAAACTTTATAGATGGAAATAATAATATGTTGTTGTGTGTAGTACTTTTTCTTGGTATTATTTATTTGGATTCCTCTTTTCAAAAAGAACAAGTAGCCAATAAAATATGGCCACGTTATGATTCACCATTTTAATCTGATGGCTACAAACAATTATGACTAATTGGGTCACGTCGGCATAAAATAAATTCCAATCCTTCCTTTTTCCTTTTAGGGTCCGGCAATTATTGCACAATTTTTCTTAATATATAAAAAAACTTTTATATTAAACTTTTTTAAAAAATATTTAGATGAAATAATATCATACTTTAACTGCGTATACTTGAAGTTTATTTTATGACAGTAATGATTTTATGTATAGATTCTTTTTATTGAAGAATACTTACGTTATCAGTTGCATCTAGCAATTTCATATACGTGTGTATATATATATATATATATATATATATAATATGTATATAATGGATGGATCATTATCACTACTAAGCTTCCTTTTCAGTTTCAATGGTCTCACTCTCGTCACTTAGCTGGAACATTTCTCTATTCCTTACTTTCTTTTCACACTTCAATTCAGTGATTATGTCATGTTAAATCCATTACTTGATAGTCTTACACTGAGAGCTACACCCACAACAACTATCTATATATATATACACATATATACATATCACTTCAATTAAGTGATTATTTCATGTTTAATAAATACATGACATTTTTTTTGGAAGTTGTTAGCCATTTATACGAAATCCTACTTCAAAATTGTGAAAATTCTTTACAGAATAATAAAAATTATCTCATCTGAATTTAACATTAAATTTGAATAATATATTCAGAATTTTATTATTGGTAATAAATTCTAAAATACCTTATTTAAATCTTACATAAAATATTATGTCATATGTTTCAATATTTAGTAATAGAATTTAGATATCTATTAGTTGGACTAAATGTAAGTTTTAAATTAAATCTCACAAAACTATGAACTTTATTATAAAACACATCATAAAATATAATTTTACTTATTATTATCCAAATTTAAATTGAAATAATAATAAGTTGTTTTGCATCATCAACAAAACTGAAATCTCACAAAAACTTTGATAAAATTCCATGTCACTCCCTTCAATGCCTCATTCAAGTCATGTGGAGTAAACATATCACCAAAATCAGCTCGTACACCATGTCATTTGCATGCATTTTGAGTAGGTAGTACCTCACTCCTTAGCCCTGGTTGGTTGCTCTTGAAGGATATGAATGTATTAATAAGCTCTCTTTAAGTTTTTCTTCTTGTTCTAAATTTTACTCAAAAGAAAGTTTATATCATCATGCTAAACTTTACAAAGTCAGTTTAAGTGTTAATGGTTGTTGCTTTTAAGAGTTAAGTTCTAGTACTTACGAGTTATACAATCATGAAAGATTATACAGTTTCACTATTTCTTATTTTCTTGGGATTGGTGTTCTCTAGTTATGTGCTTGCTAAAGCAGCAAGTGAAAACAGGTATGTGACTGATGTGAGTTTTGCACTGGGTAATGACCTGCAAAATAGCAACACTAAGATGCATAACTCTCGAAAGCCTACATCTGGAGGTAATTACGGGGGAGGATCTGATGGAGATTCCAGTTTTGGGTACGGACATGATGGTGGTTTTGGCAATGGGGCAAGTGGCTATCAATCAGGTGGTGGCGGTGCTGGTGGTGGATTTGGAGGAGGTAGTAATGATGCTGGTGGTGGATTTGGAGGAGGCGGTGGCTCTAGCGATGGCATGGGACAAGGTGGAGGATTTGGGTCAGGCAGAGGTTATGGAGATGGCTCTAATAATGGGCGGGATCCAGGCTATGGTTCGGATGGTGGTTTTAGGGCTGGATCAGGCTCGGGATATGGCAAAGGTGGTGCATCTCATGGTGGCTCAAATGGTGGAGGATATGGACATGGAGGCTATGACTCCAACCCTAAAACAGTAGGCTGGTCGAGTTTGTACCATGGCCATAAATTCCATATTGCCCCAACCAAAAACTAATCCTATTATTAACTAGTTATAGAATAAAAGATAATAAGGATGTTCTCTATTTATATTTAATGTTTCAGTTCTCATCATTTTAGGTTTATAATCCTGCAATTTTAGTTCTAAGCGTCCCATAAACAAAGTTGTTGTCTCTAGTATCAAGTAGATCATAACATTATCGAGCACCATGTAGCACTTCAATAAATTATAAAAATTCTAAACATTGCAAAAGAAAACAAAAGAGAAAAGATTGCGTACATTGACATCATGCCATTTAGCAGCAAGGTGCATGTGTTGCAGCTTGCTAACAGTGAACTCTCTTATTTCATCATGCATCTCATCACTTGCAGTGTTGAACAAAAAGAATGCAATTGTCCCTATCAAGAAAAGAAAGCACCTTCTAATTGCCTATTTCGAAGTGTATCTTTTTAAGTGAACTAAAGATGAGATCCATGCGAGGATCACCAGAAACAGATAAAAGAGGAGCCAATCATAGGCAAAGGCTTACTGGCCTTTACCCTTTGCCTTTTGGTAATAACGATGTTGGTCATAAACGAGACACTAGGGTAAGAGCAAGGACACACTCGGCAACAATTTATTCGTGGGTCCAACCTAACTAGCAACAGGAAAGACGAAACCATGGGGATGTAAACAAATGACACTTTCTTAAATGGCATGGCTTTATTCACCACACACAGCTAGAAACTAGAAGCTTATTGGCCCATTTTGTAGCTGTCTGTTAGCTAGCAATGGCACTTAGTATGACATTGATAATATCTCTATATTTCGGAACCCATAAAAATCGGGGACAGAAGCAAACAAAAGAGCAGAGAAGCAACTTACTGATTGTTGCCACAATTTAAAACGTGAGGGCAACTTTTTTTGTTAAGTGCAGGTCGGAGTTTCTCTAATTCAAATATATGACATAAAACAGGTTGAATACATGTCTTCACGCAACCTCCATCTCATATTGGTTGGTCTTGGACATGATCACCAAAAGTAAGAACGGAAAAATATAAAGGAGAACAAAAATAGTAAGACATCCTAGAGGAATGAACACAATCAACATTATTAAACAAGTATCAACTTTTTACTAGAAGTAGTTGCATCATCCAGTTAATGAATTTATTGAAAATATGGTGAGTTCATATATCTGTATATACACACACATATATGCACAGCAATAACAGTATCATTAAACCACACACTACCAGGAGATTGAAACCAACAATTCGTGGTATAAATAGATTAAAGACCTTCAGTACTTGAAGGACATTGTTTTTATACTCAGCAATAAAAAAAATAGACTTGTTTCTGCTCAACCATCGTAGGAGAATGGCCCCGTGGTTGGTGAGAGCAATTAGCAGAGTAACATTTATCATTCTTTAGCCTGAAAATTTTCACAACAAACTGAGTTAAAAATTCCTATCTTTGTGTTCAAACCTTACAAAAAGTTCCGCATAGTAACGAAGAGGACAGGAAAACAAATTGCTATATTTAGTGGAACCCCAAAAATCAAGTGCAATAACTCAAATAAAACAGAACAATTGGATGTCAAATCATCATTAATACAAATTTCTGTTGCTGTGACGGAGAATTCATGAAAAGCTAAGATAACTAGAAGTGATCCAAGTGAAGAACATTGGGAGGGGAAGGAAGCTCTCCACTTTGAATTGTTACAGGAGTTCTATGGGATTTTAATTTGGGAAATCCTTTCAACAAGAGTAAGAGACTAGATAGACATTAATACTAACACCCATGAGCAGAGTGATACTGTTGCCATATCAATATTCTGATCAAAAATCAACTTATTTTTGGTCCTAAAGTTAGTTTCATCATTTATTTACAAGCCAAAACTATGGAATGGTTGAATTTATAGGGTGAGAAAAGAAGTAACAATTACATGCGAAATGTATGCTGGTAACGATATAGATTGATAAGGTAAATGCAGAGAATATAAAATGTATTTTACTTTCAAACATAATGGCCCAAATTAATGTTTGCATCATGTCAACTTCCTGTATTGTCTAATTAAGAAATACTAAATATTTAAAAGTTCTGCTCAACAGGATCCCCGTTAACATTTCATGCAATCCCCAAAAGTTCCAAAATCTCCTGTTAGCCTGCTAGTGAATTCTATCGATATCAAATCATATTTTTTTTAAAGACTGAAATTTCTTCTCAAATAGAAAAAGACTGGGGGGATTATTCTTCAGATGAAGAAGACCTTCATCCCGGGCAATGGAAGAACTCCCTCCCAAAAAAGGGATTATTAGGAAAAGAGCAACTCAAACGGATCTCAGTTTCTAAAGCATACCAACAATTGAACCCAAAAAGAAAAGATGAAAAAGGAAAAGAAGAAAAAAGAAAAGAAAACTACAACTAAATGAATAATCGTGGTATAATTCATCCATCTAAAGTTTAAAAAGTTAAATTTCCCAAAGAAAAGTTCAAAAGGTCAAAGAATAGTCATTGTTAGTTGTTTTTCTTTATTTTTTGAAATAAATAGTCATTGTTAGTTTTTATATTTGGGGGGTGGAAATATGGAAAGTAAATGTTATATAAGAGTTTAAAATGATACCATGTTGTCCGAGCTTGAAGCCCCAGTCAGATCACCTTCATCAACATCAAACTTCGTCTCTGAAATGCTGTCATTGTGCAAAGATGTTATGGAAGATCTTGAATACAATAAACAAAGACAAGATCAAAAGAAGTGAGCTTAAAAATTAGCGATTATTGGTTAAAGAATTAAACAATTTACAAATCACCTTCCACGTCCGTGTGCAAGTGTGGTCTGATTGCCAGCAAAAGACCTAGATTTAGGTGCTGGTACAACTGAAATTTCTGCTTCCGTTGAATGCTTTTTACTCTTTGCCTGTTATATGTCAAAAAGAAATTGGTTTAACTCTAACTAATGCTGCTAGTTAATAAAAAATCACAATGTTTCTGAGGTCTGAGGACAAAAGACTCACAGCAGAACTTTCTTCCCTCCATCCGGGAATCCTATCTGAAAGAAGTGCAATATATTGCTCCATTGCCACATCTGGATTCATGTTCCCAAGCTTTTGCCAAGCATTCCTTGCACAACGTAAGCAGTGCTGTCCATCACTCACACATAGCATCTGTCAAACCTGTTATTATAACTAGCAATCAAGCTATACAGTGTAATTTCGTATAGGGTATGACTGGAGGTGTCTTCTACATGTTTCCAACTTGGACAAGTTTCTGGTGATGAAATTTATATTTTATGGCATTATGCCAACTAACACACCATATAGAATCTTTGTGGCATTGTGTCATAACTTATTACTACTTTCCTAATAATTGGGATTTCGGATATTCTTAATCATGTGGTACTAAAGCCTGATATTCTTAATCATGATATTCTTAGTCATGACTAATAAAAAGTCAGGAGACTAAAGCCTCGCGGAAGAGGCCAAGGGTGTGCAAAGAACATTTTGATAACTGCTCATTTTTGGTTCTAGGGCCTGTTTGATGAGGAAAACATTAGTGAATAGTAACTGAATAGAAACAGACTCAATGCTAGCTCGAATTACATAAATTACTCCTCATCCTCTCCCTCCTCTTCGCCCCTCCCAATTAGCACCCACACAGCCTTGTGAATGCATCTCCTTGTAATAGCACCTATCTGCTACCCCACCCACCGCTTCCCAACCCACCCCCAGCCCCCCTCCCCCCCAAAAAAAAAGCTCTTCCATCCACTTCTCACCGTTCTTCGTGTCCATTTCAGTTTTTAACCAAACCTGCTTTTCTTTTACATTTTCACCAGAAAATTTCAGTTCAATGATGGCTTGTCTGCATTATCGCTTAACTACCTCAGCACATGCATTGACGTCAGTATTAGAACAAGCAGAGAAAGAATAACAGCCTAGCGAAATAATGACATTTGAACAAGCAAACTGGAGTAACGATGCCAAAAAGGACCAGAGAAAGAAAGCAACAACAACAACAACAAAAAAAAGAAAGTCTCTTACCACTTAGCACGCGCAAAGACCTTGAGAGCCATTGGCTGCGGCTCACGGCAAGGCCCTTCGGTGGCAACTTTGTGAAGTCCGTATAAGTCCATCAGCGCATCATTCCCAGTGCTTGCCAAGTTTCCTTTCTCTCCTGATTCCTCTACAAACTTTGCAGCGGCAGCGAAAAGCTTCTCCAACTCACTCCTCTCAATCCCCTCCCAGTCATCATCTTCAATAAACAATTCTTCATTCTTCTCTTCTCCTATTGCCGTTGGTTCAGTATCCAGAGTCCTGGCCTCCTCGGATTTCTCAACAACGACGTCATTAACATCCTCTTCAACTTCCTTTCGTTCATTTCCTTCTTCGTTTAAATCGCTGCATTTTATATCCTCTTCCACAATCATCGCTTCCTCCGTTGAAACTCCTCGCGATCCAGCAACCTCTGATTCCTTCTCTGCAACTTCCTCTCGCAATTCCTCGCATTTCGTTCCGAATATTTCCCCACCTTCAGCCGATTCAACGGTTTCCTCCTCAACCGGAACAGAGTCTTCGCAAACTCGGTCAACCTTTTCAACCTTCTCTTCAACGAACACAATTTTCTTTTCGCCTTCACAGGACTGACCTTTCATCTGCTGCCGAAACTGCAACTCATCCACCTCATGGACACCCGTCCCCGACTTGGAATCCGAGTAAGAGGTCGGATCACCATACATAGCTACCGACACAAGCTTAGCAACAAGAAACGAAAACAGAACGGCGATAATAGCCGTAAAAAATAGCTCCAGAAAAAGCTCCATTAATCCTCTTCCTTTCCCGACAAACAAACAAGGAAAAGAATCAAAATGAAAGGAAACGAAAATTTACACAATAATTCAGATGCAATGACAATGAGGCAAGGACGAAGAGATGAGGAAAAAACGAGAGAAGGATTTGTCTATACGGAAATGGGTAAGGAAATAATATCGGAAGAAGAGTGAGGGGAGGAAAGGATATTTGCAGAGAAAAGCATATTCCAGTTGCTTTTGTACTGTAGGTATTTTGGGTGGCTGTTTGTTTCTGCTAGTAATTTGATTGGGGGAAAAGCGGGTCCCACTTTCGCTGGCAAAGGTTGGTTTAGTCACGGAGTTAGAAACTACAAAAAGGACACATCAAGCCTAGGCAGAGCTGACTATGCAACGGTCTAACCTTAATCCATCTTAAACTGTCGCAGGTGTATGTTTTTCTTTTTCAATTTTTTTTTTTAATCTAAATTTTCTGTTGGAACAAAAATACTATTCAAATGCAGTTAGAGACTGTAAGTACTAATCTATTTAAATTAAGAAAATCGTATTAAATTATGAATGGACGCGGTATAGGTGTGTAATTTCTCATAATTCATCCTATTAATAAAATTACAAATTTTTTTTTTTTATCTATCAGAGTAAATTTCTTTGTTCATTAACTCTTTTATAAATCTGTAATTAAAAATTTATTAATTATATATAACGGGATGAGTTGGATCAAAATATTAAATTTATATCTAGGTTCATACCCGTACTCACTTAATACCCATTAATTACGAGTGGGAATAAACTGAAGCAAGTTAATAAATTATTTACTCATTATTTAATTAAAAAATTTAAGAAAATAAGGGTATCGTAAAAGATATAATTAGCTTTTGGTCTTGCCCTCTTTTGCTGCAAAGAATAAAGAGAGAACTTTCTTAAAACAACAAAAAATGTAATAGCCGCAATTAATTTTAAAAAATTTAAAATTAATATATAAAATATAATTTTTAAATTCATAAATTTTTTAATATAAAAATTAAAAAAAAAATAAGTGGATGATAAAATTAAAAATAATTTTTAAAAAAATTAGTGAAAATTTAGATTATGTGAGTGTTTTTGAAAAAAAAATTAAAAATTGAGGGTTAAAACGTAATTTAAAAAAAATGTGCCACGTAGGATTGCCCAGTCAGCAACTCCGACGAACCGGAACTCGTCGCGTGGCAAGGCATGCTAACTCGGTGCCACACGGGGAGAGAGGGAGGCATGCTGACAATCCGCGTGCCCACGATCGGACAGTCCAGATTTATTCCCACGCGTGTAGACGGTCCAGATCCGTTCCATCTTTAAACGCGATCATACGGTTCAAATCAAATCACGATGAACGGTACAGATTTATTTTCTCTTTAAACATGATCAGACGGTCGAGATCAAATGCGATAGATGGTCTACATTAAAGGGAGATGGATATAAATATATCACTTCATACTGAATCCTAATCCTAGCTGCCGTGCTGGAGCCACCTCCGACCACCAAAAAAGGTATAAAAAAATTTATTCGCTTGAAATTTGATTTTGAACACCTTATGGCCAAATCAGAGCAAAAAGAATGGCGGATGAGCCGAAAAACATGGGTAAAACCTAGCGGTGCCACTGCGAAAAAATAAAAAACTGCCTCCGATGAGACCCTTCATGATTCCTGTTTCATGCGATTTTTCTATCATTGTATTCACCATTTTATTTCTCACAGATTGACCGAAGAAAAACACCCAACCGCAAAAATGAGCCGGCAGAGCCGCCGCACCGAAAAACTCCACCGCCGGTAAGCTTCTATTTTTTGACTTTTTTCAGTCAACCGAGACCCCTTAACGTGTTTTCTTACAGAGATGAGTATAAAATCGACCGAAAATGGCCAGTCTGAGGAAAACTACCGCCGCAGATGACGGTGCCGTCGCCGGAGCACGGCGATGCCATCATGCCAGAATTTCAAAATTGGTCGGAAAAGGGTTTTAACACCTATTTATAATTTTTTGGGGGTATTTCTAAGTACTTAGAGTATATTTTAATCTCTGAAGAAAAATTTAGGAAACCCGGAGACCGCCAGTAGACGTAGCTAAAAGTTTAGTGTTCGGACACCGATTCAGGTAAAAATCCTTCAACCTATTTCTTGTTATAGAATTGAAGTCTAATTATAAATAATGTAGTATTTTATACAATTTAAAAAATTTCGATAATTAATCACATGTTATTAATAGAGTCAGAACCGGTTAGTTATCACTGTTTATCCTGTTTTAACTGATTGATTGATTTTACAGTTTTAAATGCATAATAATATGCTAGAGTTGGTAAGATGATTCAGTTGTGTTTTCTTGATTCATGTATTGCTTGTTTTGCGTGATTTATAGTTAAATTGTGAAACTAAAATTAAATGTAAACGAAGAATTGTTTGATTAAGTGAATGGTAGCTTTACTGGATATCATGGGAGATAGTGGACGGACCAGATGTATAGGAAACCTACCGTGAACGTTGCCTCATACCAAACGGAGTATCGATGATTGATATTTTGGCGCTCATACCGAACGGGGTATGGGGACGACCCGTTTCACCCTCATACCAGACAAGGTATTGAGGGATGATATTTTTTGCGCTTATATCAGACGAAGTATGTGGACGGCTGGTTAGTTGATAATGTTGAATAAGGGTTCACACGTAATGGGGATATCCCTATGGATCCCCATGGATACCAGTAGGCGGATAAAAAGAAAAAGTTATTGTTATGGTTAATTGAATATGAGATTATAATATTGGATGTGTTATTGCCTCTATAGATCAGTTTTAAAAATCTTGATACGGTAAGTATATAATAAATGATTTTATTTATAATAAATGAATTTACTTAAATTAAGAGCTCTATTAATTATTTTCATGATTTTTACCAACCTTTATTTCTGTATCGGTTAGTAATGTGACATTCTTACTGGGGTAGTATAGCTCACTCTTTCATTAACCATTTTAGATCAAGAGTACTAAGATCCAGATCCCGATCCACAAGAGGATTACGAATAGGATGTACAGTTGTTTACTTTCTATTTATTTCTTTAATTTTTCGTTGTTCTTTTAGACGAGTTATTCCCGTAGTCCTATTGGGTATTCTGAATTATTGTGTAAGGAATGTAAACTCTAATGCTATTATTTCACTTCTGCATTCAATTTATAACTTATTTCCTTAGTTATGGGCAGTTACAGTTGGTATCAGAGCCAAGTTTTCCGGAACCATTCCTTACACAAAAAATCTAAGAAACACTAAAGAATTAATTATCACTCAATTATTCCTTGTGAAATGCAGGTACAGATAGATGAGAAGATGAAGACCCCCACTAAATCGAGCAGCCCAGGAGGGTTCACTTCGAGAGGATTTTGACCGATTATTTGAAATACTGGAGAGACTCATCGCTGCCCAGTAGGCCCGAAAGGAAATGAGCGAGCTACTTGATCCTCCCTCACTATCACAAGTTAAGCCTCCCCTGCAGCGGGAGGATTTTGAGCCACCTCGGTATGACCCTGCTCTTCCATAGTACCATCTGGCACCACTACAGTATGGTCAAGTACCCCAACCACAGTACCACCTGGCACCATCACTGTATAGCCTGGTGTCCCAGCCACATCACCCAGCACCACCACAGTACAATCCGATGCCTCCACCGTATCATTCGGTACCACCACAGGGCTATCTAGTCCATCCCCATCATAATCTAGTCCCTCTTCCACGGGACCCAGTTCCTCCCATAATGGACCGAGTCTACATTGAAAGGTATAAAAGACTAAATTCATCTACTTTTACAAGGAGATCTTCCTTTGAAAATGTAGAGTACTGGTTAGCTGAGACAGAGAAGACCTTTACGACTCTTGGGGTTATTCCCAAATAGAGAGTCATACTTACTACCTACATGCTAGTGGGAGAGGCAGGCTGTTGGTGGCAACTCAAGCAGGCCACCTTACTCGTTCCAGTCACTTGGAAACAATTCTTGATGGCTTTTAATACAGAGTACCTCCCAGAGCATCTTCGACATATAAAGGAAATAGAGTTTACAGACCTGGTCTAGGGTGACATTACTGTATCAGAATATACTCGAAAGTTCCTAGAGTTGGGCCGATATTCCCCTAAGAGCATGATGGATGAAGGCAGAAATGCAAGAAAGTTCGAGTGGTGTCTCCGTTCTGAGATTAGACAGCAGCTGTATGTGTTCGAGCTCAGTATTTACTCGGCTGTTCTGGCCAAAGCACAGTTAATAGAGATGAACCTTTGCATTTTTTCTCCAGCAGCAGGGAATCTCAGGCCCTCAGTTTCATACCGCAGACCCGCACCTACTGCACATGTTCAGCAGAACAAGAGACTTAGGCCAATGACTCAGGCTCCTCCTCAGATTCCAACAATAGGACACGATAGGATTTGCCAACACTGTGGTAAGGATCATGAGGACCGACCATACTTTCATCTCAACAATACCTGCCGTATATGTGGGAGTGTCTAGTATTACGCAAGAGAGTGCCCGAGAAATTAGAAGCAGACCAAACTTCCTATCCAGGGCAGAGCTTACAGCCTCACTCAGTAAGATGCAAAAGCCAACCCAGACGTGATCCAGGTACGTACACTATCTGTAATCATCTTGCACATATTTTGATTGATACTGGTGCCTCACACTCATTTGTTTCACATGTTTTTACACCAAACTTGAATGTATTACATGAAATACTTGATTCTATATTATTTGTGTCTACTCTTGGGAGTATGTGATTACTGGGGGAGGTTATATACAAAGTCTGTATCATAGATATAACAGATAAAAAATTAAGTATGGACCTAATAGAGATTGACACGAGGGACTTTGATATAATCCTAGAAATGAACTGGCTATTAGTATATCACACCACCATAGATTGTTTCCATAAGAAACTTGTATTCAACCCTCCTAATAAAAAGTTATTTATAAATTAATAAAATTCTTTAAACATTATTCCCTCATGGCAATTTTTCCTATTATTAAGTGATATAACTTAGCTGTTTTCTCTAACTATGCAAATCTAAGAAATAAATTTGTATTCAAGAAATTTTGATAGTCCGAGACTTTCCAGATGTGTTTCTAGATGAACTACTTGGACTGTCTGTGGACAGAGAGGTTGAATTCACCATAGATCTTCAACCAGACACCCAGCCTATTTCGGTTGGCTCTTAACGCATGAGTCGTGTTGAGATGGAGGAGTTGAGGAAACAAATCAATAAATTGTAAGATAATAGATTCATCCAATATAGTGTGTCCCCTTGGAGTACCGGAGTTACATTTGCAAAGAATTAGGATGGGACGTTAAGGTTATGTATTTACTACAGAAAACTGAACAGGGTCATGATCAAGAACAAATACCTGATCCCCAAGATTGATGACATTTTTGATCAGTTACAGGGTGCCTAGGTCTTCTATAAAATATACTTGCGTTAAGGTTATCATCAAGTAAAGATCAAGACAAAAGACATTCCCAAAATAGCTTTTCAACCAGAAACAGACACTATGAATTCCTGGTCAGGCTATTTAGACTAACTAACACACCAGCCATTTTTATAGATTTGATGAACAGGATTTTCAGATAATTCCTAGATCAGTTCATCATTGTATTTATCGATGATATCCTTATCTATTCAAAAAGTAGAGATAAACACACTCACCATCTAACTCAGGTTTTGCAGGTTCTCATAGAAAAGAAGTTATATGCAAAACTAAGTAAATGTGGGTTATTGCTGGAGCAGACTACCTTCTTAAGACACATCATATCAAGGGACAGAGTGTTAGTGAACTCCAAAAAAATTGAGGCAGTGCTGGATTGGGAAAAATTAACCTCGATCAAGGAGATTCATAGCTTTCTGGTAATGGCAGGTTATTACCGCAGGTTTGTTGAATGATTTTTTAGTCTAGCTGCTCCTTTGACTCGGCTCACAAAGAAGAACGTCAAGTTCGAGTGGAACGAGGACTGTGAAAGGAGTTTTTCAAAACTAAAGAAGCGGTTGACTACCGCACTTATGTTGATCTTGCCAAGTGGGACAGGTAGATATACAGTTTATAGTGATGCCTCCTACTTGGGGTTGGGTTGTGTTCTGATGTAGTATGAAAATGTCATAGCCTATGAGTGCAGATAGTTGAAGAGTCATGAGAAAAACTACCCCACCCATGACTTAGAACTTGTCGCGATTATCCACGTCTTAAAGATTTTGGGCCATTACTTGTATGGGGAGACCTTTCAGATCTATATCGACCATAAGAGCTTGAAACACATATTCACTCAAAAAGATCTCAATATGTGTAAGAGAATATGGATAGAACTCCTCAAGAACTACAATTGCAATATCTTATATCACTTTATTAAGGGCAACGTGGTAGCCGACGCACTCAGCAGAAAAAGTACAAGTATATTAGCTCACCTAATGGTTTCATAATACAGGACAATAGGAGCCACACAACAGGTACAACTTCAAGACCTAAAGAGAGTCACATACTTGACTCACCTGACTATTCAGCCTGAGTTGATGCAGAGAATAAAGGAAGCTCAATATGCCAATTGCACCTTAGTAGCCCTCAAAAAATATGCAGAACAAAGAGTTAATTCATAATTTTGAGTCTCTGCCAATGGATTGCTCAGATTTCAGGATAGGGTGTGTGTTCCATGTGATAGTGAGCTGAAAAGGGACATCATGATTGAGGCCCATAGTTCAAAGTTTGTCATGCATCCCGAAAGTACTAAGATGTATCAAAGTATGCGATCCCGATTTTGGTGCAATGAGATGAAAAGGGATGTGACTGACTTTGTTTCTAAATGCTTGGTATGTCAATAAGTCAAGGTAGAGCATCAATGCTCGGGCAGGATACTTCAGCCGTTACCAATTCCGGAGTGAAAGTGGGAACACATCACAATGGATTTTGTGACAGGATTGCCTAGAGCACGCTCGGGACATGATGTCATTTGGATAATTGTTGACAGACTCACCAAGTCTTTCCACTTCTTGGCCATCAAGATGACCAACTCCCTGAACAAGTTAGTAAGAATATATATCTAGGAGATAGTCTAGTTACATGGAGTGCTAGTGACAGTAATGTCCGACAGGAATCCCAGATTCACTTCTCAGTTCTGGTTTAGTTTTCAGTAAGGCATAGGAACAAAACTATTCCTTAGTACCGCATTCTACCCTCGAACTGACTGACAATTAGAAAAGACAATTCGCATACTGGAGGATATGCTCTGAGCTTGTGTTCTTGACTTCAGTGACCATTGGGATGATCATTTACCTTAATAGAGTTCGCCTACAATAACAACTACCAAGCAAGTATTGGCATGGCTCCGTACGATGCGTTATATGGCCGTCCATGCAGATCACTGATCTGTTGGGAAGAGGTGGGAGATAGAAAATTGTTCGATCTAGATCTGGTGGAGGAGACGATAGTCAAAATAGTTAAGATCAGAAAGAACATCCAAACGATTCATAAGATACAGAAGAATTATGCGGATACTCGGAGCATGGATTTGGAATTTAAAAAAGGTGATCGAGTGTTCGTTAAGATCACTCCTTTCAAGAGAATCAGTAGATTTGGCAAGAGAGAAAAACTAAATCCCCAGTTTATTGGGTCATTTAAAATTTTAGACAGAATTGACACCGCCGCCTACAGATTGGCACTACCTCTAGAACTATCTAGGATCCATAACATGTTTCATATATCCATGCTACACAAGTACAACCTGGACCCCTATCACGTCTTGGTTCACCAATTCCTTTCACTCCAGGAGTATCTGTCCTACGAGGAGGTACCGGTCGGTATTGTAGACCAAAAGTGTAAAGTACTCCGCAACTGAAAAATTCTCATCGTTAAGGTCATATAGCAAAATTACACACAGGGAGAGGCCACATGGGAGCTAAAATCAGACTTTAGAGCCCAATATCTCCAACTGTTTGATTGAGTGAGAGAGAGACAAATTTGAGGAACCAAATTTCTTTTAAGGAGGGAAGAGTTGTAATACCCACAATTAATTTTAAAAAATTTAAAATTAAAATATAAAATATAATTTTTAAATTTATGAATTTTTATTTAATGTAAAAATTAGAAAAAATAGATGGATAACAAAATTGAAAATAATTTTGGGAAAAATGGGTGAAATTTTGGGTTATGGAGGTATTTTTGAAAGAAAAATCAGAAATTAGGGGTCAAAATAAAAATTTAAGAAAAATATGCCACGTAGGATCACCCAGTCAGCAGCCCTGACAAACCAGAGCACGCCGCGTGGTAAGGCACGTTGATTCGGTGCCATGCGAGGGGGGGCCACGTTGGCAATCTGCGTGGCCGCAATCGAACGGTTTGGATTTTTTCCCGTGCACGTGACGGTCTAGATCCGTTTCCTCTTTAAATATGATCATACGGTCCAGATCAAATCGCGATAAACAGTCCAGATTCATTTTTTCTTTAAACACGATTGGATGGTCGAGATCCAACGCGATGGACGACCCAGATTAAAGGGAGATGAGTATAAATATATCACTTCACATCGAACCCTAACCCTAGCCGCCGTGTTGGAACCACCTCTAACTGCCAAAAAAGGTAAAAATTTTCTCATCCGCTCAAATTTTGATTTTGAATACCCCAGTGCCAAATCAGAGCAAAAAGACCGGCGAATGAGCCCAAAACTGTGGGTAAAGCCCGGTGGCGCCGTTGCAAAAAAAATTAAAAATTTCCACCGATGAGGCACTTTTCGATTCCCTTTTCATGCGATTTTTTCACCATTGTATTCACCATTCTGTTTCTTACAGGTTGACTGAAGAAAAATGTCCAACCACGAAGGTGAGCCGACATAGCTGTCGCACCGAAAAGCTCTGTCGCCGGTAAGCTTCTATTTTTCGTCTTTTTTCAGCCAACCGAGACCCCTTAACGTGTTTTATCGTAGGGATGAGTATAAAATCAGCCGAAAATAGCCAGTCCGAGGTAAATCGCTGCCGCAGGCAGCAGTCGCCGGAGCACGGCGGTGCCACCGTACCGAAATTCTAAAATTGGCCGAAAAAGTGTTTTAACATCGATTTATGATTTTTTGGGGTATTTTTAGGTACTTGAAGCGTGTTTTAATCTCCAAATAAAAATTCATATGACTCGAGGACCGTTAGTAGGCACAACTGAAAGTTTAGCATTCGGACGCCGATTCGGGTAAGAATCTCTTACCGTATTTCTTGTTATGGAATTAAAGTTTAATTATAAATATTGTAGTCTTTTCTACAATTTAAAAATTTTCGATAATTAATCACAGGTTACTAATGGAGGCAGAACCGGTTATTTATAACTGTTTATCCTGTTTTAACTGATTGATTGATTTTATAATTTTAAATGTATGATAATCTGCTGGAGTTGGTAAGATGATTCAGTTGTGTTTTCTTGATGCATGTATTGCTTATTTTGCGTGATTTACAGTTAAATTGTGAAACTGAAAATTAAATGTATACGAAAAATTATTTGATTAAATGAATGAGTGAATGGTAGCCTTACTGGATATCCTGAGATATGGTGGATGGATCGGGTGCATAGAAAACTCTACCGTGAACGTTGCATCATACTAGACGGAGTATCAAGGATTGGTATTTTGGCACTTATACTGGACGGGGTATGGGGTGACTCGTTTCACCCTCATACCAAACGGGGTATTAAGATATTGTATTTTTGGTGCTCATATCGGATGGGGTATGAGAACGACTAGTTAGTTGATAATGTTGAATAAAGGTTCACGCGTAGTAGGGACATCCCTATAGATTCTAATGAATACTAGTAGGCAAATAAAAATGAAAAGTTGTTATTATAGTTAATTGAATATGAGATTATGATATTGGTTGTATTATTGGTTCTATAGGTCAATTTTGAAAATTTCATTACGGTGAGTATATAATAAATGATTTTATTTATAATAAATGAATTTACTTAAATTAAGAGTTCCATTAGTTGTTTTCATGATTTTTACCAACTTTTATTTCTGTATCGGTGAATAGTGTGACATTCTTACTGGGGTAGTGTAACTCACTCTTTCATTAACCATTTCAGATCGACATGACCAAGATCCAGATCCCGATCTACAAGAATGTTGCGAATATGATGTCTAGTTGTTTACTTTTCATTTATTTCTTTAATTTTTCGTTGTTATTTTAGAAGTGTCATTCTCGTATCTCTATTAAGTATTTTGAACTATTTCGTTTCCGCATTTAATTTATAACTTTTTTTTTTTAAGTTCGGATCCGTTATAAAGAATGCAATGGGATTAAATTAGAAGGAGTTATGCACTTAAATAGAGTGGGTGTGGAATGACATAAAGCCTACCAACATTACTGTTGTAATTGAAAATGTCGCTTAGGTTTGTTAAATTTAACGGTTTAATTTGATTAAATGATTAATGAGTGAACATTGGAAAATGAAGTTGATTGTTTTTAAATTTCAACAAGTACAAATAATTATTTTTAACAACAAAAATTCATAAAAATTCACAAATTTAAAATTTAACTTTTATTGAAAATTAAAAAAAAAATATGTAGGTATTATATTACTCTCAAGTTAAATTTATTTCAACTTTTAATTTATAAAATAAAAATAAAATACAACATAAATTGAATAAAAATTCAAATAAAAAAATAATATGACAATTTCAAGTCAAATGCATATAGAATTTCAATTATATATTTTTGTTATTCATTCTTAATATATGATAATATAAAATTATAAATTCTAAAACAATAATTTAATATAAGTTTTTATATACATATATAATATTCCTTTAATTTTCCTTTTAAATTAAAATGAGTATGTGAAAAATTAAGGTGAAAATACCGTCTTCTTCTCCTATGAGCTTTGAGCTTTGAGTTTTTCCTGGATTTGAATGAATTTATCTCTCTCCTCTCACTTCGTTTCCTCTCTCTTCCTAAGCTATCTTCTTCTTCTTCTTCTTCTTCTTCTTCTCTTCACCTAATATTGGCTTTCCCCACAGTTCTGCCTTCACCTAGTCCCTCCCATTTGTGAAATTCTCTCTCTCGTCTTCTTCTCCGAACGACTTCTCTATCTCCTCTGTTGTTTCATCTGCTTCTTCTCTCTCTCTCTCTCTCTCTCAGCGTCTCTGCAACGTCTTCACAGCGCGGGTTGATTGGTGACAAATCGCAGGTCTTGGCGTGCAGGGCTCCGGGATTCAGTAGCTTGCTTGTCGTCTTCCTCACGCGTGCCAAATATCTCTGTTTGCTTTTGATTTCTCTGACTTGTTTCTCTCTTCTTTCTCTTGCAGCTCTGTTTTCTTATGCTTCTTTTTGTTTTCCTCTGTTTTCTTTTTTTTTTTTTTTTTTCTCAGGTGCCCACGCCTTCGGAGGAAGCAACCGCAGGTGAGGGTGAGGTTTTCCAGTGTGGGCGTGTCTAGTGGTATTCATGTGTTCCTCTCACGGACGCCCTTCGATTGAGCCAGAAACAAATGAAGCTTAGGATTTGGTGTGATAATCATGCTTTTTTTTTTTCTCTTCAACTTTTGAGTACAACGTAATGTAATATATGGTAAAATTCGAAATTTGTTTATTTATCTGAAATTACTTGAGGGAAAAATTAATCGGATTTTCTTTGGTTATCATTAAAGTATTTAATGTATTTAAGATAATGTTAAAAAATAACAATTATTCGGTTGTATTTTCATTATTGACACACCTATTTGACCCAAATATTATATATAATATATGTAGATTTCCATGGTAATAATCGAGTAAAATTCGGAATTTGATTGTTTATCTTAAATTACCTATGGGATAAAATTAGTTGGTTTTACTATAATTATCTTTAAAATATTTAATTTACTTAAGATAATGTATGAAAAGAACAATTATTAGGTATGCATTCTTATTATGGACACGCACTTAACCTAAATATAATATATAAAATTTCCACCCTGGAAATTTAATTGTTTATCTTAAATAACTTCGATTTTTCTTTAGTTAGTCTTAAAATGCCTTATCTATTTAAGATAATGTTTAAAAATAACAATTATTAGGTATACATTCTCGTTATGGGCACACATTCTTGACCAAAATATAATATATATATATATATATGTATATTTAATATACACATATATGGTCTTAAAAAAGCTTGGGTCCTCACTCTAAAGAAATAAAGCAATATGCAATTTAATGTTGGAAGATCCCAAACTGCCATCTAACAACGACCCCAATAGACAATCCAAGCAGAGGGATCAGTTTACCACATGGAAAATATTATTTTTAAAAATTTAATGTAAGATATTCAATAATAAAAGTAAAAAAATATTATTTAAAAATTATTTATATTTGTACTGTAATTTCTAAAAAATACATACTAATTAGGGAGGAGGATAATTTCCATTTTTTAAAAAAGTTAAAAAGAAATAATTTCATATATATATGTATAAAGGCTAAATTTGATTTTTTTAAAAAAAGAAAATTGGTTGGGTCCACCGCTTTGGGCGGTAATAATTAATGGAAAAGACGAGTGAGATCCAGCTGTGTAATGTTTTAAAGCACTAATACTTCAACTCCACAATTACTTATTGCATTCTTCTACCTAAAAACGTCACGTGTATCGTGATGATTGCATGTATATTTCTTTAATTGATAATTTAATTACTGTATAATATTTGTTTTATTTCAAAATATAATAAATTAACTAAAATTTAACTGCAATTATTGTAAAAAATATTACGTCAATAATTAAAATTTAATCTAATTAATTTTATTATTGCATTAATAAATTAAATATTTATTTCACCTAAAAATATAATAAAATAAGTTAAGATTTTTAATTTAATATTTAATTCTACTTAATTAAATACTATAAACTGACAAATATTAGTATATAATATACATACAAAATAAGTAATTAGATATTATCAACCTATAATATATTTATAAAATAATAATTAATATTTTTAATAAAATTAAAATTTATAATTTTTAAATACTAAAACATTCCATATCCAAACAAAAAAACAAGTCACTAAATGAGTTACTAAATTTTATGGGTAAAAAGCCAAATGTTTTAGGTCAAAAATAAAATATATTTCAATGGTTGTAATAGATTTGTTTTTATAAACAATAATTGTTTATACACCCGGATTCATACTGTGTCCTAATTAATTTCTTGAAAATAATTTTATATTAAAATCGAGTCCATATGTTATCATGAGGGAAGCTTCTGGGTAGGTGTTTAGCCTATACCCACAAAGCCGACGGGACAAAATCAAGCATCTAGCCACTGAGATTGTTTAGGTCAATGTCAATTCTCTGGCTGTTGATTTTCACAGTGCACTTGGGGAAAAATGGCATTTTTCCTCGGGGAGCAGTCAATGGTTTTTGACTTACCTTTCCTTCTAAGAATACGATACAAGCTGGGTTCCACTGCATATGTAATAATATATATATATATATATATCTGCCCCAAGTCATCATCAGTTTTAATGCATATATATACATAGCAGAAGTCCAAAACTAGTTGTGCTTTGCTCTGCAGGCTCCACATATTTCTCCTTGTCACTCTTAATCTGCTAGTCAAGATCAGGAAGAAGAAAGGAAATAATGGGAGGAGGCAACGGCCAGAAATCAAAGATGGCTCGCGAAAGGAACATGGAGAAGAATAAAACTGCTAAGGGTATAACTTCATCTCTCTCTCTCTCTCTTGCCGAAAGGGTAGAAATATTCTAGTGGAAGGCAAGAGATTAGATCTTGTGTTTAAATAAAAAACGAAAGTTACCCTCATGTAGTTTTAGTTAATTTGTAGGGCAAAGCTGAGTTGGTTGTAAGTTAATTTGGGTTTTATTAAATTAATGAACATAAACAAACTGGTTCTTTTTTGTTTAACTATTCTTACTTAATTACTACTTAGAATTTTTGTTAGTCCTAAAATCAATCGTAATATTATCTTTATGTTTCAGTTTTCTCTGCTCCAAACTGGGTATTTTGTAGGGTGAAATTTTCAGTTTTCATTTCTCTCAGAGAATAAAAATTTTCTACACCAAGAACTTAAAGTTAGACTGCAAGCAATTCAAATATAAAAACTATATTATAATTTTCATATTAAGACTAATTTAATAACTAAATCATAAAATAATAAGGAAGAAAATGAAATCCAAGTAAGCTGTAAGGAAATCTTGACATATTTTTCTATAGAGGTTTTTATTGGGTGCAATGTTTCTTAATGTAGTTTTTGACTGAAACTATGACATTTATGATCCAATCTCTATAATTTGTAGGAAGCCAGCTGGAATCAAACAAGAAAGCCATGACAATCCAGGTAATGATTTGAAGGACTAGAATCTAGGGTTTAAAACTTCATATATTCTATAATGTTATTCAAAAAGAATCTCATATAATAATACATGAATTAGATAGGAGGAATGATTATAAGATCTAATTTTGTTTTATTTCGAATCTGATTTAATGTTCAACGTTGAGTGCAGTGCAAAGTGTGTATGCAGACCTTCATATGCACCACATCAGAGGTAAAATGCAGGGAACATGCTGAAGCGAAGCACCCTAAATCCGATGTTTATGCATGTTTCCCCCATCTCAAGAAATAAGTTTAATATCCTAAATTTAGGAACCTCATCTTCCATCCCCTAGTATCTTAATATGTGTGGTGATTTCAGCAACAATCTTTCCAATTTCTAGGGTTTCAAGTTCCAACTGATTTGAAATTGAAACCTTGTGGAACATGTCAAATACCGTGTCAACTACTACTATGTTTATAAATTATGATCACATGGTCCTGTCTAACTCCTAATTGTTTCTTTTTTATCAGAACTCTTTTCTCATGGAATTTAGTGGGCAGGTAAGTAATCTTAAATCAGAGCTAAGCATAACTTATACATAAAAATCAACAGCAGAAGACCACTAAGTACTCTTAGATCAAAGCTAATCAACGTAGATTAAGAGAACAGGAACAAAAAAATTGCGTTTGTCAATACAGGCGAATTATGGATACACTACTAATGAACAAAAAGAATACTACATCATTTATACTCATGAATCTCCTAGCTTATGTTTCCAGTATAAATAGCACTTGCCTCTCATTGGACCAAGAAGGGGCTTAATATTGATGCTAAATGAAAATTTAAGTGAAATTATTTTGGGCAGCAATTGTGCGCCACCGTGATATTTCTTGTGTTTTTAATTAATGAAGGAGAAAACTGATTTCACCAATAAAATTCATAAATAATGTATGTATATTACTAGTAAAGGATTGAAATACCAAGTCTATCACATTCCCATTGTATATGATATTTCCTTCATAGAATAGTAGGTTAATTAACAATATTAGGAACAAAATTCAAATACAAGACATGATTGAAGAAGATAGAGTAACAAATACAAATATACACTCTGAATAGGAAGTTAAACAAGTGCAAGATTATGAATATGACCAATGACTTAAATCAGGACTAGCAGAAAACAGAATCCATACATATGCTAGGGCAGTACACTTCTACTCTTCTAGGACCATTAGGTCCGCATTCGATTGTTCTCCGCAGATCTCACTTGGAAGAAGTACGAATGAGCCTGGGACAAAAATAAATTTCCTTAACATGAAAAAGAGCTAAATTAATCCGGGAAACAGGGGAGAATGAATGGAAATATTTTTGGTCTCTTTCCTTGATGGTAAACAAAGAACCAAGCAAAAGATTCTTGATGCTGCTGCCAAAAAACATGCTAAAACCATGCAATGAGTTGTCAAATTCATTGAGATCAAAATACTAGCCATATATCATACTGCTGTAAAATTTTAACGAAGTGAGGTATTTTGAAAGCGAAAACACGTAAGGAATCACCTTCCACCATATTTCTTACATGAATAAGGAAAATACTAGAACATCAGGAAAAAAGTTTAAAGCAAGACATCTAAAAACTATATGCCTATGTTCAATATCGAGCAGTAAAAAGCAGAGTAAAATTTTAGTTTATATATGTACATTTAATGCTTTCATTTACATGATCCTGGAGGGAACAGAGAGGTACACAAGAATCAATCAATCCTACCAATGCAGGCAAAGAAATGTGAAATAAGAAGAAAATAAAACGCATAAGAGAGGAATTTCGTGCATGGATACTCAGAAATGGGTTGAAAAAAGAATCAAGATAATATGTCAGGAGGGTGCTAGGTCATCAAGTAGGAAGCATACTCAGTTTCTCTTTCCAGGTTCCACAATAGGGAGGCAATCCATAGCAAGCAAAAAGGGAAGAAAATTGATTAAGGGAAATATCAGTAAAATCCTAAGAAAGATACCATTGCCTCCTTAGCTGTAAGTCTGTCTTGATGATCGTAACGTAGAAGCTTATCCAGAAAATCGATAGCCTGTATGCCATAAAAGCAAAATGAAAGAATCAACAGAAGTACAGAAAAAAAGAACTAATAACTCTTTAGAAGTCAATAATATGAAGAACTAAAAAAAACAGCACAATCAGTGACCTCTGGGGAAACAAGGTGCTGGTTATCTGCATTAATAAATCTGGACCATGGCTTCCTACTATGCCTGTAATAGGTGTATAAATACTACAGATCAGTGTGATACAGAAGAATATTAAATCAGTGAAGAGCTTGTTCAATAAGGAAATAATACAAAGTAAAAGTTGGGAGGATAAGATTAATTTGTTCCCTAACAGCAATTTTAATGTTACCACTAATATATGTAAGTCGCATATCCATTATGTTGTTAAGGGTTATCCTTAGGGTAACAACAATTTCGAGACTTAATACATTGTGAAATCAAGGCAGAAAAGGAAATTTCGATTTAGGTATACCTTCCAACAAGGGCATCAAGCTGGGGATCCAGCTCTAAGTGATATTTATTCAAGTATGCATTTAACTCATCTGTCCCAAGAACCTGAAGAAAATATGGAGTCACTGTAAGATACAAATCACGAGAGCAGTTAAGGTGTTCTGAAAATAAATAATTTTGACAATTTCTGAAATCTTGTTGTAGCTCCTAAACAAAACTTGCACGGAAAGATGAGAAGCCTGTTTTTCTGAACCCAGAGAATGATGCTCACATCAAGAAAGAAAAATGTATTTTGAGAAAAAAGAGAAATTAAATGGGCACCAAGAGTATGCCATCCATATACAAGAGAGAGAAATAATTTTCAGCATCCATCTAACTCATTGCTTGCATTATAGCATTCCACAGTCCAAAGTGTCAACCATTTAAGGGATACAAATCAAGGAAGCACCAATGACACAAGATTATCAAAAGAAATTACATATTGGCCTAATAGCATGAAGTACTGATGTGCCTGAGACCATTTTCTGGACTATTATGAATTGTTGCCCACTGTTAGCATCCTTACAGACTTCGATTATCTAATGGCCGGAAATTTAATACATGATCCTTGCACTTTCACTTCCTTACTCTCCTAAGAGGTAAAACCCCTGCAGTCATTTTTTCAGATTGAAAACTCTGAACCTACAATCTGAATATACACAAATAGATACTAATTATCAGAAGATAATGTAATTCAATCATTTGTCACATTAGTGTGCCTTATAAAAAAAATCCAATGGTAACATTTAACAATCTATGAGGAAAAGGTTAATTTTTCTTTTAAGAAAATAAGGTAAACTTTATTAGAAAGGTAATTAACATCTGGAGTTCGAAATAAGCTAGGTCTATGCTTGGGCAAGGTCTTGAAAATGGTCTAGTCAGTAGATAATATGCAAGAGATGATAACTGAACATTTAGCAATCAAGAAAATACTAAAAATCAGGTGCATCATCCATCACAGGCATTTGAATGAAAAGCCTCATTGTTGATCAGGTGTAACGTGACATTTTTCCTTTTTGAAAACTATAAAACATTATTTCCTTTCAGATTACTCTAGAAGGGACAAGAAAAGAGTGGAGGAAAGATAGAGAAGGAAGACCTTTTGTTTGTTCTTGGGTAAATACTACAGCAGTTTATTGTTGCCTAGAACTTCAAAATTATTCCCAAACATGCATCTAAAATTACCTTGGCAATTTTGACAAGCTGGTCATGATTGTCATGGCCATAAAAGAATGGCTCCTTTCGAAAAATCTGCAAGGATTAAAGAACATCGTGCCAATTTATCAAGGTAGACATACAACATTTTGTAGTGACAATTGCAATCCCAGCATAATGATTACCATTCCCGCGAACATACAACCCAGGCTCCACATATCTAAGGAATAGTCATAGTCTTGTAAATCAACAAGGAGTTCAGGACCCTTGAAGTACCTAAAATCAATTAAGAAAAGTCTCAGTTTTTTGCATGGGTAGGAGAACTTGGATAAGTTCTTCATGTTAGCAGTTAAAATAACCATAAGCCACCTAAGCAAACTTTCCTTCCTATCAAATCTCAAAATTAATTTAGAACCATGCTACAACCTACAACCACTACTATTAGACATTAAAGATGCTGTCAGGCTTAAAACTTAAGAATACTACTGCTATATCATGATTGCAGCCTTCTGTGTGTATGCATGAAATAGAGAGACGGATAGAGTTAATAAGGAATTATACATAGCATTAGAATTCAGCATAACATCATATATCACACGCATGAATGGTACATCAATTATAGCTTGTTTCAACAGTCTCCAGTCTCTAATCTTTTACATACTGATCTTAAATCAAAACATAATGTTAAGGAACAAATAATGAATTATAAGCATGTCTTTCTCATTTTAGCATATCAATGATGAAGGTGAATTTGAAGAAGGATGAACAGGATAGGTCATTGTCAGTTCCAACTAGCCTGTTGGTGGCAGACTCAACCAAACCACCTTGAATTTTGTATGATGCATCAACCCCTCATATTGGAAAATACAAATAAATAACAGAAAAGCATGGAAAAAAAGGTAAACTATGCCAATCATATCTAATAAAATAGCTATTGTCCACAGGCCTTGGAAAATGACACATTAATGAAAATTTAGTAAGCAAACACGAACAGAGTGAAGGAAACACAGGTTGAACATAAGTAGACAAGCACTTCAGTAAATCTATTTCACCAAGATACAGAAACAAATCAGGAATTATGCTGAAAGAAGAAAAAAATTTGCATTTAACAGGCCCCTCAATTAGATTATATTTGGATTTACAATTACCATAAAAGAAAATGCATTTGCTATTTAGAGAAATCACAAAGCACATAAATACCTTGAAGCAACTCGAACATTGTATTCTTTATTGGGATGGTAAAATTCAGCAAGACCCCAGTCGATCAAGCGAAGTTTCCGTAGCTCATGATCAATCATAACATTGTGAGGTTTGACATCTCTGTGCATTATTCCTTGGGAATGGCAATAATCTAGGGCCTGATTACAAAAACACATAAGTTAAATAAACACACAACAATTACTTTCACCGAACTAATGCATAAATAACAGAGAGAAGGAATAACAAGAATTGAACACAGATATTCACAGATAAGTAGTTCCAGGGAACAAGTCATAAAGCAATGATCCAAGAGGAACTCAGCCCCTTCATCTGTTGCTACCTCAATTCACATTATTGCGACTAGCTTTTATTGTGGCTTGTCTATATTTTTCTGAAAAGACAATTACTAATTTCTTTTTAAAGATTGTGGCATGTCTATAGTATCAGCACATACTGCTCAATAATTCAAAGACTGTGTCCTTCACCAGGTATATTTTTCTGAAAAAAACATTTATTAATTTTTTAATGGAGAATAAAATCATTCACAAGGCATCCACCCATGAACATAGCCAGAGGGTGAATGATGGAATCCATGTTAGTGATAAAAAAATATATAAAAGAGAAGCCAAAAGAGGAGGCCACCTAAGTTTCCATTTCCCATTTAGTTAATTTAACCTGAGAATCGGGTGACAACAGTATTCATGAGCATATTCCAATAAGGCAACTATCAAAATTTCAATGTCCTTTTCAAATAAAAGTTTCATGTCCAATTACAATTACATATCATGCCCTAAAATCATATTCTTCTTGAATATTTAAGCAGGTATGCTATATTCCAAAAAGAACAGGTGGCAACAACCAGGTTGTTGCAATATGATTGTAAGTGTACCTTAAGAAGCTCGTATATGTAATATCGTATGTCATAATCTGTCAATGTCGGGTACAAAACTTTAAAATCTGTACTGTTGACATATTCAAAAACCAAACTAGGAGTCTTTGAATGTTGATCTCTGACCACATCAAGCAGCTTTACAATATTTGGGCCTCCACAAAGATTCTGTAGTATTTTTATTTCCCTTTTAATCTGTATGAAGTCATGAATAACAATATATAAGTCGACCTGACCAATTTCAAGTAATCAATAAACACTACAAAGATGTGTATGTAACGCATACTTTATAAATTTTTAAGCATAAAAAGTAAGATTCCAATTCAAAACACAGTTTACAGTGACAGTGGAAAAAAATAATCACCTTCTTTTTCTTGACAGGTTTAAGTATCTTAATGATACATTTCTCATTGTTAGTCACGTTAATACCTTCAAATACCTCACTGTATTTTCCCCTCCCGACTTTTCGAACAACCTCATAGTCATCTTGATCACTGAACACAAAACAGCAAAAGGAAAGAGCGAACAAAGAAAAAGGAAGAAAAGAAAAAACAACAGGAAACTGTGAAAACTCCGCCGAACGGAACTTGAAGAAATATCCAATCGCAGTTACTGAGATCGAATTAACAATTTTATCATGAGAATCCAGATTGTGATGAAGAATAAGATAACACTTGTCGAGCTATAACGCCGTTAAAATTAGGGTTTTAAACTGTTTTATTTCCGTTTCTGTTTCCTTTTTGTAGCTTACCCCCATTGGACGGTGAGAGACTCGTAGTCCCAGTAGTCCCTGGGTCGATGAACGTTGACATCGGCGTAGACTCGAGCCCTTGACATGGCCAAGGAAGAAAAATCACGGAGATCTTCGCGAGACCAACGACCTCGGTGGTGACGACAGTGATGATTTTTAGAGATATAGAGCAAGGAGTAATATGGAAAAAAAGGCGGATGGCCACTGAGGCAGTTCAGTTCAGTTCAAGCATGAGTTGCCAACTAGGATTTCGTTTTCTTTTCCTTTTTTTTTTTTTTAATAAAGAAAAGTAATTAATTGTCTTAAACTTAATTTTTATTTTAAATTAGTTTTTCAATTAATGAATTGCTAAAATAAACACATTTGCCACATTATCTCTACGCGTCAATCACACTAAAATGCATTAAATTTATACAAAATTTAAATAAAATATGTTTATACCGTTTATATTCAAAAAGGAAAAGAGAGCAGAAATAATTTTCCACAAATTAAATTTAATTTTGCTATCTTTTTTAGATTTGAGATATAGAAATGAATGTTTATCTATGAATTATGAAGGGTGAGATATTTTGTAAGCAATATTTAGATATTTCAAAATAACCAATTCTAAATATATTAAATACGTCAAATTTTAATACAAATAATATTTTTAATATATTAAAATATATTACTTTTAATGTCCAAAAATCTCATATCAAAAAATATAAGTGATAGTTAAATAAAAATGTTTAAAAATAAAAATAAAATATAACATGAAACTAGAATTTATTTGTTATAACATATCCTTTGATTATTTCATTAAAATGATTTTATCAGGAAACAAATATTTTCATAAAAAGAATTTGTCCAAAGAAAAAAGTAAAAAAGAAAATCTAAAAACTTGAAATTATAAATAAAAAATTGTTAAACATACAAAAGTCTTTATAAAATTTTCTTTTTAAAACTTGCTGTAATCTTGAATTGTCTACCCGGAATATCCCATCACTTTTTTTTAGACATAAGCACAGGCTAAATGATTTAGACAAGCACACATTTGACTGTCTCAAACCAATTGCTTCCTACCTACTCAAGAGTTGGTTAGGTAAAAATCAACTTGATTAGTCATAAGCAGAAGCTACATGATTTGGGCAAGCACATACCTGACTGTCTCAAACCCATTGGTTCCTACCTACTCATCAACTTTCTGCACTATCTCGAGAGTTGGCAAGGTAGAAGTTAACTTGATTAGTCATAAGCACAAGCTAAATGATTTGGGCTAGGACATATCTAACTGTCTCAAGCCAGTTGGCTCTTAGCTACTCATCACATCTGCACTGTCTCTAGAGTTGAGTACGCCTACTAGCTAATTGTACTTTGCCATACTTATCCGGCTTCTCCACTCTGCTTCTTCGTTGGCTAGGTATAAATCTAAATGCTAATACTTCAAAGACTAATTTTCACTAGCTTTTGAAACTCATGTATGTTTAAACACAAAGTATGTGTTACAGTGTGTACAGGGTAGTTAAACAACCCTAAAAAACTCTTTAGAAAATATTTAAAAAATAAAAAATAAAAGTGAAGTATGGTATTATTAGAAATATAAGCACCAAAAGAATACTACTTGTATACAAAATAATTATAAATCAATCAAGTGGTTAATGACAATACCTACATTTTTTCAAATTTTTAATGTCATGACCCAATAAAATAAAACCAAACGTGTAATTCCGTCTATCTCCAACGTTAACAAAGTTAGTTTTTATTCCCTTAAAAACTCTTACATTTCTTTCCTTCTGCACTAATCAAAAAATGATAAGGGAAACTAGAAATAAATGCCTTTTGTTTTTACATATTCCCACCTACGCCCACAATTCTTTATTCACTGTCCCCGTCATATAGCCCAATCCAACCCCATAAGCCTATAACAGTAGACCAAATGCTCTACACCGGCGGGCACCCAAGTAATATGTGCTTACAGGATTCATCATCAGCTTTACACAAATAGCACCTATTTACCAAAATGTTACCTCTCTTCCTGAACATGTCAAGAGTCAAAACACATTCTCTTGAAGCTTCACAAACAAAGAAAACCATTCTAGGGGGAGCTTTGGACTTCCATATCTGCTTAAACAGTGCTGCCATTCCTTCTCCATCTCTCTTGAATAAATAATTATAAAATAATTTCACAGAAAAACCTCTCTACTTATCCAGTTTCTACACCCTTTTATCTTTATGATCAGCCAGGTTAATGTCAACCAGACAAAGGAGCAAGTTGCTGTATTCATCCACTTCCTAATCCTTCAAATTTCTTTTTACCCAAACACTCCAGTCCCTACCCCCTCCATCTGTCCCATACACCTTCTCCACCATGATATCCTTATCACAGGCAATAGCGTATATTCTTCGAAACCAGTCTTTCAGCTTGAATTCTCCCACCCACTCATCATTCCAAAAACTAATTCTTTAGAAAACACTTAAAATAACTATTTTTTTGACTCTGAAAGGCATTGAATTTTGACATTTATTTTCAAACATTGTTTTCTTCTAACTACCACATATTGTCTTATGTATATAGATATACATATATAAAAAAACTAAGACTAAAAAGTATTTTTATAAACTAAACGTTCCCTGATTTTCTTGCCCCGTGACAATTCTTGGTTACAATCAGATCCATAATTGCAATCTACAGATATTAAAAACAGAAGAGCAGTAGAATATTTTTTTCTTTTCTATGGAAGCAACTATATATATGTAAGGCTTCTCTCAAAAAAATGCAATATCAAACAGATTATTTGGACACAGCTTCGGAACGAATCTTCTCACACAAGCGATACATCAGTGTAGACTTACACATCTGTGGTTCCCTTTCCAGAACAGCAATAACATCCTTAGCAGCAACAGTGCGAGCTACTCTAGTCTGAGACATGCCAGATTGGTTCCAGCCGAGTTTTCTGACAGCTCCTGTAGAAGAAAAATGGGTGAACAGAACAGCAAATTTCAATAACAAGTATCCATTGAACCAATGAGTCCCATAATATACATGGTTTAGTGAGATTTGAGAGAAAACTAAACCAGTAAACTTTTCTGAGGAAAAACCATATAAATATTTAGTAACTTTTTTTACACTATGTTTGGGACAAATACTAAATTTATAAGAAATTCATTTGCAAATTAATACTTACTCAAAAAGAAAATAGTGAAGATGATCATTAAAATAGTTTTTAAAAAAAGTTTTATTTTAAATTCTTGGTGAATTCGAAGAAATATATTCCAAATTCTACCAAAATTGATTGAATTTGGAATGCAATATTTCAATTCCACATGAAATTTCCTACAAATCAATTTTTGTCATCCTAGTACAGGTGTAGATAGATTAGATATATATTTACAAATAAATTATACAATGTTTATGGAATTTTTTGAACATGATCTTAGGTTAGTATGTTTTTGGTTTACAAGAAAAATATTAATTTTCAAAAGATAAGCTAACTTAACCAAGACTTTTTACTATAGGTAGTGTTTGGAACAAATCCATAATTTTTGTGTGAAATCTATTTCTTAACTCCGTATTTTTTTAATGTAAAAACAATGATAATTCTATCTAAAATAAGAAAAACTGAGTCCATATGAAATTCCAAATAGAATTGAAATTTCAAGAAAATTGATGAAATTACCGTATCGTTCTAATTTCACGTAGATAATTTCTTTTTCATCCTAATATAATTTACAGATTCTCCTAGTTAGGTTAAGCATGTATTTGTAAATGAATTCTATAATATTTCTAGATTTCTTCCCAATATAACCATAACATCACTTGCCAATTGATAGAACTTGCACCCTTTTTTCTGAACTTTTCTCCTATGACAATGGGTGCATAGCCAAGAGGTCAAACTTACACACTCATAAAGAATGATAGAAGTACTAACCATCAAATCAATGAATGGGTTGTAATAAACCTTGCATTTTACATAAGTCTTAAAAGAATAAGTCAATCCAAAAGGCCTTTATAATGCATAAAAGATCACTAAATCAGCCAAGCACCAATCCTCTTACTAGTTAAAACTGTGTCAATTTAATAAAAAAGAAGCCCCTTGTGTAAATCTAACCTCCTCTTAGTTGGAGGCATGATACACAGTGCAATGTTGAAACTTAAATTAGTATAGTTATTTGATCGAACATTGGAAAATCTTGGGTAAAGTTCACATGATAAAATATCCTAGTCAATACTAATTATCAAATGATTACAATGATGAGCTCAATGTTGAACCTTGTTCAATGAGGTACTCTCTGCTGAGGACAATGTTCCCTATACTGTTTAATGTGGTAACTAGCGAGACTAAAAGGAGGCAACTTTGTAAATTGGTACGGCATGCTCTGGCCAATGGTAATCTCATGTGGAATGTTGCCGTGTTATAAAACCTTACATGACTCGGAGTTTAATAACCTAAATTCTGCAAAGCTAGTGATGATAATTCACTTGCAACCAACAGTCTATCTTCATAAGCCCTCCCCGATACAGGTGTTTTTATTTAAAATTTAGGTCTGCTCCAGTTTATGGGGAGGATAGTCAGTCAGGTCAGGTTTAGATTTGATTGTTGAATATCCAAACCTGACTTAATCCATAGAGATGTATGAAAATATAATTGAAATTATTTTATTATTATTTACTTATAATATATATATATAGATATGTAAAGCGAGTTATGATTTTCTCTTTGCCCATTTAGGTTCAGGTATATAAAATTAAATATCTTGGTTCCGGTTCAGGTCAGCCACATCTTCGGATCTTTACTTATTTAGGGTAAAATCCCACCACAAATCCCTCAATGCTGGCTCTTCTGCTCTGAATAATTTTCCCTGGAAGCACATCTGTATGAGAAATGCTCTCGCTAATGTTTTTCTTTTTCTGGCCTGGGAAGCCTACATTTGAAAGGATTCTAACTAAGAAGAACGTCTGAAGCAAATATAGAGTGCTGGCTAGTAGACCTAGCTCTGAAAGACTGCCCTAAACTTCTTGAAGCTCAACTTGGTAGTTGGGTCTGGGCACAGGGCAGAATTGAAGCAAACAGGAACTGTAGAAAGGTGAGTTATTTGAGGAGAGGAACAGGAGCACTGTTGAGAACCTAGAATTTCCTTCCAAATGTTTAAAAGAACCATTTACACTCTCTTAACCTCAAACAGCAGTCATGAGGAGTTAATGTTATTCCCCTCTGCTCCCCCTGCGGGCCGCCAGATTATGTTTCTCCTGTAAACAAAACTGATATTCACTGTAGCACCTTCTCTGATTACCACGACACTCAAACTGGTCAGATAGGGGGTGGGGAATAGCCAAATGGAAGGAGCATAAACTTGCTCAGACAGAAGAGAGATGGGGGGAAATCTAAATGTGTGACCCACATCCGTGGGCCAGCGTCTAGCATAGTTTTAGTGGGATATTACGAGATAATATTTCGAAAGAAAAACTAGCAACCACCGCCATGGGCAGCGTCTAGCATAACTTAGTGGGATATTACCAGATAACATTCCAGGACAAAACTAGCAATCAATATGATGTAACACCCACATACCAGATGCAGAAACAGAAGTTCCGTGGCCTCTTTTCTCTGTTTCCTGATTGTCTTTTGCATTTCTTCCAGATGCTGATAGAGGCTTCTGGCTCACATCCTTACCTACCTGAGAAGATGAAGTATCTACCACTCCTTCACGTTTCTGGCGAGCTTCAGCCATAAGTTGCCATTTTGACAGCACGTCATCACCCCCAACAGCAGCTCGTGCAGCAACATTTGCTGCTGTTGTTCTCATTTTGTCATCCTCCTCCTTGTTTGCCTAAAAAAACAAGATAAGCTAAAAAAATTCTTGTACACATATATGCACCATTAATAATACCTTTGCTGATTTTGCTCGACCTTCATCTTTCTCCTTGTCACCATCAACTCCAATGTCATCGTCAGGCTGCATTCAGCAATTTTGCATTTGATAAGGCATTCGTTCAGTAATTTTACATAAAGGAGTAAAATTAGTATCTCTATACAGGACTATATTAAATGGCTGACGGGTCAAGATATCACAACATAAACCTTACGTACTTCCTTTGACATACGTATCTTATATAATGGATAGTTCAAGAAGTAAATAAACAATATCTTGACCAACCACTTCATTAAGTTTGCGAAGCTTTTCTGCTTCAACCTGCTTTTTCTCCCACTCTTCTCGAGCTTTCTGGTTAATCATGATAATTTGCTGCTGTACATCTGAGGTCATAAAAACCTGGTGCCTAGCCTTCTCCATATCAACCCTCTGTAGAAAGATGTTTGAAATGAAGAAACGCGGCAGTAAATGCAATCAAATAACCATTAGGAAGCAGAAACTAACCTGTTTTGATAATCTGATAATATTACATATTAGTCCACGCATCCTTTCCTCCACACACTACAGATTTAGCTACATAAGAAGAAATGTAAGGAACTCATACTGAAACTAACCAAGTAGTTTGCATCTCACCAAGGATAAGCATTGCTCCACATCATTGCTTATATTCTTCAAACCACACCTGGCCACTGTTAAACATACAAGACCAGATATCAGCTGTACAAAAGACGCCATTTCTTACATATGGAAAAAATTGCATCCCTAAGTAAACAAAGATATAAGGAGGGATAGAAAGTGTATCAACAGATCTCAGCCAATTTTTTCTGCAGTGGAGATTTCTGCAAAAGAAGTTTTTCTTCTTCCTCTTGCACAACTCTCCGAGATGCTTCTGATGCTCGACTGTCCTCTTTGGGCCCAGAAAAGAGTTGTTCTTCCTCTTCCTGTTTAAGATAAGATTATCAGAAGGTCCTTTACTTAAGTCCTCTTATAGAATTGGCACTAGTTTCACCAAATACCATACTCTAAGATTGACTCCACTGACAGCGGTGACGTCATTGAGTTGATCAATGCTTTGATCTGAAAAGGACCCAGAAACTTTCTGTTTCTTACTGTAGGAAATCCCATCAGTTACATGGGGAAAAACAACAAAAAAAACATTAGAATTGAGGACAAATATAACAATGCTCACCTAATAATTAGTACCATTCTCAAGCTTTTGTATGCCAAAAATTATATACCTTAATTGTGGTGGTGAGGAGCCAAGTGCTTCAAGTGGTTTCTTCTGAACAACTGAAGACTTTTTAGGGGGTGTTCTTGCATTAACTCCAGCTGGAGAGGTCGCAGATGGGATTCGAGAATTCAACTGGCAGCATAGCAGCAGTGAGAAAATTTGAAATTGAAAACTATATGATCATGTATAGGTTCACTATTTTTGATACAAGACCTGCAAGGTTACTTTAACAAAAGGGGGATAGGAGTACAAAAGTACAATAGTTCTTACCCTTCATATGCAGAGAGATCATCCTTTAAAGACCAAGGAATTGAATGAGAAAACAAAAGTAAACATACCAAAAAAAAAAGATTTTTATCCCACGCAAAAGTGAACAAAAATTAAGTAGAAGGATATAAATTACCAGAACACTAGAGTCTAGTTGTGTTGTCATGGAAGGTGAAACTGAATTTGAGGGCATGATACTAGCAGATGCCGAGGATCCAATTCTGGAAGCCTGCTTCTCCGAGAGATCATCCCTTGAAGACCCAGGAATTGTATTCCCTCCTTCAACCTGAGCAGCAGACAAACCCTGTGGTGTAGCTAAATGGGAGTTCCGCTGCTGCTCAGTGACCTGATCCACTGATTCTTGCTTAACATATGTCAGTGATGACAGAGGGCCAGGACTCTGCTCCTTGCTTGTTGAGGCTTGTCTGGAAACTGAATTCGGTTGCACCGCTGAATTGTTTGAAAAGTGAGAAAGAGAACCACCATGCACTCTTTTTGGATCAGTTATAGAGTTTTGCCTCTCAAACTTAGGAACACTCGCGTTCACGGGTTGACTTCCCCCTCCAAATGGAGAGGATCCCACACTTTGACTATGAGTAATCTGCCTCATTTGGGAATCATGAGATTTTGGTTTCAAAGATGAAACCGAATTATTGACATTTGTCCCAGAATATGGACGATAACTGCCACTGCCACTTCCATATATGGGAAATGAAGATTGTGGGAACTGAATATGTTGTTGCGGTTGCTTGTTAAGTCCTTGTACTGAAGTCAATGAGCGATCTCTCTCCTGAATCACATTGCTTGAACTGGAGGAAGTCATTTGACCCACTAGTACTCCACGAGAATCTGATTGACGCTCCATCTCCTGAGATTTCTGAGCATTGTTTCCTATTGTTGGGTAGCCTGATTCAGTTTTTGTTCTGGCTGCTGATGGAGGAGCAAGAGATGGATCTGATGGAGGGTTGGAGGCTTTTTGTTGGAGCTGCAGAAATAAGTGAAGATTAGTGACCGTTTGACACTAGTACTGCCAGATGGGATCCAAAAATATTTTTGGCGTGCCAAAAAATTGTTGGAAGCCGACTGATAGCTCCAAATTAACATCCAACTAACTAGAGTGCTAAATTTTCACAGGATTACAACCCATCGTGCATTTACCTGTAATTGCATTTTGCTAACTGCCAACTTGAGCATCTGATCACCAACAAGATCCTTCATATGTCGGACAAATACTTCCTTCGCAATTTCATTTTTCTAACAAAAGCAGTGGCATTGTAGATTCAGAACAGAATGTGATAGCTTAGTCTATTCCATACAGGTAAATAGAATGTTTTTTGACCAATTACTACACATCAGAGACCTACCTTCAATTTAGCATATAAAGTATGAAGCTGCATCGCTCTGTCTTTATCAAGCTGAGGCATTATGGCTGGAAGCAAAGCTGCAAAAGGTACTTGTTTAATATTGCGATTCATAGGGTTAATAGGTGGCTCCATGTTAGTGGCCTGTTGATTACTGATCTTCTGCAATTTCAAGTATTGAGATTTACTATCTTGACTATGCACTCGTTCCGGTTCACGTACAGTGACAGGATTTTTTTCAGAAACACTTGTGCTGGTTGTTTGAGTTATCTGAGGAGAAATTTGAACTGTTTGCCCCTGCTGATAATTATCTTGGGATTGATTCTGCGGTAAAGGGATGCACTTCCGTTCTTGTGAATCATTCTGTTGCTGTTGATTCTCATAAAGAGATCTTCTTTTCAGTTCTTCTAGTTCAGATACATGCTGCTCCTGCAGTTGCATACTCCCTACACTCTGTTGCCTTTGGGAGTTGATATTGTCATCTTGGCTACCAGTCCATTGCACAACTGACTGACTAGGAATATGATTGCTTCCTTCAGATAAAACTGATATAAGCTTTTAGTTAATGAAAATAATAAATTTGAAGAGTTTTTCTGTGTGAGCCACATAAGATAATAGATGTAATAAACATGTCGTACAACGAATGATATTCCATAGAAATTTTTCAAATGCTAACTAGCACTCACTTCCTCCATTTTGACTTTAGATAAAACGTCAGCCAGAATATCAATTTTTTATATTTCAGTCTAAAAGCAAAACGCAGTTACAACCATGGGAATTGGTCTCTAATCTCAATCTAAAACCACTGCATTTAAACTCGTTAAAAAAAAAAAAAAAGCAGCATAGTATATAAAGAAAGAAAATTAATCGGATTGAATGGCAGTTAACCTTTATTGAAGTTTACACCAGCATTCATATCAGATGGCTCAGAAGTGGATACAGCACATTCTATATCTCGATTAAGGGCAGCCTGGAATGCCTCCACATCCGCGCCTGAATGCAGAGATTCATCCTACAAACATTTCAGGAACAAAAGAAATGTAAATAGTTTTTAGAACGTTAGTTATAGCAACATGGAAATGCGGAGAAATGATCAAAGAACAGTTAAAAACAAGACCTCATCTTCTTCAAGAAGCTTCACAATGGAAGGGTCCATAATGAGGGCTTAATATGCACTAGCGTCTATGGCGACAGAAGGTGACAGGTGGCAGGTGGTAGGTGGAAGGTGACTGGGGAGGTTCTCTTCGTCTGCAGGAAGAACATGAGGATCTAAACAAGTTACAAAAGTAAGCACCCAATATAAACAGAACAATATTTTGTATTATAAACTGCTAAGCTTTGTTGAATTATTGTTAAATTCACTTCCCAAGTTCACCAAGAAGGATGGTGTTGCTTAAGTTGGAGAAAAAGAAGAATAGGTACACCAAAAAAATATGACTTGAGCCAACCTTTATGCAGACTTGAAAAACTGTTAATTAAAACCCTGAAAGAAAGCGAGTTTTAGACCTCAGAAGAACAAGCAACATTCTAAAAGATAACTGCTTTCCTTAGGTTTCTTTCCAGTCATGACTTGAAAATGGAACTCAAGTTCTCCTCCAAGTCAGATGGTTGCAAAAGCCCTAAATCGTTTCTTATGTATTGCCATGAACATCTGATATAAATTATACAGTTATCAGAACAAACATGACTACCCTTAGAATCAGATAAATAATGTAGTGTCCACTGCTCCTTAGAAAATGCCAGAGAGAGAGCATCAAATTTTGGACTTCTGAACAATTCAATAAAATCATCCGAGAAAAAACAAAAAAAAAATGACATTTAGCAGCTACCAGTTCCCCTTAAGAGTTAATACAGGTTCCACTTTGCCTTCGGTTTCAATCAAAACAAGACCAACACTTTCATCTCCTTTCTGTTGCTTTTTCAAGTTCAGCTCATAAATTGGCTAACTGCAGGATTACTGCGACTGGCTGTTGCTACTACCAAAGTTATGTGGAAGTGCTGATGCTTAATGTTGTAGGAACTGCTAAAAGTCAATGCAGCATTTATTAAAGTGTTTTGCAAAAAGACATTATGAATGGCGATGTTGTCAATTATTTGAGATGACAATTAGTCTAGGATTGCATTCAAATTGATTAGTTTCAGGTTAGTTATCAGGTCATTCGAATTGCAGATCAATCCCATTTCAATATTTCGTGTCATACAAATATTGGGTAATTTTCTGAACATCTGAGTTTCTGATTCTTAGTTGTTTAAGTTTTTGGGTTTTTCAGATTTTAGATCCTTTCAGGTTCCAGTTTTTTAGGATTGTATCAGATCTAACTTGATTATGTAAGTCCAAATTTTGGCTTTGATGTTTAATGATAGTTATATTTTGGTTTTTCAGGTTTTTTAAGTTCGGCTTACTTTGGGTTTGAGTTATCTGGATTTTGCTTAACTTTTTCTTTTTTGGTTAACTTTAAGTTTCTGCTTGTTCCAGTGGCCGTCAAAATTGTTGAGGCAATCTCCAGAACGTCATAGCAAACTGCAAAACTAGAAAAAAAAAATACCTATTAAAGGGTGATTTTGACTTTGAAGGACTCGAGGTTGATTAATCGGACTTGATCTTTCCTCTGCCTTTCCTAAGGGACAGTTTGCTTTATTTGCTTCTTACTGGGTTTAGCTCATTGATCCTATAGGATGTCTCTTCAGCTATTTTGCTGAGGAACTGGGATGCAGAATTGGTTTAGTTTTATGTGGTTCTTTCCTTTTTTTCTTCTTTTTGTTTGTTGACTTAGGAGGATTTCTTATTCTGTACTGTTACACTTTTCTCCTCATCTAATAATATTTCTTTTTTCATTAAAATAATCAAATTAACTTGATTGGATCTGCACACAGAAAATGAAAACAGCTTCGATGAGGGTGTCTGAATTTTTCACGGAGACTGCACTCTGATATTAAGTCAGTATATTCGTCGAAAAATACATATCTGGCTACTTAAGAATTCAGCATGTCTGGCTGTCCCTATATATAGAAGATCAAGGGGCCTGCTTACTTTGTTATTGCATAACGAGGACACATGCCTTTTCTGGAACCCACTGTCCATGTGTCATTATTTAGGTGAGCATGTTTCTGGGTATGAAGACTTGCCCAAGACCTTATTTGGGTTTAGGTTATATAGGTTTGAGGTTGCTGACTTTATTTGGTCAATTCAAGCTGGAAAGTTTTGAGTTTCATGTGGGTCGGGTTGGCTTAGGTTTTGCCACCTCTAGTTGCAATTTTTCCTTCTCTTTTGAGAAAAAGTTGTAACGTTTAGCAACCCTATCCCCAAAAGTTTCTGCGAAATTTAAAATTATCTAAATATATGTAATATAACAATTAAAATTGTTAATGGTGCCAATTTTTAGAGAAAGAAAAGACTTGTGTGTAAAGTGGGATAGCAAGATATTGGTAACTTATGTTTGGTTTGTTTGCAGAAAATAGTATCCTGACAAAAATTTCCAATGGAAAACATTTTTCTAAAGGAGTAAAACCTTTCTTAGACTGAATGCTTTCCATTGTAAAGCATTGCAAAAGTCTGTCAATTGGCACAAACTTGTCAAACTTTTGGAAAGATTATATGAAACTATCTCTAAACAAATAAAAAAGATCAAACTTGACATTCTAATTAAGTTTTACTTGAATAACACATTAACTCTGAAAAACTTAAGAGAAAACCAAAAGAAAAAGAATAAACTCTCAGCAAAACATGAATGCATCTTCATTTTCCTGCTTTACCCCAGGAGAGAGCCAGGGTTCCAAGGTTATTGGTTTCCTTCCAGCTTTACCGCCACCACAAAGAAGCTAGTAAGATAATTAGTTGAAATTATAATGATTATAAATTATATGACAACCCAATCAAGAATGTATTATATGATTAACAATGTACATAGTCAATTATATCTATAAAATGATAAAATTAAGGAGAAACCAAGAAAATATAGAACAATGGAATAAGAGAGTTTTGGGCTTCAGAAGAAAAAAGATACCAAAAAATTCGTAATTTGTGCAAGAAAAGTGAAATAAAAGAAAAAAATAAAGCTGAAAAGAAAACATATTGGATAAATAGGAGAAAGAGAGGTGGCAGTGATGGAATCTTGGCATTTGTAATGCCAACAGAAACAATTTCCTTTTTTCCTAAAAGAGAATCTTCTTTCGAAATGGAAAAATTTTCCCATTAACATTTCTTTTTTCCCCAACCAAACATATGGAACGCAAACATACTGAATCCTAAACGAAAGGTAAATGGTACATATCAGCAGAAGTATAATAGGTAAGTAAGTTGTCACCAATAAAATCATTCTTAATCTAACAGTTCTCTTCAAACAAGAGTGCTATTATAATGGTTGTTCCTCTAAACTTCTTCCTTAAGAGTTATTTGGTAGATTTTCTTAAGAACTGCTAGTGACAGACATTAGACTGTTGCCATCACGTCTTTCATGAGACATAACCTCAAACTTCTTGACAACGATATCAGATTACTCCAGAATTGTTGTGCAGAACATATTTAGGTTTCTCCATGCTTTATGATAAACAGTGTGATCTTTGTCACAGAAGCTAAAATAAACAAGGTGACTCCGGGTATTCCATTAAGCACCCCCCATACTCAATTGTCCGTTCCCAGCCAAGCACACATAGTCTATTGTTAATAGAAAATCGAAATTCTCAACACCTCACAAAACTTATCACTTCTACAATATGCAAGAGACAAAAATGAAAAATCGGACAAGAAAATATGAGGAGAACAATTACCAAAAGTTCGAATGTCATTATTCAAAAAAACTTGGAATCAATCTAAGGTTAACCAATTCTGTAACAGTGATTGAGAATTCAATTGAAAAAAAAACGCCGACACATAATATGCAAGAAACCAGAAATTGAAAAGGCAAACAAAACAAGAATATAACAGAGAGAAGCACGAGATAAGAGAAGGAAATAGAGGAGAGAGATGAAAAAGAGACCGCGAAACTTCACCTGCTGGTGTTTGGAGACAGAAATTGCCGGGTGACGGACTTGCAGGAACCGCTTCTCTTTAAAGGGCGACTTTGGGAGTGAGAGCTACGACTCCAAACCCCCCGAGCCTCCAACAACTCCAACCGGGTTTTAGAGAGTTTTTATAGCAGGGGTAAATCCGGTAGACAAGGCAAAAATCAGGACAAAACCGTAAAATAGAGATTAAAAAAAGTGCTGATACGGTCTTCATCATAATTGGATAACTAGTACTAGGTTTTCTAATGTATGGGTTTTAATTTTTTTTTTTTTTTTTGGTATAAGGATAGTTAAAAGTCAAAAAAATAAATTAAAAAATTTGTTAGAGATTATTCGACACCTGAATATGAAAGTAGAGATCCATCGGTTAAAAGAATATGGTTTTTACCAACCAATCAGCATATCTATTTTTTTTATGATAGACATATTGAATTCTAACATGTCAGACATATAATAATAAATATTTAATCTTACGAACGAATGCGGCATGTACATTAGTGTCGTAATCCTCCTTAATAAGTAATTGCACCGCCAAAATATTATTCATTTTCAGAATAATACTACAAAATTTAATATGTCAAACGAGTTGAAGTCCACTGAAAGCACCTCAAAGCTTGGTCTAAAGCACATAACATCTATTAATCTTCTTGTTGAAGCTTCTCAAACAAGCACCATCCTCATCCTTAATAAGTCTGCTACAGCAAGTAAGGTTGATAGTCGCACGATAAATATTATCAGTGTTCGTGTGAATTTTAACTTTAAATTATGAGATTTTTATCATATTTGTGATAGAACAAGTGATAAAAATATCAAACTATTTATTTATTTATAATTACAAAAGTAACTAAAATTCTTAATGCACAAATGAAAAATATCACTTATTAAGTAAAATAAAAATTAATAACAAATATATTTCTTCTTCAATATTTAGTTAATAATAGAATCGAAAATTTTTATCACAAATGATCAAAGGAAGATTGAGAAATTGTTTAGTAGGACTAGATTGTTAATGCCTCTAATATCGATAAAGAAAGTAACATATCTAACTGATCAACTGATCGATTGGTTTACCAAGCTTACAAATTTTTCACTTGTTTAATTAGACTTTATCAACTTCTAATGATTTGAAACAGTTTTTCTATTCTAATTATTGTAGTATTGCTTGATTATGTTTAATTGGACACTAAACCCTTTTTACTTGAACTTTCTAAAAATAAAAGATAAATACTTTGTTCCACTCCTTGATGAGTTCACAATAATCCTTCAAGGGGGTAAACTCATTTTGTAAATAAATATGAATTTATAGATTAAATTTACAGTTTAATTATTATATTAAGATGAGAGTAGACAAATGTTTTTTTATAAATCTTATAATCATCATCAGCTTCGGCTTTTGATCATAACGAAAGAAATAACTAAACATACTGAGGACATATTCTCATACAAAAACCAGATCAAGAATGTTTTGAAACTAGCCAACGAAGTCCAAACAAGAATTTAAAGTGATACCTCAAGTAGTTATTTTGAGTGTGTTATTTATTTCAGTGATGATCTGAGCATGTCGAGACTAATCAGTACAGAAAGAAAATGATTAGGAAAACTCGCATCCTCTCCATTTTTTCTTCTTCTTCTGTTCTCTCTTTCCCTTCTATCCTTCTCTGCTGTATATTTTCAGTTCTTACTTCAAAGTTCTGAAACAACAGAATTTCTGGAGATAGCACATGATATGATATAACATGATCTTCCAAGAACAAACTCGAAAATGGAAATGAAAAATTCCTGGCAAGTACAAACTCTCAACAAATCCTCTTACATACATTTCAAGCATTTCAATTAAACATTCTTCAGGACATATTGATGAATTGCATGAAACATATTTCAAGATCAAATAGAATGAAAAGGCACAAGGGATACGAAGCTGTAGATATTTGACGAGATCATAATTACACAGCACAGAATTGCTGGAAGTAATTTAAAACATCAAGAATAAGAACCCAGAGATTAGTGTATGCTTCCATTCCCATGACAGTGAGCTGACCAAACTAATGCTGTTATTGAAATATTGTGTAAAATTTTTCAGAAAACAAAAATAAAAATTTTATAAGCATAAAACTTAAGATGCATGTAGAAACTGCTATCATTGTCAAGATTCCTCCTTGCTCAGGTTTCTAAATGCTCTTTCTGGATAGAGTTTCTGTTCTCGAGCTTTCTTAGCTGCAAGGGCTTCCTCATCTAGCACTTGTATCGGGGACCAGTTTGGCAACTTAAACCAGTCACCATCTTGGAAGTTCCTTAATACAGGTTTTAGCCTCAGAATTGCAAAATCTACGGCTGTACCCACAACAGCAAACATGACTGAGTACCGGTAGGCACCAAGTCGACCTCCTAAAAATGCCAAAGAAGAAGACAATTCAACTACAAGTCAGATGGGAAACTCAGCAAATGAAAATGAGGAGCAGATTGTGTAACAGTTGAGTATAAGATCTTTTTTATTATAACCACCTATTAGCAAATACCTAAATGGAGTTTTTGCATATCAACAGGGCAAAAAAATCTTAACACTAAAAATGGTCTTCAGATCAACAGGTTCTAATAGAAAATCGTGTAAGAGATAGATTTATGAAACTTAACCTTGAAGACGGCCTAGTATAGCACCAGTACCAAAGCCCCCAATTGCAGAATTTAGTAGATCATCATGCTCTGACTTTCGAGTTACTCGTACAAATTCCCGAGCCCCTGTCAAATATAAAAAATCATTACAACCCTAAACATATTAGTTGCTAGAAATATGGAGGATTAAACCAATTACAGAATCAATTATCAGTAGCATCTATCATGGTTAGTTTCTATGCCTAGCATTCTCCTTAAAAGAACCAGGCAAATGATGGAAAAGAGGCTCTGGATCGATGCTTGATTCTTGAATTTGAATAGCATTACAAACAGGCTAGTACATTTGTTATCTCATTTTGTTTCTTTAACCAAAAAAAAAAGTACCAGTGAAAGTGGATAATTCAACAAAAGTAAAGAAGTCAGGTTAACTATTCAATCAAATGATATTGAAAACGATTGCATCCCCTCAACTTTGTTAAGTCCCTAAATGAAATGGAGGATTCCTTCAAACAACAATGAGCTGGACACCATTTAAACACCAAGCATTTTTCCTATCTCCTTCCGGAACAAGTGGGCTATAAAACTGGAAGGTCATAATGATATATTACTTTATGTTGGTAAAGAAGCTCATGAAGGTTGAACAAACCACAACTAGTGGAAGACAGATCTTGTCTTTCAAGATAGGAAGAAGGATGTCTATGATTGCTGAAATAAATGTCAAGTACTTTAGGTAGAGTGATGAGAAGTAAATAGTTATGCAGCAATCAAAGCCTTTTTCATAAAATTATTTTTTATAAGAAACAAATATATAAAGATAACAAAGTAACTGAATGGAATAAAAAAAATAAACTTTCTGAATCAACATTCAAAAATTTAGAGAAGGAATAAGAAAAAGACGCTCATCTTTTTTCTAGTTTAAATTCGTTTATTGAGATTCTACTTTTTATGTTACAAAACAGATTAATTTTTTTTTTTTGAAATAATACAAAACAGATTGAATTAAAACAAAATAGCCAACACTGCTTATAAAGCAGTAAACATCCAAACACACTCTAGATACTCAACAAGGAGTTGGAAAAGCTTTTGTCAAAGCAATCAAAAGAAACATATAGCATATAGCAATAACCTGTTCAACCCTTCGCAAAATAGATTATTAGTGCAATCCAACCTCAGTAGAACATGTCAAAAAGGAAACATAAATCAATCAATAAAGAAGACAATAAATAGATTATCCGAGATAATTACAAACAGCACATGATCTACGAGCTACTATTGAACAAAAGAATGAAGAAATTACCGCAATAGCAACCAGTAACAATGGTGAAATTAGCAGCGTAAGTAGCAGAGATATTAGCAAGACCATGAGCTTTCCGGTACTTAGATATTAATCCAACGCCTCCACCAGCAATCCCTGTCCAACAAAACCAGCATCCGAACTCTTCGTCAACATCCAGAAAAGAATTCTTTATACCCCATATTTGGTCAAACATTGTATGAACAATCAAGTGGTAATATAATTATTTAGCTATATTGAGTATCTTCTCTATGAAAAAACCAAGACACAACCTAGAGCCCCAATATGTAATTTACTCATTTTGTTTCAGTTTCCAAACAAGTAGATAAAGCGGAAGATTATAACAAAAAATCAAATACAGGAGAGAGAGAGAGAGAGAGAGAGAGAGAGAGAGGAAGATGAATACCTGCAAGTAGAGTAGGGGTCAGAATACGCTCCTGCCAGTTCTCAGAGAACGACGGTGCTGGTCGTGGTTGCGGCGGTTGCGGAGATGGAGATGATGTGCCTTCTCCGTCTAGGGTTTTCCGATCGCTTGATCCCATTTTGGTTCTCGCTGATTCCACGCGGCCAAGATCGAGGCAGAATTTGAATCAAGATCAGCACGGTGACGAACAGAATGCCGGGTATACAGTTGTCGTGAAACACCGAGAGGCGAGAGGTTAGAGCTCCTTCGAGTGCTGTCACAAGATGACGTCAGTATGCTCCGAAAGATATAAAGTTGTTGTTATAATTAGATTTTAAACATTTTTGTCACAATTTAATTCTTAAAACTTATAAAGTTATTTTGATTTATGATGTTTTTAAACAATTATAAAAATCTGGATAAAATTTGAAATTTTTTTTGTTTTATCTATATTTTAATTTTAATAAAATTTAAAAATTATAACATGAAAAATTTAATCTTAATAAATAATTAACTTATTTTATTTAACAACATATCTGATAATAATATGAGTTAAAAAGTATATATATAATTATTATGATTTATTTTTTAATTCATAATGAAAATATTGTTATTCAAAGAATAGAAAAAATTATTATTTCTATAAAGAATTTTAGTAAAAAAATTATATTTAGGAAAATTATAAATTTGAAGATAAAATTAGAATTAAAAAAACTTGACTAAGTTAGAACATAATTATTTACCCTATAAAATTTTAAGCATTCTCCGAATAAATTTTAAATTAACATAAAAATTGATTTGCAAATAATATTTCTTTCTATAATAATATTTTTTTTGGTAACCTGATTTATTTGTAATTTAAAAAAGTTAAACTTATATAGAATTAAAACAGAAAATATCAAATTCTATAGATTTTTATGACAATGGGCATCAATTATTTTAAATTTACGTGAAATTTTATAATACTTTAAATATTTATTATTTTTTACATAATTTACACATTTTCTCAATTAAATCAATTTTATGAGTATATTACGAAATTAGCCTTACAAGAGAAAACAAGGCTTTGCCTCTTTTGGTTCTGGCCTCGTAAACAGAATGTCATGGCCGACAATATGGCAAAATGGGCTGCAGAAACTCATTTTTTAAGGGCCTCTTAGACTACGCTGATACTTTTTCACAACACGTTGGCAATTACATACTTTTCTAAAAATAATAATTTATTTCTATAAATTAAAATATTTTTAAAACTATTTATTAATTGAATATAACCTTTTGTTACTGTTACTTCTCTTTCAATTTTTTTTTTTTAATAAATAAACCAAACATAATTACTTTTCTTTTTTTTTTTTAATATTATGATCAAATGACTCATGGTTCATACATATTTGATATTTATTTTATATGTTAATTTATTATACCGAGATAAAGTAAATCAAAATGCAATTACAAACAAAGATCAAGATTTTGTTGTAATTTATTTAAAAAATATATTTAAAATAATTTGTAAATATAAATATAAATATATTTTTTTTATTTCTATATTCTTTTCAAAAAATTTATTATCAAAGCAGATAAATTAGTAAATGTTAATGTCCAAAAAATGAAGTATGTACAAATTATTCACTAGTGAATGGTCAATACTTTTCACTATTTTTTCTCAAAATGTAAACTCAGAGCCACATACTATGCACCTCTTGGTGCATACAACTGAGAAAAAAATATATATAAGATAGCAATCATCTGCAGAGAGAAATTATTAGATGAACCCAACACATAAACCAGAATAGTAAAGGTTAACTTTGAAAGGCCTCCAAAGAAGCTCGAAGTTGATGAGTCCAATAATTAGGTTCTTCCTTTATTGAGTTCAAACTAAAAAAGATATCGTTACTAAAAAGACTAAAGTTCTACCATGATTGCCCTAATAGGGGCCCGTGTAAATCGAAAATCGAAGGACTGTGTAGAAAAAAATTTGCAGGTCTAGTGGCAACAATTTAACTATTACTACCATCATTATTCAGCTTTGATAGGAAATAATAGGTCATTTAAGAGGTTGAGGATTCCGGTTCCATCTCTTCCGAAGCCGATGAGCCATCTACGCTGTTCTTACTGTCCCATTCGCCATTCTGCAATGGGTGCTCAGTCCTCTGCTGTGCTCCTGAACCAACCCTTCTCTTGTATTCTGCAATCAATGTCAAGAGCAAATTATGAAGGTTACTAAGAGTTTCTAATGCATCAAGTCTCTAATAGTTCAGTCTTTAAACCATTCAAAAAGATTAAAGGAAAATATACAAATAATCAATTTATAGATTCTTAGTCTAAAATCCTCTAAAGGCATTTGCCTTGGAGGCATGCTTGAACTTTTTGCTTATTAGTCTGAATTTAACATATTCTCAGGCAACACATTGAATGGAAATCCAGAGAGAAAGTTACTTTTGTTGGTGATTGCACGGCGAGTCATTGTCAAGAATTCATCCCAATTAAATTTCCTCAGTTCTTGCTTCTCCTCCTCGGAGAGCTCAAAATTTGGCTCTCTCCCGCACATGAAAGCAGCCCTGTGAAGATACCAAATGCATCAGAGTTTAAATATATATAATCAACCGACCAAGATCTCAAATTTGTACAAAGGTTATGATAACAAATTTTGTTGGATTTACCATCAGAATTATTTCAAGTCTCCTTTCCTACAAGTTTACGCTTATATTTCATGGAAGTGCCGCGTAGACCACTACTTCCATGCTTATAAAAGTGGACAACACAACAGAAGTGAACCCTCTGATTTTAGGAAATCCAAGAGCATTATGGAACAGCAGCAAGAAGTAAATTTTGTTTTTCTTTTCCATAAAACAGCTAAGGATCAAAAATCATTACTTTCATAAATTTATATACATATAATAAAATAAAGTTTATATACATATATATATATGTTAAGCTCAAGTTAAGCTCATGCACATATTTAATACGCGAATCTTATCACAAAATTAAACTTCACGTAAGTGGGTAATTTTCCAGCTTGGCTTCCCTCTTAACCTTACTCATTACTGCCATTTAATATTGTACATAATATTATAAAGGCCTTTATCTTTAAAATCAAACCTAAAAATTAGTAACAGCCAACTCTGAGTAGACAAGTTTTTTGGTCTTGATTGCAACCCAAAAGGGAAAAAGATGGTTATTAGCAAAAACAGTAATACTCATAAAAACAGTACAACATGAGCTAGGTCACCGTTAAGTTGTATTGGCATCCAGCAACAGCGAAAACTTCTAAATCCTATTTTATTAACATCAAGCACCAAAAGCCTATGAAATTATGTTCTATACAACAACTAGCCAACCCTAGTATCATTTGTAATACCAGCCTTTATTTGGATATTTCATAAGAGTATCAATGCTTTCACACAAAGTCAATGAAAGCATGGAAATTCTATAGAATACTCATTACTTAAATTCAGTTAGATTTTTGCAAGCTGCAACTAACAATTGCCATCATAAACAGGGTGAAGTTCAAACTACTACCTGTCATATAGGCGTGCAGCCTCTTCCTGGGAACCAACGGTACCCAAGTGAATTTGTTTTTTGTCAACCTTTATTGCCGCCTGCCATTTCATGTTCTTGAAATAGACACCTCTCATTAAACATGGTTCCTGATTCTGGACCTGCTTCCTTCTATGACGCTTTCTGCGTTTGATTGGTGGCCCTACAAGTGGATCAATCATACTGTAAGATTAGTCAAGATACCCTAAAAAATAATTATATAAGTTTTCCATTTCCTATCAACAAAATGCCTGCAATAGCATGACAAAGGTTCTAAAATAAGATAAGACTGTTTCCTTTTCCCTTTTTCTTATCAATAACCCATATCTCTTTTTATGTAAATTCCAGTAGTAGGTCCATATGAGATAATCTTTCCACCATATAAAAATAGAAATTAAAAAAAAAAAAAGAAAACAGTCAATACACAAAATCCTGCAATGGAAATTAATTTGAGCCTCTGGTTAATAAGAAGTTGATGTTTAACAAGTTACAGACCTGCAAAATTTTCATTTTCCTGATCTTTTGGTAGGCTGGAACCAGAAAATTTTGATGATCCAGGTCCTACCTTGGCAACAGTTGTCTGCAGACCATCATAAAATAGTAAACAACATGGAATAATGGATAGTATATGTAGAAACAAATGTTAGTTACTCGATGTCTGCTCCTAAGGTGAATACTTAAGAACTTTATATTATCTGTTGATCAGACTCCCAGTAAATCAATTTTTGGAAATCAGGAAATTATAATTATGCATATTGAATGCCATAAATATTCAACCAAACAATATAATATTGCTTAATATTTAGCCTTGACTATAATTTTTAAATTGATCTCTGGCTTTTACAAACCCAACCAAATCGCTCATTAGTCCAACCAAACTGCTCAAAACAAATCACCACTATTTGGTGGAAACCTCTGTTTCAAAAACCAAAAGACTTAAATCAAGTGTTGAATTAAGCTCGTAACTGGTTGCTCTTTGCAGCCTGCATGGTCTCTGATCTCTGCTGCACAACATGGAGGCCTCCTCATCAAATTTTTTAGCTTTTCTTAGTTATCTTCTGCTCTCTTGCACCAGAATCTTGGATGTGTTATAGTATGAAACACCCAGAAATAGTAACTATAAAATATATGTAGACCTTTCTAAGAATTCCATCTTACCTTATCTTTCTCGTAAATATGGCAATATTATATAAAGGGATTAACGCTAGTGCTTTATAGAGAGAGCCCTAGTTTTATGACAAGTTACATGTGACTTAATTTTGTAATATTCTTAGTTCCTAATCAGTCTTGTCTCTGATCATCATCAACTAAAGCCAAAAATGGGTAGGTTAGAGGAGAAAATGAGAGGCTAAAGAATTTTTTGGGAAAGTGGTTACCAATCAAGAAATGCATTTCTAAGGACTGGTAGTTATTAAGCTTGGTAACCACAAAAGGAAGTGAAGAAAAAACAGAGATTCAAATATCAGCAAATGGAACAGGAACACGAAATCTAAGGAAATAGAGGTCTAGACTTTATTAGGTTTTCATATTCAATAGAAACAGATCAAAAGAATTCAAGTGAAGAAAACAGCTTTGGAGACTTGAAGGAAGAGAAGTCAATTGAAAAATGGCCACTAAGCAAAATCAAATAGGCTAAGAGAAGCAGAGATGACAAACATTTGCTGCAGACCTGCCTGAAGAAAGCTAGAGTTTCAATCAGAGTAAGATTGATATCCCTACGTAGAACACATGTTTATCCAGATATATTTCCTCTACGCATAATTGGCACTCAACTTATATTAAGCATGTAGGACCACGATAAAGAACAAGCGGGTAAGATCCGTGAGTCTCTTGGATAACTCTGTAGCCATGTAATTTTTTCTTTGGTGACATGGTACTTAAGTGGTGACTTCTGCCAACTTTAACAAAATAATTAACAGAAGGACTATAGTGATCAGAACAAAAAAGTTAAAAGTCAAAGATCATTTTGAAAATCAATATAAAAATGAAAGACTAAATATGGAATTAATACAACAGAACAGACAAATTAACTACAGATAGTTGATCTGCCAAGTCCAAAGACAGTGCCATACCTTTTGGAGTTAGCAACCAATTCTCTATGCCTTCATTCCAGCCAATCAAGAATCCAAACAATTTTTTTACACTCAAAAAAGAAAAAGAAAAAGCCAAACAGAACTTTTTCAGCAAGAGTGGATGCCCCAGTCTACAATTGACAGGACAATCCATCTACGATAACTTAACAGAAGCATGGCACCTAGAATTTTGTATCCTTGCTGAATGAATAACTTCACCACCTTTGGTTTAAAGGTCGAGATAGATACAATTGCCCAAGTACAGTTATAGAAGCTCGTAAATAATTTCTAAAAGAGTGTTTGGCTCACTTTATAATGTATTAGCTTATAAACTCTTCAATTATGCATAAGCTAATAAAGCTTTCTCATAAATAAGTTGTTAAAATTTTAGATAATCGAGCTTATATATTAATTTATTTACATGACTAGCAAAAATAGTTTGCAAGCCATTAGTTCTATCGAAGGACATGAGGAATGTGATAGATTGTCCAGGGACAGTAAAACTGCTAATCATCATTTTAATCTCGTATTCGGTTAATATCAGCATTATTAACAGATTTTAGAAGATCTCTAAAATAAAAGCAAACACCAACAACTTTATAAATATGGTGTTGCAAGAGCTTATAAGCTATCCAAGTTATAAACTCTCTATTATTTATAAATATGTAATAAAATTTAAAATGCTTATAACTCATGTTGACCAAAAATTAAGTTCAGTCAAATACCCTCTAGATTTTTCTTGTTATTTAAAAATGAATGAAATTTCACCAATAAAATATCCTGTAGATACACAGACACATTACATTTTTATGTGCTTCCAAACATCTAGGCTTACATGGAAACCAATTAAACGAGTATAAAAGGATAAATGTAGCATAAATGTCAGAAGGTCCTCTTGTGGGCAAGGCAATGAAATTCCTCATCATAATATCCATCCTACATCTTCAGCCATTAGTTAAATTGAGGAGGATAGGGGTGTTTGGAATCTGGAAAAAATGGTAGATTTTCAGTTGAGTCCTATTACGGTCATTTAACTAGAACAGATCATGTATGGCTTATAAATTTCCCCATGAGGCAGATATGGAAAGCTAAAGTGCTACCAAGAGTTGTGTTTTTGCATGGGAAGCTTGCTAGGAGTGTATATTGACTATCGATAAATTACAAGCAAGAGGGCTCTTCATTCCCAACGGATGCTATATGTGTATGAAAGCAGAAGAATCGTGCGACCAGTCCTCTGGCTTTTGAGCTTTGGAATATTATATATGACCTTCTTGGTATCAACTGGGTATGTCAGGGACTGTTAGGGTGGAATTATGGGCTTCGGATGGTGTACAGTTAGATAGTAAATTGATTAAATTGATTCCACTGACCATTTTTTGGGTTCTTTGAAAATAGAGAAATTGTAAAACTTTTGAGGGTAAAGAAGTTGAATTGCATAGAATGAGAGATAGATAGATGCATTATTTTAGGTCTATTTTGCTAAAATATGACATTATTAGTGATGAGAATTTTAAAAATATCATTGACACACTAACTACTTTATAAAGCTTTTGTAATTGGTGGTACCCCTGTTTTTTGGTACCTTGTTAATATATATTCTTTACACTTTTTATTTCAAAAAAAAAATCATCCTACATCTTATGTATAGCATACACGTACTAGATATCATAATTGGAAAATAACAAGTAGGCATATAGCAGTATATAAATCTTAGATGGCATCCATTTTAGTGTGTTAAACTCCTATTTATTAACAAAGTGAGAGACATGACATAAGTATACTAAGGAAGATGTGCACTTCAATTTAAAGAAACAACCATGAATGGAAACTGCTCCTTTAGATCCCATATCATAGACAATAGAATAAAAACTATTTAGATAACCTCAGAGCAGACTTCCTAGATTTGTTAAATATAGAAGAAATGGGGATCAATTCTTACCTCCTCCTTCAGGTTGACATCCTCTAATGGCATGGGATGCACACTAACTGGATTGGCATTCTGGCTTGAATTTTCAAGAGCCAAGCCATTGTCAGAAGACTTGGGAAGTGGAGTTACGAAAGAATCTTTCCCTACAAAAGCCAAGTAAAAGAAAAGATAATGTAATTCAAGCAAAAAAAAAACGAAATGAACCCACTAAAATACATTCTAAATATTTTGACTTCAACAAATAATCCTAACAGGAGAAAGATTTGCACAAGATAAGAACATAACATAGTCATGCTACTGAATATAAGCAGAAAACACCTAATTAGAGCTAATTAGGCTGAGCAACAACTCAAATGTAGAAAAGAAAAACTTCACTAATGTTTACCGGAGCAAAGTCCCAAGAGCCTGCGCCTCCTTAAGCTCACCATAGTGAATTACGATCTTCCTATCACTGCATAATAGTCTTTTTAGTGGGCCTTAAGATCTAACACAGCACTCTCGGATCACAAAATATACAACAATTTTACAAGCAAGATGGAACTTCATATGGAACCAACTTGTAAGTCAAAATCACAAAAATAGTAATTGAAATTATCAAAATGACACTTCAAGTTATTGGAGAAACCATGTTACAAGTACAAAATCTAGAAGAACAAAGAGAAATCAAGTAAATACAGGAAAATACAGCAAAATATAAAATACCAGGCAGTGGATACTGCTTTTATTACTACACAGCAAAATAGAAAGAATAGGGAAAAATCAACAAAGGCAACAATTTAACTCTTCCAGCTAATCTGAATGAAGGCACAAACAAGCTTTGGAAGCCCTTTTAAGTTCAATGCAAGTATAAGCCTTAAAAGACCTCTGTTCAGATCATAAATTTTACAATGCATAAGCAACCATCCAATTAAATATCAAAAAGGCCAATGCTAGTGCAGATACTAGTTCAAATAGAGTTTTAATCATCAAAACTCCAAACAATATTGCAGCTTCTACGGTCCAGAAAACAACTATGTACAGACAGTTAGCAGAAAGACCAGCACTGGTTATCATCTTAACTACTTACCCAGTGAAATTCGGAGTCGATACTAAGAAGCCACATTCATAATCATGGCTGTCCCTCAACCCAAGCTAAGAAGCGAATATCTCAATCCTCACTCCACACCAGAAAAGCAATGACCAGCAAGTCAACTAATTAAAAATTGACCTCAAAATTAGGGTATAATTACTTCGGATTCAAAAAACACTTTACCAAACTAAGTCAAACGACACTGCATTGGATATTCAGCCATATGAGCCAGTCATGGACGGGATCGAGTGGAAATAAACTAAGTAGAAGATAACCCAAAGCTTTGCACCATATATTTTCACCATCCCATTTGTTTTCTTAAGCCATTGACTCAGTTTGAAATTTCAATCAATTATGGACACGGGAACCCCGGTAGATAAAAAGCTGCTTACTATCACGGTTTAATCTTTAAAAAAACAAAGAAAAAAGATAAATCCTTCATGATTAGCGTAAAGCAAGCACAAAAAGTCATGATTAGAGAGTAAAAAAGGTTGCCAAAGCACATTTTCGAAAAGAATTCCTTGTTTCTGTCCACAGAAGATAAGTCAACCCCACCATCTTACCACCTTTCATGGAGTCACAAACAGTAAACAAAAGGAACCAAGCCCAACCACCAAACAAACTGCAAATACCCCCTTTACCCAAAACCATAGCAATCAAGACAAACCCACATGAACAACAAGAAAAACAACAATCGTTTGAAGCAAAACAAGCACAAAACACTAAACCATTATACAAGAAAGCGAAAAAAAAACAGAGAAAAAGCCATGGCCAGCTTCTACCTTCCAAGGAAAATAGGAGAGAGCAAAGAAATCGAGTCTAAAATCTGGAGAAGAAAGGCAAAGGGATTAGGATTGTGCGGATGGGTAGGTGGTGAATATATGATGTTGTGGCTCAGCAATCTACCACCTTTTGTTTTTATTTCGGTCTTCTCGTTTTTGTTTTTGTTTCGGTCGTCCCGTTTTTATGAGGGTGGCGGTAGTTGCTAATGGTGTAGAGATAGAGAGAGACAGAAAGAGGAAAAAAAAAACTCCATACGCGTGGTAATCGGTCTAATATCTTATTGGACCGGATTAGTGTGGATTAACGAACCGGTATCGTGTTCGGTCCAGCTCTCTCTCGAGCTGAATAAACACGCCGGTCGGGATCCCGATACAAAAAAACGCAGACCCCCAAGGTTTGAGAAATATGTTGAGAGAGGATAAGGCTGATTTACTGAAAGAGGAGCTGGTGTGAAGTCTCGCGAGGTCAAAAAAAAGAAGGAAAGAGGAGGCTACTTACCACTTCAGTAAAAATCTCTAAAAACGTTGAGAAGAGAAGAAGGAAAGAGCGGCTTGCGGTGGCGCCGGCTTACACAAAACGAAGGCGTAGTTGGCATTCCATGTGATCGTGCGTGTCGTCGGGTCAGCCGGGCGTCGGGTGATTCACGCACAGTGCAGGGAGAGAGGAGACATGAAAACTAGAAAGACAAAAATGATTTTATTTTTATTTTTTAATAAAATTTATTTTTTGGATCGTGTTTTTTGGCTGAAGAGAAAGGTTCCGACTTATGGGTTCGGTCGGACTGGACCGTATCGGAAAATGTTTATACATATTACAGACCCGAGACTCGATCCGGTTTACACCGGGTTAGTTTTAATAGGGGATTCAGATAGATTTCCGGCTTTTAAGACCTAATCAAAAAATCTCGTAAACGCAAAATAGAACAAATAAAAGAGTGAGATAATGGTTGAATAACAAGAAAAGGCAAAATAATAACAACTAAGTGATTTAGTTCTTACGATTTTTTTTATGTTTACTTGAGAGTGATATTACCATTTTATTTATTTATTATGAATTATTAATAATTAATTTATAATATTTAAATAAATTATATTAATAATTTAATTTATTAATGTGTCGGTAGTATTATAGTTATTAAATTTTAATAAAATTAATATATTTTTTTATTAATAAATATTTTAAAGTAATCATATTTATTTATTATATAATTTTTTATTTAAATAAATATAAAAATAATTTTTGAAAAAAAATAAGAGATGTCGAAATTCAAAAAATAATATTAAAAAAAAAAAGGAGAGAGAGATGGGGAACCAATGCTGCTGATTTGTACTTCGTCTTTTCCTTTTTGCATTTCCGATTTTGCCCACCCATATCCTTCTTACCATTTTTACCATTTAAGCTTATTATTCTTGCATTATTTTATTATCTCCTCCTTCTCATATCAAAATACTTCAAAATTAAGCTTCTTTCAATTATATTTGAACTCAAAAACTTGTTCTTGCAAAATAAAGTAGTTTCCAATCCACATGTTTTACTTTGTCGTTATTTTAGTTATAGTTTAAGATACCAATTCTAATTTCAACTATTATCTAATGCAACATCAATATGTATTATGATATATTTTTAAATTTTTTATTTTTTTAAATAAAGTAATAATTTTTTAGAAAAAAAAAAATCAACTTTATATCATTGATATAAATAATGTCTAATTCATTTCAGTTGAAAATCATTCACTCCAATAGAAAATACGAATGTATTCATTTTGACAAAACTATGCGGATATAGTTTTAATTTACTATTCATTGTCATATTACTCGTACACAATTTGATTATAAAGAAGTTTAGAATAAACTAATTTTTTTATTTGACACTTAAGTTATAATATTTTGAACTCTCACTCTTTTAATAAATAAAAAACTATAAAACTAACTAATCTTAATTTATTTAGCTGGAACAAAATAATATTTATATAAGATAAAAATTGTCGGACTTACATAAGTCATAGAGCTTTTTATAAAGGCATAACTTGTAAAGGCACAAAATTTAATTGAATAAAAATATTAAATTAATGAAATATCAGCGAAACCAATTGAGAATTTTAGGGTTACATTGTAACGGCCCCGGAAATTTAAAATGGAATGTATATTAAAATTATCAAATGCGGAAGCGAAGTCAAAATTCGATTAATATCTCTTACACTAAAACCAAAAACGTGCTCAAAATATAAAAGATCAAACTAACTAAAAGAGAAATTCGAAAGTAAAGCTATAAATATGACTTTGGAGTCTTTAGGCGTCCCCTATGTCGTCTTCTTGTGGAACGAGCTCGGGAACAATGTCTTCCTGATCTGAAATGATTAAATAAGGAATGAGCTACACTAGCCCAATAAGGACATCACGATATCTCACTGTCACGTAGGTAAAGGTGGGTAGAAAACACGAAAAGACCAATGGAGCATAATTTACAATAAACTCATTTCTCAGTAATAAAACCTTTTACCATTCACTTACCTCGGTGAAATTCATAAAACAATATACGAAAGCAATAACATTATCATCATCATGAAATCATATAAACTGTGTAACATAATACTTATCACGCCCTTGCAATTCAATTATTTCACAATTACTTTTCCTCATTCACCAGCCTACTAGTATCCATGGGGATCCATAGGGGTCCCGCTACCCGTTACCCTTAATACTTGTAATCAGATTTCAGGGCCGTCCCCATACCCCGTCCGGTATGGGCGCCAAAACTGTAAACCTCAATACCCCGTCCGGTATGAGGGTGAAACGAGCCGTCCCCATACCCCGTCCGGTATGGGCGCCAAAACACATAAGATCTCCACACCCCGTCCGGTATGAGAGACCACAATCCCGGTAGGGTCCCCTACGGACCCGGTCCGTCCACCATCTCCCAGCATATCTAGTCAGGCTGACCCCATTACACAATTATCAATTTATACAATCTTCCATTCTTCTTTCCCTCAATCAGCATCGTCAATTCGCATTTAGATAAGCAAACAGTAATTCATGCCAACAGACAACATACAGTATCGGTATTTCAGTCATTCAACCAATAATCAATAAAACAGTAAAATATGCACACGAAACTATAAAATGAAAACATCAAACCTCATACTGCATTTAATACTGAAAATTAGATCAAACAATAACAGACCAACATTGTATCAGACTCGGGCTCCATTGGCAACCTCAATTAATTATACATCTATAAAGTCTCAAAATACTGTTTAATTATTTATTAAGCTTTAATACCGTGATAGAAAATAGGGTGAGGGGTCCTTACTCGTTTCGGGGTCCGAACACGGCTTCACAGTGCGCCTACAGGCTGTCCCTAATTTCCCTGAATTTTTCTCGGGGAACTGAAACGCACTACTGGTACCTGCACGTGTTCCAAAAAAATCCCAAATTAGGCCCAGGGCCCCTTTCGGCCCAAATCGCAACTCTGGCACGGCAACTCCGCCGTGCTCCGGTGACGGCGCCGCCGCTTGCGGCGGCGGTTTGCCTCGGGTTGGCTGTTTTCGGCCGAATTCGGCCACACTCGCATTGGTTCCTGTGATAAAACAACCCTACGGCCCTCGGGGGGCCGAAAATTTACGGAAAACCGAAGCTTACCGGCGACGGTGCTCTCGGGTGCGGCGGCTCTCCGATGAAGTTCGTGTTTTGGTGATTCGGCTCCAATCAACCTGTAGAGAAAAGAATGGTGATCACGGTGATATAAAAATTGCATTAAACGGAGGCCGGGAAGGGCCTCATCGGAGGCAAAAACCGAGAAGGGACGCGGTGGCGCCGCCGGCTTTCGGCCGTGTTTTTCGGCCGTTTGGCCGAGATTTTGGCTCCGATTTGGCCACTGGGGAAATCAGCGTGGAAAAACGAGTCGGAGATATGAAATTTACCTCGATCGGCGGTCGGAAATCCCTCCGGTGCGGCGGCGGGTGGCGGCGGCCGGCTTCTGGTTCGTCTTCTCCGGCGAGCGGCAGGCGGCTAGGGTTTGTGGTCTGGTGTGGGGGTTCTATTTATAACCCTTTGCCCTTTTGATCTCAGCCGTCCATTTTATTTTAATCTGGGCCGTCCGTTTTTGATTAAATCTGGGCCGTCCGATCGCACGCTTGATCTGGGCCGTCCGATTGCGCCTACACAGATCGCCAACGTGGCCCGTTTCGGAACGACGTGGTCTTGCCACGTGGCAGGTCCCGGTTGGCCGGGACTGCTGACCGGGCCTGCTGACGTGGCTTTTTTTTTTCGTCCCCTTTTCCGGGCGCTACATACATTCATTACGCAGTTAAATCAGAATGCCCAATAAAAATACGGGAATGTCCTTCAAATGATATTAAAATAACATAAATATAAATGCAACTAGAAAAGTATAGAGTCGACCTCCATCTCGCAACTCTGAAGAAAAACGAGAGGCAACCTTAGTTGCTAACTTTCTTACTGTTTAGGATCCGAATCTTGGTCATCTTGATCTGAAATGGCTAAATAAGTGAATGAGCTACACTAGTCCAGTACGAATATCAACACTTAACAACTGATACGCAAAACTAAATGTTGATAAAAGTCACAAAATAACCAATAGAGCCATTTTTTCTTTTTAATTAAATTCATTTTGTAACAGCCCCGAAAATTCAAAAGGAAATATATATAATAATTTGAGTGCGGAAGTAAAATAAAATATTATGGTTAATATCTCTTACACAATAACTTAAAAGTATTAAACAATGTTACGAAATAAGTTCTCTAAAAGAAATACGAGAATTAAGAAAAATAAAAAAAATTATAAGATATCTAACATCTACTCGTCGTCTTCTTGTGGATCAGGCTCGGGAACCAGGTCCTCCTGATCTGAAATGGTTAAATAATGAATGAGCTACACTACTCCAGTAAGGACATCACACTAATCACCGTCACAGAAGTAGAGGTTGGTAGAAATCATAAAAATAACCAATGGAGCAGTAGATTTAAACAAATTCATTTAATCAGTAATCAAACCATTTACCGTCCACTTACCGTAGTGAGATTTTATAAAAACAACCTATGAAAACAATAACATTATAAATATCATGAATTCATATATAATATGTAACATAGCACATATAATACTTTTATATTCAAATCATCAAACAAAAATTGCCCCTTTTTATCAGCCTACTAATATCCATGGGGATCCATAGGGGTCTCCGCTACACATGAACCATTCCCCTTAACAAACTTAATTCCAGGGTCGTTCCCATAACTCGTCCAGGATGAGCGCCAAAATAATAAACCTCAATATCCTGTCCGGTATGAGGGTGAAGCAGGCCGTCTCTATACCCCATCTGGTATGAGTGTCAAGACAATAAAGTCTCCATACCCCGTCCGGTATGGGACAACGTTCACGGTAGGGTTTCTTATGAATCCGGTTCGTCCACCATCTCCCAGGATATCTAGTGAGGCTGTCATCTTATCCATTTATCAAATCACACCCCTTTCCTATTTTTCCTTAGTCTTCGTTACCAACTCAAACATGAATACATAAACAAGTAATGTGCATCAAATAAAGCAAGCATATCTTAGATTCCCAAAATCAAACAGTAGTGAAGTAAACCGTGATTCATGCATTCAAAATCACAGAATAAATAAACCAAATACCATAATGCATTTAAAGTGTAAAATAAATCAAACAGGAATTAACAGAGAAATATGTCCAGTTCGGACTCCATTAGCAACCGTAATTAATTATGCATATCTATTTAATTTGTACAAAATACGGTATTATCATTTATTCAAACTTCAATTCTATGATAGAAAATAGGGTGAGGGGTCTTTATCTGATTTGACGCCAAAAACTAGATTTTCACTGCGCCTACGGGCAGTCCTAGGGTTCCTTGAATTTTTTTTTCAAGAACTGAAATGCGCTTACGGTACCTATACATGTCCCAAATAACCCAAAAATCATACCTAGGGCCTACTCGGCCAATTTCAAAATTCTGGCACGGCGGCTCCGCCGTGCTTCGGCGATGGCGCAGCCACGAGCGACGGTGATCTGTCTCGGGTTGGCTATTTTCGGCCGTTTTCGGGTGAATTCAGTCAAATTTGCATAGGTTCCTATGAGAAAACACACTTAAGGCCCTCGGTGGGCCAAAAAAATACAGAAAACCAAAACTTATTGGCAGTGAGGCTCTCCAGTGCGGCGGCTCCTCCGGCTCACATCGCGGTTGGGTGTTTTGCTCCAATCAACCTGTAGAGGAGAAAATGGTGATCACAAAAGTGGAAAAATCACGTCGAATGGGAATCAGGAAGGGCCTCATCGGAGGCAAAAACTGAGACACCCCGCAGCGGCACCGCTGGGATTTGACGGTATTTTTCGGTCAATTGGTCGGTACTTTCGCTCCATTTTGGCCATAGTTGAGTTTAAAATCAAATTCTGAGCAAATGGTAGAATTTTTACCTCGTTTGGCGGCTGAAAATTGCTCCGATACGGCGACGGGTGGCGGTGATCGGCTCCCCGGCGGCTGGGCTGTCTTCTCCGACGAGGGGCTCTAACGGCTAGAGTTAGGGTTTGGGTGCGGATGAGATTATTTATAACCATTTATTTTTGATCTGAGTCGTCCATCGTATCATAATTAAATAGGAAATGAATCTGGACCGTTCATCGCGATTCAATCTGGGCCATCCGTGCGCGATTCAATCTGAGTCGTCCGTGCGCGATTCAATCTGGGTCGTCCGTGCGCGATGCAATCTGGGTCATCCGTGCGCGCGCACGCGCATCGCCCATGTGGCTCCCTTCCGCGCGGCCTCTCCGTCAGCGTCTCTACCACCTAGCGCATCCTGGTTGGCCGGGGCTGCTGACCGGGTAGTTGACGTAGCACAATTTTTTTAAATTGCGTTTTAACCTCCGGTTTTTTATTTTTCTTTCAAAAATACCCCCATAGCCCAAATTTTCATCCATTTTTCCTAAAATTATTTTCAATTAAATTTCTAAATAATTTTTACCATTATTATTATTATTTCTATTAAAATAAATTAAACTAAATTAAATTCAATATATTGTTACATAAATAATAATTATATTCATATAACAATTACAATAATAAAAAATAAAATAAAAAGAAAGGGTTGGGGTGTTACACATTTAGTCTTCAAAACGTAGTTCATACTCCTTTTAAACTCTTAAATATAACTTGTGAATGCAATAATTAAAATAGCAATTCATTAGACATTCTATGAAATAAAGATAATCAAACTTTATATTTTTACTTACTTAATGGTATCTTTGGGGCTCCATAGGGGTTCTCCCTACATGTGGACTCAATATCTAATATATTAAATAATCGGTTGTCCCCATACTCGGTCCGGTAATGAGTTTCAAACGTACCACCGCCTTAATATCTCGTCCGGTATGAGGGTAAATAAATACTTTACAACTCCTTCTAGTATGGCACTTCTCAGTCCCGTTCGACTGAGATAATGTCCACGATAGAGTTTGCCCTATGTACTGGGTCCGTATACCATTTTTCATGATACCCGATAAGCCTTCCACATACATATTCTCATTTTTAACTAATCCTCAATTACATATAAAAACCTTGTTTCATAATTTTAGGACATTATAACAACAATTAAATGACAACATAATTTGGTATTTTAATCAATAGAAAACGTTGTCAGAGCATTTATTTCAAATCGATCAACAGATAAAGACAAAACAATTAAGTAAGCTAATGAATGAGAAGACAATTAAAATCAAAAAAATTAAAACATACGATGTAACAGTAAGCAATTTAAGCAACATAGAAACAAATAAGCAGCACAAATAAACTATACATTGACCAATTACCGACTCCATCGGTGACTTATATTTTGTTAATAAAAGGTTGTCAATATTAAAAAAACTTACGTTTATTATTATTTAAACTTTAATCAACCGTAACAGGAGAAAGGGTGAGGGATTCTTATCCCAAGTTGTGTTTGAAACACTGCCTTCTTCACTGTACTTCCTGATCATTTCTGGATTTTTTGAGTTTTTTTTTGTAAAAACTGAAAATACGCGTTATATATCCCAAAAGGGCAAAAAAAGTAAGGATTTTAGAATTTTCTGACCAGTTTAGGGTTCTAGCACGACAGTGCTATTGTGTTCTGACGATAGCTCTACCGCCTACAGCAGTGTCTCCTCTCGGTTTGGCTGGTTTCGGCCAGTCTTGTGCAAAAACTTACAAAATTCGAGATTATATGGCCTCTGTTGATCGAAAAAATGAGAAAATCGAAGCTTACCAGCGAGGTAGTTTTCTGGTGCAAAAGCTCTGTCGTTCCTCCCTCACGGCTGGGGGTTTCCTTTGGTCGTCCTACACAAGAAAAGAGTTAGGAATTCAATGGTCAAAAAATAAAACGAAACAAGAAGGGAAATCGGGCTCACCGGAGGTGTTTTAGGTCGCAGGTGCAGTGGCTTGGTCGAGCTTTGCCTTTGATTTTCGGCTTCCCTTTTGCTTTTTCGACACCGATATGGGCGTGGGAAGGCTTAGGATTGAATTTTGAAAAGAAATGAGAAAAAACCTCACCTCTCCGACGTTGGCGGCGGCTCTGGTGCAGCGGCAACAGTGGTTAGCTTTTCTTTCGGCTGCCCTTTTTATTCTTATCCGGCAGGATCAGTTGAGGCTAGGGTTAGGGTTTTTGGGAAGAGAAGTTTAAATACTCTTTTTCATTAAATCTGGATTGTTCGTTCGAGGCGACGTGACCCTTTCAAGCCATCAAATCAGTCTTATCTGGAGAATGAATCTAGACCGTATGATCAGATGCAATCAGGGTCGTTCAATCGCATATGAAGAAGAAACAGATCTGGACTGTCCATGTGCGCAGGAGTAGATCTAGGTCGTCGGATCTCTTGGCACGTGGATCATTTGCGTGGATGCGTGTCTGCCATGCGGCACATGGTGATTGGTCGCACTGTTGATATGGTGGTCTTACGTGGCTCATTTTTCATTATTTGCATTGTTACCCTGGTCTTCCAATTTTTTTTTTCAAATAAATCATTTCTTATTTTCAGTTTGGCCCTGATTTTTAAAAATTATTTTTAAATCACATAAAACATAATTTTCTTCAAAATTTCAATTAAAAATTAAAAATTAAATTTCTCTAATTTATTTATTATTATAATTTGATTATGTCAGGTCTAAATTTCATACCCGGGTGTTATAACTATCCCTTTTAAGAAAATTTAGTTCTTCAAATTTGCCGTTCTCTCACTATTCAAACAATGAAGGATATTGAGCCCTGAAATCTAATTCCAGCTCTCAAGTGGCCTCGTCTTGTAAGTGATTCTGTAATAAGACCTTGATGAAGGAAATTTATCTGTTACGAACCACTGTGCTCTTCCGATCTAAAATATAAATCGGTGACTCATAAGACAAGACATGTGAGGGGTTCAGATTGTACTTATATAGCATAGACACATGTCATTATGAACTCTAGATAATTCTGGAGGTAGTATTATAGGTCAATCAATTTTTTATCACCCACCTCTTCCCAACAGATCAGCGATCTACAGGGTCGACCATACAATGCTTTATACGAGGTCATGTCAATACTTGTTTGATAACAGTTATTATAGGCGAACTCTATCATGGGTAGGTAGTCATCAAAATGCCCTCCGAAATTTAGAACACAAGCCCTCAACATATCCTATTGTGTACGAATGGTTCATTCTAATTTTCCATCTGTTTGATGGTCGAATGTTGTGCTAAGAGACAGTTTTGTCCCCGTTGCTTGCTAAAAACTTGTCTAAAATTGAGATGTGAACCTAGGGTCTCTGTTTGATACCACTGTCACTGGAACTCCATGTAGTCTGATTATCTTTCAAATATAGATTCTAGCTAGCTTGTCCAAGATGTCGGTCATTTTGATGACCAGGAAATGAGATAACTTAGTGAGTCGGTCAATAACTACCTAGATTACATTATGCCCCGAGCGTGCCCTAGGCAATCCTATTATAAAATTTATGGTGATATATTCCTACTTCCACTCCGAATTGGTAGTGGCTGAGGTAGCCTGTCTAAGCATTGATACTCTATCTTAACTTGTTGACATACAAGGCACTTAGAGACGAAATCAGCAATTTTTTTTTCATCCCGTTCAACTAGAATCAGGGTCGCATGCTTTAGTACATCTTAGTACTTTCGGAATGCATGGTGAACCTTAAACTGTGAGCCTCTATCATGATATTCTTTTTGAGTTCATTATCATTTGGAACACATACCATTTTCTAGAATCTGAGTAACTCCATGTAGCCTGATGCTCTACTTTGTATCCTTTCTAAGAGTCGTTAGAGTGGGATCAGTTAGTTAAGCTTTTTTTATTCTCTGAACCAATTTGGGTTTAACTGTTAGATGGGTCAAACTTGTGGCCATTTTCAAATCTTGGAGTTGTATCTGTTGCGCAGCCTTTATTGTCTCGTATTCAAAAACCATTATGTGAACCAAAATACCTGTATTCTTCCTATTGAGAGTGTCGGCTACCACATTACTCTTGCTCGGGTGATATAAGATCTTACAATCGAAGTCCTTGAGGAGATATATCCAACGCCTCTGATGCATGTTGAGATCATTCTAGGTGAATATATGTTTTAAACTCTTATGGTCTATATAAATTTCAAATGTCTCCCCATACAAGTAATGGCACCAGATCTTCAAGACGTAGATAATTGCAATAAGTTCTAAGTCATTAGTGGGATAATTCTTTTCATGAGTTTTCAACTCTTTGGAATCATAAACTATGACATTTTCATGCTGCATCAGAACAAATCACTGTATACTGTATATCCACCTCTCCCACTCAGCAGGGCCAAAACTGGCGCGGTAATCAATTGTTTCTTGAGTTCTGTAAAGCTTCTTTCAGATTCATTATTCCACTCAAACTTGATGTCTTTCTTTGTAAGTCGGGTCAAGGGGGCGGCTATACTTGAAAATATTTTTACAAACCTACAGTAATAACTTGTCATACCCAAAAAAATTTGAGCTTCTTTAACTAAAGTCAACTGCTTCCAATGCATCGCTGCATCAATCTTCTTGAGATTCACTAACACCCCATTCTTTGATATTATGTGCTTTAGGAAGGAAGTCTGTTCGAGGTAAAACCCATACTTACTCAGTTTTGTATATAATTTCTTTTCCATGAGAACCTGTAAGACTTTAATCAGATGCTGAGCGTGTTCCTCTCTACTTTTTGAATAGACCAAGATATTATCAATAAATACTATGACTAATTGATCTAAGAACGACCTAAAGACCCTGTTCATCAAGTCCATAAAGATGGCAGATGCATTGGTTAACCCGAATGACATTATCAGGAACTCATAATGCTCATACCAGGTTTTAAAGGTCGTCTTGGGGATGTCTTCTACCTTGATCTTTATCTGATGGTAACTCGAATGCAAGTCAATCTTGGAGAAATCCTGAACACCCTGTAACTGATCAAAAATATCATCAATACTGAGGAGGTGGTACTTGTTCTTGATTGTGACTCTATTCTATTTCATGTAGTTAATACACAACCTCAAATATCCATCACTTTTCTTTGGGAACATGACTCCAGCACCCCAGGAAGATATATTATATCGGATGAACTCATTATCCTACAATTCTTTGATCTATTTCTTCAATTCTTTTATCTTAACACAATTTATTCGGTAAAGGACAATCGAGATAAGCTGGGTGTCAGACTAAAGATCTATGATAAATTTAACTTATCTATCTACCGGTAGTCCTGGTAGTTCAGGGAATACATCTAGAAAATCTCATACCACAAGAATCTCTTGAATGTAAATTTCTTCCTTATGCTTGCATAATGTACAAAAGAATAGTTGAATTAAGGCATCTGATAAACAATGTAGTTACTATGAGAGAATAATATTTAAAAGTTTTATTAATTTGTGAAAGACTCTTTGTTAGATATGTTGAATACAAATTTTTTATAAAAATAATCTAGGGTGGCATGATACGCCGCTAACCAGTTTATTTCTAGAATTATATCAAAATTCTCTTTGTCTAGTGCTATCAGATCTATACTCAAATTTTTACCTACTATTTCTATGATACAAGCTTTATAGATGACATTTTATAATAGTGTCTCATCCACATGTGTATACACAAATAATACAAAATCAAGATTTTCAGGTAACATATTTAAATTTGTTGTAAAAGCATGTGAAATAAAAGAATGTGAAGCACCAGTATCAATTAAAATATATGCAAGGTGGTTACAAATAATGTACGTACCATGTATTACGTCTGGATTTGCTTTAGCATCCTACTGGGTGAGGGTATAGACCCTGCCCTGAACTAGAGATCTGGCCTGATTATAATTCTGCGGGTACTCTCTTGCATAGTACTGGGCACTTCCGCATATGCAGCAGGTGTTGTTGAGGCGATAGTAACGTTGGTCCCCATGATCCTTACCATAGTACTGGCAAGTCCTGCTGCATTCTGTTGCTGGAGCCTGATGAGGTGCTTGAGTCATGGGACTAGATCTCTTGTTCTACTGATTCGGTGTAGTAGGTGTTGGCTTGTGATGTAAAACCGAGGCCCTAGGGTTACTCATTGCTGGAGGAAATATGCAGATATTCCTTTCTATTAGCTGTGTCTTGGCCAAAACTGCTAAGTAGGTACTGAGCTCGAATATATACAGTTGTTATCTAATCTTAAGATGAAGACCTCACTCAAACTTCCTTATATTTCTGCCTTCATCTATCGTGCTCTCAGGAGAGTATCGATCCAACTCCATAAATTTTTGGCCATACTTAAGTACTGTTATATCCTCCTAGACCATGTGTGCAAACTCTATCTCTTTCTAATGACAAAGGTGTTTTGAGAGGTACTTTGCATTGAAACCTGTTAGAAACTGTTCCCAGATGACTATGATGGGTAGGGTGGTCTACTTCAGTTGCCACCAACGTCTTGCCTCACCCACGAGCATGTAAGTGGCAAGTATGACATTCTGTTTGGAAACCACCCCAAGAGTTACGAAGACCTTCTCTATTTCTGCTAACCAGTACTTAGCTTCATCAAAGTGGATACCCCTACAAAAGTATATGGGTTAAGTCTTTTGTACCTCTCAATGTAGCATGGGTCCATCACGGGTGGAGTTAGATCCTATTGAATAAGAACTGGATTATGCTGGGGAAGGACTGAGTAACCCTGTGACGGTACTTGGTTGTATAGTGGGGACACCGAATTGTATTGTGACGGTGTCGAATGATACAGTGGAGGAGCAAAGTTATACCGAAGTGGCACTGTATCCTCTAGTTATGGTAGTGGAGGAGGATCAGACAGCTCCTCATCTCTTCCCTGGCCTACTGGGCAGAGATGGAGTCTCTTCAGCACCTTGAAGAGCCGATTAACATTCTCTCAAAGTGACCCATCCCGGGCTACTTTATTCAGTGGAGGCATTCCTCTCCTCATGTTTTTGTACCTACATTTCACAACGAAGGGTTGAGAGTTGGGTTATATTGAATGATTCTAACTTTTTGTGCAATGAATGGTTTCAAGGAACACGACTCTAATACCAACTGTAAAGGCACAAAATTTAATTGAATGAAAATATTGAATTAAAGAAATATAAGTCGAAGCAATTGAGAATTTTAGGGTTACATTCCCTACATAGTTAAATCAAAATGCTCAATAGGGTAACAAGAATGCCCCTTAAAGGAGATTAAAATAATAAAAATAGAAATACAACTAGAAAACTATAGGGTCGACCTCCGCAACACAACTTTGATGGAAAACATAAAGTAAATTTTGGTTGCTAACTTTATTACTGTTTAGGATCCGGATCTTGGTTGTCCTGATTTAAAATGGTTAAATAAGGAGAATGAGCTACACTAGGCCCGTAAGAATATCAACACTTAAACAACCGATACAGAAAATTAAAAGTTAGTAAAAATTACAAAACAATCAATAGAGTCATTTTTTCTTTTTTGGTAAATTCATTTAATCTTCAAAACATAATTCATACTCACATTTTAAGCTATCAAATATAACTTGTGAATGAAATAATCAAGATAACAATTCATTAGACATTTTAAAAAACAACAATAATCAAACTTTACCTTTTCACTTACTTATCGGTATCTCTGTCCATAGATGTTTTTCCTATACGTGGACTTAATATTCAATCTATTAAATAACCAGTCGGCCTCATACTCCGTCCGGTAATGGGTGTCAAATGTACCATTACCTTAATACCTCGTCTAGTATGAGGGTGAACAAATACTTCCCAACTCTTTTCAGTATGGGACTTCTCAGCCTCGTTCGACTGAGGTAATATCCACGGTAAAGTTTGTCCTATATACCGAGTCTGTACATCATTTCCATGACACTCGGTAAGCCTTCCACATACATATCCTCGTTATCAACTAATCATCAATTACATACAAAAATATTGTTTCATAATTTTAGGATACTATAACGATAATTAAACGACAATATAATTTGGTACTTTAATTACTGAGAAAATGTTCTCAGAGCATTTATTACAAATCAATCAACATATAAGGATAAAATAGTTAAGTAAGCTAATGAACAAGAAGACAATTAAAATCAATAAATTAAAGCATATAATGCAACAATAAGCAATTTAGGCAATATAGAAACAAATAAGTAGCACAAATAAACTATACACTGACTAGTTACCGGCTTCATTGATTACTTATATTTCGTTAATAAAAGATTACCAAGATTCACAAATTTTACTGTTTATTATTATTTAAATTTTAATCAACTTTAATGGGAGAAAGGGTGAGGGATTCTTATCCTGGGTCGGTTTTCGAAACACTGCCTTTTTTACTGCACTTCCCAACGTTTTCCAGATTTCTTGGGTTTTTTCTGCAAAAATTGAAAACACGCGTCACATATCTCGAAATATCAAAAAAGGGCCAAAAATAAGTGTTTTATAAATTTTCAACCGTTTTAGGGTTCAGGCACGGCGCCGCCACCGTGTTTCGGCGCTTACGGCTGTGTCTGCCCTCAATTTGGTCAATTTCGACCGGTCCTATTCGAAAACCTGCAAAATTCGAGGTTAGGTGGCCTCTGTTGGCCAGAAAAATGAGCAAAATTGAAGCTTACCGGCGAGGTAGTTTTTTAGCGCGGTGGCTCCGTCGTTTTCCTCCCTCGCGACCGGGAGTTTTCTTCGTTCATCCGGTACCAAAAAAGAGTTAGGAATTCAATGGTCAAAAAATAAAAGGAAACGGGAAGGAGAATTGGGCTCACCATAGGGGTTTTAGGTCGCGGGTGTGGCGATTCAGCTGAGTTCCACCCTCAGTTTCTGGCTTCCTTTTTGGTTTTTCGGCACCGATATTAGTGTGGGAAGGGTTAAGATTGAATTTCGAAGTGAAAGGAAATAAAACTCACATCCCCGGCATCGACGGCAGCTCCGGTGCGACGGTGACAATGATTGATTTTTCTTCCGACCACTCTTCTTCTTCTTCTCTGGTGGGATCAGTTGCGGCTAGGGCTAGGGTTTCTATGAATATGAGTTTAAATACTCATCTTCAGTAAATCCATACCGTTCGTTCGAGGTGACTTGACCCTTTTCTAACTGTTGGATTAATCTTATCTGGAAAATAAATATGGACCGCATGATCGGATGCAATCAGTATCGTTCGATCGCACTTGAAGAGAAAATAGATCTGGACCGCCCGTGTGCGCGGGAGTAGATTTGGATCGTCGGATCCATTGGCACACGGATTGCCCGCGTGGATGCATATCTGTGTGTCTGCCACGCAACACACGGTGATTGGTCGCGCTGTTTACGTGGCGGTCCTACATGACCCATTTTTCATTATTTGTACTTTTACTCCGGTTTTCTAATTTTTTTTCCAAATAGGTAATTTTTTATTTTCAGTTTGCCCATAACTTTTGAAAATCGTTTTTAAATACACTCAAAACATAATTTTTTTCAAAATTTCAAATAAAAATTAAAAATTAAATTTCTCTAAATTATTTATTATTATAATTTGATTATCCTGAACCTAAATTTCGGGTTCAAATGTTACATAATTAATGATTTAAAAAATATATATTTAGTTCGATGATCAAAATTCTTTCGAAGATAAAAAAAAAATTACATATATAATATTAAATTTAAATGAGATTGTGATTTTTAGAAGTTATTGTTTACTAAAATTGTACACCTAATGCTTAAGGTTTTAGAAAATATAATATCAAAATTTGTAATATTGATTTTAATTTTTCTCATAGTTAGCCACTAGAAAATAAATTAATCCCCAATTTTAAATGCATTACTGCTTTAAAGCACATTCAAGGCACAAAATCCATACTATATGTGTATATATATATATATATATGTAAATAGAAATTATTATGTCAAGAAAATATTTTATAATGAATATATTTGGGTAGTGTGTTATATATATTAATTATTCTAGAAAACAATGATCCGTTATATTAATTTCTCACATTATATACATTGAACTTTCTCCCAATTTATTTCTTTTTACTGCTTAACTTATCCACAATTATTAAAGTTTTATTTTATTTTTCTAAAAATTGGAATCTTATTTTATTTTTAATAATTGAAATTTTATCTGCTTATAATTTGCAGGTCAGCTTGGTTATAAGTAAACACAAATTTAATGTGCATGACTCATTGGGTAAATATAATTAATTTTTTACGAATTTCTCCGTTATAGTTACTATTTAATTAAATTTGAAAAATGATTTAGTATCTATGCAAATATTGAGGGACATATTGGGGATAAGATGAAAATAGTAGGGGCCACAAAGGGAATACAAAAACGAACAATGTTGTGTGTTGGTTGGTAGCTAGTCAAAGGGCACCGAGTCACCGACGAAGCCTTGATTGGTTAGCCGGCATGCGGTATGAACTGGTCTCTGGATAATTGTCATGTCTCAACATCCTCAACCATACAAACATTTTCAAATTAAATTTTGGCGAATTTCAATTTGACTCCTTAGGCTTTTTAAATTAAAATTTATAATTATTTCACACTTCATTATCCTGTAATTTAAATTTATTGCTTCATAATTTTAAAATAAAAAATACACACTTGTTTAATGAGCTAATGAACTAATTTACAGAAAAAAAAAATTGAATCACAAAATAATCAATTTTCAAAAACAAATCTTGTTAAATTAAAAGTTTTCAAGCCACATTTGATTAAATTAAAATTTGCTCTTTAAATTTTTTTAATTGAAATTTTAATAAATTTATTATTAATTAAAATTATGATTATTAAAATTCAAACTAATTGGTTCACTAATAAACTGATTTACGTGTTCTAAAATTTGAAACCCCCACTGACTATTAAGTGTTATTTGTATTTTATAATTTAAAAGTTTAATTACTGAAACAAGAGTTATGAAAAAGAATAAAAAATCATAACTTTTAAAATACATTAAAAACCTCTAACACTAATTAGAGATAATAATCTAATTAATAATTCATAACTCTTATGATACGGGACATCTTTTTTATTTACAAATTAAGCTCCAGTCAACTTTAGTTTATAAATAATATGTATTTTGCTCACTCAAATTAATGGGTAAGTATATTTATATATATTTAAAAGTACATCAAACATCAACTATGTGTGTTATTTATGAATTTTTTATTATTTATTTGTAATCTCTTATATATATATATATTTATCTATAATGAATTAAATTGATATAGATAATTAAATGAGTGAAAAAAATTTGATATATCAAAAAGAATATAATGAGAGAACATATAAATATGTTTAACCGGACTATATGATAATATGAAATGTGTTAACATAATGTTAACATTTGTAAAAATTATAGAGATTCACTTTTAATTTTATTATTCTAATACTAATAAGACCTAGTATTTAAGTCATCAAGGAAAATTATTATTTATTAGCTTATTTTTTGATATTTAATTTTGTAAATAAAAAAATAATAAAAAAGTGAACAAGTATAATTAAATATTTCAAAAGTGATATGTTATAATTAAGAGATATTTGATTGGTAAATTAGTAAATAATAAAATAAAAATAGTGATTATTTTAATAAAAAAATATAAATATTGATAAAAATAATTTTTGAATACAAGGGAAATAAAACAAAAAAAAAAAAAAGAAAGAAAAGAAACATAACTTGCATCAAGCAAGATCAAATGCATACACTATCTTAAGTTCTATAAAATATGAACAAAAAACAATAAAAATGATAAAATATAGCTTGTAACAATTCGAGTTAAATATTTTAATGATCATATATATCATGTTAATTAAATATATATACATAGTATAAATTGTAACTAATTGTTACATGTTATTATATAAAAATAAAATATTATTAAGAGAAAATAGAGTAAGATATAATTAAACTAAAATAAATTAATAAAAAATATAATGTGATTTCGGATCAAAGCACACATTTTGTCATATATTTAATTACATTATTTTTTTTCAACGGAACGTAATTTAAACGAAGGCACAATCAAATTTTATATTATATTATAAATTATCCAAAATTAAATAAATAAATCTCTCTTGACCGAGTCCAGTACCAAACAACAGGTGGACTATAAATAATTTAACACTCCTAGTTAGTTATGTTCCATAAAGAAGGAATTCTCTTGCGGAATACTCTTAACTGAACTCCGCAGCGGCAATGTTTTCAACAGGCTTTCTCAGCTCTTGCAGGAGATCCATCTCCCAGTCTATTCGGGAGCTCGGGAAAACCAGAGGATCACTAGTCTCTCATGGCTTCTGTGAATCGTCTCCTTCGCCTTCTGTGTCCACCGCCTCGTGTAGTTCGACGTCCTCGAAGATTGGACTCCTGGGATGGTACTTGAGCAAGCTCAGTTCGCATCCATTTATCACCAAGAGCGTCACCACTTCGCTAATTTACGCCGCTGCTGATTTGACATCTCAGGTGAAAATTGGGGTTTTAATTTTAATTTCGTTTTTTTAATTCATTTTCTGGATTTATATTTGTAAGTATTTTCCGTAGCTATCAGATTGTGAAGAGTATCTGTGTATTCGGTGAGTGATTACACTTTATATGAAGAAATTAGAGATTAGCGTTTGATGTTCTTTACGTTTGCATGCTGTATCCGGCAAACCTTTGTTTGAATTTTTGTTTTTCGAGCTGCTTTTCGTATTGCATTAAAATCACGAATTTAAGAATAACTCTTAACACTTGACTGATTCTTGCAGACTAACACCGTGTTTAGGACAAACGATTCCACGAAAAAAAATGTGGAACTCATTTTGCAAATGTATATTTTCATGTTTAGAATTATTCCAAATAATAGAATACACTCTGCAATTAAGTCTACTTAAAATGGGATTGACAGATACTTGAATTCTATTATTTTTTATAGAATTCGAAAATGAATTGCAATTTTGAAGGACAAAAATTTTGAGATGACTTTTACACACTTGTTAATGTTCTCAAAAAACGTAGTAATTTAATTCAATTCCAAAGAATTGTCTAAAAAGTTCTGAATGGATTATCAGCATAAATAATTACTTGTAAATGAACCCGTTATTGATTCTGTTATAAATAAAATGAAATTTGTTGTACATTTGTTCAGAAGAAGCCTTAATTTAAACATATCTTCTCTGCATTCTGTAATGTTATGACCTGATCTGCAAATTCATTGTCATCATTTCTGTAACTCTATGAGTTTTTCAGTTGCAGGGCTTTCTGTAACTCTTCATGGTTGATACAATATATAGATGAACATTGATACTCTTCTAAGCTTATCTGTGGTCTTTTATCAGAGGCAACTGTTGGCTTTTTACTGAAGTTCTTAAATCCATTTTGTTTTTTTTTCTTCAAAAAAGGATCGATGCCTGTGTGTCAGATATTGTTGATATAGGTGTAGGATAGTATCTGGAAAAATCAGTGGAAAGTTATTGGTGGTTAGCAAAGTGATCTTGACCTGTTCAAGTAACTCTATCAAATACGTGTAATTATGCCATTGTTATCTTGCTTCTATCATCTAGTAGGTTTCCTAGATTTATCGATACATTTGGTTCAATTTCCATTCCAACTAAGTTTCTAAACAAAACTTTATATTAGTCTTACTATGTAGAATATAAATATGATTTTTATATTTTAATCACCTCCACACTTATGGAACTCAAGGTACAAGTGAAGGGGGGCTTAAATATAAAAATCGTGTTATAACTCTATATATCAAGACTAAAATATAAATTGTGTAGGAATTACCTAGAAATGTAATGAAAATTGATCTAAACAGAATCTTAGAGTTCAATATTAGTTAGAAAGAACAAATAGAAGTAACTATATGAATTATTATGCTAGAGGATAGGTTGGAATGTTGCTTTGGATGACAGGTTGAGTGGTTTATGGTTTACTGCACAATCATTCTTGCAATTACCTTTTTCATTTTTCTTCACTAATTGCTCCTTCGGAATGCTTGGTTGTGCCTTTTGAAATCTTCTGAAAATTTATAAGCGGATGTCTTTCTCTTGTACAGTTTAAGAGTTGTTTGCTTGATGTTTAAGGTATAAATGCAAGATGAGTAACAATCGTTTGTTTAAGGTATAAATGCAAGATGAGGATGGCAGTAAAGCCTGTCGGGTAATAATTCAGTATTAATCTAGTAAGACACAGGGATTGATAGCAAGTGATATAAGATGGGATCGTTGAATAAAATGAGGGGAGTTTAGGATTTGGTAAATAAAAGAATAGGGGGTGCAATGCGGAAATTTAAGATTTAAGATAGAAACACAAGAGTACAATAGAAATTAGGGATTTAAGTGAAGAAATAACAAGGGTAGAGAGAGACAGCAAAAGAACAAATACGAGGAAAGATGGAATAGGAGTAATTAATTCTTGTTCAACTTTCCAGAAGAGAAATCTTAGTTAATCTTCTCTTGTATTCTCTCGGTTAGTAGCCCTTATGGGTACTAATTACAATCAAATAGGGAAACTAGACTAGTAATAAACAGAAAATGGGAAGTGTCTAAATCAGAGTCAAATATAAAATCTCCCTAAATAACCTAAAGATATATTAATAGCTATTTCATAAACATTTCTCACCACAAACTTTTCCATTTCAGGTTCTTTTCATTCAGCATCAACATGAGTATGTCAAACATTCAATTTTTCTTTTCTCATACAATATTTGTTGAGACATTGAATCTTTCTTGTTAGGCCTTCTTGTTGAGAAATGTTTTAGTTCAGTCAACCTCTTGTATACTATTTACTAATCTAGTGTCGGAAGCCTTGGACTTGACTCTAACCTTGTGAAAGTTTAAGGGAGAAGAACAATAAGAAAACAGAGAAGAAAAAGAACGAACAAGGGAGAAAATAGTAGATTTCTTTATTGATTTATGATATGTTTACAATCGATGGAAGCGGCCCTTTTTATAGGCCTAAATACATCAAATAAATTCATTATTCAAGGTAGAATCAAATTTGCTGGAGTTGCACGGTTGAAATATGATGATGATAATCGGCGTCGTATACAGGATGAATTTGGAAAGCAGAGGTGTCAACTGTGGAGTCTTGTTAGGGTTGGTCAACCCTAATTCCAGTTCTTAATTTTTTCTGTTATGCCCTTTTGTGTGCATATTTTCTTTTTGGCAATTCTTTCTGTAATAAATCCTAAAGGGTTCCTTGACAATACCCTCCCCTTGAATAGTAACCTTGTCCTCAAGGTTGAGATGCAGGAATTGGTGTTGTAAATACTCATAATCTTCCCATGTACATTCTTTGGTTGAAGCTCCTTCCTAATGGATAAGGATTTGATCTACGAGCTGATTAACCCATAATATAGTTCTATGTTGTAAGATTTGTTGGGGTTGTATACTGATGAAGTCTTCCGTGGTCTGTGGGAGTAAGTATTGTTGGATTTCTTGTGTGTCGAGAATGTATTTTTTGAGTTGGGACACATGAAAAACTGGGTGAATTCTTGATTCTTTGGGTAACAGGAGCTTGTATGCTACATTCCCAATTTTCTGAGAGACTTGCAATAGTATTGGATGGATAATGTGGGGTCTCGTCTCTTCTTGAGTGTTCCTTGTTTGAAAGGCTGTAGTTTGAGCAATACCCAGTCATCTACTTCAAAACTTCTCTTACTTTGATGATTATCTGCATATTGCTTGATCTTGGCTTGTGCCTGTAAGAGCTGTTGTCTTATGGTTCTGTTGGCCTCTTCGCGCTCCGTTAGGACCATCTCTATGGAGGGTAATGCAAATTTGAATTCTATAGAGTTTAAGAAATGTGGAGGTGGTTATCCGCAGAGTGCTTGGAAAGGTGTCATCTTCAAGCTTGAATGGTACAAAATGTTATACCACCATTCAGCCGTAGCTAACCATTTAGCCCAAGTCTTTGGTTGTTGGTTAGCCATGTATCGTAGGTACATTTCCAGACACTGATTGAGCTTTTGTGTTTGTCCGTCAGTCTGAGAGTGATATGCGGTACTGAAGAGCAAATTTGTCCCTACTGCTTTCATTAGTTCTTTCCAAGATAAACTAGTAAATATTTTATCTTGATCAGTTACTATAACCTATGGAATCCCGTGTAGCTTGTGTGTTGTCTTCATGAAACTTCGAGCTACTCTGGCTGCAGTGAAGGGATGTCGTAAGGGAATAAAATGCCCGTATGTGGTGAAACGGTCCACTACCACTAATACAGCGTCCTTGCCTTCTGACTTGGATAATTGTTCAATGAAGTCCATGGATATGTGAGTTCAGGTGTGGTGGAACAAGGAGTGGTTGCAGTAATCCGAGAGTGGGAACTCGTTCTGTTTTATAGCGTTGACGTATATCGCACTGTTGGACCCACTGTAAAATTTGTCTCTTCATATTAGGCCAACAGAAGTGTTGTTTGGCCCTTTCATAGGTAGCTCGAACTCCAGAGTGACCCCCTACTGCTGAATTATGGTACTGGTAAAGAAGTTGGTTGCGAAGTTCCCTTTTATCGCTTATGACCAACCTCCCTTTGTATTTCAACATCCCCTGTTGTAGGAAAAAGGATGGTATGCTGTTAGGAGAAACCATGAGTTCATATAGCAATTGTTGGGTGAATGGATCTTTAAAGTAACTGTTGCTTATTTCCACCATCCAGACAGGCATGGATGTGGAGAATGTTTATAAGATCTCCGCTTCAGAATCAGGGGCGTCCCTCCTTGAAAGAGCATCTGCTACGTTGTTGGATGACCCATGTTTGTATTGGATTGTGTAATTAAGGCCTAATAGCTTCAAGATACCCTTTTGTTATACCATGGAGGAAACTCTTTGATCCAACAAGTATTTTAAACTATATTGATATGTTCTAATGACGTATGAGGTTCCTTCTAAATAGTGTCGTCATTGTCCTACGGCATAGAGAACGACCATTACCATTTTCTTGTAGACTAACTTTGTCTGATTTCTGAGATTGAGATCCTTGCTTATGAAGGCTATAGGTTGGTTTTCTTGCATTAGAACTGTTCTAATTCCCTTGTTACTTGCATCTGTCTCAATAGTAAAGGGATCTTCGAATTGGGGCAGTCGTAGGATCGGGCTTGAAGTTATGGCTGTCTTTAACGATTGAAAAGCTTGCTCTGGATTTCATTCAAAGGACTCCTTTTTCAATAATTTGATGAGAGGTTGGGCTATGATTTTGTAATTTTGCATAAACTTGCGTAGTATCCTGTTAAGCCCAAAAAACCTCTAAGAGCCTTAATCGTCTGAGGAGTGGGCCAGTTGACCATAACTTCAATTTTTCGCGGGTCTGTTTTTACCTCTCGGCCAAAGATGATATGCCCTAGATACTCCACATCTGTCTGAAAGAAACAACACTTGGATTGCGTTGCATATAACCGATTATCTCGAAGTATTTTTAGAACTTCGTTTAGATGGATAAGGTGCTCCTGCTCAGTGGTACTATAAATTAAAATGTCATCAAAGAAGACCAGTACAAACCTTCGGAGAAAAGCCTTGAATATGTTATTCATGAGAGCTTGGAAGGTGGGGGGGCATTGGTCAAGCCGAAAGGCATCACCCTGAATTCAAAATGACCTTGGTGTGTTCTAAAAACTGTCTTGTGGATGTCTTCGTCATTGACCCTGATATGATGATATCCTGCTCTAAGATCAATTTTAGAGAAGATATGTGCTTCATATAATTCATCAATAAGATCATCAATGATGAATATGAGAAACTTATCTTTTACGATCAGAGAGTTTAGTTCTCTATAGTCCACGCAAAACCTACACGTACCATCTTTCTTTTTAACTAGCAGTACCGGCGAAGAGAAGGGGCTACAGCTGGGGTGTATTAATGAGTTATTCAGCATTTGTTGTATATGCTTTTCTATTTCATTTTTCTGATTGAATGAATACCTGTAGGGTCGAATATTCACAGCAACATCATGTTTGGACAAGGTGATGACATGATCGAAGGTTCTGGTCGGTGGCAAACCATGGGGTTCTTGAAAGACATCCTGATATTGTTTAAGTAGTGTTCCTAGTGCAAGGTTGGACATTTCAGAAGTAGGTACCTTCTTTGAAACTTCCATGATTAGAAATATTGTTCCACCTTCAACTGTTTGCTTATGCTTAGCCCACTATTTCACTTTTATTTCTCTTGCTTCGGATGCTTCGCAAAAGTCACAACCCTGCAATGATATTTGTAAATTTTTATAATTGAATCATACCATTGCATGGAGGAAGTCAAATATCATTGGGCCGAATTGCTTCATCCAGTCTACCCCTAATATCATGTCATACACTTCTAGTGACATGATGCGGAAATTGTATGTGAACTTGTAGCCTTGCATGGTCCACGTCACATCTGAGCATTTAAGGTGAGTAGATATCTTTTGTCCGTTGGCGACCATAACTGTTAGGGGTTTACTGCTGACCACCTGATTCTTGATCCATTTAGAAGCTCCTTCGTCTAGGAAGGAATGTGAGTTTCCACCATCCAGTAAGACCAACACATCATGACATGACAATTTTCTTCATATTTTCAGGGTGCCCTTTGTGGTGACCCCTTCTATTGCTTGTAGGGGCAAAGTGCCAGTAAGGTCATCGCCAACCTCTTGAGTTTCCTCCAAGACTTTGTTCTCCAGAGTATTTTCTGGCGTGATCTCCTCCACTGCCACGATTGCTTTGTTGGAGCATCGGTGCCCTGGAAAATACCTATCTCTACATTTGTAACAGGTTGTTGATCTTCTAGGATATGCTCCCTTCCCCGTGGCCCCTAAATGATCTATCATGGTATCGGTCTCTTTCTAATGAGGGAGTTTCGTAACTAGGAAGATAGGGATTGCGAAGCTCTATGACTGATTGTTCTTATAGTAAGACCTGTTTGAATGCTTGGTTGAACATTTGTGGTTTGAGGATCCTTATCATAGGTTGTAACTGTGGTATGAGGCCACTGATAAAAATGGATATAAAAAATCTCTTTGAAAGCGTAGGGTTATCTACATCCATAAGAGAATGTAAGTATTCAAATTTTTTAATAAATTCGAGAACGATACCTGTTTGGTATAATTTGGCGAACTTTTTTATGAAATCTTTTCGAGAAAGACCTCCAAATCGTTGGCATAGTTCTTCTACGAAGTATTCCTAATATAGGGTATCAAATTTCATCAGCCATCCACGATACCATACGTCAACAATTTCTCCCAAATATAGGGATGCAATCGTCGTTTTTTGTTTATTGGGAGTGTGGTGCACCATGAAATACTTTTCACTATGCCGGACCCATCCACAAGGGTTTTCTCCTTTAAAAAATGAAATTTCCACCTTAGGGAGTGCGTAAATGGGAGGTGGGCCAATTCGGTGCACAATTGCGAGTGCTCCAGTGCGGTCTAACAGCTCAAATGGGTGATTTCTTAGCAGGCTAATTCGGACCGGTTCTGGGTCAGGCCGGGTCAGACCGGAGTGATGCAGGTTTAGCCGATTTCGTTGTAATCTGGTTTGCTGTATGGTGGGTTCCGGATCAAAGCAGCGGAGTCGGCAGCAAAAGAGGCTCCTAGCCCTGGTTTTCTTGCATTTGTGCCATACGGGAAAGGAAGAAGGCCTCAACCCGAATGGGTCTCGGCTTCGTGTCGCACTGAGTTTCCTTCAGCTTGGTCGGCAGTTCCGCTTCGGAGCAGCTCGAGTATCACGCTGAATTGTCTGCATGATTCATCCATAAATGCTGATAGCTTCAAATCGACTTCTTTTACGATAAGTGATACGAGATTTTCTGGTTCGGTCATTGGGGCCTTCCCCTTCGATTGTGTTCGGGTGGCGATACCGGCATACGATTCCGCCGGTTCTGGCTCTGATACCATCTTGTCAGAAGGCTTAGATATGGTTCTGACCTTATAAAAGTTTAAGGGAGAAGAAGAAGAAGAAAACAGAGAAGAAGAAGAACGAAAAAGGGAGAAAATAGTAGACTTCTTTATTGATTTCTGATGTGTTTACAATCGATGAAAGGAGCCCTTTTTACAGGCCTAAATACGTTAAATAAATTCATTATTCAAGGCGGAACCAAGCTTGCTGGAGTTGTGTGGCCGGAATCTCGTGATGATGATGATCGGCGTCGTCTACAGGATAGATTTGGAAAGCAGAGGTATCGGCTGTGGAGTCTTGTTAGGGTAGGTCAACCCTAATTCCAGTAGTTCTTCATTTTTTCTGTTCTACCCTTTTGTGTGCATATTTCCTTTTTTGCCAGTCTTTCTGTAATAAACCTTAAGGGGTTTCTTGACATCTAGCGTCAAATCTACTACTATTTGTGGCAATTTTTATCTATTTTCTAGACAGTAATTTATGTCACAAGCCTTGTTGACAGTTGATCATTTTTTAATGTACTTGCAGATGATTACATTGCCAGCTGCAGATCCTTTTGACTTACTAAGGACATCAAGAATGGCAGCATTTGGTTTAATATTTCTTGGACCATCACAGCATTTATGGTTTAATTTTCTGTCAAAAGTATTACCAAGAAGGGATGTGCAGACAACTTTGAAGAAAATTCTTATGGGACAGACTATTTATGGACCTTGTAACAACAGCTTATTCTTCTCCTACAATGCAGCTTTACAAGGTAAATAGCGATCTTGAATGTCACAGTTTCAGGACTTTCAATCAAAATAGGGGGTCTCATTTTGCATTTTAAGGTAGTCTCAATCCTCAGAACATGCCTGGCTATTTTGATGGCCACAGCCTATATAAATTGGGTTTTAGCCTTTGTCAACTTTTAGGAGTTTAGGCTCTATTTGTTAAATAAAAATATCTTCATATCTTCATTTCCGAACTTTAGTATGTTTATGTATAAAAATATTAAAAAGTAATTGAAAAAAAAAATATTTAGGAAATTATAATGGAGTTTGAAAAGAACAAAAAGATCTGTTTGTGTTTTTACGGAAATTATTATCTTAATACTTGATTCTCCACAAATATACATACTACCAAACACGTTCAAGAATGATACATGTATAAACTTGGAAAATGAAAATTAAGAAATCTCATTGCTCGAACAGCCTCTTAGAAAGGAGAAGAAAATTTTTTAGAAAAAGAATTGGTATAATGATCCCAACCTGACGTGCTGCCCCTGCCATCAGGTGTTTGAACTTTGAAACCCATAACAATAGTTTGTGACCACTCTGCTTCATGGGAGCTTATTTTGCTTTGCGTTAATCTAGATGTCGCTATCTTTCTTGTTAGCCATTTGATTGCCCGTCTAGGCTTTTAGCTGATGCATCTATGATCCAATAGCCGGGAACATGGGAGTTCATTTCTAAAACTTAAATTGTTATCTAATGATTGTCAGGTTACCGTTTCTGTGCATGCACTGCATAAAATTTCTAGCTTCGTGGTGGTTGGCTGATAATTTTCATACTTAAATACTCATATCTGGCTCACTGTCCCGGTTATTGTTTGACACAGGTGAAAGTGGTGAAGAGATCATGGCTAGATTGAAGCGTGACCTGCTCCCAACATTACGGAATGGTCTTCTATGCTGGCCCATTTGTGATTTTATTACTTTAAAATTTGTCCCGGTTCATCTACAGGTATATTCTGGTCATATTTTCATTATTTTTCCTCCCTTCAATTTAGTAAATGAAACGTCTTTTCGAACCAAGTTGGTTAACTCGAGATCAATAGACTGGACTAGGCACTGTAACAGTACTAAATATGCGGCTTAATTTTCTTATGTTCAATTGCAGCCATTAACGAACAGTTCGTTTGCGTACTTATGGACGATTTATTTGACATATGTTGCGAGCTTGAGAAAAACAAGTGCGGAGTTGTGATGAGGTATTGCCAGTTAGGTTAAAAGAATAAACAAATATTAGTGAACTATCTGGTAGAAAGGAGAATTCTTTATCTAAAACTTGGGCCCTTTTGTCAGCTCAAGCAAGTGTAAGTTGGTAAGAAATTTCTTTATTTTCTATGTAGCTAGCATTTAGCATGTAGGCATATCCTTGGCTTTGGCAAAGTTCTCTTTACTGGAGATCGTGTAGTCGACTCAGACTTTAAATTCATTCATTTATTTTTTGAAGAATCAATTTATTTTTTTATACAATTTAGAATGCATGGTTTCTGCTTCAACTAGAATTATATATAGACTAAAAAGTTTATCATTTCACAGAGGATCACCATTTTGTGGTCAGAATAGATTGAGCTATTTAAATGTTAAATATTTATCAAATAATTTTGTAAGAGTATTTCTTAAACGGATATTTATATTGCTTCTATGTGTTAGTCTTATAATAATCACTCCTCTGACATATAAAATATTGAATTTTATTTTTACATCTATTTATAATCTATGTTTTTAACTTTATTTATTTGTCCTCTATCAAAAATCATAAAATATCTTTTAGAGAAGATTTTTTTGATATTATAAAATATCTACGGTATTAACTTATACTTTTGATGATGTTCATAAAATTGAAGTCAATTTGTTATCTAAGCAAAGACACAACAACATTTTATTAGAACAAACCCAGAAAAAAATGATAAATAATTAGTGATAGTAATTAGTAAATGGTGCAGTATTCTAAATTTAAAGTTTCAAGTAGCCAGCAAAAAAACTGTGTGTTGTGATGAGAAGATATTTTTGAAAATATAAACAAGTAAAAATATGGACCAAAAAGTTTTTGTAAATTCAAAATAAAAAATAAATCAGTATCCGTATGTATATCAAGGTAACTTTGAAATATAAACCAGCCAAAACATGGATCAAGAATTTTGTTACCTCAAGATTAAAAAAATAATCAGCATCATGGACCAACCTCTTTGTAAATTTTCAAATAAAAATATATCGAAATTTATAATATATGTGAGTATTATAGATTAATTTATAATTTTTTTAAATAATATATGTAAAGGTTTCAAACTTAAAAGAAAATAAAGTCATGAATTAAATAAGGAAGCGAAATAATGAAGTTTAGAGTTCACATTTCTTACACAATAATTTAGAATACCCAATAGAGTTACGAGAATGTCCATTTTAAAAGAAACAAACGAAAATCGAAGAAATAAACGAAAAATAATATACTAAGCATTTTAGGACGACCTTCACTAATTTTTAAAGAAAGTCCGGGTGGTGAACTATTCACAATTCTTTTATTAATCGGGATCTGAATCTTTGTCATCTTAATATGAAATAGTTAATGAAAGAGTGAGTTACACTATCTCAATAAGAATATCACACTATTCACCGATACAAAAACTGAATGTTGGTAAAAATCATAAAAACAACCAATGAAGCTCTTGATTTAAGTAAATTCGTTTATCATAAAAAAAATCATTTATTACATATATTTAATGTTGCGATATTTTTAAAATCGACATATAGAAATACAATCATTCAAATATCATTTTCAAGTGAGTAATATGAATCATTTTTCCTTTTTATTTGTTTATTGGCATATCTGGGGGTTCATAAAGATGTTCCACCATACGTGATATTCAACATTGTCAACTAATCGTCCCGCTCGGTATGAATGCCAAAAATACCATGCCTCAATATCTCATCCAGTATGATGGTGAATCGGGTTGTTCCCATATCCCATCCGATATGATGGTGAATCGAGTCGTCCCCATATCCCGTCCGGTATGAGCACCAAAAATATCATTTCTTGATATCCCGTTCGGTATAAGGCAATATTTACGGTAGGATTCCCTAGGTACCATGTTCGTCCACCACCTCTCAAGATATCCATATCCAATAAAGCTACAATTCATTAATTCATCGGTCGTCCCTATACCCCACTCGGTATGAGTGTCAAAAATATCATGCCTCAATACCCCATCCGATATGAGGGTGAATTGGGTCGTTCCCATATCCCGTCCGATATGAGCACCAAAAATATCATTTCTCGATACCCCGGTCGGTATGAGGCAACGTTCACGGTAGAGTTTTCTATGTACTCAGTCCGTCCACCACCTCCCAAGATATCCATATCCAATAAAATTACCATTCATTAATTCACATGACTAATCAATTTTTCGTTTGCATATTAATTTTTAATTTTACAAATCAACCATAAATCACGGAAGACAATCAATATATATATATCAAGGAAGCACAACTGAATCATTCAACAATTCCAGTATATCATCATTTATTTAAAACTATAAATTTAACAATCAAGTACACAGGACAACAAATAAATGACTAATCGATTCCGACTCCATTGGTAACATGTAATTAGTCTCAAAATTTTTTAAATTACACATATACCATATTACCGATTATTAAGCTTCAATTTCCATAATAGAGAATAATGTGAGAGATTCTTACCCGAATCAGTATCCGAAACATCGAATTTTCTACTGTGCCTACTGGCGGTCCCCAAATTTTTTGAATTTTCATGCAGAGATTAAAACATACTTCACGTATTTAAAAATATTCCAAAGAATCCAAAATCAGTGTTAAAAATTTTTTTCGGCCAATTTCGAAATTCCAACACGGCGGCACCGCCGCTTGCGGCGACGGTTTGCCTTGGCTTGGCCATTTTTTACTAGTTTTGGCCGGTTTCGATCAATTTTATACCCATCCCTGCGAGAAAACACGTTAGGGGGCCTCGGTTGTCCAAAAAAAGTCAAAAAACAGAAACCCACCGGTTGCAGAATTTTTCAGTGTGGCAGCTCCACCGGCTCACCTTCGCGGTTGAGTATTTTTCTTCGGTCAACCTGTAGAAAACGGAACGGTGAACACAACGGTGAAAAAATCGCATGAAACAGAAAACGAAAAGGGGCTCATTGGAGGCAGTTGTGGGTTTTGCCTGCGATTTCTGGCTCACCCGCTGTTCCTTTTACTCCGATTTGGTCATAGGGGTGCTTAGAATCAAATTTCGAGCAATTAGGAGAATTTTTACTTTTTTTGGCGGTCGGAGTTGGCTCCGGTGTAGCGGCAAGCGGCGATCGGCTCCCTTCTCCAGCAACTGATCCTTCTTCTCCGGCGGGAGGTTGCGGCTAGATTTTGAGTTCGGTGTGATGCGAAATATTTATATCCGTCTCGCGTTAATTTGGATCGTTCATCGCATTTAATTACAACCGTTCGATCGCACTTGAGGAGGGAACGGATTCAAACCGTCCACGTGCGGGGGAACGTTTCTGGGCCGTCAGCTTGCGGTGCGCGCGGATTGTCAGCGTGACCTCCCGTGTGGTACTGAGTCAACGTGTTTTACCACGCGGTGCGCTCTAATTCGTCGAATCTGCTGACTGAGCAGTCCTACGTGTCGCAATTTTTATTAATTGCGTTCTGACCTAAAGTTTTTGATTTTTTTTTTCAAAAACATCATCTGAACCTAAATTTTCACTTATTTTTTTTTTATAAATTGTTTTTAATTTTATCATCAACCTATTTTTTTTTATATAAATTTATATTAAATTTAATTCTATTAATTTTAAAATAAAATTTTTATATATTTTTTAATTTTAAAATTAATACCGAATTAAATTTTAAATTCGAATATTACAATATATCATTAGGACTAAATGTAAAATAGCATAATTAGAAATATAATGTTCACAATAACAAAAAAATTTAGTTCATGATTATACCAACCAAATTATAAATTAATGAGTGAAAAAAGGACAACCATGGACGGCAATCAATTATTTATCTCCCTATCTCTCCACTTAGAGGGCGAGAGCTAAACCATGGTGGCCGCACCAGTTTTACATCTACCGAAATGATTTAAAAAACTACATCCACGTAACCTTGTTGAAGAGACGTACCTAACATGACAATTAAATAATTAATTAAACTTAAATTTAATTGATGCGATAATTCTCTCTTTTTTCTTTTTTTTTTCTTTTTTTTCTTTTTCTCTGTTTGTTCTTCTTTCTTTCCTCTGGCACCAGTCCTCGAGCCTGAGATCATCGACTAAGTCAACGCTAATCACAAACGATGCATGTTCGACTGTTGAGACCCATAACTGTGATTAAACCGTCGGTTCGTCCAACCAGTCTCAGAATACCACGTGGCTCTCCAAAGTCAGATGCTGAATTCGACGTGGCGCATTAAAATACTCCTCACTGACTTCAAACCCTTCTCGATTTCCCCCTCTTCGATTGTACGTCCGCCACACGCCATGACTTGTTTGGGCATATTTGAGGAGTTTGTCCACACGCGCCATAGAAAGCGTGGTGCTGCCAAAGAGCACGCATTTTCATGTTTGCGTGGACCCCACAGAAGAAATAATTAAACTAACAGGAACCTACAAACTCCAAAAACTGACTACCAATGATATTCCGACACGTGGGGTCTGAAGGCGACCAACACCAAACCCGTCAATTAAACCTAGAAGAACGCGTCGTAATCAGCGGGACATGAGCATTGGATCCGGACACGGATGCAGCGGGTTTGCGAGGGACACGTGGCGAAATTTCAAGGAAGGTGGTTACGTCAGGCGCGAAACGTTAGCGAACGAAAAGCATTAGTTTATCAGGCGACCCGAGGGAGCCAGAGGACAGAGGAGAAGAAAAGAAGTTTTAACTGAAAAAGAAACAAGTTAGTTGCCATGCCGCTTTTAAAACCCCCACTCTTTCCTTTAATTAATTAATTAATTTTTCAGATTTTTTCTCTGCTTGCTAATTTTATATTCTTGAATCGTTCGAGATCTTATTTATTTTAGTGTGAATCTCAGTAAAACTTTGTGCCTTCTTCTTGCTTAAGGGATTTTTGCTTTTTTCTTTTGGGTTTTGTTTGATGGCTTAGAAGAGGTGATTCGGAATCAATCTGCGGTGACTCTCCATTCCTCTGACTTGCTCTGCTATATTCTTCCTCTCTGGTCTATTTCCTCTCTCCTCCATAAAAGGCAGGAGAGGGTTTGCTATGGTGGAGGCAAGAATGCGATGGTGGGGCAAGGTGGTGTTCCCTATGCGAAGAATCTGGAACCGACTTCTTATTCGTCTCCGGATTCGCAACAGCGGTGAGTATTATTCCGTCGTTCGGTTTTTTTTTTTTTATATTGTTATTATACCATAAGGTTTTGGCCGGAGTATGTCAGAGGTGGTACTCTCCGCCGCGGATTTGTTTCACTGATTTGATAATTTGCTTTTATTCGAACTTATGCTGAGAATTCAATATGTTGTTTGGGCAACTATTACTGTTATATTGATTTGATCATCTCCGAAATAGGTGTTAGATGCTAGGAATCTCTCTCAAAGTTATTAACCACTCAGTGATTCTTATCGTTAGAATTAGAAAGGACGTTCCGATGCAGGAACGTTTTGTTAGATGATTCTGTGGTGAAATTTAATTGTCAAATAATTTTTGGCTTAGGATACTCTGGCATCACGCGTGTTAACTCTATGGTGCTGGATCTTTCTGTTCTGATTATTCTTGGTGAAATTGAATTGTCAAACAATTTTGTTTAGAATATTCTTTCAGTTATTTTACTAATTCGTGCGTGAAATTGAATTGTCAAACAATTTTGTTTAGAATATTCTTTCAGTTATTTTACTAATTCGTGCCAAATCTCATTAGAGATTGGTAATTCAAGGACGACGCACTAAGTGAAGGTAGTGATTTAATCATGATCATCATTTCTTGTGGTTTTGACTGTTTGGTGGTGAGAAATTTAGACTAGCCTCCAAATGTCGGTCACTTTGGAGGTGTCTGTGGACGAAATCACACGTTTTTATTCATACTTTTTAGAGTGTTTCTAGAGTGTTTCAAGACATGTCAACCAGTTTATTTTTTCATGAATTATTTGCTCTCATCGATCAAAGCAAGTTCTTTTCTGAAACAAGAAGATTCCATTCTACTTCAGTAGTTAAAGATACAAGGCAACATTGGAAGAAATTGGCCTTGCCCATATATCTAATTTATGGAACTGAAATCAGCTTATGATCTGGTTGTTATGGTGCCAAATACTGTTAAAGATCTCCAATCCCATATTAACAATTCTTCTGATAAATGCTATTTTGTCTTACCACTTAACTGAAAAAGAAATCAATTTTGTCAATTGTTTGAAACTAATGTCTCTCCGCATTATGTGTTGTGGAATTAAAGAATGAACTAGTTACCATTAGTTAATTGAATTTCCTTTGACTAATTTATAGTTCAATTCGAATACAAAAACTCCATCTTAGTTAAGTTTTTGAGTTGTGACATTTGATCATGATCTGTAAATGAACAGGACTACTGAAGTTGCGACATGATGTGAGATCATGCGAGTATCAGGATATACAGGTGATGTGGGAAATGCTGCACAAAAAAGAAGAGCTAGCTCGATCATTTGGGACCGAGAAGAAGCAATGCTGGAATAATTTCATGGAGTGGGCTAAGCGTGCTCCGTACTTTTGCCGCAATTTTTGATCCATCACCATCTTTGAAAGTACTCTCAGCTCTAGAAGGCCATCCACTGTGTCTTAAGAATGGCCAACATGCACATTAGTTAATCAGACAATAAAAAGAAAAAGACAAAGGAGGCCCTCAATATGTGCAACGGTGCGTCTTCTCCTTGTCAAGTCAGTTATAACCTGTAGATATATAAGATTGCCTAGCAAATGGGTGTGCTTTATATTTCTTTTCCTCCTTTTGATGCTATCTATATATCTAGTATAAATAAACTGATGTGCTATGGTCCCAAGTGTTGTGAAGTAATCCTTATAAGTGATGTGTACCTAAACTTAGAGAGATGGTATCTTATAGTGGGTTTTTCTTTTTTTTTTTTTTTTGCTCCTATGCTGTAAGACAGTGTTCTTATCAGTTTGATATATTGAAGCTATACAATAAAGTAAAACTATAAGATTCTAAGAAAATTATTCTCTCTCTCTCTCTCTCTCTCTATATATATATATATATATATATCAGTTGTTTACCTGACGTAATAGTCATGTATATTAAAATTATTAAGAACGTCATTGCTGTTGAAATACTGTTGGAGCATGATTAAGTCTCATCTTTTGTAATTTCTGCCGCGGATCAGTCTGGAATCGCTGATGTTACACATGGGGTGAATGGATGAATTTTAAATAATGTGGAAATTAGAATAGTGTAGATGGATGGATGGGTCCAGTCATTTGTGTGTAATTAAAAACATAAATGGCCGGTGGGTGAAATTGTCTTTTATTGTTGGGTTTTACCAGTCAATGGCATACTTGATGCTCTTCAGTTTTATTTTACAAAAACTTCTTGGGAGCTCGACACGTGGGATGATGTTGCCGCCACCAAAGGTGGTTGTGGTCGAATAAAATTATATTGATATTTTTATTTTACCAATTATTATGTTTTAATTTAAAATATTAGTTGCATTTATTTGTAATAGTGTTTGTATTAAATATTTGAAAATCTGATATTTTTAACCTATTCTGTTATATTTTAATACATAATTTGAATTAAGTAAAACATTTATGACGAAAAATAGCAAACTTAAATACATTATTTTTCCCAAAAAATTATTTATAAAGTAATTTTCTATATGTATGTTCCTAGTGAATGATTTTTTATAAAAAAATAAAAAGAAAATATTAATATTTATCTAAAATTTAAAACTTTTACCAATTATTCACCCTGACAAACAAATACTTTTGCCAAATATCGGCGTTCGTAAACTTTAATAATTAAAAATATTAAATAAAGTATAATAATCCAACATAAAGTAAAATAACATTATAGAAATATAATATTTATATACTTAAACTAATCAAACTATAAAAAATAGAATTAACAATATAAATTTAATAATTACATACATACACATGTTTTAAAATATAATTATATATTTAAGGGTTTAGGCGGGTATATACCTATTTATCCCATTATCGATTAATTGCGTGTTTCTACTTACCCCACCCAGAACAAGTTATGAATGACAGAATAGCAGGTTCATCCACATCCCTCCCTATTCTCCGTAATATTTCCTCACATATCTTCTTTAGACTGTAAAGCAAGCCCACACAAGAAGAAGCCCAAGTTTTGCTCCACAACACAAAAGTCAATCAGTCAAGCGACGTCGTTCCATTAACCTCTACCATACTACTACGACACCGTTTCATTCGCTCTTCGCGTGAACCACCAACTCCCCATGCATGCGTCTCTGTGTCCCGTGCCAGCTGTCTGTCCCCTATAAATTAATACGTTTCAATTAAGGGTTTATTTTCATCGTCCAGTTTGAAGCTGCTCTTGACGGCGTAGTTTGCTAATTGCTAGGGTTCTCTCGAGAGGACAGAAGCTTCGACAATGGGTCACTCAAATGTGTGGAACTCGCATCCTAAGACCTATGGCCCTGGCTCTCGTGCCTGGTACGCACTTTGTTCCTAATACGAATCTTATCTTTTTCTCTTTCCTTACTTTTGTTTATCATCTTGATCTGGAGCTTTTGTGGAGTTTTTTCTATTTAGTGTTAAGTTTAATATGATTATATAATTAGGTGATTTAAGATTTTGAGATGGCTTATGGCTTAAATTTTGGTAGTTCTCGAGTATCGCTTGCGGGCTGTGCTACCTCTAATTGAGTTCGAACTTGTTCTGATTAGGGATTTAATTGAGACAATCTGGAATTGTGAATTAATTCCGCTGAGTAAGCATAATAAGCAAATATTGTATTGTATTATTTGTTAATTTTCAACAGTTGCTGGTATTGACAGTTTAGAGCTACAGTTTCTGCCATTTACGTTATTTTACGATGTATGGTATATGATCTTAGCATGAAATGTTTATATGTAATTATGTCTTTTGCCCTTTTGTTGAAGTTATATTGGGTACTTTTCTAGTGTCTTGCTTCTGTTGGCCTTTCGGCATTTTTGGGGAAGAACACATAAGCTGATTTTTTTAGTCCAGTAGTATTTTGGTTCGAGAATTCTACCGGATGAAGTTTAATGTGCTAAAACATGTACCTTCCAGTTTTTCTTTCCCAAATAGTGGCATGACTTTTGAGGATATTTGTGGAAAAAAAATAAACTTTATTTCTGTAATTCATTTGCAGATACGCCCTTACTTTAAAAAGAGAATATGAAATTATGTTTCAAAATGATGCAAAAGTAGAACTAGAGCAGTACAATCCGAAAGTCTTTAAAATTTGGATGAATTAGTGTGTATTTGTTTTTTTTTTTCTACTTTGGATTCTTTAGTATGTCAAATTTCATTATTTGGAGGGTTTTTTATTGGTTACAATAATTACAGATTTTAAAATGAGTTCCACTGTATAAAGTTCTGTTGTTCCATGTGTAGCCTTATAAATGCATTTTATTATCCAACTAGCTATTTGTTTTTTATTTAAAAAGTATGCTAATTGTTACTTTCTTGGTAATTATTTTTTTTTATTTTTGTATGTGGTTTTGATCCTTCTTATGTTTCCTTGGCAGCCGTGTATGTGGAAATTCTCATGGGTTGATTAGGAAGTATGGGCTAATGTGTTGCCGCCAGTGCTTCCGCTCGAATGCCAAGGAAATCGGCTTCATCAAGGTAGATACTTTTGTTGCCTTATGGTTGGAATGATTATTTTGAGGACTTGTAGTAAAAGTAGTCAACCATTTGCTACTGTCCAATTGCGAAGTTAATCCTAACCGTCACATGTTCTAAATGCATAGAGGTGTTATAATTTCTTGTTAAAGCCAGGAATCAGCTCAGTTTGGTTTTGTTTTATATGTTTCTCGGAAAGTTGTTGAGCAAAGAAACCAAATTGGAGAAAGATATTATTGTAGTTGAGATTGCAAGTGATTTTACTGATTTTTTTTTTTGTGAAACCAGAAAAAAAAAAAAAGACATTTCTAGAGCTTGCCCTTTCCTCAACCATTTTCTGTGTGTATAAATTTATAATATATAGTTGGGTTTTTTACCTCAAAAAATAATAATAATAATAGTATATAGTTGGATTTTATACTGGAACTTACATTTGTTGATCATGTATGCAGTACCGCTGAAGGATTCAGGATATTGAGTACAGTTTGGTGGAGTCTTCTACAATGATCTCGATAAATTTTCATGGTCCAAGACCATTTGTTCTTAGGTTGTAAGGATTTTAATTTTTGGTGCGATACTGGAGCAGACCTAAACTTATATTGTAGTACTTTCGCAGTATGCATTCTAGTTTATATTGCTTAATGCTGTAGCCTGCTAATCTTAAAGGCAAGATATGTGGAGTGTGATTGTTTATGGTTGATGGATAGAGTTTTGAGCATTATAATCCTTTCCTTACAACAGCTTAATTTTTTGACCATTGGGTCCACTCAGAAGGGAAAAAAGGTTGTCTTTTCAAGGCCGTTTCTCAATTCTGCTTCTTAATAATACTTTGATGTACCCGGGTGTGTTGGGGATTTTTTTGGATGGGGTTAATATACTGATTTGATTTTAAATTTAAACCGGGCAGGGGAGGGTTTCGTGTCCCGTCTAAAATAAGAGCATGGAACTTTTCATTCTGTTTTCTATGTAAATATCGGATTTATTTTTTTAGAAGATAAAAAAGGCTAAGTAATTATGATTATTTTAATTAAAAAAAATTAATTATTATGTTATTATTTTTTTAATCTATTTATTTAAAATTATAACAGGTTTGTCGAGATTTATTTGAATGCAGTCATAGTGAGTTAAATTTTTTTGAATATGATGGTCTTAACTACTAGACAATAATATTGTTGATTAATTATTAGATGTTATTACTCAGTAAATTAGTCTGACACAATACATTGCTGTTCGGATACTATGAAAATAGATAATTATATATGTAGATATACATAATAATATAAATGTATGAAATAATAAGAATATCTTATTGTATTCATATAGTTAATTTGGATAGTTTGTTAAGTATTTATATTTGCGTGAAAAATCTCCGTGAGTTTGCATAATCTGGATGAAGTTATTAATTTTGTTGGTAATATGCTTGTAAGTTCTCGGACGTCATACTTAAAAATAAATCACAAACTCATGGTTATATACATAATATATAAATTATTTTAAAATAAATTGGGTCAGATCAAATTATTATGAGAGAATCCCAATCCTAACCTCATTACGTAATCCTGTACATGTACGCCCGACCCATAAAAAAAAAAAAGAAAAAATTATATACTGATAATAACAGGATCAGATTAACTTGAATGATATGAATTGTCATTTACAACTAAATGAATTATTTGTATTTTAACATTACACCAAATCTTGAATAAATTTTTAATATAAAGTTTAAAATTGCTTATAGATGACGAATATACAATTATAACCCATCCAAAGATCAAGTTGTCATCATTTAATTTTGACATGAGAGTTTTAATTATTTGAAATTTTGTCTATTCATTTCGGCATCCATAAATAAAATTTGTTTACTTTTTATAATTATGATAATTTATGTAAAGAAAAAAAAAATACATTATTTACAATGTTACAAAATTAATCTAAGCCTATGTTTAGAAAAAATATAACAAATTATTTATATTTTGACATTTTTTTGATGGAAATTTTTTATCTAAAATATAAAAATATGGACCATAAACCTATTAAACTTATTCATTAGGGGATGGACACGGCCGCCACGTGTCCGGGTATAGGGCAGGAGTGCCTTCTCCACACCCGAACCCGTCTTTCTTCAGTTATCTTCATCTTGGGCTTCGCAAATTGTAGGGCTGTGGCATAGCTTCGCACTCGGCACTCTAGTGCCGCCACAACACTCCTTCCTAACATCTTTTAGCTTTATAGCTCGCCAGTGTGTCTTCGGTCTTTAACTTTGCACCTCACTAGATCAAGTAAGATATATTGAATTTTGTTTTGTTTCTTTATTTTTAGCTTTGGGTAGGGTAGGGTAGGGTGGCGGCTGGGTTTCACTATAAACCTGTACAGTGCAAAAAAACCCACCTGGGATTGGGGGGCCATTTTGGGGGCAATGCATTATTTACACGAGCAAGTTTGATTTTGGTAAAACCCGCCCTCTTGCTATTCTTAATTAATTTAAAAATGACTCTTTTCTGAAATTTAGGTTTAGAGTTTTTGGTGCAATTATTATAAAGAGAAAGAAAAAAAAAAATCATTCCCTTTGAATCTCTCTTACATTTTACTATTATATCAAATATTAATTGGGATAAAAAAAAAAGCTAACTATAAGTAATGGTGCCACCAACTTCTACATCTAACAATTGAGTTTTTTACATTATGTTTGAATATTACAGTTTCAATATAATTAAAAATATAAAATTTGTTATTTTATAAATATATCAATAAATAAATTATTTTAATTCATGAAATTATAATAATTAAGTTGAGTTTAGTTTCAACTGGTCACAAAAAATATATTTGATTATAACTAATTATTTTTTAATAAGAGTAGCTAAAATGTTTTAAAAAATGGGTGCAGGAGATCAAACCACGTGCCTCTCACATGCAAACAGAGAGTTGTAATATTTATTTTATTATATTATCATATACTAAATTTATTCATTTTGTTTGAAGATTTCGATTTAGAACTCATCTTCTTATGAGTGAATTAGTTGTTGGCTCATAATTTTTTATTTATTACTAGTTTAAGTTTTAATTTATTCACATGATTATGATTATTAAGTTAGATTTAGTTATATAGTAACAACCATTAGTTTACGTTTGATTTTTAAGGTATTCCAGGAAAATAATATTTTGTAGCTAAAATAGTTAGAATGTTTTAGAAATGGAGGTGCGGGGAATCGAACCCCGTGCCTCTCGCATGCAAAGCGAGCGCTCTACCATATGAGCTACACCCCCTTACGGTTGTCCGTTCTTAAAATATTTAATTATCTATTAAATATTTGCATGACGATAAATCCAAAGTGAAGCGCAGTTGGCGCCAAGCCAATGCAATGCTTTACTTTGTCAGCAACAAGACGTGCCCGCCGGCTCGCATTCCACCAAAACTTATTACTGTGAGCGCGCATTAAATTTTCGCTTCATTCCTCACTGTTCGATCTGCAGAACTCATAAACTCCTGCAATTACTACTCTTCTCATCTCTCTCTCCCTTATCTCTCTTCACCGCATTCATAGTTACCACGACGAGCAAAACCCACGAGGATTTCTTTATAACTCATTCACTTACCACCACCATTGAAGAAGATATATTATAAAAACACACAGTTACATGCCTAAGCTGTTCTAAGGCATGGGTTCTTGACCACATTATTCCTTATCTCCACGGATTTTCTGGTGGACTTTCTTGTCGTGAAAAATTCGAGTGACGATAGGCGGCCACCAGTTGTCTGTTCTTCTGGGTCTTTGTTTGTTTCTCGAAGATCGTATTGGTCGAGGTTCTCCAGAGGCGGTTGTGTATTTTTTCTCCTCTTGGATTTTGCAGTGTGCTAAAATTTGGTCCAAAGAATGGGTGTTATGGGAGATTTTAAGTTGTGGGCTTTTCTTTTTGGGTCTGTTGGGACTGTTTTGCTGTTCATCAGCAGCTTCCATGGCACTCCAATTAGTGCATCTGATCCTGGTAAAAAAAACTCCTACTCTCATCAGTTTCTTCTTTATTTTGCATTGTTACTAATTGGAAATTAAAAGATTTCATGCAGCAAATTATGTTGAATAATCTGTTTTGGTATATGCAGTTTGAAATCATCGGATCCTTTGCTTACTTTCTGGGATTCTTCTACTGAAATAGTTCTAATTGCTACCAGTGGAAAATACAGCTAAAATGCCATAGAAACGTTTAAGTTTTTGGCTTTATCCTCCAGCAATCACGTATTGTCTTTTTTCGTGTTTAAAAATTCCCAAATGCTTCCAATTAGGTTCTGTTATCAACTGTTTGAATTGCATGAATTGAATTTCTGGTTTATGCATCTTTAAACAAATTAGACTTCTACTTCTTGCCAAACAAATGGGTGATGGGTCTGCTTCAAAACTCAAGCCCAGTTGGCAGCACTTGCTCATTTTGTTCAATCAAACACCATTCCTGGCTATTTTTTTTTCTTTTTAGCGGTCACTCAAATCTTCAGACCAGCATTTCAGGTACAAGAACCCTATTGCTCCAGTCAAAGAAAGGTCATTTGAATTGAAACTAGAGTTGACTGTGCGTCCTTGTGTGTTTTCGTTATATTGTTTTCTTGTTAAAAGATTGATTATGTTGTTATTGGTGCGCAAGCCCAGTTAGTAAAATGTGTGGATTTTGCTAAAAATGGAGATACATTGGAAAGATTTTCACGTTTTGGCTCCGAATCTTCTTTTTTTTTTTTTGAATCACTGTATTTCTAGCTCTCAATTATTTGGTGTTTAAAACATAATCATGTTTGATTTGCAGTTGAATCAACTCAAACTCTCATATAGAAAATCTATTTGTTTTTCCTCTTCTCCTAGGTATTATAAATTTAATTATTCTTGAATTGATTATGAAATTTACATAGAATTAGAATATTATTTTTATTAAAATATTCATATCTTTTCTATCTATTTCTTCTCATTCCAAAAAATTTACTTTTTAATCCAACATGACCTTGATGTTGTCCATACTTGTCAAACTACATGCCTTTTACTGAATCGAAGTATGACATCTTTATTCGTTTAGCCATTGGATTTGTGAAAGAGAAGCGAACTGCTCAACCAAATAGGTTGATAAATCAAGATTCTATATCTGTTTTTACTGAATTAATGGTTATTAATATCGATTAACATGCCTTGGTTTTGTTGAACAAAAGCATGGTAAAAATTTCCTTCACATATTAATTATTCTACCTTCTCGAATTGTCTTCCAGATCTGGCCATCACCCGATACAACAGTAGTTTGATAATGACAACAGGAGGTAGGAAGCTGAAGGTACATACTCTCAACATAAAAATTGATTTGTCAAACACTAATTAACATATATATAATACTAGTGATACTTACTTGGTAGGGATGTTGGGATTTGGCCTGGCACCTTCTATCTTAAAATTGCAGGAAAAATGCTACTACAGTGGTAGTCCAAGCACATACAAGAAAAACAATCCTGCTGACAAATTGGACCTGGAAGATTATCACCCAATTGATCCAACTCCAACAACAAAGACCTCAGTGAGACCGGGACCAATTGAGCATGGCAGCCCTCTGATCCCCTATATTCCTAAGCCATCGCCTCCTCCAGGTCCCCCCACAAGCGGTGGATCAGCTTAACCTAAATCTACACAAGATCTCGATGCTTGAATAACAGAATCCGTTGCAAGAAAATTACAAAGAAAGCAGTTACTTGGTTAGCTGGGTATGTTTAACCGGTGATTCATTTCCTTGTAATATATCATCACTACCAACTTCTAAATATCGCCTTTATGCTGACTATGCTTTGTGTAGATATATGTCCTTTGTGAGTATTATAAATTGTGTTGTAATATGAGAATCCTTGTAGAGCAGTCCTCTCATTGGTGACTCATGATTGGAGCTTTGCTATATGATCAATGTGATAAGCTTGTGATTTCTATGTGCTTATTATATGGAGAAGTATTGTCAATCAATTTCGGAATATGTTGTTTTTGATTGAGCTCTTGATCTTACATTGATATTTATCTTTTTTAGTTTTGGAAACTCTTATGGTAAAATTATTTTGCGGTATACATTGATTCGTTATCCAATTTTACTGACAAAATACAGTTTTTGTTATCATTGTGTACAAAAACTCAAAGTAGTTTTTTAATATAACACAGTAGTAATAATAATGAAAGTGTTCTGGATTCTTACTAAAATTCGAATCGGTAATTTTCAAATATAATAAAATTGTTTCAATTACTAGATCAGCTGAGAGTGCCATATAGCCAATTGTTTGATACAGACAGTATATATATATACACACACACATATAGTGCTTTCAATATTGGAGTGTTGACGAAGTTGTATTTTGAAGTGGTCAGGCACCGTGCACAAATCAAGCGCAAGACATGGAGACACTAATCATTGTAGTGGCAGAGGAATGAGGGACCTGTACCCATATAAACATTGCTAATGAATTAGAAGGATGAACAAATCAGAAAACAAACCAGTTCCCATCACACCAAAAGTTCCCAACTCTATTGCTCCCATTTACATTTCTTTCTTGATAAATGAAATACTATTTATACTGAAATTAGAAATTAAGATATTGACATAATTTGTAGTCAAGATTGAGAGTCTGAAATATGAAGTTTCTTGTTACAAAATTAGATTGCCTTTCATTGTATTTCAATTCAACTGGCTTTTTGAGACGGTATATTTATATATACCCAATTAAAAAATATTTCATTTTGTGTGTGTGTGTGTGTGTGTGTGTGTGTGTGCGTGCGTGTGTATATATATATATGTACAGATTAAGTAAGAAGGACAAAAGGCTTCTTTTAAAGTTGAGAGTCGCCTAAAGGCAAAAGCAATGGGATATTAACACAAAGGATTAGTTTACTTTAGCCCCAATTAATTATAATACAAGCGGTGCTGCTTTAAGTCATAGTAACCTTTCCCAAATCCTAATAAAAGACTTTCACTTGTTCACAAGGCTTTCTGATTAGACTGACTCCAATAATATATCAATCATCTTTATAATGTTACATACATACATATATATATATATATAACTGTTGTATTGACTGATTTTAATAATATAATTGTGGAACTGAAGATTTTAATATCTATATATTTACAATTATTCACAGTAAATTAAGAGTAATTCGAATAATAAAACGTCACAAATTTACAATTTCTTTTTTTTTTTTCAATTAGTTATATATAAACTTGATAAATGTAGGTGATTTTATTTCAATTTATTAATAATTATTTGCATTAAATAAATGTACGTGAGGAAATTTAATTGGATGGTCATTATAGCATCACACGAGCTTTTGGTGAACTGTCTATTATTATTTCTACTTTGTGCAAATATAGAGGACCATGTACTCTATGCTTAAATTAAATAAATAAAATTATTATCGAAATATTTGTTATTATTTGAATTATAATTATTATTTTTCAAATAAATATGACAATATAACTTATATATATTGGTGGGAGCGTAGGGTACCCTACCCCACAAAAAGAAGGACACGGTGACAGTGACAGATACACAATAAAGCACACCGAGACACAGTGGACAGGACATGGGACGGACCATCCCAGAAACATATGCCTTTTCTTTTAGCTTCCTTCCACAATCGCAGATGATAACAATAACAATGCCTCTCTCTCTCTCTCTCTATATATATATATATATTATGTATATATGTGTGTATGTATATATACAGCCCAGGATTAAACTTAATCTAAACCAAATTTCTTTCATTCCAAAATCAAACAGAGAGGTGTTCGAGATTATTCTTGATTGTTCATTTTCACAGGTAATTTATATATATATATGTATACACCCATACGTGTTGGCTTTTTTTTTTTTAATTTTTTAGCTTAAATTATTTGATGTGCATTATGCTATTATGGTTTCCAAGTTTATTACGTTCATACGTTATTCTTACCAACTCAAGAAACTATTTGTTGAAATTTGTGATTATATATAGATACATAGAGGCGCTATATATATTTATATATGTGTATATGCATCATGACACACGCGCATACGTAATATATTTTTTACATGATAAATATGATTATATTCGACTTTTGGAAATAATTAATATTTAGTAATGAATGGGAGGATACTTGACTAAATTATATACGAAACTTGTTATTATATTGTTTGAAGGCAAAGTAAGGAGGGAAGGTGAGTTGGATTAGGATGATTGTCATGATGCATATATAACTTTGCTTTATACGGCAAAAAAAAAAAAAAAAAAAGGAGCAAATATAATGATTTCCATTATTTTTTAAAAAAATAAAATTCTAAACCATCAAATATTTTCAACAATAAATTACGAAATAATAATACTAATTTATCATGTATAATTTTTATAAATAATAAGAATATAAATCATTATATTTGGTCTGATAAAAATTTAGTATTTTAATAATTTTATAATTAATTTATAAATAAATTTGTTAAATAAAATTTATTTGAAAAAAGAGAGAGAGAGAGAAAAGGAATATATATTCTTGAAGTTGAGTGGAAATGAAGAAACACATAGTCTTTAAAGTGGTCCATAAGGAGTAGCCACTATGCATGTGTGATTGTTGATTCGAATTTAGAGAGCTAAAAATTTTAGTGCATAAAAGACCGAGAGAGTCAAACGGAAGTATTTGGTGGATATTTCCAAATGGGTCACTTTTTTGATGGGTATGTATCCCTTAATGAGGACCACTGAACCAAAATTTTTGGTTAAGTGCATTTGGGTGAATTGAGGGGGGGGTGCCCCTCAACTTTCCTAAATATCAATATTTAGCCGAAAGTACTTAAACAGCATTAATTGGGGTATGAAACCTTGTAGGGCAAAAATCAATTATCAGAATTTTTGTCAAATAAAAACTTTCACATCATCTTTTGATTTTTCTATTGTCGTTTTTTCTTTCCCAAATTACCCATAATTCGTTTTTATTTTTTAATAAGAATTTCAAATTAATATCTCAAAGTACGAGTAATAATAATAATAATAATAATAATAATAATGATGATAATTTGCATGTAAGGGATAGGGACCCTTGACCTTATTATGTCTGCTCAATTCGTGTCCTCACAAAAGTTCACCACCTGAAATAGTTATGAATTAATTCCACATTTTTCTTCAAAATCTTATAATCATTAAATTACTAAATATTGTTGGTAGTTTATATTTCATATTAAAATTGTGGGTGGTTTCGTTTTAAAATTCATCATTCCATACAATAATTGAGCAAGTTTATCTCAAAATTGTTCTTTAATTTAATAAAATTTATAAAATAACCCCATAAAATCTTTTTTTTTCTTTTACTGTGATTCACTTACAAAACCCTACTCTAGTGTTCTACAAGTTTTCCAATACTCAAATTACTCAATTGGCATATAAATAAAATGAAAAAAGAAAGTGGAAATAATAATAAAAGTAATATTTGCATGGAATTTTACAGTGTATGGTATTATTTGACATAAAGAAGAAGAAGAAGAAGAAATGTTTTTCTTCTTTTTTTAAAAAAAAAAAAAAAAAAAAAGCGATGGAAATTATTACTTTGAATAAAATGGTAAAACTTTTAACTTTTATATAAGTGAAAAAAAAAATGGGATTCTTTGCTTCTACAAAATTACCTCTTCCTTTAGTTTTCATATTCAACTCCAAAATGCATTCAATTCCCTTTTAGTTATATTCTCCATTTATGATATTTTAGTTGTGAATTTATTTATTTATATTTTGCTTCAATATATATTAGACAAAATTATATCCATGAGTAGAATATTTCATTCATATATATTTTATTAATACCATTTTATAAAACTCTTGAATTTTGAATCAATTGACAAACAATAGATAACCTGTGAAACGAGCATTATCAAAATTATATATATATATATATATTAAAAGATGGTCTATATCATTTTTAGCGATGAAATTGCATAAAATCCCCGTTTAGTGATCAAATTATTTTGTTTTGGTTGGGCATTGCATAATTACATAATTAAACAAAAAGAACTTGTTAAAGCAATAGAGAGATAATGACTTGAGATTAACTTAAAATAGATACGTGGGGTTATAAGGAATTATGAAATTAAAAGGAATCCTCCTTTAGAAGACATGAAAAAGGTAATTAGTCTTCAAGTTAGAGTAAACCCACTCTCTTAATCACCATACAATTAGTATGATAATAATTGTATATCGTTTGGGTGGGCGAGTTCATTTTATTTTTTTAATTAATAAGTACTACTAATTTTTAATCTAATTAATTAATTAAAATTATTATTTTGATTTTTTTTTAAAAAAATGTATAAACATATTTTAATCAGTTTAAATTTTTTCTTTTATGATATTAAATAAAATTAATATTAGAAACCAAATTATAATAAAAATATTAAAAAATTTTATAACAAGTATTAAATTTTGATGAGTAATTTGTCATAATTGGATTATTAATTTTACGATTAAATTTAAAATATATATGTTAACTTCTTTTTTTTTTTTGGGGTATCATGCACATGTATACATCTTTCACTTTACAATATTAACTTTTTTCTACTATAATTTAGAAGTAGTAATTATATTTTTAAAGAAATTACGGAGTAGTATTTATAATTTAACAAAGAAAATTGAGTATTCCAAAAGAAGATATTGAAAAGAGGAAGAAAAAGCACAATTTATATCATAATTTAAAATAACTATAGGTTAATTTCCATAATAATACACTGTGATATGATATTTAGTTAATAGAAAAACCAAATTAATTAAATTATAATTAAGCTAAACCACAAAGAGTAAAAGTGTCGTTTAACAAAAAATGAATTAGAAAAATGCCAAAATTAAATGGTGCTTTGACCTCTTCTATTTTTCACTTATGTATGGCTCAAAGATTATTTTATTTCATAAGATTGTTAAAAAAACTTCTAAATATAAAAAATTAAAAAAAAAAAAGTCACTACCTTAACAAAAACCACGTTTTCAATTCAACTTACACGTGCCTTAATTCCATTTTCATTTTTGCATAATAATTATCCAATTAAATTATTTTAATTTTATATAATTATTATGTTAACTGAGTCAGTCAATTCAATACAGTTATTTTTAAAATAAAAAATCATTAATATATATTATTTTTGTTAAAATTTTCAAATTTTTGGTGCATGGAAATTGTTGACGGCAGAAGTCAAATGCATAATGCGTTATAGACGCTAATTAATTTCTTCCCATCGCGATAATATCCAACGGCCAGTTTGATTTTTTTTTTTTTTTTTTTAATTTAACATTAAAACTTTCATAAAAGACAATTTAAATTCGATGTCGTTTGCGTAACGTCTCTCCGAAGATTCACACTCCTCTCATCACTCACGTTCTGCAGCGCGTGATGTTGAATTCGTCCCCCCGTGTGCCTCCATATGAGTACATTATTGAAGTTACACGTTATGCCTAATCCGAGCGAGTATGATATTTATATACATCCGCGAGCTGAAGTTATTTCCCCCTTCTTTTGAAGAATAAATAGTCATTAATTAAGTTAAAAATTTTCCAGCTCGAGCACAAAGCCTAGTACGACAGTTATGCTCTCGGTCTCAAATCTCGCCTAAACAACTTCCAAGTCTCTCTCTCTCTCTCTTCTCTCTCCATCCCTCGCCGGTAATCTGTAACGGTCATTTTCCGGGAAAATCCTCCGTCTGGGAAATTCGAGAGAAAATAAAAAAGGAAATTACTGGAATCTGGTATTAAGCTTGTGAGATTCTTTGTCAGTTTGCAATACTTTTGTGGACCAACTCTTTTATTATATGCAATTTGTATAATCGAACTTTGCAGGCTTTGGCGGTTGGTGTTGCTTGACGCTAGTAAAGTGGAAATTAGGGTTTTCCGGAGTGGCTTCGAAGAATGAGATGTGAATCGGTGATTGACTGCACGCAATGGTAGCTGCAGTGTCTGCTACAATTAACCCCAAAACCACTCATCATAACCCGTCGAGGCCTCCTTTGTTGCCCTCGGACCCCGACAATGCTCGCCGTCCGAAATCTCGAGAGGTCACCTCCCGCTACTTATCCTCTTCATCCTCATCATCTTCATCGTCGTCAGCCTCGTCAACATCGGGCAGACGATTCCCGTCCCCCATTGTTTCGAGGACCGCTATGACACCGATGCCCTCAGCGGCATCGACGCTCAAGCGGTCGCAATCCGTGGACCGGAGGCGCGCGGTGACACAGCGGCCTAGCTCTTTGGATTCGGGGGGCACTGGTGGTCGTCCTGGCGGCAGTGGGGAACTGTCCACGGCACAGAAGATGCTGTTTACTTCCGCAAGGAGCTTGTCCGTGTCGTTTCAGGGGGAATCCTTCACGCTGCAAGTGAGCAAAGCGAAGCCAGCTCCGTCTCCTAGCACCGTTAGGAAAGGCACGCCTGAGAGAAGAAAGGCAGCAACGACGACGCCGGGGAGGGGAGCAGATCAAACGGAGAATTCAAAGCCGTTGGAGCATCAGCGTTGGCCTGGAAGGTTGCGGCAGCCAGGTTCGATGAGTAGGAGTGTCGATTTTACTGATGAGAGGAAGAAGCTGGGCGGATCTGTGGTTAGGGCGCTGCAAAATTATATGATTGATAACAGAGCGTCCTATAATGGTAAGTCAACCACAGATTTAGCGAATGCGAAGAGGGAGAGGAAGCCTGAGCTTACTAGGGTTTCAACATCTGCTGCTGGATGCGATACGGCTGCTTCTGACACCGAGAGTGTGTCTTCTGGTAGTACTACTTCAGGAGCACAGGAGGCAAATGCAATTGCTTATGGTGGAGGAGGACAAGCGCAGCGTACACCTCGTGGGATAGTGGTGCCAGCGAAATTTTGGCAAGAGACAAATAATAGGTTGCGGCGCCAGGCAGAACCTGGCTCTCCGGTATCCAAGAATAATGGACTGAAGACCCCCGGTCCACCTAAGCTCATTGTACCAAAAAAAATTGCTATTGACAGTCCGGTATCTTCGCCCAAAGGGGTTCTGAATACCAGAGGACAGCTATCTCCAATTCGTGGGCCGCTGCGGCCTGCTTCCCCAAGTAAGCTAGGGACACCGGCAGCTTCCTCCCCGTTGAGGGGAATGAGCCCGTCTAAAGCCAGAAATGGGGTGGTGTGTTCTTTGAATAGTAATTTGAGTAACACCCCGTCAATTCTAAGTTTTGCCGCTGATGTTAGGAGGGGAAAGATTGGAGAGAATCGGGTTGTTGATGCTCACTTGCTGAGACTTTTTTATAACCGCCTGTTGCAATGGCGTTTTGTGAATGCTAGAGCAGATTCTTCGCTCTCTGCCCAGAGATTGAATGCAGAGGTATGGCAACTTCTGTTAATCCTTGTAGGTTTGGAAATTCTTCAGCTTAAGCCTGTTATGTCCTTTTAGTTTTCAGTACATATGTTCTTCTTTTGTTAACTTCTTGACAGTTTTGATGGTTCCTTCCAAATCTACATGCATCTATTTCAGTTTTTTAAATGAAACATTTGACCTTTTGATCTCTTTGCCTCTGTCAGTGTACAATGTCATTTCTCATATTTTCACTTGCTAGTTACAGCTGCTATCTTTGTGCATGCTTGTGTGTGTGCGCACATAATTGGTATAGTTATGTCTGCACCAACATTCACTGCTTGTGCCTATGTCTTCAGATTATTATAAATAACGATTTAAAGTGAAGGCAAATCAGAAGGACTTATTCCAGGTTGTAATCCTAGCTTCTCACACATTCCTTTTGAAAGGATTGAGAGTTTGACTTGTTTCTTGATAATTTGCTGGAGATGAGGAAGTTGATACCTTAGTTGTTTTGCTTCATGAGGATTGCGGAAAGGTCCCGTAATCTAGAAAGTCGACAAGGTGAATGTCAGTGGGCAGATAAAGCATAACTAAGAAATATATATATGAAAAATGTCAAGGGGCCAGAAATTTGCCATTGATGTCTATTTATTTCTCCTAGGTTAATTTTTGCCCAAGAGAGTGAATGTCGGTTGACAAAGTGAAAGATTGCATTTGGTTGAAAAACTGATGTGAAATTATCAAGAAGAAGTCGATTTACTCAGCTGGAAATTTCTTTAATTGGTGCAGGAGGGTGTTTGACTTTGCATATTCGGATTTTATAAGGAGCTTTAGATGCTCTGTTTAAATTTATGAAGTTGTTTATTACATGCTAATGAGTTCGCCCTGCTAATGTTTTGTGCATTGGACTAAAATTGTTTATTTTCTTAACAAATCCCGTTATCTATTTACCACCCTATATTTATCTTTTTGGAAATTCAAAATACAATAAAATGGTCTTTTTAAATAAGCATCTTAATCTTAACGGGTAACTAATTTTCTAAATCAATAAAGTAGTGCTGCAGTAAATGTATGTTACTGAAACAATGTCATTAGTTAATTTCTACTGACACTAAACCATTAGATTGATGTCTTTTATCAACTTTATTTGGCAAACAAAGAGATGTTCCAACAAACAATAATACATCATGCCTTTCTGCATTCTAGTCTGTTTTATTGATGAAGTATGTCGATTGTGTTATATATATATATATATATATATTATTAGTGTATAACTTTTTTTGTTGGGAACCTCATATTTTGGTATTCTGGCTGTTTGCTTCTTTAATCTGCAAGTCTAAGTAACAATTTCTTAAGGCTGACTCCTTGTTTTCATTCTATCAGAGAAGTCTTCATAGTGCATGGATAAATACCTCGAAGCTCCGGGAATCTGTTAGAGCAAAAAGAACTGAATTACAGTTGCTGAGGCAAAACTTGAAGCTGACCGGTATTCTCCGGGGGCAAGTAAGATTTACAGCCACATTCTGGTTTTGATTCTCATGAAAATAACTTCTGGTTATTTTGTTTTTATTTTGCAGAAAAGGTTTGTGGTAGAAAAAAAAAAAAATTTCTGATAGATTTAATTTTTTTTGGGATATCCCACCCTCTCTTTCATTGTAATGGACTCTAATAAGTTACTGAATTTTTTTTCTTTAAGCTTTCCTTGTCATACTCCTTCGTTAGAAAGTGACATATGACATACTATAGAGTTGTCTCTCTCTCTATATATATACATATTTGGCATAAATAGGCCAAGATCTCATGAACAAATTTAGTATATTTTGTGTATTCTTGGAAGAAAGTTGTGTTTCATGGTCTGCTGTTGAAAGAATTTTGTTTGTTCCAATTCCACATTTTGAAGTTTCCTTCACGCGGCTATGGTTTTCTATACACCTTCGCTTTGACACATGCCTCGTCATTTTCATTTCTTTTTTTTTTCGTTTTTTGGGATAAAATGCCATTTTCATATTTCTTTTTCTACATGTTCTCTTCTCATCAAAAGGAGAAAGAAAGAAACTTCAATTATCTTCTAGTTGCATGACTATACAGCTGGTTAGGTAGAAACTAGTGGTTACTGTCCACCTTCGCTTTGACACATGCCTCGTCATTTTCTTTTTTCTTTTTTTTTTGTTTTTTTGGATAAAATCCCATTTTCATATTTATGTTTCTACATGTTCTCCTCTCATCAAAAGGAGAAAGAAAGAAACTTCAATTATCTTCTAGTTGCATGACCATACAGCTGGTTAGGTAGAAATTAGTGGTTACTGTCCATCAGTTTGACTATTGCATCTAATTTCCATTGTGCTTGATGAGAGCAGATGACGTATTTAGAAAAATGGGCTGATATGGATAGTGATTATAATGGTTCTTTATTGGGGGCTATTGGAGCTCTGAGGGCTAGCACACTCCGCCTTCCAGTGGTTGATGTGGCAAGGGTATGTGATTTTCTTTTTCCACCTGAAGCTCATATTTAAGCTAGTGCATTCAGTTTCCAATCAAACAGCAGCATTTGGGCTTCAAGAAAAGTTTAGTTGTTCTTGTTATATGTATAGGCTGATGTCCAAAGTGTGAAGGATGCAATTTGTTCAGCGGCTGATGTGATGCAGGCTATGACATCTTCCATATGCTTGCTATTGTCAAAGGTAATCTTTTATGCAGCTGTTCACCACATTATCTCCTTCCCAATCTTTTAACTCATGGACTGTCTCCTTTCCCAATTTTCATGGCATCAATTTGTTCACTTGTGCATGTCTTCCTTGTCTTCTAAACCATTGACCCTCTATAGCATGCACTGGATCATGTGTTCTTTTGAATGGACCAACTAAGGATTGCAAAAAAGAACAATAATTGCAATGATGGATATAATTAGACATATTATTTTTCAATTTGCAATCATTTTTTATCATATATGGTTCAACCAGTGAATTGCCTGAGCAATTGTCTTTGAGTTTGTATGTATTTGTGCAAGGAAACTCAAGGTTATGTTTGAACCCTACGTCAGATAGTGGTGTACTTCTGGTGTTCTATTGTGATTAAGATCTGGGTTTGTTCACATAGATCTTCCAATTAATACTCTTAACCATCTTATTTGGATAAATATTTGTATTTTCTTTCACAATCTCATTCATTAAAAATTAGCAGTCTTTTGCAATCCACTTTTCCCCTTTCATTTTATATGGACAGCAAAAATTTGTATTGGTATGATTCTTCTAACTTTCCGTCTTCTGAGGTGAAAAAGTTTTGGTTCAAAAGTGCTAAATCAATGGACCAGGAATAAGAATACAATTTTAAATAGGGTAAAGTTAGTGTCAATAGTATTATAGTTTTATTTTCAAATCAAAATGATAGACTTTTTGATTTCTTTTTTAGTCAAATAGGAATCAGAAATTAATTCAAATTAAATTAATTCTTACTATCTGTTTGGTCCACTTCTCACTCCAAGTGCAGCTCATGAAGGATTCACATTTTGAATGTGAAGGTGATTCAAAGATGAGAAACCATGTTTTCATTTCAAATATAAATCTAAAATTTGCATATTAATTAATCAGGAATAGAAGAAGAATCGAGTCAAAGAGAAATTTAAATCTCTAGTGTTTATACCAGTAGGCTGAACTTCATAAGAATTTTTTTTCTTGAGAAGAGTCATCATGTTCTTTTTTTCCTGGAGGAGAGAAAATAACCATGTTGTTATTCACAAGGCATCAGGAATTCAGGATGATGCTTGTGGATGAGTCCCACAAATCATGCCTATAAACCATTAGATTAACAGTCTGAAGCCAGCCTTTCTCTAACTGAATCTAGTAAGAGCAAGAGGATTTGGGCAAACTTTGTCTGCTTCAATGCTTTCTTAAGTCCAAATTTCTGCCCCTTGACACTCTGGTAGGTCTGTCTCGACCTTAAATTGGTGAACAGATGGTCCCCATGTAGGCTTAACTTTTGGGTAGAAGTAGGAAAATTTGTGAGTTCCATGGTTGATTTATCCCTGCCCTTCAATGTGGAGGAAATTATTGTTTTTATGGATAAATAAGGGAGCTCTGGTTCCTGAAGTACCAATGTTTCCTATCCAGTTTGATTTGAAGCCTAACATCTAAAATCATTCGTCTTTGATAGGTTGGGGAAGTGAACTCTTTGGTCACTGAACTTGCCAGTACAAATGCAAAAGAGCAAGCTTTGCTCAATCAATGCAAAGATCTCTTGTCGACAATTGCAGCCATGCAAGTAAGCACATTGTCCATTACTTCTCTTTTTCTCATATGGAGCTTCTCATTTCCTTCCTCCAATGTACTTCGTTCAACAAATATGTTTCCTTGAGCAGGTGACAGAATGCAGTCTGAGGACACATATTTTACAGATGCAACGCTTACCTTCAAACTAGCTGACAACCTAATTGTAAAGCTCATTTCATTCAACTGGCCTACTAACATGACACCGGACCTCTTCTTTTGCCTTCAAAATTATGAAGTCTAAGATATTAAAAAGAAAGGAGTGAATGATTGCTTGTGGATTTTAATAGCAGATTCATGCTCATTGCGCTGTATGATTCAGATGGTGTGTATCCATAGGTAGCAGGAAATTATCAACATCAAGGTAGATTGTATACAGGTACTTTTTTCTATAGGTGAGATGAAAGTATTGTGTAAATATGTGTAATGATATTTCAAATTTTCAATCCAATGGTTAATCCTCAAGATTTCATTATTTCCAAGCACTCTTGCCTGTTGATGTTGTTTGATTGTGCACATAGTTTTACTGCCTCTTACAAAACAGCAAGCCTTAGTTTGGAAGTGATATTTGGTATTTTTTTGTCTATTTTGATTGCATGCCTTGTGCCTCTTGAGGAAGATGTTAGTTGTTTGGGAACTGGGGAAGTAAGGTTTAGGCTAATCAAATAGATAAGGATTAGCGTTGCCCCCAGTTTCAATTTATTAAAATTATATTCGCAAAGAAAATGCTCCGTGGCTTTAAATCATGGGTCAGGTTTGATGATGTCCAGGATTCAATTCTAATCTCCTTGTTCCTCTGTCAATGGCCTTGTTGCTACTTGCAGCTTTTTCGAAGAAAGAATGGGTATGCATACAGATATCTTGAGAATATCATACGACTTGATAAGATGTAAAGGTTCAGAACTTAAAAATAATAAAATTATAAATTAAATATGGAAGAAAAATAATAAAATTTACAGTTTACATTTCTTACACAATAATTTAGAGTAGTCAATAGAGATACGAGAATGTTCATTCTAAAAGAACAAACAAAAAATAAAAAAATAAACAAAAAGCAAATAAACGGATAGTGAACTTCTTCACAATTCTCTTGTTGATTGGTATTTAGATTTGTCTTTTTAATCTGAAATAATTAATAAAATTGTGAGTTACATTAACTCAATAAAAATATTACATTACTCACCGATACATAAACTGAAAGTTGATAAAAATCATAAAAACAACCAATAAAACTCTTAATTTAAGTAAATTCATTTATCATAACAAAAATAATTTTGCTGCATTCATTTACTGTTGCGAGATTTTTAAAATCGACGTTTAGAGATACAATAACTCAAATAACATTTTAATTTTATTTTCAAGTGAGCAATAGTAACCACTTTCCTTTTTTATTTGTCTGCTGATATCCCTGAGGGCCCATAAGGAAGTCCCACTACGCGTGAATCAATATCCAACATTGTCAACTATCCGGTCATCCCTATATCTCGTTCGATATAAGCGCCAAAAATATCATACATCAATATCATGTTCAGTATGAAGATAAATCGGGTCGTTCTCATACCTCATCCGGTATGAGCACCAAAAATACCAATTCTCGATACCCCGTATGATATGAGGCAACGTTCACGGTAGGATTCCCTATGTACCCGGTCCGTCTACTATCTCGCAGGATATCCAGTAAGTTTATCATTCATTAATTCACATGACCAAACAATTTTTCTTTTACATATTAATTACCAATTTCACAAATCAACCGTAAATCATGTAAGATAATTGAATCATTTAACCATTACAGTATATTATAATGTATTTAAAGCTGTAAATTCAAAAATTAGTTAAATAGGACAACAAATAAATATTAACCGATTTTCGACTCCAGTGGTAACATATAATTATTATCAAAATTTCTAAATTACACAAAATATCATATTATTAATTATTAAGCTTCAATTCTATAACAGAGAATAAGATGAATGATTGTTACCCGAATCGGTATCCGAAACACCAAACTTTCTACTGCACTTACTAATGGTCCCTAGGTTTCCTGAATTTTTCTATAGATATTAAAACACACTTCACATACCTAAAAATACCCAAAAAAAATTAAAATCGGTGTTAAAAACTTTTTCTGGCCAATTTTGGAATTCTGGCACGGCGGCACCGTCGCCCGCAGCGGCAGTTTACCTTGGCATGACCGTTTTTGGCCAGTTTTAACCGATTTCAACCAATTTTATACCCATATGTGCGAGAAAATACATTAGAAGGGCTCGGTTGGCCGAAAAAAGTAAAATAAGGGAGACCTATCGGCGACGAAATTTTTCGGTGCTGCGGCTCCGTCGGCTTACCTTCGCAGTTGAGCATTTTTCTTCGGTCAACCTGTAGAAAACAGAACAGTGAACACAATGGTAGAAAAATTGCACGAAACGGAAAACAGGAAGGGGCTCATCAAAGGAAATTTTGAGTTTTACCCGCGGTTTCTGACTTACCCGCCGTTTCTTTTACTCCGATTTGGTCATGTAGGTACTTAGAATCAAATTCTGAGCGGATAAAAGAATTTTTACTTTTTTTGGCGATCAGAGGTGGCTCCAGCGCTGCGGCAGTCGGCTCCCTTCCCCGACAATTGATTCTTCTTCCCCGGTGGGAGACTGATGGCTAGGGTTTGGATTCGATGTGATGCGAGATATTTATACCCGTCTCGCGTTAATGTGGGTCGTTCATCGCGTTTGATCTCAACTGTCCGATTGCGTTTAAAGAGAAAATGAATATGAACCGTTAATTGCGATTTGATCTCGACCGTTCGATCACACCTGAAGATGGAACGGATCCGGACCATCCACGCGTGTGGGAACACTTCCGAGCCATCCGATCACAGGGCATATGGATCGCCAGCGTTGTAACACCCAAAATTTGTATTTTTATTTTTTAATTTATTTTAATTTTTATTAGAATTTTTGTTTAATTTTATTCTATTTTAATATTTAAATTATAAAGTTTTAATTTAATTTAATTTAATTTAATAGAAATAAAAATAATAATAATAATAAAATAGGTTAAAATTATTTTTGAAATTTAATTGAAATTGATTTTAGGAAAAAGTGGTGAAAATTTAGATTATGTGGGTATTTTTGAAAAGAAAATCGAAAATCGGAAGTCAAAATGTAATTTGAAAAAGTTGTGTCACGTCAGCAGCCACGTCAGTAGCCTAGTCAGCAGCCCCGGCCAACCAGAACACGCCGCGTGGTAAAGAAACTGACGCGGGAGGCCACGCGGGACGGAGCCACGTGGGCAATTCACATGCACGCAATCAAACGGTCCAGATCTCACGCGTATGGACGGCCCAGATCTCACGCTCACGGACGGCCCAAATCTCACGCGTGCGAACGGTCCAGATCTCACGCGTGCAGACGGTCTAGATTTATTCCCATTTTAATCGCGATCGGACGGTCCAGATTAAATCGTGATGGACGGCTGATATTAATAGGGGAAGGTTATAAATAAGCTCGCCCACACCCAACCCCAAACCCTAGCCACCAGTACCCTCGCTGGAGAAGAAGAACCAGTCACCAGAGAAGCCTACCTCCGCCACCCGCTGCCGCACCGGAGGATTTTCCGACTGCCAAACGAGGTAAATTTTCTCCCCTTGGCTCGTTTTTCGATGCTGAATCTACCTATGGTCAAATCGGAGCCAAACCATCAGCCATTCGGCTGAAAAACAGAACCGAAGTCCAGCGGCGGCGCAGCAACTTCCCTCAGTTTTTGCCTCCGATGAGGCCCTTCCCGGTTCCCGGTCAATGCAATTTTTACACCACTATGATCACCGTCCTTTTCTCTACAGGTTGACCAGAGCAAAACATCAAATCGTGACTCGCACCGGAGAAGCTGCCACACCCGAGAGCTCCACCACTGGTAAGTCTCGATTTTTCGTGATTTTTTGGTCCACTGATGGTCCTAGGGTTGTTTTATCGCATGAACTAATGCAAGTTTGGCCGAATTCAGCCGAAAATGGCCAACCCAAGGCGGATCGCCGCCGTGCCGGAATTCTGATATTGATTGAAAAGGGGCCTGGGTCTGATTTAGGATTTTTTGGGACACGTGCATGTATCGGAAGTGTGTTTCAGTTTTCTGGAAAAAATTCAGGGAATTTAGGGACATCCCGTAGGCACAGTGAGAACCCAATTTTAGAACCCGAAACAAGTAAGGATTTCTCATCGTATTTTCTATCACGGTATTAAAGCTCAATAAATAATAAAACGGTATTTCATGGATTGTGTATAATTAATTAAGGTTGCTAATGGAGCCCGAATCTGATATATTTTTCAGTTAGTTGTTGTTTGATTTTTTTTACAGTTTTAAATGCAGTATGATATTTGATGTATTTATTTTATGGTTTCGTATGCATGAATCACGGTTTCGTTTATTATGGTTTGAATTATTGAGAACCCGTTGCTGTCTTGTTTGGTGTTCATTACTTGTTTACGTGTTAATGTTTGATTGGATAATTGAGACTGAGAAAAATAGAAAAAAGTATGTGAATTGATAAATGGATGATGTCGACAGTCTAACTAGACCGGAAGATGATGGATGGACTGGGTCCGTAGGGAACCCTACCGAGAACGTGGTCTCTCATATCGGACGGGGTATGGAGACCTTATGTGTTATGGCGCCCATACCGAAGGGGCTATGGGGACGACCCATTTTACCCTCATACCGGACGGGGTATTGAGGTTTATGATTTTTGGCGCCCATATCGGACGGGGTATGGAGACGACCCTGAATCAAGTTATAAATGTGAATGGTTCACGTGTAGCGGGGACCCCTATGGATCTCCATGGATACTAGTAGCCTGATAAAAGAGGAAAATATGTTGTCTAATGATTGAAATACAAAGGTATGATATGTGTTATCTTATAAAGCGTGTATGCTTTCATGATATTATAATGTTATTGGTTTTTTATGTTATTTTCATGAAGCTCACCGAGGTAAGTGGGCAGTAAAGGGTTTTATTATTGATAAATGAATTTATCATGAATTATGCTCCATTAGTTATTTTTATTTTCTACCAACTTTTACTTATGTGACAGTGAGATAGTGTGATGTCTTTACTGTGTTAGTGTAGCTCATTCCTTATTTAACCATTTCAGATCAGAATGATTTGGTTCCCAAACCTGTCCTGCAGGAAGACGGCGAGTAGACACCTAAGGATTTCATAGTTTTATTTATAGCATTCATTACTAGTATTTATCTTAGTTAGTTTATTCTTTCACACGTTGAAGACGTTTTTAGTTATTATGTAAGTAATGTTAATTAAAATTTTTATTTCACTTCTGCACTTAAAATTTTTAATACATACATTTTCTTTTAAATTTCTGGGGTCGTTACAAGTGTGGCCTCTGGCGTGGCACCGAGTTAACGTGCCTTGCCATGCGTCGCGCTCCGGTTCGTCGAGACTGCTGACTTGGTGGTCCTACGTGGCGTAATTTTTCTTAATTGCATTCTGATCTATAGTTTCTGATTTTTCTTTTAAAAATATCATCCGAACTCAAAATTATACTTATTTTTTTCAAAATCATTTTCAATTTTATCATCAACCTATTTTTTTCATAATTCTTCATTAAATTAAAATTTATTAATTTTAAAAATATATTTTTGATACATTTTTTAATGTTAAATTAATTTCGAGCTAAATTTCGATGCTGGATATTACATGAGAACATACTAATGAATTTGTCCGATGTTAACGTTTACAATTTTAAGATAAACTATAATTTTTGTTTTGTATTCTTTCTTTGGGTTTTTTTTTTCTAGTTTAATATAATACTAATATTCTTTACGTTATTATCTCATAACTTTTTCTTTAATTTAAGAAACTCCACATTTAAAATCTGATGAATATTCTCAAAAAACTAATAGATTTATGAAATGATAAAACTTAAATTATAAGGACTAAATTGAAAAAAATATATATATATTTATAAAAATTTAAAGGCGAAGGTTTTCTAAGATCTTTTTGAGTGGATAAAAACTTTTGCAAAAGAATTTATATTATTCTATTCGGCTCTTCTCATTTCTTATCCTGTAGTATTTTTTTAAGAAGAAAATTATAATTAAATGGGAGCACGTGTAATAAAAGAAAAAAGTTATGGCAGAGAGGTCAAAAAATTTTATGTATGAATATCAAGATGGCTATTATATTTGTATCCGAGGCAAACGCAACTCATCCGTCCGTGTAAACGACGTCGTATTGGTGGTGGGCCCGGAACAGAATATTCTTGCAGACGCGGCGAAGCGATATGGTGAGATTAAAATTAAAATTGATTTGCGAGGAGTGGGGTCCAGCGTGGTTTTTTCAGAATGACGACTTTTTTCTTGTTTTGTCTAAACAAATTGGTGCGTGATGCCGTGGAACCCACTTCCAACGGAGGAGGGACTAGAGGGAGCATCAGGCTGACGTGCCCCGCACCATTTTTCTCCTGTTTTTTTTTTATTTTTATTTTTATTTTTATCATTATCATTTAGTGGGACCCACTTGCTCCCCCTACTGATCTCCATTTTTTTTTTTTTTTTTTTTTTAAGAAATAAATTTTTGAAGAAATTTAAATTGTCCAATATGCCATATTTTACACGGCTCCTCTCTTCAGTGTCACTTCTTTGATTGGTTGGCTGCGGTCAGACCACCAACCAATCAACCATCGGCTGACTTCGTGTTTAAAAAGCCCACCTTTCTAAAACAAATAACTATTAGTTTAATTTAATTAATTAATTAATAGTTTCCTCTTCAATGTAATACAAATATGACTTTTTAAAAATTAAAAAAAAAAAAGAAGAAAGAAATAAATTATATATTACGATAAAAGATTAAATATTTTTACCCATTATATAGATGATAATAATTAATTGACCATTTGCTCAGCCAATTTAATTTTTATGAATATGAGTTCATTCATTTTCTTAATTATCAAGATTTAAGACCTATTCCACGAGTAGATTAATTGTTGTACCCTCGTAATATATTAATTTAGCAAATAGCTATCCTGCTTGTACTTCTTTATTGTAATGGGAGCGAAGCTAATTAACTATGTGTGTGTGTGTGTATCAGAACAAAACAAGAGAATATAGTCACTAACAGCTGTTGATTATGATCATCGTGTGTGAAATTTCGTTCGTCATTGAAGTTATCACGCCAACGCCTAGGCGTAGCCTGCTTTTTGCCCAATGTGGTTCTCCTAAGAGATGGAACAGATAGTTCTTTATATACACACACGCATATATATACATGCAAAGAGACATGAATACAGCAGTTGCGGGTTCAAAATTTTTGCAAATGAAAACAAAAAAGAAAAAGTGTCGGGGCGAAACTCTTGCTACTGGTGGTAATAATTTATATTTTTTGGTGGAAATTTGGAATAAACTTTTAATTTTAATATACTAATTTGTATGTTTATATTTACCTTATGTTTTGAATTAATTTTAAAATATGATAAAATTTATTGACAAATTCAATCTTCATTCTAACTAAAAAAGTTTATGAAATACTAAAAAAGAGAATTAGAATTATGCATTCCAAATTCTATTAAAATTGATAAAAGTTTATTATAATTTCATATGAATTGTTCCTTGGCAATCAGTTGTTTTATTTTCGTGGCAGGTTTTATGCATTCTCCAAATTTAATTTCATAATTGATACGATTAGAAATGTTTGTATTTGTCGGTGTAACAAAAATCATTAATACTGTAATATCCTAATTAACTTCAGGTGTGTGTACTCAACAGTGATAAGTCAGGGGAGATGCAATTAAATATAAATATATGTACCCATATCCTGAGATAGCCTAGAAGCTGCAACCCAAGTTTGGAGGTGTACGGTCCGGACAATAAGCCACTACTAGAAGCTGACAACTTGTTCACAAAAACTGACACTTACACTCATTGCTCTTATCAACAACCCCATTCTTTATCATATCCTGAGATACCCTGGTTTATGTTGTTATCTGTTAATTCTATTTCCTCTAATTTATGCTGCTTAGGTTCTCTTTGGACAACCAGGTAAAAATGGTAAATCAGTATAGAAAGCGGTGATTTTGTATTTCCTCTCAAGAAAAAGAAAAAAATAAAAATAAAAGGCGTTACAGTGCATTACATAAATTCTATGGTAATTATGATTTACCTCTCCATTATTCACTACATCGCCGGCACATCAAAAACACTGAACCTTCTTCCATTCGTTCATTCCTCTCTCTTAAATCTCCTTTCTCAATCACACAAAAAGATTCAAAAGCTTTCTCTCCGATACTCCTCGCATCCTCCGATCATCGCCGCCGCCTTCGAAACTCGCCGTCGTCCTCATGGTCATCGTCGTAACCTCCGACTCCCCGGAGTAAAACGACGGCTGTGGATACACATTCGGCCGCTCCACCTGCGAACAACTCCTTCCTCTTCCCCGCCTCCCTCTCAGCGTCAGTGACAGTCCGAGATCCGACGGCTCACGACCCTCCCACGACGCATGGCTCGTGATTGATGGCCTCGACGACTGCGGGTACGCGCTTCTACCGGTGCACGCTACCGCACTGAATCCGTCCGACGACTCGTTACTGTTTGCCGTCCAAGCTCCGGTTAACACCCCCGGTATCGGTCTCAATGGCCCTCCCGCTAGCACCGTCTCCACCGCCGCCTGACACACGTGCCAGTTCCCGGTCGACAATAGCCCTACCGCTCCGTTCACTGGATTCACGGTGCGCCCACACGCCTCATATAACAAAGATTGAAACAAAGCTGAAACAAACAAACGAAAGAAACTAAGCATATAGACATATATATATACATATTCTCTAGCTACATATGTATATATACACACATGCGGTGGATACGTAAGTTACTGTGCGTGTAAAATATTTATATGTATTTACCAGGGCGTTGGGATTGGGGAACGGCGGAAATGAGGGACATGAGGTCGCTGCGGCCGAAAAACTTGGCGAGAAACAAGGTGGCGTTGCCCTGTGCCTCAGCGGATTCGATCCAGTGCAGGCAAGACCTCAGTACACAATTCTCGCTGCAACCCTTCCTCAACACTCTGCAACCGTTGCAGCTCATTTCTCACCGTCCGATTGAAATCAATAGATTAAGATCTTGAAAAATAACGCAGCTTTCGATGATTGATTATGACTGGCTGAATTATTCTATTTCTCCAAGTTCAAGCACAGAACAGAGCTTTACATACGCTTTGTACCAAACTGGTAATATTTGTTGTACAAGAAGAGAGAGTGAGGTTGTCAGGAGACGGAAGATAGAGAGCGATATAAAGAAACGGAGATGGTTAGTTTTTAACCGGTGGGGTGGGTTAAGTTAACCGTGGTTAGGCTGAGGGTGTTATTTATATATGAGTTTACTTTCTTTTTAGGTGGGTGGGGTGGGTCCCAATAGAAGGGGTAGGAGGTGGGGAGAATATCTTCCCAACTCTGGGCACGAGCGGCTCCGTGTTTCCGCTTCTCTTTGTTCTCTCGTAGCTACACCGTCGGATTCCGTTTTTTGATTGACGTGGACCGTTGGATTGGTTTGGTCCGCTGCTTTTGCTGATCCCTTTGTACTTCTTCGGGTACGATTATCTTAGCCACGTAAGTGAAAAGACTACCAAGTCCAATATCTAGTGGACTCAAATAGAACTTACCGTCTGAGTAGTGATATCGTAAAATCTCACTCTTTCCTTCTTTTTTTTTTTCCACAGAACAATATACAGCTATGCGTTTAATGTTATGTTGGAAGCAAAATTAAATTTTATTTATAAATTTACAGTTATTTAAACAAAAAAAAATTACAACAATTTTACTTGAAATAATAGAAATTGGTCCCAATATGATTAATTAAAATTAATTATACATAAAATGTTTATATAAATTTAATTTTACCACCTTCTAATAAATATTAATTGATAGTTACATCACGTTCCTAATGACCACGTTTTGTAGCGCCCAGTATATGCCAATTCCTCGTATTAATTAAAAGCCTGTTGATATGCTGGGTAGTTTTTCACCACACATTTGAATAATATTAAATAAAACATATATTTTATGCTTTTATATTTATTTACGTTCAGTTGTTTTAGAAACTATAAACCATGATTAATTAATTAAAGTGGGAATCTCATGACGTGGAGTACTTGAAATTATATGCAAGTGCATCATCGACCCAAATCACGCGTACTACTCCAGCAGATTAGAAGTTAATTAACCTATAATTGGTTAATAAATAGAAATTAATTACATGTGGTACGTAATTATGTCACAGGGCAACTTGGTTATTAAGAAAAAATAAATAAATTGTGGTAAATTAAGATAAAAATTTAATTAAGAGTGCGTACAAGTTGTCAAAAAAAAAAAAAAAAAGTCTTCATCTATCAATACGTAAGATAAATCTACTCCTAACCCCACAACCCAAGATTCCAAAATGTTAACTATCTAATTTTGTCTTTGTTGACAAAATGAAGCTAATCTAAAACAGAGCCTGTTATCATTTTTTTTTAAATAAATAAAATATTAATTCAAAATTTTTAATTATTACAGTCTTACTAACATATTAAAAAAATTAAATTTTAATTCAATTTAATTAAATTTTACACATCAATATATTTCTAATCATGTACTGATATCTCTCACTTGATTAACAAATGCATTGAATTTTTTGAAGATATTAGGATTTGTTTTTTACAAAAAAGAAATTGTATTTGATGTAAGAAGTTGGGAAAAAATAGTAGAGAGGCATCAAGAAAATACCTTTTAGTAAATTACTAACTATTTTCAAATTTAAATTGGTCTAGAAAATTAAAATTTACTATGTTTCCTCACATACTAGTAAAAATTTTAATTTTAATATGTAAACTAAATTTTAAAAATATTTACAAATTTTACATAACTTAAAGTACAATATGTGTCGGACCAACTAAATAAATAAATAGTAGAAATAAAATAAGATTCGACAGTGTTATTTAATAAATATTTAAAATTAATAATAAAAAATATATAATTTATATTAGGTATATACTAATATGATAAATTGATACGGTTTTACCTGATTAAGTTGGAAGGTCCCTACTCGAATTTGTGGTGGTCTCGGATTGAAATCCACCCAAAATATAAAAATCACCACTGGGCCATACATTCGCCAATCATTTCCATCTATTACTGTAGCCTCATTTATCTCCACTTTCAAACAACTATTATAATTTTTTTATTTATTTAAATTATAATAAAAATGTAAATTTCCCTATAATTATAAAAATTAAAGTTTTATAAATTTTTAGTTAAATATAAATAATGTATTTTGTATCTCATTAAATTTTAATGCAGTTTGAATTTATTCTGTCAGCCATTGGTTTCTTAATTAATTAAAAACAAATTAATTCGGAATCAGATATTTGTTTCTACTTTCGGATGCATTTGTTTTATATATTCAGGGCGAAAATAAATTTAAAATAGAAAATTTTAGGAAATTGTCGCGACGTATTTACTTAATTGGGATGGTCGTAAACTTTACAGCAAATTCGTCAGTTCTAATAGTCAAAGATATTAACGTCACTTTGGTCGTATCATATGTTGTGAGGATTTACAGCAATACGTAACGTTAAATATATTTTTTTTACCAATCAACCAGCATGTGCGTATAAAATGGAAAATTGGCTCTTGTTTTATCTTGCATGATTAAAGTAATATATGTTTAATATATTTATTAATCAAACCGACTGTGTGTCCAGTCTATTATCAAAACAAATGATTTTGTTCTTGCCATTGCTTTCTATAGTACATAAACAGAATAAAGCATCAAAGCCCGTCTAGCTCAGTCGGTAGAGCGCAAGGCTCTTAACCTTGTGGTCGTGGGTTCGAGCCCCACGGTGGGCGATCTGTTTATTTTTCTTCTCTCTCTTTTGAATCCACAAATTTTCTTTCGAACAGAACACCGTCAACGCCATATCTTATTCTTGTTCAGTATCTAACGCACGGCTTCGGATAGCTGCAAAACGAAGGAAGACCTCAATTGGTGAATGTATCATTACTTTATTTGTGTTGTTATCCATTTGCCACGTGTCATCCACTTGGCTAACATAATTCTTTTTCTTCTGATGATTTCGTCATCATCCTCGTTTGCTCCGGCAAACCCTCAAAAGAAATTTACACAAACGACAATTTCTTCAAAATTAAAAAATAAGTAAATGAGAGAAAATGAAAGGTGGTCAGAATCTATACTGTTGATATATATATACGTGTGTGTGTGTGTATATAGTATTTTCGAGACTAAATAAACTTTTATAGTTTAAAATTTTTGTAAATAATTTATTTACGATAACAGAAATTAAGTCACCCTTTTTTCTCTCTACGGTCACTAAAAGCGTCCCCATGCAGGCTAAAGCGAAGGTCCTCTCTTTTGTCTTTCAGAAGGCCATTGAATTGAGCTCGACACCTTCATCGTTTACGCAGGTTCCAACTGGATAAACCCCTTCGCCAGTGTAATCCCATGCCTCCTCTGCTTCTTCAATCTGATATTCTGAAAATCAAGCAATTAACTGGATGGTGCTCTGCAGTGGCTCCCCATAGAGGCCAGTTTAGCCTACTCTTTTGCACGTCGGGCACCCGTACGTATAGAATCTGATGCAATCCATGAAACTTTTCTCAACCACTTGTTTTGAAGTTTTTGTTAATGAAATTCCCTTCAGTTCCAAAAAGAAATTTCTTTCAACACTTCCCTAAACGTGTCCGACGTGGCTTTGACTTTAGCAGCCAGTTAAAATCTGTTAAAGGGAGTGGTTTATTTGAAACAATTTTGAGAGGACAAGTAGTTATTTAGAGGGAAAAAAAAAAAAAAAGGAATATAAAGGTTTAATGAGAAAAAGAAAAATGTATTATTCATTTCAGGCTATATTTATATATATCATGTAATAGTAGTTAATTTCAGTATGTTTTATTTAAAGATTAAGAGTTTAAATTCATTTAAGGTATAAAGTTTGCTATTTTGTGTCTATAATGCTTAATTTAATTGATTAATGAATTAATTTGCTAATGTGTCACTAAAATTATAATGAACAAGTTGAAAATATAAATATTTATTTATAAAAAAATATTATAATGGTTTAACCAAAAAAATAAAAATATATTACCAATTTAAGCATATATATATAATATTATGATTTATTGGTTAAAACTATTATATTACATTTAAAAATCATGAGTTCAAACATGTAAAATTTATTATTTTATTAGCATATTATAAATTAATGATATAATTTAATTAACTAATTATTTAATTTATTAATAATAAAAGTGTAATGAATAAATTAAATTAAATTTTATAAAGTTTATTACATTTTTAACATATTAAAATCCGAAATAGTCTTTTTATTTTATATATATATATATATGAAGTTTTTTTACTTTATCTGGTGGGTTGCATTTGTGTTTGAGTATTGCATTAATTGCCATTTAACCTGGTCTTATTTTTAAGAAGTCAAACTTCAGATTGGTGCTTATCATTTACCTAACTTGTGTTTTTTAATTAATTAATTAATTATTTTTTGCCACTAATTAAAGGTTCATTAATCTTTCGATTGTAATCTCAAAAGTTGAAACTTCTGATCCTTTTGTGTAATTAAAAGATATCGGATAAGTAAATTAGTCCATCAATAGTGGTATATGCTGTTATATTTTCATTTTTTCTTTTTGTAATTTTTTTAAAAAAATTTAATTGATTTGATAAAAGTTTTTTCAAGTGGGTAAAGTTTTACTTTATTAATAATTTATGGTAAAAAAATAATTTTTTTTTATAAAAAATTATTTCAAATATGACTCGTTATGTATAAGTTGAATAATAGTTAAAATGAGTATATTTATTATGTTCTGTTAATTATTTATTAAATAGTGATAATATTTTAATATTATTAAGATTTTTATACTTATTATAATTATACAAATAATTTTTACTTTAAATATTAAATCATAACAATTTAAAAAATTATTTATAGCAAAAAATATAAGTCAATTAAAAAATATTTAAATAATTTAAATTACTATAAAAATTCCTGATTATATTTAATTATTTTTATTAATATCTACCACATATTTATTATATAATTATTTCCATGTAATATCATGTTTTTTTTTTAAAGCACTTCTACGAATAACTTACTTTTTTTTCGTAACATTTTTAACAATTTACAAGAAGTGCCAGCGGATCCAAACAAAATATTGGTGGTACCAATAGACTTCTCTCATATAATAAATATATTACGATTTGTCTAAAATAATTGAGTTTAAACTCTCTATTATCTTTAATAATATATATATATATCTTTATGTAACAGATATAAAGAATAATTTAATCATTTTCATCCGATAATTTTATATATAAATTCATTGCAATAATTTTAATATTGATCTCAAGCTTCTATCACATTCATCATATACCAATTATCTCTCCGGCGTCATGGTACATAAATTTTGTTCCAATAAAAAAAATAAAAAACCCTTATTAATGAATTTTTTTATTTAACCGCTAAAATATTCATTTCGCTTGAATACATTGTTATTTCTAATTTTGTTACATAAATATAATAATACATTAAATTTTTAATATTTAAATTAAATATTATAAATTAATTATCTTAAATAATTCATAATACACTCAAAATATGGTGAGTTCTTCGTGAATTATGCACTCAGTGATCTTTAAGAAAATTATAAATTTTTTTTGGTAATTTTATATTTTATTTGATGCATTGAAAATTGAATACCTGAATTAAGATACAGTTACTTTTGGATTGGATCAATTTGTATTGGGCCACGATATTCCTAAGGGGTTCAGAAAACCGATGCTTATAACATTAGAAATATATTTGTATATATAAATGTTCGTATACATTTTTAAAGAAATTGGGTTTGCGTCTGAGGCCCAAATTGTTTATTTCCATTGTTTAAATTTATTATTTTCCATCCATTTTCTACAATAATAATAATAGTAAACATAACCATATTGATTAATATTATTTTTCTATCAATATACATTAAAAATTATACTATATAAATTATAATAATCAGTTTAAATTTTAGATAATCCATTAATAAAAACATAATACCTAATCTATATATTCTTTTATGTAAAGTATTACTTAAAAAACTTTATACCTTATCATTTATTCAATTTAATGTACGTTTAGATTGTAATACCTCTAATTAATTTTTTTTTTAAAAATTAAAATTAATGTATAAAATTTAATTTTTTAATTTATAAATTTTTATTTATTGTAAAAATTAGGAAAAAATAAGTGGATGATGAAATTGAAAATAATTTTGGAAAAAAATAAAAAAAATTTGGGTTCTAGGGGTCCAGATCAAACGTGATGGACAGCCCAGATTAAAGGTAGACGAATATAAATATCTCATTTCACACCAAACTCTAACTCTACTCGCCAAGCCCCCTCGTCGGAGAAGAAGAACCAGTCATCAGGAAGGGAGTCAATTGCCGCCCGACGCCGCGCCGGAGCCATATTCGACCGCAAAAAAGGTAAAAATTCTTATAATTACTCGATATTTAATTTTGAACACACTCATGGCCAAATTGGAGTCAAAGGACCAGCGGATGAGCCAAAAAACGTGGGTAAAACCTGACGGCGCTGCCGCGGAAAAAATAGAAAATCGTCTCCGATGAGGCCATTTCCGATTCCTGTTTCGTGCAACTTTTCCACCATTGTATTCATCATTTTATTTCCCACATGTTGACCGAAGAAAAATGTCAAACCGCGAAGGTGAGCTGGTGGAGCTGCCGCACCAGAAAACTCCACCGTCGGTAAGCTCTGTTTTTCGACTTTTTTTCCGGTCAACTGAGGCCTCTTAACATGTTTTCTCGCATGAATAAGTACAAAAATGGCTGAAATCGGTCAAAACTGGCCAGAAACGGCCAGCTCGAGGCAAACCGCTGCCGCAGGCGGCAGTGTCGTCGCCGAAGCATGGCGGTGCCGCTGTGTCGAAATCCCAAAATTGGCCAAAAAGGGTTTTTAACACCGATTTTGGATTTTTTTGCGTATTTTTAAGTACTTGGAGCGTGTTTTAATTTCTGAAGAAAAATTCAGGGAATCTGGGAACTGTCATTGGGCGCAGCTGAAAGCTTAGCGTTTCAGACATCGATTCGAGTAAGAATCCCTCACCCTATTCTTTGTTATGAAATTAAAGTTTAATTATAAATAATATTATATTTTGTACAACTTAGAAAATCTCGATAATTAATCATAAGTTACTAATGGAGATAGAACCGGTTATTATTCACTATTAATCCTATTTGATTAATTTTACTGTTTTAAATGCATAATATTACACTAGAGTTTGTATGATAATTCAGTTGTGCTTCCTTAGTGCATGTATTACTTGTTTTGCGTGATTTACAGTTAAATTGTAAAACTGAAAACTAAATGTAAACGAAAAATTGCTTGATTAACTGAATGGATAAAATGTAGCCTTATTGGATATCCTAGGAGATGGTGGATGGACCGGGTATATAGAGAACCCTACCGTGAACGTTGCCTCATACTGGACAAAATATCGGGATGACCCGTTTCACCGTCATGCCGGACGGGGTATGGGGATGACCAGTTAATTAAAAATATTGAATAAGGGTTCACGCGTAGTGGGGACATCCATATGGACACCCATGGATACCAGTAGGCTAGTTAAAATGGAAAGTTGTTGTTTTGATTAATTGAATATGAGATTATGATATTGTTGTGTTATCGCCTCCATATGTCAGTTTTGAAAATTTCACTATGGTAAGTATACAATAAATAATTTTATTTATGATAAATGAATTTACTTAAATTAAGAACTCCATTAGTTGTTTTCATAATTTTATTAACATTAATTTCTGTATTAGTGAGTAGTGTGATATTCTTACTGGGGTAGTATAGCTCACTCTTTCATTAACCATTTCAGATTAAGAAAACCAAGATCCAGATCTCAATCCACAAGAGGGTTGCGAATATGATGTTTAATTGTTTACTTTTCAGTTATTTCTTTCATTTTTTTTTGTTCTTTTAGAAAGGTCATTCCCGTAACCCTATTGGGTATTCTGAATTATTGTGTATTAAATGTAAACCCTAACGTTATTATTTTGCTTTCCCAATTAATTTACAATTTATTTTTCTTTTAAGTTCTAGACTGTTATAGTTGGTATCAGAGTCGCATTGCTCGGAACCATTCCTTACACAAAATCCTTACGAAGTATAAAAAACAATGGATTATCACTCAACCATTCCTTGTGAAATGCAGGTACAGATAAATAAGAAGAGGGAGACCCCCATTAAACCGAGTAGCCCGAGAGGGTTTGCTTCGAGAGTATGTTGACCGATTATTTAAAACATTAGAGACTTATCATTGCCAAACAGGCCTGAGAGGAAATGAGGGAGCTACCTGACCCTCTCCTACTGCTACAAGTCGAGCCACCTCTGCAGCGAGAGGATCCTGAGCCATCCTAGTACGACCCTACTCCTCTGCAGTACCATCAAGTACCACCACAGTATGATCTGATGTCCCAACCACAGTACCACTCGGCACCACCACAGTATAGCCCAGTGCCCCAACCGCATCACCCGGCACTACCACAATACAATCCGGTGCCTCCACTGTATCATCCAGTACCACCACAGGGTCATTCGGTCCATCCCCAGCACAATTCAGTCCCTCTCCCACAGGACCTAGTTTCTCCCATAATGGACCCAGACTACATTGAGAGGTATAAAAGACTAAACTCATCTACTTTTGTAAGGGGATCCTCCTTTGAAAAGGCTGAGTACTGGCTAGCTGAGATAGAGAAGGCCTTCATGACTCTTGGGGTGATTCCCGAACAAAGAGTCATACTTGTCACGTACATGCTGGTGGGAGAGGTAGACCGATGGTGATAACTTAAGCAGGCCACCCTGCTCGTTCCAGTCACTTGGGAATAATTCTTGGTAGTCTTTAATACAGAGTACCTCCCAGAGCACCTCTGACATCTGAAGAAAATGGAGTTTGTACACTTGGTCCACAGTGACATGACTGTATCAGAATATGCCTGAAAGTTCCTAGAGTTGGGCCGATATTTCCCTGAGAGCATGATTGATGTAGGCAGGAAGGCAAGAAAGTTCGAGTGGGGTCTCCGTTCTAATATCAGACAACAGTTGTATGAGTTCGATCTCAGTACTTACTCAGCTGTTCTGACTAAAACACAGCTAGTGGAGAGGAACCTTCGCATCTTCCCTCAAGCTATAGGGAACTTCAGGCCCTCAGTTTCATACTACAGACCAGCACCTACTGTACCTGTTCAGTAGAATAAGAGACCTAAATCAATGACTCAGGCTCCTCCTCAGATTCTGACAATAAGACGTGGTAGGACTTGCCAATACTGTGGCAAGGATCATGAGGACTGACCTTACTATCGTCTCAACAATAATTGCTGCATATGTGGGAGTACTCAACATTATGCGAGGGAGTACCCAAGGAATCAAAAGCAAGCCAAACCTCCTATCTAGGACAGAGTTTACAACCTCACGCAGCAGGATGTAGAAGCTAACGTAGACGTGATACAAGGTACGTACACTATCTGTAATCATCTTGCACATGTTTTGATTGATACTGGTGCCTCACATTCATTTGTTTTACACGCTTTTGCATCAAATTTGAATGTATAACCAGAAAGACTTGATTATGTGTTGTTTATGTCTACCCCTAGGAGTAAGACACTACTAGGGGAGGTTATATACAGAGCTTGTGCAATAGATAGAGCAGATAGGTAATTGAGTATGGACCTATAGAGATTGACAAAAGTGACTTTGATGTAATCTTATGAATGAACTGGCTAGCGGCGTATCACACTACCATAGATTGTTTTCATAAGAAGCTTGTATTCAACCCTTCTATTGAGGAGCCATTTATAAATTAATAAAATTCTTTAACATTTGTTCTCTCATGGCAAATTTTCCTATTATCAAGTGCTTTAACTCGACTATTTTCTCTAACTAGGCAAATCCAAGAAAAAAATTTGTATTCAAGAGATTCCGGTAGTATGAGACTTTCCGGATGTGTTCCTAGATGAACTATCTGGATTGCTAGTAGACAGAGAAGTTGAATTTACCATAAACCTTAAGGCAGACAATCAGCCTATTTTGGTTGTCCCTTACCGCATGAGTCGTGTTAAGATGGAGGAGTTGAGAAAACATATCACAAAATTGCAGGATAGTGAATTCATTCAATATAGTATATTCTCTTGGGGTGCTGAAGTCACATTTGCAAGGAAGGAGGATGAAACATAAGGTTATGTATTGACTACAGATGACTAAACATGGTCACGATAAAAAACAATTATCCATTCCCTAGGATCGATGATCTTTTTGATCAGTTGCAGGGTGTCTAGGTCTTCTCCAAAATAGATATGCGTTTAGGTTACCATCAAGTAAAGATCAAGGTAGAAGACATTCCTAAAACAACTTTTCGAACTAGGTACGGATACTATGAGTTCCTAGTCATGCCATTTAGACTAACTAATGCACCAGTCATCTTCATGGATTTGATGAACAGGGTTTTTAGACAATTCCTATATTAGTTCGTCATTGTATTCATCGATGATATTCTGGTCTATTAAAAAAACAGAGAGGAACACGCTCACCGTTTAACTAAGCTTTTACAGGTTCTTAGAGAAAAAAAGTTGTATACAAAACCAAGTAAGTATGGGTTCTGTCTCGAGAAAACTACCTTCATAAGGCACATCATATAAAGGATTGGAGTGTCAGTGAACTCCGAAAAAGTTGAGGCAGTGCTCGATTGGGAAAAGTTAACATCGATCAAAGAGATTCGTAAGTTTCTAGAAATGATAGGTTATTACCGCAGGTTTGTGGAATGATTTTTTAATCTAACTGCTTATTTGACTTAGCTCATAAAGAAGAACGTCAAATTCGAGTGGAACAAGAACTGTGAAAGGAGTTTTTCAGAGTTAAAAAAACGATTGACTACCACACCTGTATTGGCCTTATCGAGTAGGATAATTTGATATACAATTTATAGTGATGCCTCCTACCTAGGGTTGAGTTGTGTTCTGATGCAGTATGAAAATGTCATAACCTACGGGTCTAGGCAGTTGAAGAGTCATAAGAAAAACTACCCCACCAATGACTTAGAACTTGTCGCGATTATTCACGCCTTGAAGATTTGAAGCAATTACTTGTATGGAGAAACCTTTCAGATCTATACCGACCATAAGAGCTTGAAAGACATATTCACTCAAAAATATCTCAACATGCATTAGAGAAGATGGATAGAACTCCTTAAGTACTATGATTGCAACATTTTATATCACCCGGGTAAGGGCAATGTGGTACCCGACGCAGTCAACAAAAAAAATGCAGGTATATTAGCTCATTTGATGGTTTCAGAATGCAGGGCAATAGGGGCCGCACAATAGGTACGGCTTCAGGACCTGAAGAGAGTCATATGTTTAGCTCACCTAACTATTTAACCTGAGTTGATCCGAAGAATAAAGAAAGCTCAATCCACTGATTCCACCTTAGTAGCCCTCAAGAAAGACGCAGAACAGGGAGTTATTTCAAAATTTCAAATCTCTACCGATGGGTTGCTTAGATTTTAGGACATGGTGTGTGCTTCAGATGATAGTGAGCTGAAAAAGAATATCATGATAGAGGCCTATAGCTCAAAGTTTGCCATGCATCCCGAAAGCACTAAGATGTATCAAAGTATGCGACCTAATTTTAGTGGAACATGATGAAAAGAGATATGACCGACTTTATTTCTAAGTGTCTGGTATGTCAGCAAATCAAGGTAGAACATCAACGCTCAGATGGTTTATTTGAGTCATTACCAATTCTAGAGTGGAAGTGAGAATATATCATAATAGATTTCGTGACAGGATTGCCTAGAACATGCTCAGAATATGATGTCATTTGGATAATTGTTGACCGGTTGACCAAGTCTTCCCACTTCTTAGCCATCAAGACGACTGACCCCTTGATAAACTAGTAAGAATGTATATCTGGAATATAGTCAGATTACATGAAGTATCGGTGATAGTAGTGTCCGACAAGGACCCCAAGTTCATTTCTCAATTCTGGTCTAGTTTTTAGCAAGTCATGGGAACGAAACTGTCCCTTAGTACTGCATTCCACCATCAGACTGATGGACAATCAAAAATGACGATCCACACATTAGAGGATATGCTCCGAGCTTGTGTTCTTGACTTCGCGGTTCTTTGGAATGATCATTTATCCCTAATAGAGTTCGCCTACAATAACAACTACCAAACAAGTATTGACATGGCTCCGCACGAGGCATTGTATGACTATCCATGCAGATCGCCGATCTGTTTAGAAGAAGTGAGTGATAGAAAGTTGTTTGGCCCAAATCTCGTAGAGGATACTACAACTAAAATAGTTAAGATCAGAAAGAACATCCAGACGGATTGGAGCAGACATAAGAGTTATGCGGATACCCGGAGGAGGGATTTAGAATTTGAGAAAGGTGATCGGATGTTTCTTAAGGTCACTCATTTTAAGGGAATTAGTAGGTTTGGCAGGAGGGAAAATTTAAATCCCCAGTTTATTGAGCTATTTAAAATCTTAGACAGAATTGGCACCACCATCTACAGATTGGTGCTACCTCCAGAACTATTTAGGATCCATAATATGTTCCATGTGTCCATGCTACGCAAGTACAACTCGGATCCCTTTCATGTCTTGGCCAACGAGTCCCTTTTACTCTAGGAGGATCTGTCTTATGAGAAGATACTGGTTAATATTGTGGACCGAAAGAGCAGAGTACTCCGCAATCAGAAATTTTTTTTCGTTAAGATCCTATGGCAGAATCACACAAAGGGAGATGCCACATGGGAGCTAGAACTAGATTTCAGTGCCTAGTATTCTCAACTGTTTGATTGAGTGGGAGAGAGACAAATTTGAGAAACCAAATTTCTTTTAAGGGGATGAGAGTTGTAATATCCTTAATTAATTTTAAAAAGATTTAAAATTAATGTATAAAATTTAATTTTTTAATTTATAAATTTTTATTTATTGTAAAAATTAGGAAAAAATAGGTGGAGAATGAAATTGAAAATAATTTTGGAAAAAATGGGTGAAAATTTGGGTTATGGGGGTGTTTTTGAAAGAAGAATCAGAAATTGGAGGTCAAAACGTAATTTAAGAAAAATGTGCCACGTAGAACCATCCAGTCAGCATGCCCAATGAATTGAAGCGTCCCGCGTGGCGTGGCGTGCTGACGCAGTGCCACACTGAAGGCCATGTTGACAATCTGCGTGTCCGCGATCGGATGGCCCAGATTTATTCCTGTGCGCGTGGATTATCCGGATCTGTTCCCTCCTCAGGCGCGATCGGACGTTCGTGATTAAACGCAATGAATAGTTTAGATTCATTCTCTTTTTAAGTATGATCGTACGGTACAGATCAAATCCCGATGAACGGTCTAAATTTATTTCCTATTTAAATGCGATCGGACGGTACTGATCAAACGCGATAGACGACCGAGATTAAAAGAAAACATATATAAATATCTCACTTCATACCAAACACTAACCCTAGCCGCTAGCTCCCCCTGCTGGAGAAGAAGAACCAGTCTCTGGGAAGGGAGCCGACCGCCGCTGACCGTTGCGCCGAAGCCACATTCGACCGATAAAAAAGGTAAAAATTCTCCCAATCACTCGAAATTTGATTTTGAACACACTCATTGCCAAATCAGAGTCAAAGGATGGCGGATGTGCCGAAAACTGCGGGAAAAATAAAAATCTACCTTCGATAAGGCCCTTCCCAATTTCCGTTTCGTGCAATTTTTTTACTATTGTATTCACCACTTTGTTTCCCACGGGTTGACCGAAGAAAAATGCCCAACTGCGTAGGTGAGCTGACGAAGCCGTCGCACCAAAAAATTTTGCCATCGGTAAGCCTCTGTTTTTTGACTTTTTTCGGCCAACCTAGCCCCTTAACATGTTTTCTCATAGGAATGAGTAAAAAATCGGTCGAAATCGGCCGACACTGGCCAGAAACAGCCAGTCTGAGGCAAACCGCCACCGTGGGTGGCGGTGCCGTCGCCGGAGCACAGCGGTGTCGCCATGCCGGAATTCTGAAATTGGCTGAAAAGGGTTTCTAACATCGATTTTGGATTTTTTGGAGGTATTTCTAGGTACTTAGAGCGTGTTTCAATTCCTGAAAAAAAATTCAGAAAACCCAAAGATCGCCAGTAGGCATAGTTAAAAACTTAGCATTTCGGATATCGATTCAAATAAGAATCCCTCACCTTATTCCTTGTTATGAAATTAAAATTTAATTATAAATAATGTAGTATTTTGTATAACTTAGAAAATCTCGATAATTAATCATATGTTACTAATGGAGCCAGAACCGGTTATTATTCACTGTTAATTCTGTTTGATTAATTTTACTGTTTCAAATGCATAATATTACATTGGAGTTGATATGATAATTTAGTTGTGCATCCTTAATGCATGTATTGTTTGTTTTACGTGATTTACAATTAAATTGTAAAACTGTAAATTAAATATAAACAGAAAATTGCTTGATTAACTGAATGGATGAATAGTAAACTTATTGAATATCCGGAGAGATGGTGGATGGACCAGGTACATAGAGAACTCTACCATGAACGTTGTCTCATATCGGACGAGGTATCGATAATTGGTGTTTTGGCGCTCATACTGGACGGGGTATGGAGACGGTCCGTTTCACCCTCATGCCGGACGGAGTATTGAGGGATGATAGTTTTGGTGCTTATACCGGACAGGGTATGAGGACAGTTGGTTAATTAAAAATATTGAATAAGAGTTCATGTGTAGTGGAGATATCTCTATGGACCCTCATGAATACTAGTAGGCTGGTTAAAAAAGAAAATTATTGTTTTAATTAATTGAATATGAGATTATGATATTATTGTGTTATCACTTATATATGTCAGTTTTGAAAATTTCGCTACGGTAGATATATAATAAATAATTTTACTTAAATTAATAACTCAATTAGTTGTTTTCATAATTTTTACCAATTTTCATTTCTATATCGGTGAGTAGTGTGATATTCTTACTTGGTTATTGTACCTTACTCTTTCATTAACTATTTTAGATCAAGATGACCAAAATCCAGATGCTGATCCATAAAATGGTTGCGAATAGAATGTTCAATTGTTTACTTTTCAATTATTTCTTTGATTTTTCGTTATTCTTTAAGAATGATAATTTTCATAGCCTATTGGGTATTATGAATTATTTTGTAAGGAATGTAAACCCTAACGTTATTATTTTGCTTCCGTAATCCATTTACAATTTATTTTTCTTTTAAGTTTCGGGCTGTTGTATAGATAAATTATAATTTATATTGTAAGTTTTAAATATATTAATAAATTAAATTATTAATTAAAAATATTTTTAATAAAAATTATTTGATATTTAATATAAATAAGTGTAGAAAATATGTTATTTTAAAAAGAAACAAAAATCTTATCTTTAATAAGACAGTTTTTGAAATTCTAAATATAATTTTTTAATAAAAAATAAAATCATTTTAAAAAATTACACATTATAACTTATGTCTTTAAAATTATTAAAAATAGATTTTAACTTTAATTATTATAAAAAATATTTTATATTTTATCTATTTATTTATAAAAATGCTTTTGAAATTCAGAACTCATAGCCAAAAACTTACGAGGTCTTAAACACCTAATAATTTCGTAGTTTGATGATAAATTTTTATCATTTAACTTTGATGAATAGCTTTTAAGACTTTTAAGGAATAAATTTAATTTTTAAATTAATTTAGCCATTTAATACGTCAAAATTAAAGAGGACCACTAATAAATTTAAATTTAATTTGTTAGTGTGATGATAAAATTAAATTAAATTGAGAAGTTGAGACTAGAAGGTTATAAATAAATTAAAAAAATTACGGGAGTAAAAGTAAAACCCAAAAAGAATCTTGGTCCCGTGCTACACTCTGACGTCTGATAATTGGAAAGTGCGAAGTCAAACGGCAGGCGGTGACATCAGCCTCATTGTGAACAATATAAATAATTGGCTTGTATTCCTCCATCAAACCAGGTAAATAATTTTCTGGATTTGATTATCTCGCTCTCCCTCCGTTGCTCGCTCGCTTGCTCGCTCGCCGCTCGCTCTGTGAAGAAGAAAGTCGATCCGTACTTCCCCGTCTCAATCGAAGTTTTATTCTCGCAGATCTAGTCCCAGGCCGCAATAATGTCGGACAACTCTGGTTGTACCGTTTACGTAGGTCAGTCTTCTTTCTTTCTTGATTTTATTTTTGAGATTTCTTGGTTTTTTTTTCTTTTGTATATTTCGCCAGAATTTACTTTTAGCGCAAGGGAATGGAACGGATTCTCTTGGATCTATCGGCTGATTCCTGAAAAGTTTATTGGAGGAAAACGGAAGGTTTCCTGTGAAGCAAACGGGACCTAGAGAAAAGGAGTTCCGAATTGTTCTAAGATGTATGTAGTTTAGGGGTTATGGAGGACTCTTGAAATGATCTAGTTAATTAATTGCTTAATTTTGCTTACGTTGGGGTTGGTTTTAATTGCTGATTAAAATTCGCGTGATTAATATAAATGAGCAGCATGCCTTCCATGTAGTTTCGATATTTCTTCACCTTCTGTTGTTATGTTTTTCTAGATTCGCCTATGCCATCAGGCTAATCGAGAAATTGAAAATCTCCGATTCATCATATCTGACATTTTGTTGGTTTCCCTTGGTTTCATACTTATGTTGAAATCACAAACTTAATGGTCAGTTTGATGATGTTTATGTTTATGATTACGCTATGTTGATGGACGCACGTTAATGCTTGCTTACTTATATGTCAAGGTGACAAGGTTAATGGTAAGATTTATGGTATTCCTGTTTATGACTATGCTGTGCTTATGGATGCATGTTTGAGTTGACATGCACTTTACTTTTCTGTCAATTATCTTGTTCTGAGGAAAGAGTATATATGGAATGCTCTATATGGAAGCCATTTGTGCTGCATCAGGATCATTGTGGATGATGCATATGTCGGAGTAAGGTGTATATAGCATCTTATGTGGAAAAGATTAGTTCGTATTTATGTATAGGCTGTATTTTCTGGATCTATGATGCACAATTGGCGTTTCCCATTATTGGCCTCAATTTTTTATTAGGAAGCTTTTTGTTTGCATTTTGTTTTTGTGGGTAGATCAGAGAATTTGATACCTGTGTTTTTGTTTATCACCTATTGTTTTTCCTTCTTGTTTTCCTATCAGAGGAATTCTAACTTAGTTACAATTCAATTCTCTGGACAGGTAATCTTGATGAGAGGGTGAGTGACAGAGTTTTATATGATATTTTAATTCAAGCTGGACGCTTAGTAGACTTGTACATTCCTCGAGACAAGGAAACTGATAAACCCAAAGGTTATGCATTTGCGGAGTATGAAACCGAGGAGATTGCAGACTATGCAGTGAGGCTTTTCTCTGGTCTTGTGACTCTTTACAAGCGGACATTGAAGTTTGCGGTGGGTCCTCATTATTTCATTCTTCTGTTCCTTATCTATGTTTTAGGTCTGTTAAAAACAATATTTGATTTTTCAATCACCATGCTCCTGTTTTATTTTTCTAGCAACTCAAAGTAATCTGATAAACTTTTGATGTTGTTGGCTACTTCCAATTGCAATTGTTGCAAACACATCCTGGAGTGGTTGATTGCTCCTGTCAAGTGATTAACAGATTGATGCATTAACATGTGTTTGATGAAATGACCTTGGAATAGAAACAAGAACGGTGTTGGAATAGCAATGACCTGCAGATATAGTCTCTAATGACACAGACTCTTTTTGTTCTTTGAAAATGTAATGAAATTGGCTTTTGATGAACAGATATCCGGACAGGACAAGCCAGCACAAAGTGCCTCCATGACGACTACTCCTGGATCAAATATTCCTCATAAATCAAGACGTTACACTGTGTCCAATATGGATAGCCCTCAGCATTCAGTGAAGGTGTCACCATCCTGCAAGGTTTCAGCTTATGCTTCAAATTATTCTCAAGGTATATCCCTTGCTTTTAATGTTTCTTTGTTTCTCTCACACGCTTATCATTCTTTGAAAAATCAACATGTTTGTTATATTTTTAGTTGAACGCTTTCTAAAGAAACTTCATTTTTTATTCAGAGCCAGCTCCCCCTGGTGTAAAACACCACATTAATGGGTATGGATCACATTTCAATGGCATCAATTATGAATACAGTCGAAGGGTTTTTGGGTCAACATTGGATAGCATTAGCCACTTTAGGTCACGACGGTTTGATACAACTCACCCAATTTCATATCGTTATTAATAAAACCCATTATGTGCTTATCGAAGGAAAACGAAGAATTGTCTCTTGTTGTACTATATTGGCGGGCTACATAATTACTCAGGCAATAGATGGTGACTTGTTAGTTGAAGGTTAGTGAAAGATGCTTTGTAGCTTTCAGTTTAGTTTGAGTTTTTAGTAATTTACTCCATAGACTTAACTAGCATTTAGGTCCTTGTATGTTCCCTCAATGTTGTAGTCCAACTAAAGCTTGTTTCTTTGCCGGGTTGCTGATGACTAATATTGCAGTAGAATATTTCTTTGCTTTTCTTTCTAATGAGAAGATATCTATTTCTTTATTATATATAAAGACAGTTCTATGTCATTATTGATTGAAGACAGAAAAAGGTGGAGGTATAGTTAGATATTCTTATCTTCATTTAGGAGGCTTTGGGCATATGATTTTGGAAATAATCTGATTCTATTTTTTCAACTTGTCCCGAGTTATTTATCACACTAGAGCCGGCAATGAGCTGAGCTGAGTTGATAGTATAGTCTTTCAGTTTGGTTTTTTTGAGTATCGCTATGCTCGATTTTACGCTTGAGGTTGGCTTGTTAAAAGAAATATAGAGTGTGAGCTTTGCTCAGAGAAGTTTCGTAAGGAGCTGAACCTGAATGAACCTGAAATCGAGCTTGAATAAGCTAGATAGATACAGAATGGGGCTCAAATATCTAATACTATTAATGTAAAATAATCATAAAATTTGTGTTATATAATTATTATAGTATATATGGAAAATAATTTTATTTGCTAATATATAGATGATCTAGTTAAAGAACCTTTTGGATCAAATATATTTTATGTCTGAGTTTGACTTGTTTAGCTCTTTGGACCCTTTTTCTTGGTTCAAATTTGGCTCAAGTTAGATTTTGACTGAGCTGAAGTTGAACAGTCGACAAATGTATTTGGCTGGTTAAGGGCCCTATCCTCAACCCAACTGTTTTTGGTCAGTAGCCATGTTATTGCAAATAGGGGTGGAACAAGTTAGTTTGAGTTGAAGAATTTGAGCTTCTTTCAAATGATATGACAATATGTCAGGCTTAGGGCTGGGTTTCGGCAAACTTAAACCCAACCCACAATTTCAATCTCAAACTGGACCCCCATAAACCCTGGTGGGTTTAATAATTTCAAATTCTTTTGGACAGTTTAAAAACCCAACCTGAACCCGATGTAATTTTATCTTCCCATTTTATTCTCATTTTATCTTTTTCTTAGCCTCTCCTTTTCCTCCACAACCACCAACTGCAGCAACTTACACTTTTTTAATTAAAACTTAATTTATATTTTTTAATAAAATATATATGTTAACTATATATAATAGAGGTGGGCCAGATCATGATGGATGGCTTTGGGCTCCCAAAGCCAACCTGAACCTGAAACGGAATGGGATAGAGTGGCCCGAATTTATTTGTGTTGCGGGTTTGTTTGCCATCCCTAAGCTTGAGGTGCACTCAAGCTTGACTCTCAAGCTTGACTCAATCTTATTTTGGACAGTAATAACAGCAAAGAAAGCTCAAGCTCTCTTTGTGAATCTCAATATAAACTCTGTCGTACTGTAGGTCTAGCTTGAAGCATTGTTTTAACAGGAGAGGACATATGGAAGCGAGAATAGCAAATTGGCCTGGCAAGCATCAAATTGCAAAGCAGGGCTGAAAATCCCTGAAATTAACAGAGAATGCTTGGAGATTTTTTATATATGTAATCAACCATTACTATAAACAAAGGAAAATAGAGATTCATAGATAATATAGAAGACTTGGAAGTCAAAACTTTGCAAGTACTATATTCAATCTCTTTGAACTGTAAATGATGATAAAAATTTTTTAGTCAAATGCTTGAGGTTGCTGTGGTGATGGAGCCATTGGAGGATACTTCAAACAATAGATGCTTGTGGTTCTCCCTCCTCCAAGATTGAGAGAGCACAGTAGAGAAGTGCAAATGGAAAAAGCATGTAGTGCAAACCAACTGTCAAATTTGAACTTAGGATTGAGGATTATGAGATTGGGAGGTCTAGAGTGAGAAGGTTTTAGATAAATGCTCGAGATGGTGGCGCTGGAGGAGACTTTTTAGATAAAAGAAGATTTATTAGGAAGAAAGAGGACAAATACAATCTCTACTTGGAGAATAAGGGATCCTACCTAATGAACCATAAAAACAAAAAAGAGAAGGAACAAAGTCATAACAAAGTGATACTGCCCTTTGAGTTACAAATAATAGCATCCCAACTATGATGAAGTGCTGAAACACTAGTGTTATGGTAGTGCGGACGTGCTTTAGTCCAAAGGGTAGCCAAAAAGGTAGCTCTGTCCCATAATTCAGGAAAAGATGTATGATAGTTCTTGAATATCTGACGGTTTTGAGAGAGGCATAAACACCATAGCCCAGCAAATGTAGCCCCTTGTCAAAGAGGCTTGGCATTCTTCTTGATCCCTTCTCTAGGATCGAAGGGCCTAAAAGAGTGGCACAATGCGTGGGTCTACCCCGTGTTAGTTCAAAACCAAGTTAGTTCAATCCTCTCATTGTTAGACCTTTTGGAGCCAATTCATCTCTTACCTGGATCCTTGAGCCATCAGGACCTGGCCCAAGGATCCATCAGGGTTGTGTAAATGCAAGTCTTTCTTTGATCACAAGACAAGCAAACCCCTTCTTAATCGATTTCACATTACTAAAATATTTTGAAAAGCTCCGGTTCCAACAGAGATCAAGGTGTTCTCTTGAACTGCCTTTCATCAGAAATTTAACATAAATGATATGCTTCAAGTTTGTGACCACATCAACCCTTATCTCCAAATATATGCTTCATGTTCTTCAGGTGGCAGGAGACCCACTCTCACCTGTTCTACGTTGTGCCACTGGGGGATACTTCAAACAATAGAAGCTCGTGGTGCTACCTCCTCCACCAAGACTGAGAGAACACAGTTGAAAACTGCAAATCTAAAAGCATATTAATACAAACCGACTCAGAGAGAGAGTGGAACGTTTATGAGATGGAGAGGTCTAGAGTAGGAAGGTTATAGGTATAGGTAATCAATCAGCTTTTAGAAATGGAGAGTGGAACGACCATGCTGGAGTTTTGAGAGCTGATGAGTCAGAGAGAGAGATGATGAAGGATTCAAATAGGAAAATAAACTACCAGCGAAATGCCCTGTGGTGGAGGCTGGCAGGTAAAAGACTCAATCTAAGAGAGAAAGTAAATACCCTAAGTGATAAAATTAATTATTTATATTTTGGTATTAAATTAAGACTTAGTATTTATATATATAACAGCATATGTATTATATGTAAATAAATGATATATTATTTATTAAATACACAAACATGTCATTTTTGAGATAAGAATAGTTAAGACTTGAGCTTGTGAGATAAGAATGGTTGAGGCTTCAACTTAGCTGGATAACATGAACAGTTAATGCGGAATGTGTAGGTTCAGATTTTCTCTGCAGATTAGAATTTGATTCTTTTTAAGTATTTAATTTTCTTATCCTTTTTAGTTCTAGATTTTATTAATTTAGTTCATCTGAGAAAAAATTACTTACCAAGCATTATAAATACTTTTGTAATCTCACTTTTAAAGAAGGTTTCAGATATTCAATATAAAGATTTTTTAAAATTTTTTTTTTTTCAAATTTTATGGTTATTTAAATGGGGATGTAATGGAATTCTTAAGTGTAGTGTAAGAATTATTAGGTATGATATGAATCCTAGTCTAATTAATCAAAGTAAATCCTAATTTGTTCTACATCAGCAAGCTTATTCACGGGCTCGAATTTGTTCAAACGTCAGTTTTATCAGGCTTGTGTCAAGCTCTGGATAAATCAAGTCCAGAGAATTTGGTATCCTGCTCAGCTCAGTGCCACCCCTGATTGCAAAGGATTTAGCTGCCTAGATGATATGTGTATATATTTGAAATATAGTTATCATATTTACTTTAGCAGATGGATTAACAAGTCCATTCCCCAGAATTTCTTTAACACATAGAATAACTTTAACATGGATAACTATTTCTGGTGTTACTGAACAAAAGGAAAAAAACTATCCCACACCTCTTACGGGGAAATGCAAAATTAAGTTCATCTTACTTTGGAAGCCTCTAAGTAGAATTATCTATTGCCTTAGGTTAATTAAGCATGCAAGCAGGATTGAACCTTGGTTTTGCGGGGATCTGTAGTAATGAATTTCGGAACCGTTAGTCTGTTTCCTAATCATGTACTTAGAAAGTTGTAAAAATAAATGATTTTTGTTTTTGTTTTCTTGAAAAAATTGTATGATAAAAGAACCTTCATGCGTCTCAAAGTGATTGATAGCTATTCTTAGTTGTACTGGTTATGAATGTTACTCTACTAACAAGCCATATAGAAGACTAAAGAAGTGCGAATAGAGCCTTCCAATTGTATTAGTGATGTATCTGTGATCTGTAGATTGGAGAAACTGTTCACATGGAATCGAAGTACATCTTTTCATAGTAAAGCCTGAGTTCATGACTGTCGTCTACATGGCACATTCCCTTGAATGTAGCTAATTGTTATGTTTGTTAGTTAATTGAATTATTTCAGACTGGCATATCTGGGTTTTCAAACCTGGGTGGTGGGTTTTATAACTAGGCTTAAAGTGTAATGTTTCCGGATTGGGGTTTAGCATTCTTATGTTATCTGCCATCAGAATGGCGCTTATATTAGATGCTTATAATCATGTGGTGAACTCTAGATTGCGTATCTGTTTTACATTCTTGACCTGTTGAATGAAGCAAAATGCAAATAATTGACAGAATTTGCAATTTAACTTCTGATGTAACAGAATTTTTTTTTTTTTTTACATTGCTGCTCTGAAAAGCTAATTATTTGGAACAAATATTGAGCTAATTGGAAATTTCAAGTTAAATTCATTTCTTTTATTTGAATTTTACTTGGCAGTATTTAGAAACTAAATTTTTAATCATCTTTCTACTAGAATATTTCTAAATGAATTCTTTAGAATTCTTGGATTCGTTTAGTACATATCAATTGAGAAACCAACCTTTCAAGAACCTATGTTTATATTTGTTATGGGGAAGATCACTGAAGCAAATGGTGATTTTTGATTTCACAAGATGTTATCTTGGATATTTGACCGCTGCATTCCATTAATTAGTGGGATAGATTATTAATGTTGCTGCTGTTATTGATGAATTTATGATCATATTACATAGATGTAGCACCATGACATTCGGAGGAAAAAGTAAGATATGGAGAAGTCCTTGATGTATTGGGCATCCATGCGTGGTTCACACACCTGGATGGAACTGGGATTTTTTCAAGTGTGGAAGTGTGGGGCCTAAATCAGTTTATTAATTATTATTGATAGTAAAATATACACATCTATGGAGTGAGGAAAAATAAAGGGAACAGAAACAAATAACCTAAGCAGCCAAAAAAGCGGTGGGAATCTTGTTAAGGACATCAAGTGTCATGAGTATCCGAGTCATAGAAAACACTCCGAATTTTTTAAGTACCATAAAATTACATCAAATTTTAAGCAGCATAGTTACATTAACGTAAGAAATGCAGCGCTCTAGTTTTTTTTTTTTTTTGTATTACAATAATAAATAAGTACAATATGGGTTATTTTACAGTTGTAATTTTTTTGACAAAACAATTTCAAATCATGGTTTGTTAAGAACTCTCTTCTTTACAGAAATAGCAAAACTTAATTGTCTTGAACAAGATAAAAAAATTATTTCAAAAATTTAGTTCTTTTATTTGTAACTTAAAAATCAAAGAAAAAATTTCAAGAGATACTTATTAGACTCATTGTTTTGGTTTAAACAAAAACGTTGAGGTTAATATCTAGTGTTACAATTTTTAAACTATGCAAAAAGTAGAATTGTTAAGTTTATTAAGGTCTTGTTATCAAAATTTTTATATAGAAAAATCATAACTAAAATAATTTTATAAATGTAAAGATGAACTTGTAACTACAAAATAATTAAATCTAATAATAATGAGGTGAATACTTGAATGACTGATTTACTTTTATTTAACAACTGAAATAAAGGTCCAAACCATAAACAGATTCGCGGTGTATAGAAAACCCAAACCACATAACATATTCCAGGTCGTTTGCATATTCGCAGAAAAGTTTATCTTAGCACATACGCATAAAATTAAACTGTTTTTAGATTTGATATATAACTATCTCAGAAACAAGTTTTGCTCACTATATAAATATATTTCTTAAGTTGATATGTAATTTATACATCAATTAATTAAAAAAAATATTATAAACTGAGAATAAGATTTGAAGATTTTGTTTAATACTCACGTAAAAATTATTTCTATTTATATTGAATTATTTTACTAAATCGGTATATATTATTTCATGAAGAAAACATACGTATATACAAGAAAGGAATTTTTTTAAAAAACAAACAAATTTTTTATTCCTATAACTATGTGATATCCGGCAACTCCATGGGCAGTCGGGATAAAACCATCATCCTAACTTCGTTCTTTTTCCTCAATGCACATGCTTACTGTTAATACTAATGGGATTAGGTCGTAGTCCTGAAACTCAATTATAATAGTGTGAAAACCCAGATGGAGTATGCATGAAATCAACGCAAAATTCTAACTCGGGTTTCCAACTATTTCTTCATTTTATTGTATTCTTCACTTTTTTCTTTGAAATAATTCTATTCTATTCTTAACTAACGCTTGAAATTATTGCATCTCCAATGTAGTAAACCTACCTACCTCCATGTTTCTTGCAAATCATTCTGTTAATTGAACCTTTCAATGAATCAACCACGTTTCCCGTGCCTCCGCCTACGTCATGTCTCACCTGCAAGGCTCAAGAAAAAACTAGTCAAACAAACTCAAATTCTACAATTTCTGTTGTTAGATACGTGTCTTTGGTACCTGTTTATCAAGTCCACTGGCTGAGATGTACGTTATTACCCAAAAAAATATGAATAAGACACTCATTTACTAACCATCATGACAGCTTGGAACATGTAATACTTTACTTACCTGGACAGCCACAAGTAGAATATATACGACTTGGTTAGTTTTCTCAAGGAATAGGGCCGACAACACTATACAACCCAGTACAAGTCCAGATCTCCAGAAAGAAAGAAACACAACAAACCGCATTAGTCTCAAAATTTGCAGTCAGCGGCAACATAACTGTAGTGAAGTGAAACTGTTAAATCGTACTCATCCTATCTGAGAGACTCTGAATTTATCTAATTTTACAAAATCCAAGACTATTTCTTCATATTTCACGTGTAAGAGTTAGAACACTTCAAAATGCCTTTGCATCCATTTAGCATCTTCAAAATTACGTGATATCATTCAGGGAAATTCCATGTCCATAAAAAATCTCTTATGCATCCTTACATTCTGTCTCTGCTCCTAACTCCTTTCCAATCAAATCCAGTTACATTCGTGCAGATAGAATGATTCATAAAAGAATCTGCACAAGAATCAACCACTGACACTGCACATCTCAGATAAAAAAGCTATTGGTGCTAAACAAAGTGTCGCTATCCATTCATCTTTACCAAACAATAATTTCTAATGATTATCCAAATGGAAATAGAAAAGGTAAATCCTTCAATTATCAGTTGATATTTCTCCTTGGCCGTCATGGTCAGGAATCCCATTGAACCCAATAGATAGTTACAAGCAAAACCAGGAAGGTAAACCTGCCACATAGTTCGTCCACCTATAAGATAAGAACGAACCACTGGGCTACCAGCCTCAGTAGAAAAAAATTACTTCCAGGGAAGCCCACAAAACGGTCGGAAGCTTCTCATGCAGATTAAACATCAACACCAAGCCCAAGGGTTCCAAACAAGGGAAATGAACATGTAGATGACTATTTCTCTTAATCCAGTTTAGGTTTCAATTCCACCTCCTGCCTCAAAACATGGTCCACGAGAAGGCACTAACTGGACAAGAGAGAATGGCAAATGAGTATTAACCCAGCACCAGCTGAAATCTAAGAGGCCACAACAAACAAGGACAGTTGGGCAAGACACACTGAATAGTAAGCAAGTACAAAATAAATGAACAACTACACTACACTATTCATCAAGGTTTTTAAAATGACTAAGGTAGTGTTTGGCAGAGTTAAGTATAATATTGGACAAATATACAGCACAATATGAATATAATATAAAAAAATTGAAGTATAAAGCATTTAGAGTATAAATATGAGTTACAACTTGCTTTCCTGGTTACAGCATACAATTCTGTCCACCACCAAGTTTTTCAGCTACGAAACATAGTGGTGGACAATATTATGGTAACTTATAGTATACAAACACTACGCAAGAATTAGATAATGAGAAACTTTCTTTTATTTGGCCTGATATGATATGGGTAGAGTAAAGATGATATACAACTTTGCTGGCAAGTGGGAAGGGCTTACCATCCTTGGATTAAATTTTCTGTTAAAAAATACGGAATTCAGCAACCTTCCCCAGCTATTTGAGTCAGAAAATCCAACCTAATAAACAAATAGAATTTTCTCTATTAATTGTCTACCACCATAAATGACTCCTCAATTGGAACCTAAACAGCATTTTTCCTATTTCCATGATATAGAATTGATTATAATCTGAACATCATCTACATTTGTATTGCCTGTATACATCAAAGAATTAAACCCAGACTTCTGATTAATTCCCAGCATAAAACTGGATATCAAAGTATCAACTGAACACCAAGCAGAATTTGTTCAGGAAATAAACATCAAATTAAAACTATTCAGACAATCACAAGCATAGAGATACATAAGTTGACATAAGTAACGAATGCTTAGAGAACATACTCATCAAAATAGATCCTCCTCTGCCACCGACAAATTCAATATCCAATATAGCTCGGATCACCAATATACTCAGCAATCTGCTCTAATCTTACATTAAGCAGTTCATGGCTATCAGCATCTCGAACTACACCCGTTTCTCTATCTAAATCTTTCTCCACCAAACTCCCATAGACCCCTTTATGTTTCCCATACAAAACGAAAACTGGTCCTCCGCGTCTTGGCAATGCAGTCTCAAGTAGTTCCTGATCAATTCCTTGGATCAACTCTCTGCTCTCGTCAAGAGATATGTCACATTTTGTCGGTCCTACCACATCCACAACCTCTCCCTTCTTCAAATATAATCTTCCCCCTCTAAAATCCCTACTAATGATCCTCACGCGAATATGACTCCTAAGCCACGGAATTCGTTCTCTGTCACTTTTGCTATGATCATGGCGGCCTTGAGCATCGCAATAGCCACTTTTCTTCTCATTTTGGCTGCTTCCTTTACTAACCCCTTTCTCCTTTTCCTTACGATTTGGTGCTTTCTCTTCCCTAATCTTTGACTGCCGAAGATTCTCCAACTCCTTCATTTCCTTCCAACTCTTCAGCCATTTCTCTTCTTCCTTAGAACCAACATCTGCAACATCAGCATGGTGTACTTTGACTTCCTCGTCGTACTTTGATAGCTTCACAACAACCCAATTGGCGTTCGATCTCTCAATAATTTTACCCTTTAAGCCCATGTGTGCGCCCGAAATTACTCTCACATGTCGACTCTCTTTCTCCTTCTCCTTCTTCTTGGAATCGACCCGTGGGAGTTTCTCCGCTACAAACCCTAACCCTTCCTTCCCGGCTCTCCTTTCATACTGCTTCACCTTGACGTCCTCTTTGGCGTTCTTCCCTATTCCTCTTCCTTCGTACCAGCCGTATCCAGCAAGCAACGCGGCACCAAATCCTTCCACAGGAACTTCCTCAAATTCCTCGAAGCCCCGATCATCCGGCAATTTCTTCATATCTTCCTTGAAGCTCTGCAAAAGCACGTGTTCCGTCGGAGCCGATCGCAGCCGCTCGCTGCGACCATCATCGTTGCCATTCTCAGGATCTTTAACGCTCTGCCGAAGATTGAGGCCATACGAAATATTGTTGTCGTCGGCGGCGACGGAGGGTAACTCCAGCTCGAAACCAACGGCGTCGGGGTCGTCTGAGCGAAGGGGAAGCTCGAGATTCTTCATCTTCTTGTGAGGCCGCCATTCGTTTTCCTTGGGAGGGATAACGTATTTGGGCCTTGGTGGCCCTAGGGTTTCGCGGTGGTCGCCATTTTGAGCGGGGCCTGTAGCTGTGGCAGTGGTGAATTCAGTTAAGAACTCTTTGGAAGACTCTTCCCTGCGATCGGTTGTGGTGGTGGTGAGTTTAGATTTGGAGGAGGGTTTCGAGGGAAGAGAGAAGGAGAGCTTCATGATTGTTGGGATTGGATCTCCCGAACACTAACTCTGGTTTCTCTGGAAAGTCAAAGAGAAGAGCAGTCTATATTATTTTATATCGTTAAAACAAAAATCGGATAGAAAAAGTTTGCTTGCTGGATTAAAATTAAATTAGTTATGTAATTTTTAAATTTAAATATATAATCATAAATTTGATGAAATATGATTTAAATACAAAGGGAGAAAATAGATTCTAAAAATAATTAATTTTAATTTAAAGAAATAAAATAGATTGAGAAAGCTTAAATCAATTTTTTTTAAAAAAAAATGAATATTGAATTAGATAAATTAAACAAAAAATTAAAAATAAAGTCTTACGTTAATAGAAATCTAATATTAATATTAAAATTTTGGAAGGTGGGTAATCTAATAATTAGGGAAAAATATCAAAATTCTACAGATTTATGTCTTCTTTTTCATTGTGGCACATGCCAACTCCATGTTTCTTCGCAATATAAAAAAATATATTTACTTTTTTATTTAATTTGGTAAGTTCAAACTCGATTTTAATTTGAATCAACATAATCATACTATTTATTTTATTCAATAGTTAGTAAATAATTCACCTAATTTTCTATTCAATCGTTGACAAACATCAATCTTTTTATATAATTTTAAATTGTTTTAAAAATAAGTTGAATTGTATCATTCTAACAATAATAAACTTGAATATCAAAATTATGTATATAGTTTTTGAGTAAATTCATATATATTAATTTAAAATATAATAAAAACAACTTTTAAATAAAGTATATCTAACTCAAATTCACATGGAATTATCTTTTAAAACTTATGAACTAACAATAAATTTTTTAAAAAGAAAAGAGACCGATTACTAGTCATTTTTCTATATTATGTGCAACAAATGATGATCTAGGCGAGGTTGAGTCTTTACTTTCTTTAATCGATCTCTGCTATTTTGATTGATTACTTGTCGAGGATAACCTGAAATTTTTACTAACTATTTACACTTCCATGTGTTAAGACATCTTTTGGTTCTAACTTTTTTTATGATAAAATATTTTATCATTAAACCTTTTTGTTTAGTTGGGAAAACATGTAACACCCAAAAAAATTTATTTTTATTTTTTATTATTATTATATTATTTTAATTTATTTTATATAAATATAATTCAGTATTAATAGAATTTAATTTATTTTAATAGAAATAATAATAATAATAATAAGGAGTAAAAATTATTTAGGGATTTAATTGAAAATAATTTTGGGAAAAATGGGTGAAATTTTGGGTTTTGGGGGTATTTTTGAAAGAAAAATCAGAAATCAGAGGTCAAAACGCAATTTAGAAAAGTTGTAACACGCCAGCTGCCCGGTCAGCAGCCTTAGTCAACCAGGACGCACCAGGTGGCAGAAACACTGACGCGGGAGGCCACGCAGGAGGGAGTCACGTGGGCGATCCGCGTGCACGCGATCGAACTCCTGAGATCCGTTCCCGCGCGCACAAACAGTCCAGATCAAAAATGCATGCGGACGACCCAGATTGCAACGCGCAAGGACGGTCTAGATTAAAATCTACACGGATGGTCCAGATTGAATCGCGATGAATGGCCCAGATTTATTTCCTATTTAATCGTAATCAGACAGTTCAGATTAAAAGCGATAGATGACTTAAATCAAAAGTGGATAGGTATAAATAACCCCATTCGCACCCAAACCCTAACCCTAGCCGCCAGAGCCCCTCGCCAGAGAAGACAGCCCAGCCGCCAGGGAGCCGATCGCCACCACCCGCCGCCGTACCGGAGCAATTTTTGGCCGCCAAACAAGGTAAAAATTCTACTATTTGCTCAGAATTTGATTCTAAACCCACCTATAGCCAAATCAGAGTGCAAGCATCGGCTAATTGGCCAAAAAACGCCGCCGAAGCTAAGCAGTGCCGCCGGGGGTGTCTCAATTTTTGCCTCTGATGAGGCCCTTTTTGATTCCTGTTCGATGTGATTTTTTCACCATTGTGATCACCGTTTCCTCCTCTACAGGTTGACCGGAGCAAAACACCCAACCGTGACATGAGCCGGAGGAGCCACCGCACCTGAGAGCCCCACCGCCGGTAAGTTTCAGTTTTCTATATCTTTTTCAGCCCACCGAGGGCCCTAAGCGTATTTTCTCACAGGAACCGATGCAAGTTTGGCTGTACCTCCCAGAGCACATCCGAAATCTGAAGGAGATGGAGTTTGTTTAGTTGGTCCAAGGAAACATGACGGTGTCAGAATATGCTCGTAAGTTCCTGGAGTTAGGCCGATACTCCCCTGAGACTCTGATGGATAAGGGCAGGAAGGCTAGGAGATTCCAGTGGGGCCTCCGCCCAGAGATCAAGCAGCATTTATTTGTACTGGAGCTCAGGACTTACTCGGTCGTTCTGGCCAAGGCACAGTTAGTGGAGAGGAGCCTCCACACCCTCCCTCAGTCAGCAGGGAACCACAGACCCTTAGCTCCACCCCGCAGACCAGCACCTACTGTGCCTGTCCAACATAACAAGAGGCCCAGACTGGTGATCCAGGCTCCCCCTCAGGCTCTAGTGCCAGGACGTGGTAAGATCTGTCAGTATTGCGGCAAGGATCACAGGGACCGACCATACTACCGCCTCAACAACACTTGTCGCATATGTGGTAGTGCCCAACACTATGCGAAAGAGTGCCCAAGTAACCAGAATCAGGGAGACCTCCTATCCAGAGCAGGGCTTACAACCTCACCCAACAGGATGCCGAAGCTGACCTGGACGTGGTACAGGGTATGTACACCATCTGTAACCATCTTGTTAATGTTTTATTTGACACTGGTGCATCGCATTCATTTGTTTCACCTATTTTTGCATCCAAATTTAATGTATTACCTGATAAACTCGATTCAATGTTATTTGTGTCTACTGCTGGGAGTGTAACACTATTCGGAGAAGTTGTTTACAAGGCTTGTGCCGTAGAGATAGCAAATAAGAAACTGAGTGTAAACCTAATAGAATTAGACACAGAAGATTTTGACGTAATTTTAGGAATGAATTGGCTAGTGGCGTATCACGCCACCGTAGATTGTTTTAGCAAGAATGTTGTATTTAGTCCTCATAATGAGGAGTTATTTACAAATTAATAAAATCATTTAGTATTTATTCCTTGATGGTAAGTTTTTTTATTTGTCGAGTACCTTAACCTTGCTATTTTCTCTAACTATGTAAACCCAAGAAAGAAAATTGTATTCAAGAGACTCTGGTAGTCCGAGACTTTTCAGATGTATTTCTGGATGAATTACCTGAACTGTTAGTGGACAGGGAAGTCGAGTTCACCATAGATCTACAACCAGGCACCCAACCTATTTTGGTTGCTCCTTACTGCATGAGCCGTGTTGAGATGGATGAGCTGAGGAAACAGATCACTGAATTGCAAGACAACAATTTTATCAGACATAGTGTGTCCCCTTGGGGTGCCGGAGTCACTTTTGCTAGGAAGGGAGATGGAACATTGAGACTATTTATTGATTACAGATGATTGAACAGGGTCACAATCAAGAACAAGTATCCCCTTACCAGGATTGATGATCTCTTCGATCAGTTGCAGGGTGCGTAGGTCTTCTCCAAAATAGACCTGCGATGAGGTTACCATCAGGTGAAAATAAAGACAAAAGTCATCTCCAAGACAACTTTTCGAACCAGGTACGGACACTATGAGTTCATAGTCATGCCATTTGGGCTAACTAATGCCCCAGCCATCTTCATGGATATGATGAACAGGGTCTTTAGATAATTCTTAGATCAATTTGTTATCATGTTCATCAATGACATCCTGGTCTACTCAAAAAGCATAGAGGAACATGCTCACCATCTAGCTTAGGTTTTGCAGGTTCTCAGAAGAAAGAAGCTGTATGTAAAGTTGAGTAAGTATGGATTTTGGCTTAAGCAGACCGCCTTCTTGGGGCACATCATATCAAAGGATGGAGTATCAGTGAATCGTGAAAAGGTTGAAGCGGTGCTCGGCTAGGAGAAATTAACATCAGTTAAAGAAATCCGTAACTTTCTGGGAATAGCGGGCTATTACCGCAGGTTTGTTGAAGGATTTTCTAGTCTAGCAGCTCCCCTAGCCCAACTCACAAAGAAGAATGCCAAGTTTGAGTGGAATGAGGATTGTGAAAGAAGTTTTTCAGAACTAAAGAAGCGGCTGACTACTACACCTGTGCTGGCCTTACCGAGTGGATTTGGGGAATATACGGTTTATAGTTATGCCTCCTATCTAGGCCTGGGTTGTGTCTTAGTGCAGCATGGGAAGGTCATAGCTTATGGGTCCAGACAGTTAAAGAGCCATTAAAAAAATTATCCCACCCATTACTTAGAGCTTGCCGCAATCATTCATGCCTTGAAGACTTGACGCCATTATTTATACGGAGAGACCTTTCAGATCTATACCGATTACAAGAGTTTGAAACATATATTTACTCAGAAGGATCTCGACATGCATCAGAGAAGGTGCATAAAACTTCTTAAAGACTATGATTGTGATATCTTGTACCACCCGGGTATAGGCAACGTGGTAACCGATGCACTCAGCAGGAAAAGTTTAGGTATCTTAGCCTATTTGATGGTATCAGAATGCAGGTCAATTGGGGTTACACAATAGGTTTGACTTCAGGACTTGAGAAGAGCCACGTGTTTGAGCCATTTGACCGTCCAGCTTGAGTTGATTCAGAGAATAAAGGAAACTCAGTCAGCTGATCTCGCCCTAGTAGCCCTCAAGAACAATGCAGAACAGGGAGTTAGTTCAGAATTTCGAATCTCTGCCGATGGGTTACTCCGATTTCAGGACAAGGTGTGCGTTCTGAATGATAATGAGTTAAAGAGAGACATTATGACTGAGGTTCGTAGCTCAAAGTTTGTTATGCATCCCGGAAATACCAAAATGTACCAACACATGCGACCCCTATTTTGGTGGAATGGGATGAAAAAGGACATAGCTGATTTTGTGTATAAGTGTTTGATATGTCAGCAGGTCAAGGCAGAGCATCAGCGCCCAGACGGGCTACTTCAGCCTCTATCGATTCTGGAATGGAAGTGGGAACATATCGTCATGGACTTCGTGACAGGGTTACCTAAGGCACGTGCAGGACATAACGCCATATGGGTAATTGTTGACCGGCTCACCAAGTCTTCCCACTTCTTAGCCATCAGAATGACCGATCCCTTGGACAAGTTGGCAAAAATGTATATCCGAAAAATAGTCAGATTACATGGAGTTCCAGTGACAGTGGTGTCCGACAGGGACCCTAGGTTCACTTCTCGATTTTTGAGTAGCTTTCAGCAAGCCATGGTAACGAAGTTCTCCCTCAGTACTGCCTTCCACCCTCAGACTGATGGACAATCAGAAAAGACAATCCGTACACTTGAAGATATGCTTCGAGCTTGTGTCCTTGACTCTGGGGCCCATTGGGATGACCATCTGCCCCTGATAGAATTTGCCTACAACAACAACTACCAAGCGAGCATAGTCATGTCTCCGTATAAGGCGTTATATGGGCGTCCATGCAGATTGCCGATTTGTTGGGAAGAAGTGGGCGATAGAAAATTGTTCGGCCCGGAGCTAGTAGAGGAGACCACATCTAAGATAGTTAAGGAATATTCAGACGGCTTAGAGCAGACAGAAGAGTTATGCGGACACCTGGAGGTGAGATTTATCGCTTGAGAAAAGCGACCGGGTGTTCCTCAAGGTCACTCATTTTAAGGGAATTAGTAGCTTTGGCAGGATGGGAAAACTGAAATCCCGATTCATTGGACCATTCGAAGTCTTAGACATGATTGGTACTGCCGCCTACAGACTAGCACTACCTCCAGAGCTTTCTAAAGTCCACAATGTATTTCATGTGTCCATACTACGCAAGTACAACCCGAACCCCTCTCATGTCATGGCCCACGAAGCCCTCCCACTCCAAGATAACTTATCCTACAAGGAAGTACTAGTCGGCATTACGGATCGAAAGAGTAGATTGCTCTGCAACCGGAAAATATCCTTTGTAAAGGTCATATGGCAGAACCACACACTAAGGGAGGCTACATGGGAGCTAGAATCAGACTTTAGAGCCCAGTACCTCCATTTGTTCGATCAAGAGTGAGAGACAAATTTGACGAACCAAATTTCTTTAAGGGAGGAGAGTTGTAACACCCCAACCCTTTTCTTTTCTTTTATTATTATTGTTATTTTATTTTATTTTTTTGAAATTATTATATGAAAATAATGAATTATTATGTAATAATATATACGGTTTTAATTTAATTTAATTTATTTAAATAGAAATAATAATAATAATAATAATAATAATAAAAGGGGTAAAATTATTTAGGGATTTAATTGAAAATAATTTTGAAAAAAATGGGTGAAAATTTGGGTTATGGGAGTATTTTTGAAAAGAAAATTGAAAATCGAGGGTCAAAGCGCAATTTAGAAAAATTGCACCACATCAGCAGCCCGGTCAGCAGCCCGGTTAGCAGCCCCGGCCAATCAGGACACGCCGCGTGGCAGAGACGCTGACGCGGGAGGCCACGCGAAAAGGAACCACGTGGGCGATCCTCGTGCGTAGGATCGAACAGCTGAGATCCGTTCTCACGCGCATGGACGGCGTAAATAAAAAACGCTCACGGACGGCCCAGATTGCATCGTGATGAACGGTCCTGATTCATTTTCTATTTAATCACGATCGGACGGTCCTGATTGAATTACGGTGGACGGCTCATATTAAAAGCGGATGGTTATAAATAATCTCATCCATACCCAAACCCTAACCCTAGCCGCCAGAGCCCCTTGCCGGAGAAGACAGCCCAGCCGCCGAGGAGCCGACCCCCGCCACCCGCCGTCGTACCGGAGCAATTTACGGCCGCCAAACGGGGGGATATATAGTTTACAGGGATGCCTCCTATCTACACCTGGGTTGTGTTCTAATACAGCATGGGAAGACCATAGCCTATGGGTTCAGACAGTTAAAGAGTTGTGAAAAAAATTATCCCACCCATGACTTAGAGCTTGTCGCAATCATACAAGCCTTGAAGACTTGGCGCCATTATTTATATGGAGAGACCTTTCAGATCTATACCAATCACAAGAGTTTGAAACACATATTCACTCAGAAGGATCTCAACATGCGTCAAAGAATGTGGATAGAACTTTTTAAGGACTATGATTATGATATCTTGTACCATCCGGGTAAGGGCAACGTGGTGGCCGATGCACTCAGCAGAAAAAGTGCAGGTATCTTAGCCCATTTGATGGTCTCAGAATGCAGACAAATTGGGGCTACACAATAGGTTCGACTTCAGGACTTGAGGAGAGTCACATGTTTGGGCCATTTGACCGTCCCTCCTGAGTTAATCCAGAGAATAAGGGAAACTCAGTCAGTTGATCCCGCCCTAGTAGCCCTCAAGAACAATGTAGAACAGGGAGTTAGCTCAGAATTTCGAGTCTCCGTCGATGGGTTACTCCGATTTCAGGACAGAGTATGTGTTCTAGGTGACAATGAGTTAAAGAGAGACATCATGATAGAGGCTCATAACTCAAAGTTTGTCATGCATCCCGGAAGCACCAAAATGTACCAAAACATGCGATCCCAGTTTTGGTGGAATGGGATGAAAAGGGACATAGCTGACTTTATGTCTAAATGCTTGGTATGTCAGCAGGTCAAGGTAGAGCATCAGCGCTCAGGCGGGTTACTTCAGCCTTTACCGATCCTAGAGTGGAAGTGGGAACATATCACCATAGACTTCGTGACAGGGTTACCTAAGGCACGCTTAGGACATGACGTCATCTGGGTAATTGTTGACCGGCTTACCAAGTCTTCCCACTTCTATGCCATCAGGATGACCGACCCCTTAGACAAGTTGGCAAGAATGTATATCCGAAAAATAGTCAGATTGCATGGAGTTCCAGTGACAGTGGTGTCTGACAGGGACCCCAGGTTCATTTCTCGATTTTGGTGTAGCTTTCAGCAAGCCATGGGAACGAAGCTGTCCCTCAGTACTGCCTTCCACCCTCAGACTGATGGACAATTAGTGTAACGGCCCCGGAAATTTAAAATAAAATGTATATTAAAAATATCAAATGCGGAAGCGAAGTCAAAATTTGAATAGCATTCCTTACACTAAAACCAAAAACGTGCTCACAAAATATAAAAGATCAAACTACCTAAATGAGAAACTTGAAAGTAAAAGCTACGAATATGACTATGGAGTCATTAGGCGTCCCCTTCGTCGTCCTCCTGCGGAACCGGCTCGGGAACGATGTCCTCTTGATCTGAAATGATTAAATAAGGAATGAGCTACACTATCCCAGTAAAGACATCACGATATCTCACCGTCACGGAGGTAAAGGTGGGTAGAAAACACAAAAAGACCAATGGAGCATAATTTACAACAAATCCTTTTATTAATAATAAAACCTTTACCATTCACTTACCTCGATAGAATCCATAAAACAGTGTACGAAAACAATAACATCATCATCATCATGAAATCATATATAAACTGTATAACATAATACTTATCAAGCTTTTCGTAATTCAATCGTTACACAACATATTTTCCTCATTTACCAGCCCACTAGTATCCATGGGGATCCATAGGGGTCCCGCTACCCGTTAACCCTTAACACTTGAAATCATTTTTCCAGGGCCGTCCCCATACCCCGTCCGGTATGGGCGCCAAAACTATAAACCTCATTACCCCGTCCGGTATGAGGGTGAAACGGGCCGTCCCCATACCCCGTCCGGTATGGGCACCAAAACACATAAGATCTCCATACCCCGTCCGGTATGGGAGACCACAATCCCGGTAGGGTTCCCTACGGACCCGGTCCGTCCACCATCTCTCAGGATATCTAGTCAGGCTGACCACATTATACAATTACCCATTTACATAATCTATCATTCTCTTTTCCCTCAGTCAGCATCATCAATCCACATACAAACAAGTAAAACAGTAATTTATGCCAAACAGACAACATACAGCATCAATATCCCAGTCATTCAATCCATAATCAATAAAACAGTACAATATGCACACGAAACTATAAAATGAAAACATCAAACCTCATACTGCATTTAAAACTGTAAAACAGGCCAAATAACAGTTAACCGACAAACACACTAGACTCGGGCTCCATTAGCGACCCTAAGCAATTTCACACATTCGTTGATTCATGAAATACCGTTTTATCATTTATTGAACTTTAAAATCGTGATAGGAAATAGGGTGAGGGGTCCTTACACGTTTCGGGGTCCGAACACGGCTTCACAGTGCGCCTATAGGCTTTCCCTAATTTTTCCTGAATTTTTTTCAGGGAACTGAAACGCACTACTGGTACCTGCACGTGTTCCAAAAAATCCCAAATTAGGCCCAGGGCCCCTTTCGGCCAATATCGCATTTTTGGAACGGCCAATATCGAATTCGGTCACACTTGCATCGATCCTTGCGATTAAACAACTCTAGGGCCCTCGGGGGGGGGGGGGGGGGGCCAAAAAAATTACGAAAAATCGAAGCTTACCGGCGGCGGTGCTCTCGGGTGCGGTGGCTCTCTGGTGAAGTTCGTGTTTTGGTGATTCGGCTCCGATCAACCTGTAGAGAAAAGAATGGTGATCACGGTGATATAAAAATTGCATTAAACGGAGGCCGGGAAGGGCCTCATCGGAGGCAAAAACCGAGGAGGGGCGCGGCGCCGCCGCTGGGCTTCGGCCGTGTTTTCCGACCGTTTGGCCGGGATTTTGGCTCCGATTTGGCCACAGGGGAAATCAGCTTGGAAAAACGAGTCGGGGTATGAAATTTACCTCGATCGGTGGTCGGAAATCCCTCCAGTGCGGCGGCGGGTGGCGGCGGCCGGCTTCTGGTTCGTCTTCTCTGACGAGGGCAGGCGGCTAGGGTTTGTGGTCTGGTGTGGGGGTCTTATTTATACCCTTTTGCCTTTTGATCTCATCCGTCCATTTTGATTTAATCTGGGCCGTCCGTTTTTGATTGAATCTGGGCCGTCCGTGCGATTGCATCTGGGCCGTCCGATCGCACGTTCGATCTGGGTCGTCTGATCGCGCATACACGGATCGCCAACGTGGCCCGTCCTGGATCGACGTGGTCTTACCACGTGGCAGGTCCCGGTTGGCCGGGACTGCTGACTGGGTCTGCTGACGTGGCCCCCTTTTTTTTTCTCTTCTTCTTCAATTTCCCGGGCGCTACAATTAGAAAGGACAATCCGTACATTTGAGGATATGCTTCGAGCTTGTGTCCTTGACTCTGGGGGCCATTTGGACGACCATCTGCCCCTCATAGAGTTTGCCTACAACAACAGCTACTAAGCGAGCATTGGCATGGCTCTGTATAAGGTGTTATATGGGCGCCCATGCGGATCGTCGATTTGTTGGGAAGAAATGGGCGATAGAAAATTGTTCGACACGGAGTTGGTAGAGGAGACTACATCCAAGATAGTTAAGATCAGGATGAACATTCAGACGACTCAAAGCAAGCAGAAGAGTTATGCGGACACCCAGAGGAGAGATTTAGCATTTGAGAAAGGCGATCGAGTATTCCTTAAGGTCACTCATTTCAAGAGAATTAGTAGGTTTGGCAGGAGGGAAAAACTGAACTCCCGCTTTATTTGACCATTTGAAGTCTTAGACAGGATTGGTATCGCCACCTACAGACTAGCACTACCTCCAGAGCTTTACAAGGTCTACAATGTGTTTCATGTGTCCATGTTACACAAGTACAATCCGGACTCCTCTCATATCTTGGCCCACGAACCTCTCCCACTCCAAGAGGACTTATCCTACGAGGAAGTACCAGTCGGCATTACGGATCGAAAGAGTAGATTACTCCGCAACCGAAAAATATCCTTTGTAAAGGTCGTATGACAGAACCACACCAAGGGAGGCTACATGGGAGCTAGAATCAGACTTTATAGCTCAGTACCCCTAGTTGTTCGATCGAGAGTGAGAGGCAAATTTGAGGGAACAAATTTCTTTTAAGGGGGGAGGAGAGTTGTAACACCCAAAAAAATTTCTTTTCATTTATTATTATTATTATATTATTTTATTTTATTTTATTTTATTCTATATAAATATAATTAAGTATTAATAGAATTTAATTTAATTTAATAAAAATAATAATAATAAGGGGTAAAAATTATTTAGGAATTTAATTAAAGACAATTTTGGGAAAAATGGGTGAAAATTTGGGTTTTGGGGGTATTTTTGAAAGAAAAATCAGAAACCGGAGGTCAAAATACAATTTAGAAAAATTGTGTCACGCCAGCTGCCCGATCAGCAGCCCCGGCCAACCAGGACGCGCCAGGTGGCAGAGAGGCTGACGCAGGAGGCCACGTGAGAGGGGGCTACGTGGGCGATCCACGTGCACGCGATCGAACTCCTAAGATTCGTTCCTGCGCGCACGGATGGCTCAGATCAAAAATGCAAACAGACGACCTAGATTGAATCACGATGAACGGTCCAGATTCATTCCCTATTTAATCGCGATCGGACAGTTTAGATTAAAAGGCATGGACGACTCATATCAAAAGCGGATGGGTATAAATAACCTCATCCGCACCCAAACCCTAACCCTTGCCGCCAGAGCCCCTCGCCGGAGAAGACAGCCCAGCCACCAGGGAGCCGACCGTCGTTGTACCAGAGCAATTTTCGGCCACCAAACGAGCTAAAAATTCTACTATTTGCTCAGAATTTGATTTTAAACCCACCTATGGCCAAATCGGAGCGAAAGCACCGACCAATTGACCGAAAAAAGCCGTCGAAGCTCAGCGGCGCCGCCGCGGGGTGTCTTGATTTTTGCCTCCGATGAGGCCCTTCCCGATTCTCGTTCGATGTGATTTTTTCACTGTTGTGATCACCGTTTCCTCCTCTATAAGTTGATCGGAGCAAAATACTCAACTGCGACGTGAGCTAGAGGAGCTGCCGCACCGGAAAGCCCCACTGCCGGTAAGTTTTAATTTTCTGTATTTTTTTCAGCCCACTGAGGGCCCTAAATGTATTTTCTCACAGGAACCGATGCAAGTTTAGCTGAATTCGGCCGAAAATAGCCAACTCGAAGCGGATTGTCGTTGCTTGCGGCGGCGCCGTCGGTGGAGCACGGCGAAGCCTCCGTGCTGGAATTTCGAAATTGGTCGAGTAGGCACTGGGTCTGATTTTTGGGTTATTTGGGACATGTGTAGGTACCTTAAGCACATTTCAGTTCCTGAGAAAAATTCAGGGAACCCAGGGACTGCCCGTAGGCGCAGTGAAAATTTAGTTTTCAGCGTCAAATCAAGTAAGAACCCCTCATCCTATTTCCTATCATGGAATTAAAGTTTGAATAAATGGTAATATTGTATTTTGTACAAATTAATAGATATGCATAATTAATTAAGGTTGCTAATGGAGCCCGAACCGGTTATTGTCCTCTGTTGATTCCTGCTTGATTTGTTTTGCAGTTTAAATGCATTATGGTATCTGGTTTATCTATTCTGTGGTTTTAAATGCATGAATCACTGCTTACTTCACTACTGTTTGATTTTGGAAATATAAGATATGTTTGCTTTATTTGATGCACGTTACTTGTTTATGTATTTATGTTTGAGTTGGTAACGGAGACTAAGGATAAATAGGAATGGGATGTGAGTTGATAAATGGATAAGATGACAACCTCACTAGATATCCTGAGAGATGGTGGACGGACCGGGTTCATAGGGAACCGTATCGTGAATGTTGTCTCATACCGGACCGGGTATGGAGACTTGGTCATTTGGCGCTCATACCGGACGGTGTATGGGGACGGCCCGCTTCACCCTTATACCGGATGGGGTATTGAGGTTTATTGTTTTGGCGCTCATACCAAACGGGGTATGGGGACGCGCTGGAATTAAGATTGTTTAAAGGGAATGGTTCATGTGTAGCGAGGACCCCTATGGATCCCCATGGATACTAGTAGGCTGAAGAAAAATGAGAAACAGTAATAGTCAGTTATTGTTAATGAATACGGGTTTATGATGTATTTTATGTTACTGATTATGCATGAAATTGTGATCTGTATGATGTTATTGTCTTTATAGGTTATTTTCACAGGTTCTCCAATGGTAAGAAAAAGGGTAAGTGGTTTTATTTTAAATAACTGTACTGGTTTAAAATTTGTGCTCCATTGGTTGTTTTCGGTTTTCTACCAACCTTTACTTCTTTAACGGTAATATAGTGTGATATCCTTACTGGGTTAGTGTAGCTCATTCCTTATTTAACCATTTCAGATCAGGAGGACCTGGTTCCCGAGCCCGATCCACAATAAGATGGTGAGTAGATGCTATATACTTTGTAGTTTATTTTATTTTTTTCATTTCTCGTATTTCTTTTAGAGAACTTATTCCGTGATATTGTTTAGTACTTTTAAGTTATTGTGTAAGGGATATTAACCTTAATCTTTTATTTCCTTCCGCACTCAGATTTTTATATGTATTTCCTTTTGAATTTCCGGGACTGTTACAAAACAATTTAAAAATTTTTCTTTTTTCTAGAGAAAAAAAGTAAACTACATCAACTAAGATTCTAATCGGCTGAGGAATAAAAAAGCAATAAAGTATTTTATTCATTTTGATTTTTATACTGAAAAGTTCAATTTCTTCCTCCCTTTGCTCTTTGATCCTTCCCCCAGGGTTGGCTATCTGATTACAAGTTGCTTATTTCATACATTACATATTTATATAATTTTTTATAATAAGTTTGACAATCAAAGTCAAGTCAACTTTCTCCTATAAATCATATGAAAAAAATGGATCCCTATTTTGTTGCTTTGCGAACTTATGGTTACAGTGACCTCTTTTATAAAAAAAAAATGTATCAATTGTTTCAATTAAATTGTAGTTAGTCAAAACTATATGTTTAAACATACTTTATTCATGCTAGTATTTATTATATTAATTTTGAATATTGATGTAGATAGAATAACCAATTGAATTATTTCAATCATAAAACTTAGTGAATATAACATAACTCGATTTCTCACATAATTGTATTAACAATGAATACTATGATTTAAATATAAAAAAGATCTTATGATCAATTAATTATTCTAGAATCAGCCACAAGCATCTTTCAACTGTAATTATAAATGAGTGAAAATATAAGTAAATTGATCTAACCATCCCAATTTTTTTAAAGCATTTCAATAAAAAATAATGATACTTCTTAAGAAAAATCACACATAAATATGTATTTGTGTTTGACATTCTTCTTGGTAGCTAGCATGCTTACTTAATTTTTATAATTAATATATATATACATACAAAGAGAGAGAGAGAGAGAGAGAGAGAGAGATGTATAGAGAATTAAAGTACTATAATTAAGTACTAAAGACATTCCACCTTTTTTTTGTTGGTGGTGTAGATGAACCCTATTTTAAGATTTATATAATAGAAGAATATTTACATAAATATGTTATACATGTATAAGAACTAACTAGCTACTTTAGTTGAAGATAACAATATAATCAACTAGAATAGCTGCCAGCAAAGTATGCCAAAGGTCCAACAGCAGCGGCATTAATATAAGTTGTTGGTTCTGAATGACTGTAATCAGTTCGATCATCAGGAAATCCATCATTTTGGTTAGGACCTCCAACTATAGCCCCTACTAAAATATTAGGATTAGGGTTTTGAGTATAGTAAAATTGTTGAAAACCACTATCACAACCTATAGATTGAGGATGTCTTGCTAGTGAAGGCAAAGAAGATCCTCTGTGGTGAATTCTTTTCGGAAAGTTTGGTCCAAATCCCACCATATAAGATATTTTAATTGGATTAGCTCCAAGTATATAATCAACCTGAATCATTCAAAATACATAATTGTAAAGATAATTTAAAATTAAATTAAAATTTTTAAGTATAATTAAGAAAATAAGTTAAAAGAATAAAAATATTTAATACAAACTGCAAAAATTAACACAAATGAGCAAATAATTATGGAAAGAAGCTACTTGCCTGCTTTTTAGCTACATTGATCAAAGAGTTGGGAATGATCACGACATTGTCACAGTTGAATGTGTGTTTAGTAGCTTTCATGTACTTACCATAAGTGGTAAGTAGAAATGTTATAGAGGTAACATATTGTAAGTTGTTGTCAGGAAGCTTGTACATCAGCCCTCCTGCATTGATTAATTATTATAATATATAACTCAAATTATTAGTGACACGCGACTTAAACTCTTATATAAATATAAAATTTGAGTATCACATATATACATATATATTAGTTAAAAGAGATTTTTTGTTATTTTAACACTATTTAGTTTTTAGATATCAAAATTAAATATATAATTCTTCTAATAAAAATATTTAATTCATATTATAGTTAAGTAATTTATAAACAAAATTAATATCAAATGATAAACATTATGGGTTAATTACCTTGAGTGTATTGTGTACTTGAAGAGGGGGAGTAGGGTAATGTCTTGCACATGAAGTTCTGTGCCATTTGATTGAAAGACTCAAACCTTTCGTCCTTGTTTAGCAAATATCGCTGCACATAGTAACATTTCTCACATGAAAGGTGGGTCCCACAAAAAAATGTGAAACTTGTTTTAATATAAAATGAGGAATAGTACCCCTCACGAGATACTACAGTCTTTCGCATTTGTTGTTGCAATTTTTTTTTTATTTTTTAAATATTTAGAAATCAAATATCCAAAAAAAAAAAAAGAAAAATAATCTCTATAAGTAAAAATTAGGATAATTTATTATTTTAGTAATTGAATTACAACTTATATTATGATTTGATAATTTTTTTATTAGAATTTAATTCTCATACTTACAAATTATTTCAGTTCATATAATTTGAAAAATTTTGACAGAAAAAGAAAAAAAAAATTATATTTGATTTTTTTTTACGGTTTGGAATCTATGATAAAAGTAAGATAATCTTGAGTATTATGGAATAATAGACATTTGTATTAATGTTAAGTTAAGGAAGAAAGGAAAAACTTTTAATGTTAGTTCAGGAAAAAATTATGAACTAGAATAATTTTAAGAAAGCATAATAATAATAATAATAATTAACGATATATACGTGTGTGTGTGTGTGTTTATAGTGAATGGTAATATACCCTGGCTAGGAGAACATGAGCACCGGCATATTTGTTATCCCAGCTGAAGATGTCTGGTTGGTCTCCGCCGCCTAATGAATTTATGAAATTGAAATAAAATGCTTCATTTGTTGCCCTCAGCAGCCATGCCGCTCCCCACAGCAATTCATCCTGTAATATTTTTCAGTAACCTCAAATTAATATATATTTTTAAATAATCAAATATATTTGTACCAGTTAAACTTCTTAATTTCACCTTATAACCCGAATACGAGCAATAAAACGGACACGCAGCAGAGCCAAGCGAGTCACTATAGGCACCACGATACTGCATTGCGAATTGAAAGACCTTCTTTGCTGTTCCCACTAGCAGCCTAGAGTATTTTGGATCGATTCTCCGAAAAACTAACGACGCAGCGGCCAATGCAGCGGCTGTCTCGCCAGCGACATCTGAGCCGGGGTTGCTCGGAGACACGGAGTAAACGGTTCGAATGGTGTCCATGTCTTCGGGCCTTTCCCAACACTTGTGGTCCGCGTTGGGGTCACCTACACCGACGTAGAGCTTACCGGGCGTGGCCGTGGCGCATTTTAAGAGATAGTCCGTGGCCCAGCGGATCGCAGCCCTAGCGTCGCTCAATTGAGGGCCCATTCTCTTGCCGTACTCAAGCGTGCTCCATGATAGCATTGTCGTGGTGAAAGCCATTGGGAAATTGAACTTCACGTTGTCTCCGGCATCGTAGTAACCTCCGGTTAAATCCACCTGAACATAAGAAATGACCGATTAAAAACCAGAAAATTTCGATTTGATAAGAGAGAGTGGGAGAAGAGATGAGAGAATGAATAGTAAAAGAATATGCGTACATGAGCAAGGAAGCCATCAGAGAGGCCAGAGCTGGACCTCCATTTGACTTCCTGGTTCGAAGGAAGCCTTCCGGATCTCTGACCTTGGAAGAACAAAATCGATTTGGCCAAGGCTTCTCTGTAATTCGGGTTGCCATTGGCATTATCAAGGAGAAAAATCAGAGAACACAAGAAGAAAATCCAGAAAGAAGGAGGAGGAGGAGGAGTCGTCATCTCTAAATTCTAGCTAGCTAAATGTCTCCTACCTAGCTGGCTAGCTAACTGAATAGAAATTAGTAAAGGATGTTGTTGGTTGATTAGGTTATAACCAACAAGTAACCTTTATATAGGAGAATTGCAAAGTAGCAAATAATCGTGCCGCAAAATTTGGCTTTAGGTTTCATCTGGACAACTCTACTGATTAATCTAATTAAATTAATGTATTAACTTGTGCATAAATTAATTAATTTAGCAAACAAGATTCAGATATTAAGATTGCCGTAAACTTTTGACTGATTGAGGCACGTTTTCAACGAATCAGGCATCAATTAAATAAATAAATTATATTATACTGGTTAAAGCGTATATATATATATATGTATATGGGGGTATAATTGCATTCTAGAGTGGGTCCTTAGGGACAGAAATCGTGTGTGCGTGCAAAATGGGGTTGGTTAGTGGAGGTTATGCCCCCACCAAACTGGCATAAATGCCTGGTTCAGTGCCACAGACTGAGCGCCTAATTCTTTCTAGTCGTCGTTATAGGTACAAAAGCTATAACCATAAAAACCGCAAACATCATGCCGTAACTAACTCATTTTTCTCCAGCTCCATTAAAAAAATAATAATAATTTTCTGATAATTTCAAATTTTGTAGTAAATTTAAATATACAAATAAAATTAAAAAAATATCTAATCGTAAACAAATATATATATATATATATATGGGTGAAGCGTGAATGGCGCGTTTTTGGGAGCGGGGCGGGGGGCGTCCACGGATCGCGGGAAGAAATCGGCGCCAAAGTTTTAAAAAACTGTGGAGTAAATAATTTGTCTTTCTTTTTCACTTTGTTGCTTTCGTTTACTGCTTATGGATTCTTTGGATGCTTATCCACTTTCTTCTTCTTAAGCTTTATGACTAAGACTCTTCTCGTTTTTTTATAGAAAATAAATCACCCTTTTTTAAATTATCGAGGGGGAAAAAGAAAATGGTCTCTGTTAAACTCGAAATTATGGTGGAATCTAGCCATTTCTGAGAGTTGTGATATTTTTTTTTTATAACAAAAAAAAAAAATTTAATTAAAATATTTTTATAATTCAAAAATATATTTAACTCAAATTTATCTCCATTATTTTTTATTAACCCTAAATTATTATCGAATTTAAAATTTTAATCTCATATAAAGAAAATGGCACTACTAGAGCAAAAAAAAAAAAAAAACACACCCTTACCTAACATACTAAAGTATTATATTTGTAAATAATTTTAATGTCACCGCAATAAATAAAAATTCACAAATCAAATTAGAAGTGAATAAAAATTTTAAATTTAAATTGTAATATGATTATAATTTACGAGCTATATTAATAATTTACACTTGCATCAATTTTTTTTTTGGAGAGAGATTATGAAATGAATTAATAAAGTTAAAAAAATATATAAAAAAAAAAGAAGTTTAAGACAATGTTATTTGATACATAATACAAATTAATTTGGATCATCCACATAACCATTGTTTATATTAATTGTCTTTATATTTTTTTTTAATTCTACAAATGATCATAGATTTGAATTAAACTTTAGAATAAAAATAACGTATGAGATTTAATTGAAGTTCGTTGAATCAACTAATTGCTCATTTAGTTGAAATATCGAAGTCATTTTCGTTGCCTGAGTTTACACCCTCATGATACTTCAAATGATCTTTATATTTTTGTACAAAAAAAAAGCCTCGAATGTTGTATGTCATGTAGACAGATTGAATGTCTTTGCCACGATATGCTCCTCACAATTTGGAAGGTCAATTGCATGAATGTGGGCAGTAAGGATGGCTTCAAATCCAATCGAGTGATATTTTCTGCATAAATGCACGTACTTGGCATCTTTTTGAATTCTTGACGCATGAATCATTACAGTACAAGGCAGTGTTTGGATGTTTTGAACGAAATGCATTTTTTTATACGAATAAAACAATCACAAGCCTTTGAAATTCAAGGCTTTAGATTTAACTACAAATTATTTTAAATATATATATTATATAGAGGTTTGTTAATTTAAGTATATTTTTTAAAAAATAAATTAGAAATGCCCATTTTGGGAGGATATTATAAATATCTTTATCTACGTTATATATACTATATGCGCGCACACACAAATTCCTTATTTTTAAAATTATGATAAATTATTAATTTAATTTTTGAAAATTTTAATACTCGTTATAATTTATTTTTTAAAACTTTTTAATAAAAATTGAAATAATTAAATTAAATTTAAATATTTTAAAAAAATAATTATAACAATGAAAATATATTTTCTTCACTGTTTCACATTAGCATTTGAACTTGATTACCACTCTCTATTCATAATGCATGAATGTATGCTAAGTGGCAGCCTTATCTTTCAAAGCTATCGAATGCTTGTCCCACGACTCAGCAATATTCACTCATTCTTATAAATATTAAAGCGAAAGTAAGTTCTTGTAGACACTCAAGTAAGTTGCTCATGTAATTATCATGAAAATTGAAGTGAATAAAGAAACTAATTTATTTTTTAAAAACTCACTTTCAAACTCAATGGTGAAATACTTCATATTAAGAAATCTTATTAGTTTGGGATTCAGCTTAAATTTTAATTCTTCCAGATGTTGTAAAGTCTTTAATAATTTTTTTTTAATTTCAGCGTGAATAAAATAAAATAATTTAAATTAGTATTATAAATTAGTGTACGTAATGCAATTTTAATAAATAAAATAAAAATAATTTACGTGAATTCTTCACTTAGAAAAATCAGACTCATACTGAATTTTATTACTAATTTTATGACCATCTACTTTGAGTTTTTAGTCGGATTCATTCCTTTTCTCAACTTCAAACCTGGATTCATTCCCCCTCCCCCCATTTTTACCTTTTCTATTCCCTAACCAGTAAATCCCATCCATTAATTTTCCCCCCTTTTTTTTTTTCTCTTTCCTCTTTCCTTTTTCTTCTTTTTTCCTACTCTTATTTTTTTCTCCCTTGACTTATTAGCAACCCCTCCCAATTTCTCTTATTTCTCTTTCTTTTTTTCCCTTGCATTTTTCATTTTTCAGTATGTTCCTCTATTTACCTGTAATCGGTTTAAACCCAAAGTGAAAATTAAACTAAAAAAGATGAGGGATGAAAGAGGTTGATAGAGGAAAGGAAAGAAAGAAAGAAAGAGAACGATGAAAGAATAAAGAAAAAATGAATTTGATTTACTGGTCGGTAAATGGAGAAAGTAAGAAGACAAACAAAAAAATTCCAAAAAAAAAAAAAAGGAGAGAAGTAAAAATAAAGGAAGAAAAGGAAATTGATCCGATAAAAAAGAAAGCGTAAAAGGACAAAAAGTACATGGAATCATCCATCTTTTTAGTCCAAACATTAAGCTTTTATTTTTCTAGTGTTTTATGTGGTAATGCAATCTTAATTGCTGAATTTTATATAATAATTTAATTCATATATTATTAATAATTAAAATTAAACTTTTAACTATTAAATTTGGATAAAAAAATATTATTAAATCAGTAATATTTAAATTTAATATGTTATAAATAATATAAAAATATTTTAGTAATTTGATAATTTCAAGTTGATGTAATTTTATACCAGACTGTTAATTCTAATAATTAAGTGAATGACCTATTAATCTTATAATTTATTTTTTCTCATTCATTCATAACTATTGAAGTTAAGTAAAAAGATATCTAAAATAATATATAACCGTTATAAAGAAAAAAAATATATTGATTGAGTAAATAACCTTAAAATAAATTATAAAATTATTATATTTTATAAGAATTGAAGTGTAATAATAAAAACGGTTATTAACGCATTTAATTATCATGAATGTGCTTTGATCTATTCTCTCATATATAAAAAGAGCTCAAATTTTCTTTTTATATGAGTATTTCATCAACTAAAATTTTAAAGTTATGTACATAATAGTTATATAGAGAGAATGAGTGAATAAGAGAATTAAAAAATTAAAAATTTTATTAAAGAATCTCTCAATCACGTTGTAACTGTATCATATTTAAATAGTATGTAGCCATAACTTTCTACTGCTTTTCTTTTTCTTAAAATGTATTGAATTCAATCAAATAATTTTTGCATGTGAGACTTCAAATTTTAATTTTTAACTGTAATATATGATTTTGAAAAGACTAGTGATTATTGACTAAATTATTTTATTGTAATACCACAATCTCATATGAGAAATATAGATAATTATTAAACTCTATATAACAGCTCAGAATAACATGCTATCAATAATTAAGCTTGAAATTTTAATGGTTAGTTACTTGAGTTTAAAACTTTTTGATTTAGTGATGTTTGTACTTGAAGAATTATAATTATATTATTATTGTTTAAAGATTAAATATAAATTATTTATACAAGTACCAAAAAATATACAATAAAATATTTATTTAAGAATAATTGAATTTTGCACATGACTTACAAATTGACGAGATTATGTGATTATGATACTCTAGTTTTACGTTTAAAATACATTGAGTTTTATATAATCGTTCAAATAATACATTGTTTGTAACTTAAGTTTTAACTTTTGAGGTTGAATTATTTGGGTTCAAAAATTATTGGATTAGTAATACTTACGCTTAAGTGACAACAGTTTTAGTACACTTATTTAAATATTGAAAGTAAATTATTTATATTAATACTGTAAAATAAAGGAGAACAATTTTACTTAATAAGAAGCAAATCTTTGCATGTAAGTTATGTAAAAGCCTAAAACTTAAATAAAATAAATTTATATTTTAAATGCGGAAGCAAACAATAAAGTTAGGATTTACATTTTTTACACAGTAAATTAGAATGTCTAATAGGGCTACTGAAATGTTCCTTTTACAATGGTTCATAAAAAAAAGGGCAAATCAATGATTAAAAATAAATAAATAAATGTTATAGGGGGTTAACCTCCACTAGCATTTAATGGGGTCCGAGAAGTAAACTACTTACAACTCTCTTATTGATTGAAATCTAGATATTAGTCTTTTTGATCTAAAATGATTAATAGAAAGGTGAGCTACTCTAATCCAATAAAAATATCACACTAATCATTGATGCAGAAAACTGAAGATTGGTAAAAATTACAAAACAACTAATGAAGCCCTTACTTAAGTAAATTCATTTAACATTAAAACGTTTATTTCACACTTACAGTTACGAGGTTACCAAAATCAACCTAATATGAAAAATACTCGTATAACATTATGACTTTATGTATAAATAAACAAGATCAATAATTCTCATTTTTTACCTATTTACTATAACCACTGGGGGTCCATAGGGATATTCTCCTAACTGTGAATCAAAAATCTAGATTTATCAATTAAGCAGTCGTTCTCATACCCCATCTGGTAATGAGCGTCAAACATACCATCGCCTCGATACCTCGTCGGTATGAGGGTGAACTATATCTTCCCTTCCGGTATAAAACTTCTCAACCTTGTCCGACCGAAGTAATGTCTACAGTAGGGTTTCTTACGTACTGGATTCGTCCACCTTTTCCCAGAGTATCCAGTAAGTATATTCTTACATGGGATCACATCACAAACAGATTATCAGTTACGTGCCAATATCTTATGTTTTCCTATTAATAATAAATCATGCAAATAGGTGATTTGTACATTAAGAACATAATAAAGACATTTATTGCAGGACAAATAAATAAAAAATGTGCAACGAGGTATACTAAACAACCGAGGAAACAATTAAAATGATCAATTCAATATGCATAATATAACAATAAGTAATTTAAGCAGTACGAAAAAATAAATAGTAAATCAGGGCAAATATGAACTGACTGATTTCGACTCAACTAGTGATATGTAATTATTTTTAGATTTTTTTTATTTTTTTTAAAATACAAGATTATCAATTATTAAGTATCAATTTACCGTAATAAGAAATAGAGTGAGAGATTCTTACGTAGATCGGTGTTTGAAACACCGTGCTATCTACTCGCCTCCTAACGATCCTCAAGTTTCCTGAATTTTTTATGCAAAAATTTAAATACCCGTCATGTACCCAAAAATACCACAAATAGTCAAAAATCGGTGTTGAAAAATATTTTCAGCAAATTTTAAGGTTCCGGCACGGTGGCGGTTTGCCTCGACCTGGCCGGTTTCAGCCAGTTTTGATTGGGTTTATACGTATTCCTACGAAAAAAATATATTAGGGAGCCTCAGTTGGCCAAAAAAGTCAAAAAATTGAAACCTACCGGTGGTGGGGTGGGGGGAGGGGTCTCCGGGTGTGGTGGCTCCCTTAGTCCTCATCTGCGGCTGGGGTTCCTCTTTGGCTAACCTGCACTAGAAAATGACATTGAATACGGTGGTCAAAAAATTGCATGAAACATAAAACATGAAGGGAGTTATTGGAGAGGGTTTCAATTTTAGCTGTGGTGGCTCAACCGAGATTTGCCCGCAGTTTCTAGCTCACCCGTCGATCATTTGGCTTCTATATGGCTACAGGGAGGCTTGGGATGGAATTTTGAGCGGGAGAGGATAAAAGGTACCTGTTTTGGTGTCGGTGGTGGCTCCAGTGTGGCGATTACAACAATCAGTTTCTTTTCCAGCAGGCCTTCTTCTTCTTCTCCAGTGAGAGCTAGTGAGGCTAGGGTTAGGGTTCCCTAAAACGCGATGCTTAAATACCCTCCCAATGTCAATCTGGGCTGTTCGTGGGAGAATTCGTGACCCTCTCTTGTCCGTTGGATCCCTCATATTCTAGGAATAAATCTGGACTGCACGATCAGATTGAATATGACCGTTCGATCGCACATGAAGAAAAAACGTATTTGAGTCGTCTGTGCGCGCAGGACGTGATCTGGACCGTCGGATTGCCAGACATGCAGATCGCCTACGTGGCCTCCCGCGTGGCGCCGATGTCAGCGTGTCTTGGCATGCGGCGTGCTCTGGTTTGCCGTGGTTGCTAACTGGACCGTCCCACGTGATCGAATTTTATATTTTTGCGATTTTATCATGTATTTTCAAGTTTTCTTTCAAAAACACCAATCTTATTCAAAATTTCATCCATTTTTCTTAAAATTATTTTCAATTTCATCTATAATTCATTTTTTTCTAAAAAATTTAATAAAATTCAATTTAAAATAAAACTTCTATCATTTATATATTTATTGAATGAAAAAAAAATAATTATCCCGTGCCAATTTTCAGGTCCGGGTATTACAACTTACAAATCAATTTAACTAATAAATAACTTATTGTAGAATTAATGTAATGACCCTAGAAATTTAAAAAGGAAATGCATATAAAGAATATAAGTGCGGAAGCGAAATAAAAGGTTCTGGTTAATATCCCTTACACAATAACTTAAATGTACTAACAATACCGAAAATAAGTCCTCTAAAGAAAAATACTAGAAATGAAAGACTATAAAAGAAATTAATAGACATCTAAGTATCTACTCGTCGTCTTCTTGTAGATCGGGCTGGGGAACCAAGTCCTCTTGATCTGAAATGGTTAAGTAAGGAATAAATTACACTAGCCCAGTAAAGACATCACACTATATCACTGTCACATAAGTAAATGTTGGTAGAAAACCAAAAACAACCAATGGAGCACAAGTTTCAAGTGAATTTATTTATCAATAATCAAACCATTTACCGTCCACTTACCTCAGTGGGATTTATAAAAACGACCCATGGAAACAATAACATCATAGATATCATAAGTTCGTACATAATCTGTAACATAGTACATGTCATACTTTTATATTTCAATCATAAAATAATAGTTGCCCCCTTTTTATCAGCCTACTAGTATCCGTGGGGATCCATAGGGGTCCCCGCTACACGTGAACCATTCCTTTAACAAACTTAATTTCCAGTTCCGTCACCATACCCCGTCCGGTATGGGTGCCAAATAATAAACCTCAATACCCCGTCCGGTATAAGGGTGAAGCAGACCGTCCCCATACCCCATCCAGTATGAGCGCCAAAATATTTAAAGTCTCCATATCCCGTCCGGTATGAGACAACGTTTTCGGTAGGGTTCCCTATGGACCCGGTCCGTCCACCATCTCCTAGGATATCTAATGAGGCTATCTACTTATCCATTTATCAAATTCACACCCTTTTCCTATTTTTTCTTAGTTTTCCGTTTCCCACATAAACATGAATACTAAAGCAATTAACGAGCATCCAACAATGAAAGCATATTATTAGATTCACAAAATCAGGCCGAAATGAAGTAAGCAGTGATTCATGCATTCAAAACCAAAGAATAAATAAAACAGATACCATAATGCATTTAAACTGTAAAATAAACCAAACATGAATTGACAGAGAAATATGTCCGGTTCAGGCTCCATTAGCGACTGTAATTAATTATACATATCTACTCAATTTGTACAAAATATAATTTTATCATTTATTCAGACTTTAATCCTGTGATAGGAAATAGGGTGAGGGGTCCTTACCTGATCCGAAGCCGAAAACTAGATTTTTCACTGCGCCTACGAGCAGTCCCTAGGTTCCCTGAATTTTTCTCCGGAAACTGAAACGTGCTTATGGTACCTACACATGTCCCAAATAACTTAAAAATCAGACCCAAAGCCTATTCGGCCAATTTCAGAACTACAGCACGACGGCTCCGCCGTGCTCCGACGACGGCAGGGCTTTCCGGTGTGGCGACTCCTTCGGCTCGAGTCGCGATTTGGTGTTTTGCTCTGGTCAACTTGTAGAAGAAGGAACGGTGGTCACAATGGTGTAAAATTACATCGAACAAGAATCGGAAAGGGCCTCATCAGAGGCAAAAATTGAGAAAACCTGCTGTAACGGCCCCAGAATTTTAAAATGAAATATGTGTATTAAAAAGGTCAAATGCGGAAGCGTAGTAAAAATTTCGATTAACATCCCTTACACTAAAACAAAAAACGTGCTCAAAGTATAAAAGAACAAACTAACTAAAAGAGAAACTCGAAAGTAAAAGCTATAAATATAACTACGGAGTCTTTAGGCGTCCCCTTCGCCGTCTTCCTGCGGAACGGGCTCGGGAACAGTGTCTTCCTGATCTGAAATGATTAAATAAGGAATGAGCTACACCAGCCTAGTAAAGACATCACACTATCTCACCGTCACGGAGTTAAAGGTAGGTAGAAAACACAAAAAGACTAATGGAGCATAATTTACAACAGATTCTTTTATCAATAATAAAATCCTTTACTATCCACTTACCTCGGTGAAATTCATAAAACAATATACGAAAGCAATAACATTATCATCATCATGAAATCATATGAGTTGTATAACATAATACTTATCACACCTTTGCAATTCAATCATTACACAATATATTTTTCCTCATTTACCAGCCTACTAGTATCCATGGGGATCCATAGGGGTCCCGCTACCCGTGAACCCTTAACACTTGTAATCAGATTCCAGGGCCGTCCCCATACCCCGTCCGGTATGGGCGCCAAAACTATAAACCTCAATACCCCGTCCGGTATGAGGGCGAAACGGGCTGTCCCCATACCTCGTCCGGTATGGGCGCCAAAACACATAAGGTCTCCATACCCCGTCCGGTATGAGAGACCACAATCCCGGTAGGGTTCTCTACGGACCCGGTCTGTCCACCATCTCCCAAGATATCTAGTCAGGCTAACCACATTATACAAATTATCAATTTACATAACCTTTCATTCCCCTTTTCCTCAGTCAGCATCATCAATTCACACACAAACAAGCAAACCCTAGGGCCCTCGAGGGGCCAAAAAATTACGAAAAATCGAAGCTTACCGGCGGCGGTGCTCTCGGGTGCGGCGGCTCTCCGGCGAGGTTCGTGTTTTGGTGATTTGGCTCCGATCAACCTGTAGAGAAAAGAATGGTGATCACGGTGATATAAAAATTGTATCAAACGGAGGCCGGGAAGGGCCTCATCGGAGGCAAAAATCGAGGAGGGACGCAGCGGCGCCGCTTGGTTTCGGCTGTGTTTTCCAACCGTTTGGCCAGGATTTTGGCTTTGATTTGGCCACAGGAGAACTCAGCGTGGAAAAACGAGCCGGGGGTATGAAATTTACCTCGATCAGCGGTCGAAAAACTCCCCGGTGCGGCGGCGGGTGGCGGCGGCCGGCTCCTCCGGCGTCTGGTTCGTCTTCTCCGGCGAGGGCAGGTGGCTAGGGTTTTTGTGGTCAGGTGTGGGGGTTTTATTTATACCCTTTTGCCTTTTGATCACAGCCGTCCATTTTGATTAAATCTGGGCCGTCCGTTTTTGATTGAATCTGGGCCGTCCGTGCGCGTGCATCTGGGCCGTCCGTGCGATTGCATCTGGGCCGTCCGTGCGCACGCTTGATCTGGGCCGTTCGTGCTCGCGAGGACGCATCTAGGCCGTCCGATCGCGCGCACGCGGATCGCCCACGTGGCCCGTTCCCGGGTCGACGTGGTCTTGCCACACAGCAGGTCCTAGTTGGCCAGGGCTGCTGACTGGGCTGCTGACGTGGCTGCTGACGTGGCGCTGACGGGGCACAATTTTTCTAAATTACGTTTTGACCCCCCGGTTTCCTATTTTCTTTTCAAAAATACCTCCAGAATCCTAATTTTCACCCTTTTTCCCAAAATCAATTTCAATTAAATCCAAATAATATTTTTACCCCATTTTATCATTATTATTATTTTTATTTTTATTAAGAAAAATTTAAATTAAATTAAATAAATCAATTAAAATAATAAAATTATAAAATAAACTAAATAAAATTAATAATAATAATAATAATAAAAAATCAAGAAATTATTGGGCGTTACAACTCTCCCCCCCTTAAAGAAATTTGGTCCCTCAAATTTGCCTCTTACTCTTGTTCGAATAAATGGGGATACTGGGCTCTAAATTCTGATTCCAGTTCCCAAGTAGCCTCCCTGGGCGTGTGGTTCTACCACACGACCTTTACAAATAATATTTCCCAGTTGCGGAGTATTCTGCTCTCTCGGTCCGTGATACCGACCGGTACTTCTTCATAAGACAAGTCCTCTTGGAGTGGAAGCGGTTCATGAGCCAAGACATGAGAAGGGTCCGGGTTGTACTTACGTAGCATAGATACGTGAAACACGTTGTGAACTCGGGAGAGCTCGGGAGGCAGTGCTAGTCTGTAAGCAGCGGTACCAATCTTGTCTAAGATTTCAAAGGGTCCAATATATCGGGGGTTTAATTTTTCCCTCCTGCCGAACCTACTAATTCCCTTGAAAGTAGTGACCTTAAGAAACACTCGGTTGCCTTTTTCAAACGCTAGATCCCTCCTCCGGGTGTCTGCATAACTCTTCTGTCTACTCTGGGCCGTCTGAATGTTCTTTCTGATTTTAGCTATCTTCGAAGTGGTCTCCTCTACCAACTCCGGACCGAACAATCTTCTGTCGCCCACTTTCTCCCAACAAATCGGTGATCTGCATGGGCATCCATATAACGCCTCATACGGAGCCATGCCAATGCTCGTTTGATAGTTGTTGTTGTAGGCAAACTCTATCAGGGGTAAATGGTCGTCCCAATGGCCCCCAGAGTCAAGGGCAAAAGCTCGGAGCATATCTTCCAGTGTACGAATTGTTCTTTCTGATTGTCCATCAGTTTGAGGATAGAAAGCAGTGCTGAGGGACAGCTTTGTTCCCATGGCTTGCTGGAAGCTATTCCAAAATCGAGAAGTGAATATGGGGTCCCTGTCGGATACCACTGTCACTAGGACTCCATGCAATCTGACTATCTCCTGGATATACATTCTTGCCAACTTGTCCAGAGAATCAGTCATTGTGATGGCCAGGAAGTGGGAAGACTTAGTGAGTCGATCAACAATTACCCATATAGCATCATGTCCTGATTGTGCCTTGGGTAGTCCCGATACGAAGTCCATGGTGATATGTTCCCACTTCCACTCTGGAATCGGCAAGGGCTGAAGTAACCCACCTGGGCGTTGATGTTCTGCTTTGACCTGCTGACATACCAAGCACTTAGATACAAAGTCAGCTATATCTCTCTTCATCCCATTCCACCAGAACCGAGGTCGCATAGTTTGGTATATTTTTGTACTTCCTGGATGCATAGCAAACCTTGAACTATGGGACTTCGTCATGATGTCTCTTTTTAACTCACTTCGTCTGGGACACACACTCTGTCCTTGAAACGAATCAATCCGTCGACAAAGATCTGAAATTCTGAACTCACTCCCTATTCTGCATCCTTCTTGCGGGTTACTAGGGCGGGGTCGACTGACTGGGCTTCCTTTATTCTTTGGATTAACTCGGGTTGGACTGCTAGGTGGCCCAAACATGTGGCCCTCTTCAGATCTCACAGTCGAACCTGCTGCGTGGCCCCAATTGACCTGCATTCTGAAACCATCAAATGGGCTAGGGTGCCTGCACTTTTCCTGCTGAGGGCATCGGCTACCACGTTGCCCTTACCTGGATGGTATAGAATATCACAATCATAGTCCTTGAGGAGTTCCATCCACCTTCTCTGACGCATGTTGAGATCCTTCTGAGTGAAGATGTGCTTCAAACTCTTATGATCGGTATAGATCTGAAAGGTCTCTCCATACAAATAATGGCGCCAGGTTTTCAAGGCATGTATGATTGCGGCAAACTCCAAGTCATGGGTAGGATAGTTCTTCTCATGATTCTTTAGCTGTCTGGACCCATATGCTACAACCTTTCCATGCTGCATCAGGACACAACCCAGGCCCAGATAGGAGGCATCACTATAAACTGTATACCCTCCTGATGCACTCGGTAGAGCCAGCACGGGTGCAGTAGTCAGTCGCTTCTTCAATTCTGAAAAACTCCTTTCGCAGTCCTCATTCCATTCAAACCTTGCATTCTTCTTTGTGAGTCGGGTTAGAGGAGCTGCTAGGCTAGAGAACCCTTCGACGAACCGGCGGTAATAACCTGTCATCCCCAGAAAGCTGCGAATTTCCTTAACTATTGTCAGCCTTTCCCAACCAAGTATCGCTTCAACCTTTTCGGGGTTCATTGATACCCCTTCCTTCGATATAACATGTTCCAAGAAGGTGGTTTGCTCGAGCCAGAATCCACACTTGCTCAACTTTGCATACAACTTCTTTTCCCTGAGGACCTGTAGGACTTGGGCAAGATGATGAGCATGTTCTTCTCTACTTTTTGAGTAGACTAAGATATCATCGATGAATACGATGACAAATTGATCCAAGAACTCTCTGAAGATCCTGTTCATTATATCCATAAAGATGGTTGGGGCGTTGGTTAGCCCAAACGGCATGACCAGGAACTCATAGTGTCTGTACCTGGTTCGGAATGTCGTCTTGGGGATGTCTTCTGTTCTTACCTTTACCTGATGGTAACCTGATCGTAGATCTATTTTAGAAAAGACCCGTGCACCATGCAACTGATCGAAAAGGTCATCAATCCGGGGAAGAGGATATTTGTTCTTAATTGTTACCTTGTTTATCCTTCTGTAATCAATGCACAGTCTCAACGTTCCATCTCCATTCCTTGCAAAAATAACCCCGACACCCCAAGGGGAAACGCTGTGTCTAACGAAACCACTGTCTTGTAACTCAGTGATCTGTTTACTTAGTTCTTCCATCTCAATGCGGCTCATCCGGTAAGGAGCAACCGAGATGGGCTGGGTACTTGGCTGTAAGTTTATGGTGAACTCGACCTCTCTGTCCACTGGTAGACCGGGCAGTTCATCTGGAAATATGTCTAGAAAGTCTCGGACTACTGGAATCTCTTGGATACAAACTTCTTTCTTGGGCTTACCTAGTTAGAGAAAATACAAGATTAAGGCACTAGGAATTAAGAAAACTTGCCATCAGGGAAAAATCAGTACTGAATGATTTTATTAACTTGTAAATGGCTCCTCGTTGGGAGGATTAAATACAATTTTTTTGTTAAAGCAGTCTATGGTGGCGTGATACGCCGCTAGCCAATCCATTCCTAGGATTACATTAAAATCCCCCGTGTCTAACCCTATCAGGTCTACCCTCAGTTTCCTATCTGTTATCTCTACGACACATGCCCTGTAGATAACCTCTCCTAGCAATGTCTCCCCCCCAGCGGTAGATACAAGCAACAATGAATCAAGTCTATCAGGTGATACACAAATTTTGGAAGCAAGAACATGTGAAAAAAAAGAATGTGATGCACCAGTGTCAAACAAAACATGAGCAATGTGGTTAGAGATAGTATACATACCATGTACCACGTCCGGGTCTGCGTTGGCATCCTTCTGGGTAAGGTTGTAAACTCTGCCCTGGATTGGAGGCCTTCTTTGATTCTGGTTTCTCGGGCATTCCCTTGCATAGTGCTGGGGACTGCCGCATATGCGACAGGTGTTGCTGAAATATGTGTATTAAAAATGTCAAATGCGGAAGCGTAGTAAAAATTTCGATTAACATCCCTTACACTAAAACTAAAAACGTGCTCAAAGTATAAAAGAACAAACTAACTAAAAGAGAAACTCGAAAGTAAAAGCTATAAATATAACTACGGAGTCTTTAGGCGTCCCCTTCGCCGTCTTCCTACGGAACGGGCTCGGGAACAGTGTCTTCCTGATCTGAAATAATTAAATAAGGAATGAGCTACACCAGCCCAGTAAAGACATCACACTATCTCACCGTCACGGAGTTAAAAGTGGGTAGAAAATATAAAAAGACCAATGGAGCATAATTTACAACAGATTCTTTTATCAATAATAAAATCCATTACTATCCACTTACCTCGGTGAAATTCATAAAACAATATACGAAAGCAATAACATTATCATCATCATGAAATCATATGAGCTGTATAACATAATAGTTATCACACCTTTGCAATTCAATCATTACACAATATATTTTTCCTCATTTACCAGCCTACTAGTATCCATGGGGATCCATAGGGGTCCCGCTACCCGTGAACCCTTAACACTTGTAATCAGATTCCAGGGCCGTCCCCATACCCCGTCCGGTATGGGCGCCAAAACTATAAACCTCAATACCCCGTCCGGTATGAGGGCGAAACGGGCTGTCCCCATACCTCGTCCGGTATGGGCGCCAAAACACATAAGGTCTCCATACCCCGTCCGGTATGAGAGACCACAATCCCGGTAGGGTTCTCTACGGACCCGGTCTGTCCACCATCTCCCAAGATATCTAGTCAGGCTAACCACATTATACAAATTATCAATTTACATAACCTTTCATTCCCCTTTTCCTCAGTCAGCATCATCAATTCACACACAAACAAGCAAACCAGTAATTTATGCCAAACAAGACAACATACAACATCGGTTTCTCAGTCATTCAACCCATAATCAATAAAACAGTAACATATGCACATGAAACTATGAAATGAAAACATCAGACCTCATACTGCATTTAAAACCGTAAAGTAGGCCAAACAACAACTAACCGACAAACACACCAGACTCGGGCTCCATTAGCGACCTTAAACAATTTCACACATCTGTTGATTCATGAAATACCGTTTTATCATTTATTAAACTTTAATACCGTGATAGGAAATCGGGTGAGGGGTCCTTACTTGTTTCGGGGTCCGAATACGGCTCTACAGTGCGCCTACAGGTTGTCCCTAATTTTTCCTGAATTTTTTTGGGGAACTGAAACGCACTGCTGGTACCTGCACGTGTCCCAAAAAATCCCAAATTAGACCCAGGGCCCCTTTCGGCCAATATCGCAATTCCGGCACGGCAGCTCCGTCGTGCTCCGGCGGCGGCGATTCACCTCGGGTTGGCCATTTTTGGCCGTTTCCAGCTGAATTCAGCCACACTTGCATCGGTCTCTGTGATAAAACAACTCTAGGGCCCTCGGGGGGCCAAAAAATTACGAAAAACCGAAGCTTACCGGCGGCGGTGCTCTCGGGTGCGGCGGCTCTCTGGCGAGGTTCGTGTTTTGGTGATTTGGCTCCAATCAACCTGTAGAGAAAAGAATGGTGATCACGGTGATATAAAAATTGTATCAAACGGAGGCCGGGAAGGGCCTCATCGGAGGCAAAAATTGAGAAGGGGCGCGGTGGCGCCGTTGGGTTTCGGCCGTGTTTTCTGACCGTTTGGCCGGGATTTTGGCTCTGATTTGGCCACAGGGGAACTCAACGTGGAAAAACAAGCCGGGGGTATGAAATTTACCTCGATCGGCAGTCGAAAAACTCCCCGGTGCGGCGGCGGATGGCGGCGGCCGGCTCCTCTGGCGTCTGGTTCTTCTTCTCCGGCGAGGAAGGCGGCTAGGGTTTTTGTGGTCAGGTGTGGGGGTTTTATTTATACCTTTTTGCCTTTTGATCACAGCCGTCCATTTTGATTAAATATGGGCCGTCTGTTCTTGATTGAATCTGGGTCGTCCGTGCGATTGCATCTGGGCCGTTTGTGCGCACGCTTGATCTGGGCCATCCGTGCCCGCGGGGACGCATCTGGGCCGTCCGATCGCACGCACGCGGATCGCCCACGTGGCTCACTTCCGCATGGCCTCCCGCGTCAGCGTCTCTACCACGCAGCGCGTTCTAGTTAGCCGAGGCTGCTGACCGGGCAGCTGACGTGGTGCAATTCTTCTAAATTATGTTTTGACATCCGGTTTTCAAATTTTCTTTCAGAAATACCCATAGAACCCAAATTTTCACCCATTTTTTCTAAAATTGCTTTCAATTAAATACCTAAAATAATTTTACCCATTTTTATTATATTTATTGCTATTATTTCTATTTACTATAAATTAAAGTAATTTAAAATAAATTAAATTCTATTAACACTTAATTATATTTATTTAGAATTAATTAAAAATAATGCAATAAAATAATAATAATAATAATAAATAAATAAAATTTTTTTTTGGTGTTACAACTCTCCCCCGTAAGGAAATTTGGTCCCTTAAATTTGCCTCTTATTCTTGATCGAACAACTGGAGGTATTGGGCTCTAAAGTCTGATTCTAGCTCCTATGTAGCCTCCTCTGGCGTGTGATTCTGCCACACGACCTTTACAAAGGATATTTTCCGGTTGTGGAGTAATCTGCTCTTTCGATCCGTAATACCAACTGGTACTTTCTCATAAGATAAGTCCTCCTGGAGTGGAAGCGGTTCATGAGCCAAGACATGAGAAGGGTCTGGGTTGTACTTATGTAGCATGGATACATGGAACACATTGTGGACCTTAGAAAGCTCTGGAGGTAGTGCTAGTCTGTAGGCGGCAGTACCAATCATGTCTAAGATTTCGAATGGTCTAATGAATCGGAGGTTCAATTTTCCCCTCCTGCCAAACCTATTAATTCTCTTGAAAGAAGTGACCTTGAGGAACACCCGGTCACCTTTCTCAAACGCTAAATCTCTCCTCCAGGTGTCCGCGTAACTCTTATGCCTGCTCTGAGTCGTCTGAATGTTCATTCTGATCTTAATTATCTTGGATGTGGTCTCCTCCACCAGCTCCGGGCCGAACAGTTTTCTATTACCCACTTCTTCCCAACAAATCGGTGATCTGTATGGACGCCGATATAACGCCTCATACGGGGCCATGCCAATGCTCGCTTGGGAGCTGTTGTTGTAGGAAAATTCTATCAGGGGCATATGGTCATCCCAATAGCTCCCAGAGTTAAGGACACAAGCTTGAAGCATATCTTCAAGTGTACGGATTGTTCTCTCTGATTATCCATCAGTCTGCGGGTGGAAGGCAGTATTAAGGGACAGCTTCGTTCCCATGGCTTGCTAAAATCTACTCCAAAATCAAAAAGTGAACCTAGGATCCCTGTCGAACACCACTGTCACTGGAACTCCATGCAATTTGACTATTTCTCGGATATACATTCTTGCCAACTTGTCCAATGGATCGGTTATTCTGATGGCTAAAAATTGAGAAGACTTGGTGAGCCGGTCAATAATTACCCAGATGAGGTCATGTCCTGCGCGTGCCTTAAGTAACCCTGTCACGAAGTCCATGGCGATATGTTCCCACTTCCATTTCGGGATCGGTAAAGGCTGAAGTAGCCCGCCTGGGCGCTGATGCTCTGCCTTGACCTGCTGACATATCAAGCACTTAGACACAAAGTCAGCTATATTTCTTTTTATCCCATTCCACCAAAATTGGGGTCGCATGCTTTGGTATATTTTGGTGCTTCCGGGATGCATGGCAAACCTTGAGTTATGAGCCTCAGTCATAATGTCTCTCTTCAATTCACTATCATTCGGGATACACACCCTGTCCTGAAATTGGAGTAACCCATTGGCAGAGACTCGAAATTCTGAACTAACTCCCTGTCCTGCATTGTTCCTGAGGGCAACTAGGGTGGGATCAGTTGACTGAGTTTTCTTTATTCTTTGGATTAACTCAGGTTGGACGGTCAAATGGCTCAAACATGTGGCTCTCCTCAAGTACTGAAGTCGAACCTGTTGTGTAGCCCTAATTTGCTTGCGTTCTGAGACCATCAAATGGGCTAAGATACCTGTACTTTTCCTGCTGAGTGCATCCGCTACCACGTTGCCCTTACCCAGATGGTACAAGATATCACAATCATAGTCTTTAAGAAGTTCTATCCACCTTCTTTGACGCATGTTGAGATCCTTTTGAGTGAATATGTATTTCAAACTCTTGTGATCGGTACAGATCTGAAAGGTCTCTCTGTATAAATAATGGCGCCAGGTCTTCAAGATGTGTATGATTGCGGCAAGTTCTAAGTCATGGGTGGGATAATTTTTTTCATGGCTCATTAACTGTCTGGACCCATAAGCTATGACTTTCCCTTGCTGCATTCGGACACAACCCAGGTCTAGATAGGAGGCATCATTGTAAACCGTATAACCCCTCGATCCACTCGGTAAGGCCAGCACGGGTGCAGTGGTCAGCCGCTTCTTCAGTTCTGAAAAACTTCTTTCACAGTTCTTATTCCACTCAAACTTGGCATTCTTTTTTGTGAATCGAGTTAGGGAAGCCATTAGGCTAGAAAATCCTTCAACGAACTTGCGGTAATAGCCCGTCATTCCCAAAAAACTACGGATTTCTTTAACTGATGTCAATTTCTCCCAGCCGAGCACCGCTTCAACCTTTTTATGATTCACTGATACTCCATCCTTTGATATAATGTGTCCTAGAAAGACGGTCTGCTCAAGTCAGAATCCACACCTACTTAACTTTGCATACAGCTTCTTACTTCTGAGAACCTGCAAAACCTGGGCTAGATGGTGAGCATGTTCTTCTTTACTTTTTTAGTAGACCAGGATGTCATTGATGAACACGATAACGAATTGATCTAGAAATTCTCTGAAGACCCTATTCATCAAGTCCATGAAGATGGCTGGGGTGTTGGTTAGCCCAAATGGCATGACCAGAAACTCATAGTGTCCATACCTGGTTCGAAAGGCTGTCTTGAGGATGTTTTCTGTTTTTATTTTTACTTGATGGTAACCTGATCGCATGTCTATTTTGGAGAAGATCTGCGCACCCTGCAATTGATCAAAGAGATCATTAATCCTGGAAAGGGGATATGTGTTCTTGATTGTGACCCTGTTCAATCCTCTGTAATCAATACATAGCCTCAATGTTCCATCACCTTTCCTGACAAAAGTGACTTCGGCACCTCAATGGGACACATTGTGTCTGATAAAACCACTGTCTTGCAATTTAGTGATCTATTTCCTCAGCTCTTCCATCTCAATGCGGCTCATGTGGTAAGGAGCAACCGAAATAGGTTGGGTGTCAGGCTGTAGGTCTATGGTGAACTCGACTTCTCTGTCTACTGGTAGTCTGCGTAGCTCATCCGAAAATACATCTAGAAAGTCTCGGACTACCGGAATCTCTTGAATACAATTCTTTTTCTTGGGTTTGCCTAGTTAGAGAAAATAGCAAGGTTAAGACACTTGATAAGTAAAAAAATTTGTCATCAAGTAATAAGTACTAAATGATTTTATTCATTTGTAAATGGCTCCCCATTAGGAGGATTGAATACAACATTTTTGCTAAAATAATCTATGGTGGCATGATATGCCGCTAACCAATTCATCCCTAAAATTACATCAAAATTCCCTATGTTTAATTCTATCAGGTCTACACTCAGTTTCCTATTTGCTATCTTTACGGCACAAGCCTTGTAGACAACTTCTCCTAACAATGTTGCACTCCCAACAGTAGATACAATTAACATCGAATCAAGTTTATCAAGTAATACATTAAATTTGGATGCAAAAATAGGTGAAATAAATGAATGCGATGCACTAGTGTCAAATAAAACATGAGCAAAATGGTTACAGATAATGTACATACCATGTACTACGTCCGGGTCAGCATCGGCATCCTGCTGGGTGAGGTTATAAACCCTGCCCTGGATAGGACGTCTTCCCTGATTCTGGTTCCTTAAGCACTCTTTCGCATAGTGTTGGGCACTACCACATATGCGACAAGTGTTGTTGAGGTGGTAACATGGTCGGTCCCCGTGATCTCTGCCGTAATACTGACAGATCTTACCACGTCCTGCCATTGGAGCCTGAGGAGGAGCTTGGATCACTGGTCTGGGCCTTTTGTTCGGTTGGACATACGCAGTAGGTGCTGGTCTGCGGAGTGGAGCTGAGGGTCGGTGGTTCCCTACTGGCCGAGGGAGGGTGTGGAGGCTCCTCTCAACTAACTGTATCTTGGCTAGGACAGCTGAGTATGTCTTGAGCTCCAGTACAAATAAATGTTGCTTAATCTCTGGGCGGAGGCCCCACTGGAACCTCCTAACCTTCCTGCCCTCGTCCATCAACGTCTCAGGGGAGTATCGGCCCAACTCTAAGAACTTACGGGCATATTCTGACACCGTCATGTTCCCCTGGACCAACTGGACAAACTCTATCTCCTTCAGGTGTCGGATGTGCTCTGGAAGGTATTCTGAATTGAAGGCTGCTAAGAACTGTTCCCAAGTGATTAGAACAGGCATGGTGGTCTGCTTGAGTTCCCACCAGCGGTCTGCTTTTCCCACTAGCATGTAGGTAGCAAGAGTGACCCTCTATTCGGGAGCCACTCTTAAGGTCCTGAAAGCTTTCTCCATCTCCGCCAACCAGTACTAGGCATCTTCAAAAGAGGATTCCCCTACAAAAATGGATGGGTTCAGTCTCATGTACCTCTCTACATAGCTTAGGTCTATCATGGAAGGAGCTAAGTCCCGTGGAAGAGGAACTGGGACAGACTAAGGATAAACTGGGGGACCCTGTGCTGGTACTTGCTGGTATGGTGGGGGCACCAGATTATACTGTGGTGGTGTCGGGCAATACTGTGGCTGGAGCACCGGATTATACTGCGGTGGTGGCACCGGGTGGTATTGTGGAGGAGCAGGCTCGTACCGGGGTGGCTCGGGATTTTCTTGCTGCAGTGGTGGCTCAACTTGTGGCAGCGGGGGATGGTCGGGTAGTTCCATTCTCCCCTCTCGACCCTGCTGGGCAGCAATGAGCCTCTCCAGCATCTCAAATATTCTGTTAACGTCCTCCCGAAGCGAACCATCCCGAACTGCTCGGTTTAGTGGGGGTCTTCCTCTTCTCATTTCTCTGCACCTGCATTTCACAAGGAAAGGTTTAGTAATGATTCATTAGTTTGGTGTTTATCTAAGTATCATTGTGTAAGGGATGAGTCCGAGGAACGCAGCTCTGATACCAACTGTAACGATCCCATAAATTTAAAAAGGAAATGCATATAAAGAATATAAGTGCAAAAGCGAAATAAAAGGTTCTGGTTAATATCCCTTACACAATAACTTAAACGTACTAACAATACCGAAAATAAGTCCTCTAAAGGAAAATACTGAAAATGAAAGACTATAAAAGAAACTAATGGACATCTAGGTATCTACTCGCCGTCTTCTTATAGATTGGGCTCGGGAACCAAGTCCTCTTGATCTGGAATGGTTAAGTAAGGAATGAGCTATACTACCCCAGTAAAGACATCACACTATATCACTATCACAAAAGTAAAGGTTGGTAGAAAACCAAAAACAACCAAGTTTCAAGTGAATTTATTTATCAATAATCAAACTATTTACCGTCTACTTACCTCGGTGAAATTTATAAAAACGACCCATGAAAATAATAACATCATAGATATCATAAGTTCATACATAATCTGTAACATAGTACATGTCATACTTTTATATTTCAATCATCAAATAACAGTTGCTCCTTTTTATCAGCCTACTAGTATCCGTGGGGATCCATAGCGGTCCCCGCTACACGTGAACCATTCCTTTAATAAACTTAATTTCCAGGGCTGTCCCCATACCCCATTCGGTATGGGCGCCAAATAATAAACTTCAATACCCCGTCCTGTATGAGGGTTAAGCGGGTCGTCCCCATATCCCGTCCGGTATGAGCGCCAAAATATTTAAAATCTTCATACCCCGTTCAGATGAGACAACGTTCCCGGTAGGGTTCCTTATGGACCCGGTCTGTCCATCATCTCCCAGGATATCTAGTGAGGCTGTCAACTTATCCATTTACCAAATTCACACCCATTTCCTGTTTTTTCTTAGTTTTTCGTTTCTGACATAAACATGAATACTAAAGCAATTAACGAGCATCCAACAAGGCAAACATATTATTAGATTCACAAAATCAGACCGAAATGAAGTAAACAGTGATTTATGCATTCAAAATCATAGAATAAATAAAACAGATACCATAATGCATTTAAACTGTAAAATAAACCAAACATGAATTGACAGAGAAATATGTCAAGTTCGGCTCCATTAGCAACTGTAATTAATTATACATATCTACTCAATTTGTACAAAATATAATTTTATCATTTATTCAGACTTTAATCCCATGATAGAAAATAGGGTGAGGGGTCCTTACCTGATCTGAAGTCGAAAACCGGATTTTGCACTGCGCCTACGAGTAGTCCCTGGGTTTCTTGAATTTTTCTCTGGGAACTGAAACGCACTTACGGTACCTACACATGTCCCAAATAACTCAAAAATCAGACCCAATGCCTATTCGACCAATTTTGGAACTCCGGCACGGCGGCTCCTCCGGTGCGGCGGCTCCTTCGGCTCGAGTCGCGATTTGGTGTTTTGCTCTGGTCAACCTGTAGAGGAATGAACGGTGGTCACAATGGTGTAAAAATTACATCGAACAGGAATCGAGAAGGGCCTTATCGGAGGCAAAAACTGAGAAAACCCGCGGCGGCGTTTTTCGGCCATTTTGCCAGTGTTTTAGCTCCGATTTAGCCACAGGTGGGTTTAGAATCGAATTCTGAGCCAAGAGGAGAATTTTTATCTCGTTTGGCGGCTGAAAAGTGCTCTGGTGCAGCGGCGGGTGGCGGCGATCGGCTCTCTAGCGGCTGACCTGTCTTCTCCGGCGAGGGCTCTGGCGGCTAGGGTTAGGTTTTTGGTTTGGATGAGATTATTTATAACCTTCCACTTTTAATCTGAGCCGTCCATTGTGATTTAATCTTGACCGTTCGATCGCGATTAAATAGGAAATGAATCTGAGCCGTTCATCGCGATGCAATCTGGTTCGTTCGTGCTCGATTCAATCTGGGCTGTCCGTGTGCGTGCAATATGGGTCGTCTGTACGCGTTTTTTTTATCTAGGTCGTCCGTGAGCGTGGGAACGGATCTCAACCGTTCGATCGCGCGCATGCAGATCGCCCACGTGGCTCCCTTCCGCGTGGTCTCCCGTGTCAGCATCTCTGCCACGCGGCGCGTTCTGGTTGGTCGGGGCTACTGACCGCGCAACTAACATGGCGCAATTCTTCTAAATTGCGTTTTGACCCTCTGATTTTCAAATTTTCTTTTAAAAATACCCATAGAACGTAAATTTTCACTCATTTTTCTCAAAATTATTTTCAATTAAATTTCTAAAATAATTTTACCTATTTTTATTATATTTATTACTATTATTTCTATTTAATATAAATTAAAGTAATTTAAAATAAATTAAATTCTATTAACACTTAATTATATTTATTTAGAATTAATTAAAAATAATACAATAAAATAATAATAATAATAATAATAAAATAAATTTTTTTTTTGGGTGTTACAATTAAGCATTCGAATTTCAATAATATTTTGTAATTTATTTAAAAATAATTTATTTTTAATACGTGAAATCTATATTTATATATCAAATGCTTATGAAGTCATGTACCAGAAAAGGTAAGGATATGTAACCAATCCTGAATTTCAGTTCCTGCACCTTGTCTTTTCTCAGAAAAATGACGCATATACACTGAGTTATTTTGAGCCAGTAGATTCATGTTCCGACCATAATGTTTTAACTCTTACTCTCGTCTTCTCTGAGTGGCTGATGAAGAGTGATCCTTTTATTTAAGGAAAAAAGGAAATTAAATTATTAATTAATTTTAACAGATTGAGAATTTGAGTTGTATTATGCTCTAATTTGTATAGTTATTTAGAGTTTTTTATTAATTTATCATAATGTGATAATTAATGTATTAATTTACGTAATATATATGTATATGTGGGACCATAGTTTACAAATTGCCACAACTACCCCAGCAAGCAACTTACATTACGGGACTACGTCAGCAAAGTAACCCGTAACGCAGACATTTATAACGTCGTGCAGAGAAAACATCATCTGTTTAATTAGCCCGCACATCCATTACTACTCTAAACAGTTTCTTTGCGTATAGCTTTTTTTTTTTTTTTTTTTTGAAAAAATAATTTTTTTATATATAAAATTTTATATTTAATTAAAAAAATATATTTTAAATTCTGACAAATTTAGTAAATTTAAATTGCATTATTTTAAATATAAAATGCATTATCTTAAAGTCACTGAATCCCCCACCAACTTTTTGCAACCTCTTTCTCAACTAGACATCACTTTACTCCTAATTAGAAGCTTTCTATATTTCTATTTTTTAATATGATCATCAATATATCATTTTAGTCTCTTTTTTTTTTAAATTTAAAAATTAAACTAAGGAATTTCCTTCAATAATCTATATATATTGTGGGTTAAAATTAATTTTTAATAATTTTTTTAAAAAATACCCGTATATAAATATAATTGAAATTTTTATTTCTGAAATATTACTTACAAAAAATAAATTAAATTAGTCACAATAACAGATTCATATATTATCATCTCTCTTGCGCAGATCCCATGATTCCAATCCCAAATTTTGCTCAGAATTTCACATGGCCCGACCCGAAAGCAAACACATTGCGTCTACCTATAAATACCCAGCAACCAACCCGACACATTTCTTCCCTCATCAAACAAAATTCTCGAGGTTGAAGAAAATGGCCGCCATTGTCATGATAATACCCAGAGTTTGTCTCCTTTTTCTCGCCTTTATAGTTTCTCTGGAAGCTAATTCCGCTGCTGCTGACGCTCCGCCATGGGGATTCGTTCAAACAAGAAGCACCGAGTTCTTGATCAACGGTTCTCCTTTCCTCTTCAATGGCTTCAACTCGTACTGGCTGATGAATGTCGCTTCGCAGCCCACTGAGAGGTTTAAAATCACCGACGTCTTTGGCCAGGCTGCCGCCGTCGGCCTCAACGTCTGCCGGACATGGGCCTTCAATGACGGAGCCGACCACGCTCTGCAAATCTCCCCCGGAGTTTACAGCGAACCCGTCTTTCAGGTTTAATTTCTTTCCTTCTTTCTTTTAATTTCTTCACAAGCAGGGCCAACTCGTACAGCTATAGTTGTAACCTCATATTTTTGGTCACGTCACGTTCTTCTTATTTGAGCTGAGAAAGTTGCACTAGCATTAAATTATTAGTCTTAAGAATTCAGCTAGTAAGGACGTTTTCATTTATAAGGTAGGTACGTACATGGTTTCATCCTTTTTTTTTTTTTTTTTTTTTTTTTGTTGGGTAAATGTTGTTTAGATCATTATTGTGAATTCCTTAAATTTGAAGTGATTTTGATTAGTTAAAGAACATTAAATTTAACATATTAAAAATGTTATATTTAAAAAATATTTTATTATCTTATAATTAATATATATATTACATAATTAATAAATATATAAATTTACTTTTTTAAAAAAAATAAAACTTTTTTTAGAGAAACTAGTAATCAAGCCTTTGTTCTGTAAACCCAGTGTTTAAAAATTATATTCATCAAGCAGGCCAAGTTATAAACATATATGGCTGCCACCTTACTTTTTTTTTTTTTTTGGTCATGTCACAATCTTTTCATTTTGAGCTTAGCAAAATTTTGTTTTATTACATTATGATGCTTAATAATTGAGAAGCTCTGATTTATTTACATACATGTTCACGTGTTTACATTTGTCTTTTTGGGTAAGGTTTTGAAGGTTATCGTTGTGAATTTCTTATTTTTGAAGTGATTTTGATTAGATAGAAAGAAACTTAATTTTCGTTACCTTTTCTCCATTTCAAAATACTGGTTAAATAAAGAAAAAATAAATAAATACTAGTCACATTATTTACAACCTTTTTTTTTTTCGTTTTTGTTGAATAAATAAAATAGTAAATTAAATTTTTGTTAAAATATTTTGTTCGTTTAATAATATAATAAATTTGTTGATACTTAATTTAATTTTATAAATTTATTAAATTAAATATTATTATATAAATAAAATATAAAAATATTAATCAAGACTTTACAATTTATTTGCATGGAGAAAGTTAATAGAATTTTTTACGTGTTATTGACAATTTGTATTCAGAAACTTAATTGTCTATTGTCAATCCATAAACATGTAATCTAAAAATGTAATTGTCAAGTAGATATTTCTGATTAAGGGATTGTTGCTGTATAATAATTAAATTAAATTAATCAAATAAAATTTCTTAATTAATTATTTATATTTTAGAAAAATCAACCCATCAAGTACTTCATTTTGGCGCAAGAGAAGTTAACTACATCACTTATAATTGGTAATTATATATACATATATTCTCTAAATATTAAAAATATGCCAACACAATATTTCACTTAAAAAAATTCTCATCGGTTAATTCAAGGTTTTCTTTTTTGGGCTTGTTTAAATCAGGCCCTTGATTTTGTGATTGCTGAGGCTAGAAAATTCGGGATTAGGATGATATTGACCTTGACTAACAACTACCGTGACTACGGAGGAAGACCACAGTATGTGGCATGGGCTAAAGCTGCCGGCGTGGCCGTTAACGGCGACGATGATTTTTACACTAACGCCGTCATCAAAGGTTATTACAAAAACCATGTCGAGGTACGAATTAACTAATTTCAATTAATATTCTTAATTTCAATTAATTATGATTAATTAATTAATTAATTAGAAATTTTCTTATACATGCGGCCCCACAGAAAGTGCTGACACGTGTCAATACAGTAACTGGAGTTGCTTATAAAGATGACCCCACGATCATGGCATGGGAGCTGATGAACGAGCCACGTTGCCAATCTGATTGCTCTGGCAACACCATCAACGTATGCTAATTAGTTAAATTATTTCGTCTACTGATATATGTTTTCATTAATGATTTTATAAGAATCATATTAAATTGACGTCGCCGGCAGAGATGGGTGCAAGAAACGGCGTCGTTCTTGAAATCCACAGACAGCAAGCACTTGTTGAGCGTAGGCATGGAAGGCTTCTATGGCGATTCTTTTCCGGACAGAAAGCAGTTTAATCCTGGTTACCAAGTTGGCACAGATTTTATAAGAAATCATCTTATCAAGGAGATTGATTTCACTACAATCCACGCCTATCCTGATATATGGTGTGCTACTATATATGTGTGTGCGTGTGCGTATGTATGTATGTATGTATCTATACGGAAATAGTATATAATCATTAAATGATCGTAACAGGCTATCGGGGCAAAACGAGGGAACACAAGCGTTGTTCATGCAGAGGTGGATGTCGAGTCACTGGACCGACTCGAGGACAGTACTAAGGAAGCCAATGGTTTTGGCTGAGTTTGGGAAATCAAGGAAAGACCCAGGATACAGTGTGAGTGGAAGAGACTCGTTTATGAACTCAGTGTATGATACCATCTACAACATGGCTAGAAATGGAGGAGGAATGGGTGGTGGGTTGATCTGGCAAATCATGGACCAAGGAATGGAATCGTACTACGATGGGTATGAGATAGTTTTATCGCAGGAGCCATCAACAAGCTCTGCGATGGCCCAGCAGTCCAGCAAAATGACTGCTCTTGAGCACTCGTGATGACTCACTGCGCCCACACGGGTACTGAGTGTTGTCATTACTTACAAGTTTTGAAAACTGAAGTGGGTATGATTAGGAATTTACTACACGGACATTGTTGAATAGTAGCAGGAGTAGTTTCGCTTTTGCATTTTTGCTACTTTAATTTAGTTAGGTTTAGCTTTAGTTTTTTGCTTGTAAGCAGTTTTTAAAATTTATAAGTTGCTTTCCTGCAGATCAATAATACTTCATGATGTTTTTTTTTTCTTCAAATTTAATCTTTGGGTTTTTTTTTTTTTTTTTTAATTTTAAATCTTTTGGTTATTACACCCTAATATCTGTTTTTTTAAGAATTTTTATTCATTTAATTTTAAATATTTACTTTTTGGTGCTAAGAAACTCTCAACATATAGAAATATGCTTTAAAATGCTAATGGTTTATGTAACATATAGACTTTAATCTCGGAATCTCAAGATCTATTATTGGCAAGAAAACATATCTAATCTTTTATCAAAAAAGAAAAAAAGAACAAGAATATTTAGTTCTATAATAAGGCATATTCATTCTCCCTTATTATTTTCCAAATCCAAGCACTGGGACTGTTTTTGCATCCACTATAACAGTATTGTGATTAAGATCAAAATGTCAAGAAACCTTAATAGGAAAACAATAAACAAGATGATCTACATTTTCTAATAAGAAAAATAAATGTGCAAATATCAAAATCCAAAGTAAGCTACAAAAAACTGATATACCAAACTGCTATATCACCAAACATTCCATCTCCCCGCTGAGAGCCAAGGTACCTCCGCATAAACAATATGAACGACGAATTTGTGAAATTCACACAACTTTAACAAAATTCAGCAGTCTGTACAGCATCGTTGATGTCCAAAGTTGCACAAAGAACAAAGAATTCCATTGCTTCAACTCTGCCATTATAACAGATCTAAGAGAGGTGGTTGTTGAGATGAAGGTTTAGCCTGAGTAGATCTTGACGTTGATTTGCTTCCTCTCCCTCTCCCCCTGCCTCTACCCACGGCTGTTAATGGAGGGGGAGCAAGTTTTGGTGCGATCTGCTCATTCTTGCTAGAACCCAGTATAGATTTGAGATCTGTTGATTGCGGATCATTAAATAGTGAACCTGATGCTGAAATCCCCTGATTCTGTTTCAAGAATCCAATAGAGTTCTGAGGATTAAGGCTCCCGCCATTTAAACTGCTGGAGTTGAGAGCTGAATCCCCTTGATTTGGTCTTAACGGAACAGATGAAGCACTGTTAAAACCCCAATTAACGTTGCTGTCATTTTGGAAGCTACTAATAATTTTTGGCATACTTGTGCTCAAACCTGATGAGTTGCTAGCCATGGTTAGCGCCACACTTCCATTGTTGAAAGTTCCTGAACCACTTGAAGAATTACCAGGCCTTGGGGGCCAATTAGCGAAAGGATCTAAATCATCAAAACTTGAAGTGGGTGATGTCCCTACATTCAATTGTTTGTTGCCATTGCTCAACTCAGAGGAAGCACTATACGAGCTTCGAGGAGGCCATTCTATATCAACTGCAGGGCATGACACTGGTGTTGACTGATTAGATAAGGCAGGTACGGTGGAAAGCTGCTGCTGTGTGGAAGTAGATTGACTTGATTGATTACTAAAATCAAAGTGAACAGTCGAAGTTTTAGTAGACGACTGGTGCAAAGCCCCAGGCCCCTTAATTGTGGGACCCCAGTCCTCATCCCATGCTGGGCTACTCTTTGATGCAGTCCCACTGGTTTTGCTCGAGACCTGAGACTGAAGGCCATTTGCAAAAGAAGCCTGTTTTGTCTCTGGAGCTCCACAATCAGTTACAGTAACTCCTCTGTTTTCCTCTATTTTTCTGTATCAAAACCATATAAGAAAAGAAACTTTGGAATAAAAAACAAATTACAGAAAACAAAGGTCAGAGGGACTATGATGCAGGTGGGTTTGGAAGGTGATTGGAGAGAGAGGTAATTGCTGCAATACACAATGAAATACCTGAGGATATCCTTGACAAAGGACATGTATTTCGCAAATTGCTGGACATTCAATTGTTGGGCATTGAGAAGAGGTACAAGTTGGGGAAGGACATGCTCTGCTACAAATTCAACTCCATACTGACAGATCGATTGAGCAGAAGAAAAGTAAGCTGTGATTTCATGCACAAAACACCTTACACACTCCAGCACAGAGAAACTCTCTAATGAAAAGCAGATTCTTTACTTACCTGCTTGAGAATTGAGTTTGCAACCCCAAGGGTGCACATAAGGGTAGGCGCAGAACGGTCAACCGCCGTACACCTTTGAATGGTTTGCAAGATATCTAAAACAGCATGTTTGTCAAGCATGGGAATTAAATCTCCCAAGCATAGCAGAGCATTGACTCTCACCTGCCAAAAAAAGGGAAATTACTTGTGTCAAATATTTAAATCAAATAAAATATTTAGATCAACCAAATGATCTAAACAATCAAAGCATGTATTACTTACACCAGATATGAAAGGTTATGCTTTAAACCTGAATTTGAATGACATTTCAACAGGACAAAAATATGGGGACAATCTTTTATTAGCCTTTGTCCTCTTTTTCTCATATAGTTGGGGTTTGAACTTTATATGAGTTTCAGAGAAATAAGAAATTCTTATGACGGTCTACAAAATCAACATTTCTTTTCTAGTTTATAATCATTAAAAACATATAGTTCTATTTTTTTTCTATTTCTCTCTCAAATGAAACTTGTAGGTTCTAGTTGATCAAAACATAAAAGATTGAACGAATGTGCAAAATCTAAGTTAAAGCAAGAACGTTAGAGCTGCTTCTTACGTTATATTTGGGCTATAAATCAAATCACACTTTGACTATATATATATATATATATACACACACACTTTTAGGTTCTAGTTTATTAAACATAAAATTGAATGAATGTGCAATATCCAAGTTAAAGCAACAACATTTATATCTGCTTCTTATGTTAGATTTATGCTAAATCAAATAATTCTATATGTATATACACGAGAGCTATGTGAGCACAAATAAGTTTCTCATTCACCATAAAACATTTTGAGCTGGTACTGATCAATGTGTGAAGAAACTGATTCTTTCACCCTTTTAGTATTTTCCTTCTCCAGAGAAATTGAATTTAGTTGTCTTTTCCTGGAGGAGATCTAAAACAGGCTTCTTGCTACTTCCTATGGTACCACGAAAGTAAGTTGGACAATGAAATGTATGCTCATCAAACTTTAAACTTTTTACAAGGACAAGCATTTTTAAACAACAAGGCTCATGCATCAACAGATCTGGCAAAACCAAGCTGTAGTAATTGCTAAGTTACATAGCAAACTCATAATTGGTACAGAACTGGATTCCATGGTAAATTAGTGCATTATCTCAAAGAGTGAAAAGACAGGTTTTCTAGTTTGGTAGAATGAGTCTAGTAGTCATACCACCCCGTCTGGCAATCATGAATAAATTAGAACATTTCAAAGATCAGATGTAACATTCATCAGAAATGTTATGAGAGACCAGACTTGTGCAGATGTACAGAAAGCCACCCTATATCTTATGCTGGCTGAATGAATATGATCTCAAGAGGTTCACTGTGAATTATAACAATGTAACAGCTACTAGTCATGACTCTTGAATTAGATGATTTTGGTGTCAAAGACTAACTCAACTTCCATTTCATCCAATGCCTAGACAAACCAAGAAGGAACCTACACTGATCAAATTTCTGAGAGAGAAGTACAAAGGATATTCTCCAACACATCTTTTATTTTCTTTAAAATACAAAATGGGACAGGCAGGGCCGTCATGAAGAATAAAAGGTAAATGAACATAGTAACTAAGAAGTAACATAAATGTTCCACCAATGTTGAAATATACATACCGCAGCAATTGTTGTTTTAAGAGCTAAGCCATGAACACGAGGCAAAATTGCTTGTTTCACCAGCTGGAAAAAAATTTTCAAAAAAAAACCATCAGCTCCTTCATTCAACACATAACGAAAAAACTGTTTTCTTTCAACATATGATGTTAGAGCATATCCTAGCACCCTAGGATCACGGTGTGAAGATTTCTTTTGTCTTTGCTAAGCAAAACTTTTAACATCAGAATGGCACCATATGATAGCTGCAATGTTTCAAGTCTTTGTTTATCAAGATATCCAAAAGAAAAATACATTGCGAGAGAGAAAGAGAGAACAGAAAACATATAACAGCATAACCGAACTGTAAATGAAATATTGACAGAACACCAACTATAGCCACAGTCCAAAAATGTGATTTGCAAACTTGAGTTGGAAACGAAAACTCTATTTATTGCCCTTCAAGCAACGTAGGGAAATCAGCTACCTGGCTCAGATTAATTGCCCATGGTTCAAATTACCTCCAACTTCTCGACAGTGAAAACATCGAGAGATAAAAGGACCACGAACTTCTTTAATGAGTTATTATAGTTAGACATTCTGTGTATAGTCATCTCTATAAGCAACCAAGCTGATAGATCGTTAAAACCTCTGGAAAATCACTCGGGAAATTAAAGTTTATCTATGGAGAACTTTAGAACTGACATTGGTTGATTATAAGCACGACTTAACGAAGTAAAATGATAGGAAAACCCCATAAAAGGAACTCTTGCTCATTTGACCTCAGATTTGCATCAAAATTGATAGTAACTAAAAGAAATAGGGCGGTCAGAAACAACAAAATTTTCAGGTGCTCAATTGACCGATTCTAGCAGTTAGAATGTAATTTAAAACATAAGTTACTAATCAACAGGCAAGTACTTGATTCCCAGATTTCCAAGTGGAGACCACCAGCTAAATCAACAAAGGGCTTCATATGATTGGGAAAGAACTACACATGTTTAACAAATTCCCATCATTGGACAGGCAATCAGAGCCAAACGCAGCACAACATTCATTTATATTCTAAAACTGAATGCAGAATGAACTATAAACAACTAATATACCATAAAACTTCCTATTCTTATTTCATTTTTGGGTATTACCAGAAGATAAAAAAGTAAAAGAAAACATGCATAAGAAAGCAACAGGAAATTACCTGGCCATCAAGTTGCTTAGCAAGGGATACAGATCTTTTTAGAACTTCCTCTTGTATGCGGGGATCATTATCATCGTAAGCCCGAACCAGCAAAGGGAGCATAGAAGACACTAGTTGCTCTGAACTTGTCTATAACAATGGCATAGACTCAGAAGATTAAGATTTTCAATAATAAAGAAAGACAATTAAAAAAAATATATGGCCAAGAAGAGATCTGAGTGGACAAAACTTTCATGTCAATTACAATGTAAACATCTGCTAAGGGAATTGGTTTATTAAGCATTAAGACAGATTCCTGCCATGTAAAAGAAGAAAAGGATCTATATATTTTGTGTGCCTGACTAACTTAATAATGATTATGACATCAGGCTTCCTTGGTATATGAAGGAAGAAATTTTCACGATAATCACTAATCTGGTCATGTATTATAAATCAATAGATCCACTGTAACTGACAAACTCCTAATAGAATAGAAATACTGATCAGTACACTGCTAGCACTTCATTCTTTTAACCCTCACGATAACCGTTCATCTCCATATTTGCATCAATGACCAAACAATTTGTAAGTCGTCTACAGCTGTACAGCATTAACTTCATTATTCCATTTAAAAACAGGCAAAAATACAGCAATAAATGAATCACCAAGGCAGTCCTCCTTCTTCTACCAAGACTTAGGGGACCTGACTAACATTTTGACTAACTTAAAAATCCCACTTCTATTGCATCTGGGTGGAACTCTCTTGGAAACTTGTTAATACATTGCTCTTTTCTTGCCGAAAATATAAATGAAGCACCAAGGGTGTGCCATCCACATGCAACAAGGATTTCTCCTATTCTTTGTCAACCACATATTTCAGAAGATAGACAAGAAGATTAGACTAAAAGGCCGACCTGACTAACATTTTGACTAACTTAAAAAATCTCTTCTATTGCATCTGGGTGGAACTCTCTTGGAAACTTGTTAATACATTGCTCTTTTCTTGCCGAAAAGATAAATGAAGCACCAAGGGTGTGCCATCCACATGCAACAAGGGTTTCTCCTATTCTTTGTCAACCACATATTTCAGAAGATAGACAAGAAGATTAGACTAAAAGGCCCTTTCGGCTTCACTACCTATATAAATTCCGGACCAAGTAGAGATTCCACTTAGCATTGAGTTATTACCTTGTTGGAGAACCACAAAAGGAGTAGTTGTCCACCTTGGCTGCCTCTTACATATATAACAACCATTCGTCAATGGTGTATCTCTCCCCTTCATAAGTCTTTGTCTTGAAAAAGAACAAAGTGTTCACAAGGGTTGACCAAGGTGGTACCGTGCATGCATAAAAACAAAAAGTAATTGCAGAAAAGAAGATGAAAAAGATCTATAATATCTTCCTCAAGTTATCTGGTTGAAGCACCAACAAGATGGTTACACCTCAGCTACTCCTTTACCTAAACAATACCCTTTTTAAAAAAATAAACCTAAACAGTATCACTACTTCTCATAATTGAAACTTAGAAGAGAACACACCCCCCGTCGGCCCCCCAGTATCCCCATCTCAACCAATTGGCCATTCATTACAATATTTTAAGACTCAAGAACTCCATATCAAATTTGTCTTTCTTCTTGGACCTCCAAACTCCCCATGTCCTCAATGTTCACGCTCACTAGACATCTATATAACTTCCTAAGATTTAGATACTCCACTTTTCAAATATTCACTTTGCTTACTTTTTTAAGGCACCAAAATTGTATACAAACAGAAATAGAAGATTTTGAAATTGGGAAGCAAATACTTTGTAGCGTCTCATTTTACTGTCAGTTACCTTGTTAATAATAAGCTCCGCATGCTTTACAAGTAGTAGTAGTGTATCACCAGCAGCAGTACTCAAGACAGGAACAAGAGCTGGCAATGTTATTAGCTCAAAGTCATTTTTATCCTGCAATATATCTGAAGACATCATTTTCCATTTCAAGACATTGATAAAGGGTAATTGCACCTTCATCTCTCTCTAAAAACCGATTATTACACGCACATCATCCTTCATTTTGCATGTTATAAGCAAGAAATCAGTACATTCACGGAAAATAGTCCATCTTATCAAAATGTACATCTACATAAAAATTTTTATGATGCAGTCCTTAGAGCTACAAGTATTAGCCTGTAAGTCAAACTAAAAATATATATATACAAAATGAGAGGGAGAATAAAAAACTATACTATTTGAAAAAAAAAGAAATGAAAAGGACAGCATGCCATACTTGATTTTAAAGATGATCCAGCATTTTCCATGGTTTATTTGTTTTTTTGTATGAGTCACCTTTTTTGTCTTTTCGGAGATGGCTTATAATCCCTCTTTCCTATTCTACATAGTTCTTTTTTTATGGAAAAAAAAATTGATGCAGCACTATTATTCATCAAAGGTTAAAAATACTGATGACCATTAATGATATCCCCTCTGTAGACAAGTTGATTGCTGGTATGGAAAACAATACCTGAGATTCTGCTATTGTTAAAACCATGGGCAGAATCATAGGTTGCATTACCAAATTCCTTAGTTCTGCACAAAGAGGTGGAAGTACCTGCATGATGAAAAAAATATGATTCATCTAACTAATTCATACTACAAAAAATGGAGCAGACAAATTTGTTGGATCACTACTATCTTGACAATAAGCTTAGTGAACCAGAGATGACAACAATTTAAAAGTGCAGCATGTTGATCAAGCAATGCCTATATCCTACCATCTGCACAGAACGCATCATTTATTGCAGTTGAAACAAGTCCTTTTTTTTTATCCACAACTAAAAGCATTGAGAAATTACAAAAAGACAGGTGGGTGCAAAAGGTGGTTTATCACTGCTCTGTCGTTTCATTGTTTTCATTAGCCAAACTTTGTCAAAAACCATGGTATATATGTTCTATCAATATTTAAGTAGAATTATACAAGAACAACCTTATACCGCAATACACGGGAATCAAAATCTTTCCACATATCTGATAATGCTTTTAAGAATTCAGACTTCTGCATATTATCTCTTTCCTGCAATAAAACAAGATGTATAACATGAGAGAATATCATATCCACCAGTGTACTTTAAGTTTCCTGAAAAAATATGCCCATTATTTGTAAAAGCATGTTAGGACAAATTAAATGCAAATGCATACAAGCATGTGGTCGAGGAAGCGGAGAGCACGCAATCTAGTGTCATTGCGGAAAAATGAAGATCCTGCAAAGAAAAAATGTTTTTTTAACCAAATAATAGACCTTAATATATGGAATAAGGGCAAAAGTCCTGCAACAATAGCCAAACCATACACGTACAAACTTGAGTTTGGTTCAACATAGAATAGTAGTAAAATCACAATATAAATGGGATAAACTCTTTAATGAAAACAGCACTCTAATTTTAAGTCAATTTCATATCCAATTTAAGTTAGTTATTTTTGTAGTTAGAGGACCTTATTAATACTTTGATTAAACCGTAAATTTCTTGTGCATGTGTCTGGCATCCCCTTGCTGCCATTATTAATACTAAACTATACCCTTGATATTTCGAAAAAAGTTAGTTAATTTTGTTATCCCTTCTTGACAAGTAGGAACATAAATTCATCATCAAATATCAAGTTACAACCAAATTTTACATACCAAATAATAAGATTTAGGAATAGGATGAGAATAAAATGAACTTGAAGCAAACTCAAGTTAATTCCATGACACCGATCTCAAATGCAGATAATCCAAAATTGATTGATATAACAATCGTTAAAAGTGATAGACATTAACAGGCCTACAACGGGAAGCTCCTCACCTCATCAAGAGACAACATCCTGAAAGATACATTGTTATCTAAAACATTATTATCATCCAATGATGAGTTCATGAATCATAAAGCACTGGATGTTTGGTGTTGATGAATGATATTGTGGAGTCTAGGGATTCAGGGAGGCAAACACATTGTTCATATGGGAAAAGAAGACTACAAAGAGGAAAGAAAGACACGCACGCTTTTAAAAGGTTAGGACTTTTTAAGTATTCTATACATGCTCCATCATCTTCCATGATCAGTAACCTTCACTTCTTTATTGATTAAAAGAACCATAACAAAATGAAGAAGATATAAATGGTCTATCAGGCTTTAATCTTTTACCCGTAAAGTCCATTGCCGTGGGCCTGAAAGATTCATTCACTGAGAGCATCCTTTGTAAGTCAGGTACCAGTTCCGAAGGTATCGAGGAGAAAGCGTCATTTGATAAATAATTCAGGGTATTCATGTACTGCAGGAAAGACACAAAAATTATTTATTGAAAAAAAGTGAAAATCATATCCTTATTCTCTACAAGCCTATAGGCTTCAGACAAAAAGTCATTTTGCACATGAAGAATTCTTCTCACTGTTTTATCTTGTGCTTAACCTTTGCTGAAATACACAGCTCATTTGATAATGCTCATTATAAGACTACCTTAAAATCTCCAAATTTTGGGGCCTTTGTGATTAAATTGCGAAGTAAAAGTTACCTCAAAAACCAATAACCAACTCCAAAGTAAATGCATTCTATTAACTCAGGGATATTTCTTTTGTGTCTTTCGATGAAAATCAGGGTGTATTTGGTTTGTAATATATTGGAAGGATATCCCAAGTTGGAGCAAGAAAAGAACAAGCTTTAAATTACCAAATTCCCCCATCTATTATACTAATTAAGTTTTTATTCTGAATTAAATAAAGTTACAATTTTAAAAATAACAATAATCTATTGGAATTTCAAAATAACTACAAAAAAAATAAAACTAAAACTATTATAATAAATAAAATTTCTAGCATCATTAAGAAAATATAATAAACAAGTTGTTCACACCCTAAAATGTTGGTTTCTAGACTAAGGACGGTAGCATAGTGACACCAAGCCAAAGACGTAGGTATTGCAACTTCGGCATCCCAGCCAGCCAGAAGCACCAATGCCACCTGGTAAGAGCCACTGCCACCCCAACCAAGGTGCCTACAACGGAGGAACAGATACAAGATGCTCTAGAGTTGGGTCATCATTGCCCGCATGAAACCAGAGTCAAGAAGCTCTAGAGTCTTCATACTAAAGATACCTACACTCTAACGACCACTTGCATCACAAACTCAGGGTTTTGCTCCATCCTGCTGTATTCCTACTCCAAAGGTATCCGATGACATTAGCCAAGATAGATATGGTGAAAATCACTACATCAAACCCAAAACAACAAGATTTGGTCAGAACCTTCTACAACCAGAACAGTCCTTCAGTGGGGTCTGGCAGTGGCATGATAGCAGTTCAGTGCTGCTTTGGCTATACTTTTCGTTTCCTCGTCATTATCCTGTTACTGACATTCATTGCACAAACTTCATCATCACTGACACTATCTACACAGCTTCAACCATCACTGTATTGTTGAAGAAGTCTATCTATTCAATCTATTTTGATTTGTTTGTATGGTGGGATTTATTCTGGTTTATGTGTGTCAAATTTCACTGCTAATTTGCTGGGATATCTAATCAAATTAATTTTTTGTCTTGGAAAGCTTCTGTTGACCTGAGCTTGAGCTTTCATTTTTTATAGGAATTGAGCTTGAACCAAAACAAAGTTCGAGGATAGCTTTGAGCAGAATTCAAACTTCATATATTTCAACTGATTTGAACCCAAGTATCACATATTGGTTTTGATAAATTCATCTAGATCCCCAGGTCCAAATCACCTTCTAAAATCATGGATGGAATTCTCATTAGGTAAAGCTTATGCACAGATGTAACTTCCTGCCACAGAATTGCTCCGGTGATGCTGAACTTTCTGTCCTCTATACTTCTGAATCTTTTTTTTTAACAGAAAAAGGAGATATTATTAAGAGAAAAAGAGAATACACTGAGGGAGGATATGATATGCTCCTACAATCAAAAGAAAACAGAATAAGACTTAGCCTCCCGACCCCTTTCCATGATGACAAAGTCAACCCCCTGAAAACATCATGCACTTCAGCCCATAAAGAAGTCATGCAAATCATCCTCCCCCAAAAAAAACCTGTAGAAATTGACCTCATGTTTGAAGATCCTGGTTTTACACTAACTGAAAAATCCAACACCAGGCTAAAAGGGCACCCCTTCATAACATTCTATGCTCATTATTTTTTAAACAACCCTTCAAATAAGCAGAGAAAAACACCTCAAGAATGGAAGGACAAACCCAATATTTCCTAGAAGTTGCAAACAGCCTCTTTTATATTTACAGAGCCACCTCACAGCAAAAACAAATGACTATTTGTCTCTGATTCTCAAGAATACACCATGCTACTGACAGGAAATAGCCTTATTCAGTCGATATAGAGCTTAATATTCCCAACTTTTTCCTCCAAGGCTACAATGCACATAACCTCAGATGATCACGAGCAGAATTATCACTAAATCCAGCATTTCCTCAAGGCTAAATATGACTTTAAGCCACTAGTCTCTAATATATTGGCCAACGAACTTTATTCTCATCCTTCGTCAAGCCAAGAAAACAATAAGAAAATAGAAAAAATCCCAGATAGACACACAACTCAAGTACACCATGAAGATAATAGAAACGGCACATAAGTCATAAATGCCGTCAGTTTTCGCACAGGTGTCTCATCTTTCTTCCTTTCTGCTAGATAACCAACTATGGTCTTTCTGGTGTTGGGGTCAGGTCAAATAGTATAGATAATATTGGAAAGTTTTCTTTGTGAGATATTAAAAAAATACTGGTGATACAAGAGCCAATTTAGCTTCTTAGAATTGAGAAGCACTTTAGACTAAACTAGAACATTTTTTACATGTCCATGGTATCTGGACCTTCTCCCATGTCTATGTCTACGCAACCATGTTCTGTTGTTAAATCATAACAAGGAATACAAGTCATAGTCCACCCCTCCTTTCATGGTTACAACAGATGCCACACCTCAATCACCAAGTCCCTTAATGTAAATATGAAGAAATATAAATTACCGGAACAATAGGATAAGTAACAACAGAATTTTATCCTCTTATGAGTGAATATATGCACCTCTATATATATAACTAGTGGCATATGAATCTAAAAACTAAATTGAACAAACAAGTTGGTGTTTTTGTTATATTGCTCGATATAAATTAGAGACATCAGTTATAACATCAGAAATTTGACCTTAATGATGTAAGACATAAAGATACAAAGCAGCAAAATGTTAAAGAAAACACTCATCAACTGAAAGTAAGCATATAATTTTGTATTTTCTACATACAGAAAACTTAATATATCTGAGAAGCTTAAATCTTAGTTCAAAGATTACCATCTTGACATTGTTGTGGCAGTCGAACAAAGGCTTTCGAGCAATTAAGTGATAGGCAAGGCATGCAAAACTAAAAATATCTGAAGCAGATCCAGCTGAAGATGCTTTGCTACGGACCAGTTCAGGTGCAGTGTAATTAAGAGATGGTTGAAGTGGCAATACAGAATCCTCAACATCATATTCCTGTGTCATGTCATATTAGAATATAACAGGTACATGTTCTGCACCCTGATAAGGTTGACACTCATACAGCTCAAAGAATAGTTTACAATGCACAGAGAACACAATAGTGTATAGCAAACATATCTCAAAGTTACTGCAAAAACAAACTGCTTTAGCTAATTAAGGCAGAAAATAATTAAGGATATCATCATCTTTCAGAAGCATCCATACAAGAAGCATATTAACAATATATAGTATTCAAGTCAGAAGAGAGATGCATCAAAAATAAAATGGAGAAATGTGGAACCAGTTATACAAAAACCTGTCCCAAAAAAAAAGTAACTCACAGCAAAATGGAAGACTTGTACATTAGCCGAATCGCCTGATTGATCCACCGCAATAGCAAAACTAAATCCACCAAGCTTCCAAGCTCCACTTGAAGTAATTAGGACATTCTGTAAGGACATGTATCATTAGATAAAAACATCCAAACCTGATATCAATGGAAAAATATCTAAATGCAGAAACCAAACCAATAAGGATATCTATATGATCAGAAATGTCAAAGTAAAAGCTAGTCCAGCAATTTCTATTTTCTAGCATGATACAAATAGTGCTTCCTTCAACGAGAACACAGAATTGCCTCAAATATCCAGCAATAATTTGCCAGCAACTCCTTCCCACTGATAAATAAGACCTTATACTTAAACGTGTTTGCTTGAACATTAAAAATAAATATGAAATTCTTTGGACAAAGATGACTAGGTTCTTAGGTTCTATTGAAAGAAATAAACAGGTCTCCAAGATGGCAATGGGTATGAAATGTTTATGATTTTGTTCGTCCTGGCAATCTGTTTTTCCCTTATTTGTCCAGTTAATTTCTCATTCCATGATCACCTAACTCGGCACATCAAATTCTTCAACCAGAAAATTTTCTCTCTCTCCCTCTCTCTTGTTCTTTTTTTATCTTTCCCTCATTAGTTTTATCATATATTCTTTTTCTTTAAATATATGTTTAAAAAACACCAAGGGTTTGCAAATCATACAACAAGCTATTTACAAGTCAAAAATAAACTTTTGCTGGCCCACTTCATCAATCAGATCTCAGTTCAAACCAAAAAGTATGAGTGACTCCTTCTATCTTCAAGTGAATTACTTGCCTTAAATGTTATTCAGTTTTTATGTTTCTATTTAAATTTTGAAACTACAGTATTATGTTTCAAGATTGCTCATATGGCGAGAGAAAAAAAAATTATAACAATATAAAGGACAATAATAATACCAATATTCCCCAGTAGCATCCTTACACCAGCACCATTTATAAAATAGCCATCAAAAGAGAAAATAAACATTCATATGCCTGTATTTCTCTGTGTGTTTATGTGTCTAAACGGAATGTAAATATATAATGACAACCTCAGGTGATATAGCCCGATGAACAAGACGAGCATTGTTATGGAGAAAGTCCAAGGATTCAGAAATTTGAAGTAACCCATGCTTCACCTCCAACAAGCTCATGTCCTGCAAAGCAAAAGCACTCAACGAAGCTACAGATACTATAATATTTACCAAATTGCAAGCAATGACATAAATTCTGATTCCAATCCACACACCCTGATTATATGGTTGTTCTTTAAACACTCATATATCATCTATATAAATGCCTGATAAATACGGAAACTTCATAATCCGGCAAGTTTGAAAATTTTCAGCCTGAAGGCTGCTTTAGTTCAAAATAAAAAGTGCACTCTCCAACACAGAAGTGGAAGGTAGTTAACACTTCATATTCCTATGATCTTCGATGAAATCAGTCCCACCAGATAGACATTTAGAAAGCACTCTAAAATACACAAAACTAGAAAATGAGTAACAATATATAATATAAGACCATGGGATACTGAAAAACCAGAACTCTGAATTTGGTACAGTTAAGAAAGAAAAAAATTTGAATCCAAATAGGCAGCCAAAGAGTAAGTAAGAAAGTTCACTCCTCATTCCCCAGGTAAAGAAAAACTATTTAAAACAAAAACAATATTCCCAAAACAACTACATCTATTCAAATTTTCATCCACAAACGACAGTCACTGTGTGCCACAACCTAAAGTGGCCTTCTTTTATTCACCAAACTGCAAAGCTGCTCTTTTTTATAAATACCCCTAGAGTCAAAATATGTGGCATGTGGAGATTCACTTGATGGAAGAAACAAATAAAGTTCGAATACCTAATGATGGAATCACGAAATTCATCCGGGTATTTCTTAAATTGCAGTGCAATTATCTCATTCAAACGCATATCAAGTAAAGCTCCTAAACCAGTCAAAACTCCAACAAAATTAATAAACTCATTTATCACTAGAACGAAAATTAAAGCCACATTACCGCAACAAATACATACCATTCCCTTTAGCTCCTTAGGCACCTTAGCCACATTTTCAACATTCCCAAGCGCATTAGCCACCGAGGCGAAAAGTGGTTCCGTGACCATCGCCATGGCATTCTTGTTCTCATCAAGCGCCTGCACCACGTGTACCACCCCAGGATGTCTCAGTCTTACCAGCCTCCCGGCATCAGCCCGAATTATATCTAGAAATGAGTCCTCCGCGGCCTTTGAAAGCCCAGCCCGAGCGCGTGCCTCCGACAGAGCCCTTTTATCCAGCACCCACACGCAGACCGTGGGATACTGCTGAGGACGCGTGGAGTCACGCGCCTTGGCCGAGTACAACTTCCAAGCGAGACCGGGACCGGCTGAGCCGATCTGATCGAGGATCTCGTAATCCTGCAAGGGTTTGGGTCCGGTGACCTCCTGCACGGTGGTCTGCACGGTCTTCTCTATAACTGCAGCCGTCTTGGCCAGTGCTTGCGTGAGGGTTTTCATGTTGATGGACATCTTATTCCGCTTGCGTTCAAGTTCTTGCTATCAACAAAGAAAAAATTGACGACTGATGGTGTAATCGAGTATCGACAGATACGAAGACTGACCGTATACGACGCTTTTGCGCGTGAACGAATCTCGAAGAAAGGAGATAACGGAGGGAATCGGAAATTTCGATCCGAAAACGACTGCGTTTCTCTGTTTCTTCTTCTTCTTCTTCTTCTTCTTCGTCTTCTTCTTCCACTTCGTCTTCTCCTCTCTCTCTCTCTCTCTCTCTCTTTCCTCTCTGTTTCTGGCTGTTTTGTTCTTTCCACTCAACTTAAATTCTTCCGGTTGATTTCCTGTTTTCCGTTGGCTAGTTATTTCACATTTTACTTTTTCGTGGTTTACTCAATTTTTTTAAAAGAAAAAATAATTTGTTTTTTCCCCTTGGCGGTTGCATTTTATTTATTTTCCTATTCTTTTTTATTTTATTTTTTACTCACGCGAAGCTTATGATTAACAATCTATGGGACATATATAACATGGCTGGGCCGCTATCAAATTAAGTTATTGAATGTACTTAAGTCTGTTAAACTTAAAAATTTACATTTTTGTTGTGTATAAACTTACTTGTATATAAAGAGGGACCTCTTTTTTTAGATGGAAAAATATTTTTCTTTTTTGAAGATCAATAAATATTTTATTATATGTATATTATTTATGTGAAAGATGTAGAGAATAACCCATAAAAATTGTTGTCCATTTGAAGATACATAAATACATTTCGGATGAGTTTGAATGCTATGATGGTTATGAGTTCCTTATTTAGTCTAGCAAAATATCAATTTCTTGTTCGATAACCCGTTTTGATCTCCATGGCTAATAATTTCGTATTCAGTTCTTGTTTCAAATTTATTCTTTTTAATTTTTTTATTTAGAATGTTGATCGATTAAATGCTTGTCAATTTAAAGCAATAATTTTTAAGCATACCATCAAACTGAAAACTCTATTTGAATAAAACTGGTATGCGGAATGGATATTGGGATAATTATTGGTATAATAAGCACCCACTAAGAAAACAATGCATTGGGTTCTTTGTGAGAATCTGGTTTGTGCATCTAAGTTGCAATTAGCCTTTGGTCCTTTCTTAATTTTGGTCTCTAGCTCTATTGTTTTTGGTTCTAATTATTGTAAATCTATCTTTGTTTAAAAAGTATTAAATCACTTATAATATGCTTTCTCTAAGTAAATTTTTGCTTTTTCAAAATATGGTTTGTTAAAAACTATTAACTATTTATTGATAGTAATAGTCTTTTAATGCTTCCCCTTAAATTGTCAACATCATTGCAATTTTTCAAATAGTATACATATTAAAAATATGTACCAGAAGAGTCTCTCTTTTATGGACTTATTTGAATTTTAATGAAAGATTTCATGAAAAATTTAGGATTTTGATGATTAGTCGTGGGCTGAGTATTATCGCAGGTTATGGATTATTGGTGAAGCCGGTTGAAAAGGGTAGCAGGTGATGGATTATCATTCCAGCTAGTAAGTAACTAAAGAAATAAAGAATGCATAAGGCTAATTAGAGAAATATATTTTTAAATTTATTCAGAAAAAATAAAAAAAAAAGGTCTCAGTATATAAAAACTCAATCTTTATGTTTTAAGGGTTAAATATTTTCACCATTTAGAACTGTTTTTCAAATAAAGAAAGAGAATCTTAGAGAAGTGTTTTTATTAATCAGCCTCGAATCAAAGCCCAATGAAACTTAGCTTCAACTCCTACGGATTCAAACAAGTTAAAGAGGGTGCTAGTATGATTCACCCACAACATCATGCCTCCAGCAATTTCAGCTATTAGAATCTGATCATCAGGTTCTCATCAGTAGAATCTGACCCATTTTCCTGTTTGAATCAGTTCTCTCAAGAACTTCTTGCTTCCAGGAAGTTCGCTAGTTCTCAGTTTCAGGCTTTCAGGCCACTTTTAACCAAAGCATATTCACTCCTTCAAATAAATCAATTTTCCAAATTTAATGCTTGAGCAAGAAGAGGGTTTAGACATAATTTCAATCCGAAACTGATCATGAAACAGATAATCTTTGATCATCATGTTTCCTTGCATCAGAAAGCAATGAATCCAGCATCCTGACCCAGGGCTCAGAGGCAAGTGAATTTTGCATGGAACTTTCACTAACAATGATGTGCTACTCCATCAGAATGCTACTCAAGCTTGGTTCACTTATTGCTTTCATGCAATTACTGTGGGGATGACAAACACTGCTGAAGAGAACAGGTGAACCCGATTGCTGTCTTTTCTGCTAGTTTGTTACCAATAATCATTGCAAGAACATAGCCTATCTTTAAAATGGTGAAAGCGATTCGAGTCTCTCACCACAATTTCCTTTCCAAGAAGATCTGATGCTAACTTCATGAAGTTATGGCAGTCAACACAGATTCGAATATTCTTCATTATTCGTATTAAACCCTTATTGCAACGCAAACTGCCTTCATTCATTATGGCAAATGCCAAAGCCAGCTTCTCACTGTGATAGAATAATTGTTCTTCCTTGTGTTCCTCCTCTATGTCATGCAAAGCCAAGTTTGTTTCTGGTACATAACCCATTTCCTTTAACTGTCCAATTAGTTTTTCAAGCTTGGTGTAGATAGCTTCTTTTTGTGAATGATGTCTTCCTCCCGAGGCGAACTCATGAACATGATTACCAATCTCAATCCAGCTTAAACCAGGTTCCTTTTTCACTCTAGATCCCTTCATTTCTTTTCTCGCCTGCCCTGCTTTGTCGAAATTACCACCTAAGCAATATATGTTTGACATTTGCACATAACTTAATGAATTGTCGGGTTCCAACTCCTTCAGCTTGTCTGCAGCTAACTTGGCTAACTGTGTCTCTCCATACTTCCTACATGAACCAAGCAGTGCACTCCAAATGACAGAATCTGCTTCCATTGGCATTTTCTTTATAAGTTTTTCAGCCTCGGGAACACGCCCAGCTCGGCCCAAAGCATCAACCAAACAAGCATAGTGGTCTAGTTGGGGTAAAACTCCATAATTCTCGAACATTGAGTCAAAGATTTTGATTGCTTCTTCCACCATTCCAGAATGGCTGCAAGCTGAAAGAAGGGAAACAAAGGTGGTGGGATCAGGCTTGACATTCATTCGTGAAAATAGCAGCAAAGCCTCATTAGCTTGGCCATGTAAAGCATAGGCCTTGAGTATTGAGTTCCAAGATACAACATCTCGTGACTCCATTTCATCAAACACCTGCGCGGACATAATAATGGAGCCGCACCTAGAATAGGCGTGGATCAAAGCATTTTGCAGCACTGTGTCACCCGCAAAACCATATTTAATTACTTGTGAATGAACTGCTGAAGCATGCAGTTCAGTCACAAGGGCCGCACAAGCTTTTAAGATGATTGAAAAGGTATACCAGTCTGGAGCCAGCCCCTCTCTTTGCGACTGACCAAAGAGGAACATAGCCATTTCTGGGTTCTGCTCTGCAAATGCTGTTATAATACCTGTCCAAGAAATGATATCGGCACAACAGCTTGTCTCTGTGAAGAGCCTGTAACAGTCAGCAGCATCTCCTCCAAGAAACGAGTAAGCCTTTATGAATGCAGTTGCCACCCCGACTTCCATTGAAAACCCTGTTTTGACACTGAGACTGTGCAGTTGAAAACAGAATTTCAGGCCTGAATCAACCCCAATGTCATTGCTTCCGCACAGAGCAGAAGAGACACTAAGCAGTGTGGCACGATCAAACCCAGTTCCTTCCCGATGCATTACAGTAAAAAGATCGATGGCTCGGGTCCCAAATTTGCAAAACTGAAATGCTTCAACCATCGAATTCCAAGAGATCAGATTTCTGAACTCCATGGCCTCAAACACTGCCCAAGCGTCATCTACAGCACCATCATCATCCCCACCGGCTCCAAAACTCTTACCATACAAACTAACGAGAGCATTCGCTACGTAAATAGAGGTATCCAACGCCATTTTCACTGCCAGCCCATGAACCTGTTTGCCATGCACGTATCGACATGAACTCAACACGCTCGCGAAAGCAAACTCGTTAGGCCGATATTGCATCAACATGCACGAAAAGAGACGGAAGCACTCGTCTCCGAAGCCTCTCTGAGCGTAACCCGATATTAAAGCAGTCCAAGAGACGACATTTCTGCTAGGCATTTCGTCGAAAACCTGGTGTGCACAATGCAAGTCGCCGCATTTAGCGTACATATTGATGAGATGGTTGCTGACAAAGACGTCAAGCCATCCATAAGGCTTTCGGGAAAGCACCATGTGTTGATGTAAGCGTCGACCTTGCTCGAGGTCTCCATGGCGAGCGCATTCATGGAGGAGACTGGCATAGACTGCTCGAGACTGAAACTGGATTGGCGCTGTGTAGAACAACGATAGAGCATCTCGGAGATGCCCGCGCATGGAAGGCACGCGCACTCTGCTGAAAAGATCGTTGGCTTCCCCAGTTGAACTGGGAAGCGATAGAAGATTGCTGCCGCTGAAGTTTCGGATAGAGATGCAGCACGCGCGTATGACTGGATGTGACATCACGCGTGGCAAAATTTGCATGGATCATTATTTTCATGTAATGGTGTCAGTTGACCTTCCCCATGAAGTTTTGGTACCAATATAATTATAATATTATTGAAGTATATAAATATTTTTATATATAGAGTTTGGATTGGGCTGTTCTTTGTTTTGGTAAATAATTTCTTTGGAATACAAGACTCGGGCTTTGTTTTACATTTTTGCAATAAATTTAAATGTGTGGTATTTTTTTAATAAATTATATCTATATTTATTAATTAAGTAAAATATATACATTAATTATAATACATTTAAATGAAAATAAATACAAAAATACAGTTCGATTTTGATTCAAAATCTCTTATAAATAAAGGAGAGTATTAATTATTAAACTAATTAATAATTGATTGTGTGTCACATTTTTTTACTAATAACTAATTGAAAATTATAATAAATTATAACTATTTCTTAACTGTACAAAAATATTTAAAACAAAAAATAGAAAGTCCCTTGATTAAATACACATGGAGATATAATTAAATACACAAAATTATAAAAATTAAGGAGAAAATTAGCTACTTCTGTCAAAAAAAAAAAAAAGGTTCAAATGCTGAAACTACATTATAAATCAAGGCCAGTTCTTTTGGCAATTTGACCCTGAAGGTTAATATTTTACATACATATATATATGTGTGTGTGTGTGTGTGTGTGTGTGTGGGTGGGTGTGTGTGTGTGTTGCATGTTTTATATATATATATCCACCCAAAAACCTCGTCTAATACAAGTGCTGCAGCTGCTAACTTTCTTGCCTGATTCCTTTTTTCAGTCTTCACGATAACTTTTAAGATTCTTTTCACTTTCCAACTTCCATAGCACATTCCTTGAGTATAACCTCATCAAGCCTAAAACCCCTATATATATATATTTACATGTATGCAGACACACACACACACACACACATATACATACATATATCTCCCATCCCCTGTAAGCCAAGAAGAATGATATACAGTCATTGTTAGAGATTCAGCTAAAGCGAAAGAGATCCTAATTCAATATCTTACAAATGTCTAACAAACTTTCTTGCATCCTTTTCCTTCTTCTCCTCATCTTCTCAGGTAATAATTATATATATATATATATTTATTTATTTATTTGTAAGTCTCTTGAACCAGTTGACATATAGTTATCTCAAAATCAAATTTCAACATTATCACTGTCTTCTTCTTCTATTTATTGTCTATGTATAATTCTAACACGTTTTTTAATATTTATTCTAATTTATTTTTTAAAAATATTATGTCATTTGAATTAAAAATACTTAATATATATAATTAAACCTATTTTACATTTGTATCTTTTTTGTAAATTATATATTTTTGTGATGATCATACTTGTATTGATAGTTCGAGAAATAGAAGGACAAGAAATGTGTCATGAGATTATGCCAACACTCGATAAAAGAAGATGTGATCCTGTAATCTGTCAAAACGAGTGCTTTCGACGTCGAAGTGGGATTGGAAATTGCATTCAAGATTTCATTGATCGATACCATTGTGATTGCACTTGGCCTTGTTCTTAATATTTAAAACATATTTTACATAAATCTTATATTTATTGTAATTGACACATAATGAATGTAAATATTTTTTTAGAGAAATCTTAAGTCAGTTTCATTTTTTCATCTGTTTTGTAATATTTTTTTAGAAAACGAAATTGAGAGTTTGGGGAGCTTTTATAATAAAAATACATTTTAATTAAAATAAAAATTACATTAAAAAATCGAATAATTTGTTAATTATTAATTATCAATTTATTAATAATTTATTTAATTAAAAATAGATATATATGATTTAAAAGATAATTAATAATTTATCAATATTCTTTTCGCTTTTATTTAAATAGTTTAAAAGATAAAAATTATATTTTCTTGAAATAATTTTTAAGAGTAAAATAAAAAATTTTTTACATATTTTTGTAAAATAACTAAATACAAACAGTATTATAATCCAATCTAAAAGGTGGATAATTATAATTCATTAAGCTCTTGCTAATTGGTTATTCGAGTTTGACCCATATCTAAAATTTCATTACGTTTCAGATTTTCTATCTATTTACGGCTGGAATTTCCAATAAGGTATGCATAATAATAATAATGATAAATGGATATCACCACCTAATATATATATATATATGGTTATTGTTAGAGATCTGCTGAACAAGATATCAACAGTGTTAGAGATGGCTAAGCTTTCTTGCAGCATCTTCTTCTTCTTCCTCCTCCTCACCTTCCTAGGCAGTAATTTTAGATTTCATCTCTAATTAATTTCTTTAATTGAAGACTATAATTATCTTGAATTAAATTATCTGTGTCTCACCCTATTGCCTTCAATTCATTGTTGATAATTTCGCATTCATCCATATATAATTAAGTGTTTAAATAATTATTGGTTATAAATGACTGGAGAAATAAAAGCACAAGAAATGTGTCACGAAATTGAAGCAGCACCTGGTAAAGGAAAGTGTGACCCTACGGCCTGCCAACAAATGTGCTCTCAACGTCGTGGGTTATTGCGTCCAATATTTTAACTGTGGTTGGCCACGTTCTTTATTTCTATAACTTATTGTCTGTGTTATTAATAAAAAAAAATAAGTTTGATTAGTTAAAATCACAACTCAGAGTAAAATCTTAAGAACTTCAAACTTCAATTACTCAAGTCATTTTGAATTATTAAGTGGTTAATAATTGACATAAGTCAGATTAATTTATATTTATAGAAATTTTATAAAATAAATTTAAATGTAAATAATCATGTTCATATCAAATCAAATATATTGTATTTGAAACGAAAACGTACATGAATCCATAGCATAATAAATCTACACGTTTTGTGATAAATTTTTTAAATCGATACGTGTTTTCATAATATCTTTTTTTTTTTTGTAAATGAATGACATAATAAAAAAAAAGTTTATATGTATTTGGGAACTATAACTGACTATTTGTATCATTAAATTTTTATTATTTTTAATGTAACATATATAAAATCATAGACAATACATTTAATCTCTATACATAAAAATATTTATAATTAAAACTTAATATCTGAAATGGATGCATATCTAAATCTATAATTGAAGAAATCTGCACTTCCCGCAGTAGATCTTCCAAATCAATACATGTTCTCACATTATCTTTTTTTTGGTAATAGAATGACAATTATAACATACTATTTATATCATTAAATTTTTATTATTTTTAATTTAACACATCATAAAATCAGAAATAATATTTTTAATCTATACACATAAAAATATTTATATTTTATTTGATGCATTAAAACTTAATATTTGTTTGACATTAACATATAACTTTTAAATAGACACAATTAAATTGGTAGTCTTTTATACACAATAAAAATCACATTAAACTCACACGGTTGATTAAAACCTAACAATATTTACTTAATTGGGCTATTAATTCTTTGGTTATTACAATATAAATTAAAACTAATAGTTTTAAATATAACAAAATTAGTAAAATTTAAAATTGTAAAAGTAATGAAAAAATAAATAAATTTAATTGATAAAAGTTTGTGAGAGAATGTATAGTTAAGTTATCTAACTTATATATATGTGTAACGCCCCGTTTTTTTTTTATTTCTAATGGCGTAGTTTACAATAAATCCATGATTAAATACACAAATTTCATTTCAAGTCAGACATGCATATAAAAACACCATCACAATCTATGATTCCGAGTTAAGATAGACCGACAATCATACATGTAACATCACGTGAAATACAACCGTATGTACTACCAACAAACATATTATCAACTCCACTACCAACTTTTACACATTCAATTATATCCATAAAGATCCTTATTCTGTTGCTCTATACGCTAGGCTCGGAAACCAGCAACTCCGATCCCGACTCCATTCCTACATCGTCTGTGAACAATAGATGGTGAGTTCATATAACTCAGTACAGTAAAAATTAAATTACAATTATGATATGCACAAATATGAAACCCAGTATTCTATATGTACCCCATCACCCAACCTAAACCTATCTTGTTATCATTATGCGACTACGCAGGACTAAAACGTACTCCGGTATCCTAAATATCATGCATACCATGTGTGACCATCCCCCAATGTTACCCCAAGCATACAAATATTCACACCCGTCACATGTATCGGCAACCACCAATAAACCGCTTATCTCTCGACCCTTAATAGGCCACACACACACACACACACACAGATACCGTCCTTTACCGTCACCAATATCGGCGACCAAATCCATTCCCGTCGGAGTCTCCCAATCATCGCCACCATCGGCGATCAACTTACTTTTCCTAGGAACCAATATCGGCATCCCCCGATGCTACCGACTCAACACAATATCATCATGTCCTTATTTCCCCACCTTGCCTTGAAGCTTTCTTATACTTTTAACCTGTGTACCTAAACTAAATTCGTCTCCCCATAAAACACGCACTAACACTTAACACACCCACACTTGTAACGTTCCCTTGCCAATTACCAAATTTACAGCAGTTATACCAACCTATATACAACCCATGCCCTCACACCACACAACTACCCCACACATCCCCTTATCCTACACAAATACACCCCCCACACCTCTATTCCGACACTTTATTCCCACAATTTACGGCCTTTCTTTCCTCCTCCTAAACTTCCTACATCGACAAGCACTACTTCCTCCCTTACACATATTTACCTCACTCACCAAATCTCTTATTCTGTCCCCCTCCACAACCTACTCTAGATACTTCACTCTCAAATCCCGAAATCACCTCACTCTCCTCCCGTGGTCCCCTCTGTAAACCTCCATTCATACTCACACAACACCTCCTCTCTCTCATGAACCTCACTCACACCCTACACATATTCTTTCCCCTTTTCCCGCGGCCTAGCCTCCTCCATATGCCCTCACTCACACACAACAACTCCTCTCCCTCACAGACTGCACTCACATACACCGCATTCCTTCCTTTCTCTCCTCCCGCAGCCTAGCCTCCTCCATACACCCTCACTCAAACACAACAGCTTCTCTCCCTCACAGACCGCACTCACACACACCGCGCTCCTTTCTTTCTCTCCTCCTGCAGCCTAACCTCTTCCATACGCCCTCGCTCACGCCCGACCGCACCTCTCCCTCACCGAACTCTCTTCTACGCCACATTTTTTCCTCTCTTTCCTTCTGCGGTCTAACCTCCTCCATATGCCTCCACTCACATTCACACAGCTCCTCCACCTACAACAAATTTTTAAATCCACATCAACTAACAGGAAACTTAAAAATACCGTACCTCCCATTTCCATCTTCCTTCCTTCCGCCGATCGCACTGTCACCGTCCTCTTTATTCTTCTCTCTCCCTTCTCGTTCCTCTCCGCTCCGACTCCTCTCTCTCTCTCTCGAACCTTCTTTTCCCTCCCTGCTCTCTTTCTTCTTTGTTTTCTCTTTTCTCTTTCTTTTTCCTCCCCTCTCCCTCTCTTCTATGTTTTCTCTTTTCTTTTTTCCTTCTTTCACGTCTCCTATTTATACCTCACCTGCCCTCTCAAAACGACGTCGTTTCTCTTTTTTTTTTCTTTCTTCAGTTACTACGATATGATACAATAATTTTATCGTAAATATATTGCAAAAGATGCATACTTTGACATGTGCATCGATGAAAATACAACGGCGAATAATAATTTCAACTAAATTAACAAGCTTTTGTCTAGTGGTCATTCAGATTTTAATTCGTGGCCAATATTTAAATTTCAATTTAAATTCAACCCAAATACCTGAAAAAAGTGATACTCGTAGTTAATATAATATCTATATTTAATAGGTTCAAATTTTAAATTTCCGTTCAATTTATGGTTGAATATTCATATGTCATTTTTTTATTTATTAGCACGGGTACTTCTGATTTTCTACTAATTATGTTAGGAAATCTACACACTTTAATATCATAAATGAAATAATATTACATCCGATTTTCTACTAGGAAATCTACATACTTTGATACCATAAATGAAATAATATTACACATATACACTTTGGTATATGAAAAAAAAATGATATTTTGTTTCCTTAATTACCATAAAAATCCACCATTTATTTCTATATCATATCATACAAAATTAATCAGACACGCATTGATAACAAAATATTTTTAATTAATTCAAAAGGATTTTTCAATGTTATATGAATCTTTAAATACACGAGATTGTAGCCAAAAAAATAATATCAGCTACCTACTATATAATTTACAGAATTATTGCTCAATTATATATTTTTCTTGGCTGGGAGAAATGGCAAAGCTTTCTTTTGGTCTCTTCTTTCTCATTTTCTTAGGTATTACTTATAATTATTCGATTAATGTGATGGAATTTATTGTCTTTTCAGTTTGATAATTTATTTTATAATGTTTTTAAATTTAATTTTTGAAAAAAAAAATTATGATCTACGGATCGTTCATAGTTTTCACTTTTAAAATAATTTGTAATTACTTTCAGGGATGTTGATGCTGCATCAAGGAGAAGGACAAGAACAGTGTCGTTCTGGATTTGACGGCGGCGGGAGCTGTGATCCTGCCACGTGTCAACAGAACTGCGTCAAAATAAACGTAAAGGCAGCTGGAAACTGTATTCAGACTGGTTCAAACAGTAATTATTGTCTTTGTTCCTGGGATTGTTATCCACCCAGAATGGGTTAATAATTGCTAAGTCTTTTTAATGACGCGCCAATATGTCCCGTGTTATATCCCTAATTGTTTTTATAATTTCGTAAACTCATCTATTAAATAATATATATAATATCCATCATAATATAATATAAATGAATTATAATTAAACATATTTAGATGTTTTTGTTTTTATTCATTTATAGATAATTATAAAAAATTATTTATTGACCATTAAATATATAAGCAACTTGATTTGCATTAAAAGTTAATAATATGATTATATATATATTAATTAATTAATTAATTATATAAATTAAATAATAATATAACATATTTGAATGGAATATAAAGTTAATGTTAGTAAATAATCTTATCTCTTATTTTTTTTTTTTCAATCTCTTTATATCTATTTCCTATCTAATTTTTATAATATAAAGTTTAATTTTTATGATTCCTAAGATTTTGATAAAAGAATCCTAAATTCATTAGGCTTAACATTTTAAAATATACTCAAATTTTAATTAAATGACGTAATTTTTATATTTTTTTAAAAAATTAAAAATTCGAGGTTTTTAAAATATACCATCATTAAAATTATTCAATACCACAATCACTTTTGTATTTTAATATAATAAAAAAAGATCTATTTTTTATATTAAATAATGGCTATGTGATTACTACAATTTAAAAAGTATATGAAATTATTAAAGATTATTTAAAACAGTAAATTCATTAACTTAAAAATCAATGCTGATTTTAAAAGTTTAGAAGATATACTAATTGAATAAAGATTATATGTAAAGGTTCAAATCTCCATCAAGGATTTCGAGCATTTAATCCTATTATAATAATATAGTGATATTAAAATTATTATAGCGCAGGAGAATTAAAGATTTTAGAGATTACGTTTCTTATATGTTTACTTAAAATACTCAAATATGGGCTAAAGGAATGTTTAGAACTTAAAACGAAAAAACTACTACAAAGTAATTATTAGTTAGACCAATAATGAGATAAGAATGAAAATAAGTTAGACCAATAAAAAAAAACATACGATTACAAAATAAGTAAATAACCAAGAAAATACGAAAATAAAATAAAAATAAAAATAATAAATACAATAAGATAAGAATAGAGACAAAAATAACGAATAGATAGCACAAAATAAAACTAGTGGCGAACATAAATAATCGTTTAAACGACTCTATTGACAACATGTATTTAATTATCAAGGAATCACAAAACTATTTAGAGTCATTGTTTATTATCTATTAAACTTTGATTTAACTGTAACAGGAAAAAGGTTAAGGGATTCTTACATTGGGTCAGAGACCAAAACACCACCTCTCCCAACTACGATTCGTGGCGGCTCCCAACTCTTGGATTTCTTGAGTTCTCTGGTGGAATTAGGAAACACGCATCCAAATTGTGTGGAAACATGTAAAGGGCAGTGAAAAAAAGTAGAGGAAAGTCACCGGGGTCAATTTGGGGTTCCAGCACGACGGTAACCAAGTTCCATTGTTTGGTTCTCCTTCTTCAGCGCTCCTCTCTCTCAGCCAAGTCGAATCTGGTAGGTTCATGATGGGGATTAGCTTAAAACATGGAAAAAAGAGTGTTTTACGAAGAAAGGAGGAAAATTTCGGTCTTACCAATATTGGTTCGATTTCTGGCACAGCGACACAGCCGAGCTCCATCATTTGCTCTCTCTCTGTTTATTGGTTTTCTTGGGTTATTCTGCATCAAGGATAGTTTAAATGGTTTAAGATAGAAAAAATAGGAAGAATGGAGAAAAATCACGCTTATTAGCATTGTTTTCGGTTTCTGGCATGACAGTGTCGTCGTCCTTTTAGTGATTGAGCTCCCTCTGGCGTCTGTTTCGTTTTATTCTCCACTCGACCTAGCGGCTAAGGTTTGGGAGGTCGACCGAATAAGAGGTTTAAATACTTATTTGCCTTCAATTTGGGTCGTCCATTCAGGCCAGCGTGGATCAACAGAAGCCGTCTGATCTTGCTTATTTAGAGCATCCTGGATTCTCCTCCCTTACACATTTCAGACTGTCCGATTGATCAACCCTGTGAATTAGAGACATCGATTGCACACTATTTGATCCATCACGTGGGTGATTAGGGCTGCTCGTTTGAATCTAAGTGAGATCGAGATCTAGCCGTTTGTGCGAGCAGAAATGTATTCGAGTTGTTCGATCCCTCGAGCACGCGGATCGCCAACGTGGCTTCCCGCGTGGAGGGCCTGCTGATACACTTGCCACGCGATGCGTCCTGATTTGTCGTGCTGCTGACGTGGCTATCCTACGTGGCCCGTCTTCTTTAATTTACGAAGTGACCCCGATTTTCCAAGTTCTTTCCAAACGAATCCCCCTTTATTTACAGATTAACCCTGATTTTCGAAATTTATTTTAAAATGGTCCAAAATGATTTTTTTTTTCATTATTTTGCACTTTCGTCATAAGTAATTATTATTATTATTATTATTATTTTGATTATTATTAATATTTTTATTGTAAGACTTCGATATCAGAATTTAGGCTCGTGATGACTAAATTTATATTAATAATAATTTAAAAAATTTTGTTTTTATTTTTTTTAGAATTTTTGAAGAAATATGCATTTTGGATGTATTTAAAAATAATTTTCAAAAGTTGGGGGCAAACTGAAAATAAGGAATAACCTATTTGAAAATAAAAATTTGAAAACTGGGGTAAAAGTGCAAAAAGAGAAAAAATGGCCATGTCGAACGACCACATTAGCAGCACGACCAGTATGAGTACCAAAATACCATCCCTCAATACCCCATCCGATATGAGGGTGAAACGGGCCGTCCCCACACCACATCCGGCATGAGCGCCAAAATACTAATCATCGATACCCCATCCGGTATGAGGCAACGTTCACGGTAGAATTTTCTATGTACCTGGTCCGTCCACCATTTCCTAATATATCCAGTAAGGCTACTGATTTTCAAAATTTGTTTTAAAATGGTCCAAAATGAATTTTTTTTTTCATTATTTTGCACTTTTCATAATAAGTAATTATTTTGATTATTATTATTATTTTGATTATTATTAATATTTTTAGTGTAACACTTCAATCTCAGAATTTAGGCTCGGGATGACTAAATTTATATTAATAATAATTTTAGAATTTTTATTTTTATTTTTTTTAGAATTTTTGAAGAAATATATATTTTGGATGTATTTAAAAATAATTTTCAAAAGTTGAGGGAAAACTGAAAATAAGGAATGACCTATTTGAAAATAAAAATTTGAAAACTGGGGTAAAAGTGCAAAAAGAGAAAAAAATGGCCATGTCGGACGACCACGTTAGCAGCACGACCAGTCGTTGTGCACTGTGTGGCAGACATGCGGATACGCGTTCCATGTGGGCAATCCACGTGCCAACTAATCCAATGGCCCGTATTCACCCCTGAATGCACGAACGACTCAGATATGTTTTCCCTTCAAGCATGATCGAACGGTCCACATACCTTCAATCGGATGGCTCTGATTCATTTCCCAAATAAGATACGTATGACGGCGGAGATTAGACCACACAGTCTCGAACGGATGGCCCAGATCGAAAGTGGAAAAGTATTTAAACCTCTCCACCCAAACCCCCAAAACCTAGTCGCTAAGGAAAATTGGAGAAGAAGAAGAGGGATGACTAGAAAGTGAACCAATCGTCGAAGAAAAAGACCAGTCGTCGTTGCCACCGACGCCAGCAGGTGAGTTTTTTCTTTCCGTTCACTTTATTTTCCGATTCTAAGCCACTCTTAACCGTTATCTGTAATACCTGGGTCCGAAAATTAGCCTGAGATGATTTTTCTTTATTTAGTTATAAAAAATATTTTAATAATTAATTTTTTTTTTATTTTAATAATTAATTTTATTGATTTTTTTGAGAAAAATAAAATATGGATCAAATTGAAAGAAATTTTGGAAAACAAGTGGTGAAAATTTGAATTTGGAGGGTATTTTTGAAAGAAAATTAAAAATAAGAGGGTAAAATACAAAAAAAAAAAATTGGCCACGTAGGACGGGCCAGGCAGCAACCCTGGTGAACCGAAGCACGCCGCGTGGTAGCCCTGCTGACATCGGCACCACGCGAGCAATCCGTGTGCCCAGCAATATGATGGCACAAATCTCATCTCGCGCACATGAATGGTCCAAATGCCTTCTTTCTTTATATATGATCAAACGAACAAGATGGATTTGCCCACACCATCAGAATAAATGAGAAACCATCGAACGGTCCTCCTCGCTCTACATCAACGCAAATAGACGGCTCAAATCGAGGAGGAGAGGGTATTTAAAGTCCTCTTCACAGGAGACCTTAACCCCAGCCGCCAGCCCCACTACCGGAGGAAAAGACTGGCCCCCAGCCGCTGCCGCACTGGAGTCACCGTGGATCGCCAAAAAAAATAAAAAAATTTCCTTCCCATTAGAATTCGATTCTGAGTCTTCCTATGAACATATCGGAGCAAAAAAGATGGCGGGTGAGCCAAAAAATGCGAGCAAAGCCTGACATAGGCGCTACGGCCAAAACCCTAAAACCCCTCCGTTGAGCCCCTTTCGGTTTTCTGTTTCATACGCTCTTTTGATCATTGTGTTCGCCGTCTCTTTCTATGTAGAATAGTCGAAGGAGAAACTCCAACAGCGAAAGAGAACTGGCAGAGCCACCGCACCCAGAAATCCCCCCACTAGTAGGTTCAATTTTTTCTGTTTTTCTAGCCAACTAAGGCTTCCCAACATGTTTTCTTGCAGGGATACATGTTAAACCGGTCAAAACTGACCAGGCTGAGCCGATCCACCATTATCGGCGGCAGAGCCGGCGCCAGAGCACGACAGTGCCGCCGTATTATAGCCCTAAAATTGACCAAAAAGAATTTTCAACACCGATTTTAAATTTTTGGGGTGTTTTTAGGTACATAACGAGTATTTTGATTCCTGTAGAGAAATTTCAAGAAATCCAAGGCTCGCTAGGAGGCGTAATGGGTAGCACAGCGTTTCGAAACACTGATCCCACTAAGAATCCCTCACTCTATTCTCTGTTATGGTAAATTGAGTCTTAATAATCAAATATCTTGTGTTTTGTGAAAAATTAGAAAAATTTTAAAAATAATTACAGGTCAATAGTGGAGCCAAAACTAGTCAGTTCATATTTGCCCCGATTCTTAGTGTATTTTTCCTGTACTGCTTGAATGCTAAATATTATATTGTGCATATTTAAATTGATGATTTTGAATTATTTTTTCGATTGTTTGGTTTACCTCATTGTACATTCTTGTGTCAATCTGTTCTGAAATAAAATATTTCAACTATATTTTAATGTACATATCACCTATTGGCATAACCTACTATTGATTTGTGAATATTAAATGTTAGCATGAAATTGACGATTGATTGATGATATAAATATATGTGTGAAAGACTTACTGGGTACTCTAGAAAAGAGTGAAGGGGTCTGATACATAAAAAATCCTATTGTGAACATTACCTCAACTAAATGGGGCCGAGGCATCCCATTCCGAAAGGGTTTAGGAGATATAGTTCACTCTCATATCGGATGGGATATCGAAGTGTTGGTATGTTTGGCGCCCATTACTGGACGGAGTATGGGAACGACCAGATTAACTGACAAATCTAGATATTAGGTTCACGAGTAGGAAAATATCCCTATGAACCCTAAAGGTTCCAGTAAACAGATAAAAAAAAAAAGAGAATTGCTAATTTTGTTCATTTGTAGGTGAAATTATATTATTATGTGAGTATTTGTCTTTATAGGTTGATTTTGAAAAACTCACAACGGTAAGTATGGAATAAACGATTTTGCTTTGTTGTCAAACAAATTTACTTAAATGAAAGGCTCTATTAGTTATTTTGTAATTTTTACCAACCTTCAGTTTTCAGTATCAGTTGTTAGAGTGATATTTTTACTAAACTAGTGTAACTCACCATTTTATTAATCATTTCAGATCAAGAAGACCAAGATCCATATCTCGATCAGCAAGAGAGTTGTGAGTAATTTACCGCCCGGACTCCCTTGAAGTGCTAGTGAAGGTTAACCCCTAGGATATCTATTTATTTGTTTTGAATTATCGTTTGTCTTTTTCTTATGAACCAATATAGAAGGGATATTCTCGTAGCTCTATTGGGCATTTCAAATTTACTGTGTAAGAAATGTAAATCCCTACTTTATTATTTGCTTCTGCATTTAAATAATAAATCATTTTCATTTAGTTTTGGGTCTTTATAGTTAGTAGTAGAGTCGCGTTTCTTAGAACCATTCCTTACACAAAGACTTAAAAATAACAAATAAAAAATATCGCTCAACCATTCCTTATGAAATGCAGGTACAAGGATATGAGGAGATGAAAGCCTTCGTTAAACCGAGCAGCCTAGGATGGTTCTCTTCGAGAGGATGTTGATCGACTTTTTAAGATGCTGGAGAGACTCATCTCTGCCCAGTAGACCCAAAAAGAAAGAAAGGAGTTGGCTAACCCTCCTCCGCTACCACAGTTTGAGTTAACCTTACAGCTGAAAGATTCGAAGCCACCCCAGTACAACTCTGTTCCTCCACTGTATCATCCGGCACCACCACAGTACAATCTGGTGCCCTCACCATATAACTAGGTGCTGCCACAGGGCCACCCGGTCCCTCCCTAACATAATATCGTCTTTCTTCTACGGGACCCGATTCTATCAATGATGGACTCATGTTATATTAAAAGGTACAAAAGACTAAACTCATCTACCTTTACAGGGTTATTCTCTTTTGAAGAGACTGAGTATTGGTTAGTTGAGAGAGAGAAGACCTTCATGACTCTTGGGATGGTTCCTAAATAAAATGTTGTACTTGCCACCTAGATGCTCATGGGAGAGACAGGTTGCTGGTGGCAATTCAAGCAGGTCACTTTGCCTGTTCCAGTCACTTGGGAGCAGTTCTTGATAGCCTTCAATGCAGAGTACCTCCCAGAGTACTTTCGACATTTGAAAAAAATAGCGTTTGCACATATAGTCTAAGGTGATATGATTGTGTAAGAGTATGTCTGAAAGTTTCTAGAGTTGGGCCGGTATTCTTCCGAGAGTATGATGGATGAAGGCAGAAAGAGAAGAAAGCTCGAGTGGGGCCTTCGTCTTGAGATCAGATAGCAGTTGTACGTATTTGAGCTCAAAATCTACTTAGCCATTTTGGCCAAGGCATAGCTAGTAGAAATGAACTTTCGTATCTTTCCTCAAGTAGTGGAAAATCCTAGACTCTCGGTTTCACACCATAGACCATCACCCACTATACCAGTTCAGCAAAATAATAGGTCCAGGCTAGTGACTCAGGCTCCTCCTCAGGCTTCAACAACAAGACATTGTAGAACTTGCCAGCATTATGGCAAAGATCATGAGGACCGATCCTATTATCATCTTAATAATACTTGCCGCATATGTGGGAGTGCTTAACACTACACGAGAGAGTGCCCACAAAATTAGAATCAAGTCAGACCTCCTATATAAGGCAGAACTTACAACCTCACCCAGCAAGATGCTGAAGCCAACCCGGATGTGATATATGGTACGTACACTATTTATAATTATTTTGCATATTTTTTATTGATACTGGTGCTTCACATTCATTTGTCTCACATGTTTTTATAAAAAAAACTTGAATGTATTACCTGAAAAACTTAATTTTGTATTATTTATGTCTACTCTTAGAAGTAGGACACTACTAAGGGAGGTTATATATAAAGCTTGTATCATAAATATAGCAGTTAGAAAATTAAACGTAGATCTGATAGAGATTAATACGGGAGACTTTGATGTAATTTTGGGAATGAACTGGTTAATGGCGTATCACGCCACCGTATATTATTTTTCACAAAAAAACTTATATTTAACTCTCCTAACAATAGTCATTTACAAGTTAATAAAAGTTTTAAATATTATTCTCTCATGATACTTTTCTTATTACATAGTGATTTAACTCGGTTGTCTTATCAATATTAGGCAAGCCTAAGAAAGAAGTTTGCATTTAAGAGATCCTGGTAGTATGAGATTTTTCAGATGTATTTTCTGATGAACTACTAGTGGACGAAAAATTTGAGTTCACTATAGATTTTTAGCCTAGTACCCAACCTATCTCGATTGAACCTTACCGCATGAGTCGTGTTAAGATGGAAGAGTTGAGCAAACAGATCAATGAATTACAGGATAGTGAGTTCATTCGATATAATGTATCTTCTTGGAGTGCTAGAGTCATATTTGCAAGGAAAGGGGATGAGACGTTGAGATTATATATTGACTACAGGGGATTGAATAGAGTCATGATCAAGAACAAATACCCCTCCCCAGACTTGATGACATTTTTTACCAGTTGCAGAGTGCCCAAATTTTTTTCAAAATAGACTTATGTTCGGATTACCATCAAGTAAAGATCAGGACAGATGACATTCTCAAAACAGTATTCAAAATCAGGTACAGACACTATGAGTTCCTGGTCATGCCATTTAGGCTAACCAATGCACCTACCATTTTTATGAACTTGATGAATATGGTTTCCAGCCAGGATCAGTTCATCATTGTATTTATCGATGATATCCTGGTCTATTCAAAGAGCAGAGAGGAACGCGTTCACCACCTAACTCAGATTTTACAGGTTCTCAAGTAAAAAAAATTGTATACAAAATTAAGCAAATGTTGATTTTGGCTCGAGCAGACTGCCTTCATAGGGCACATCATATAAATAGATAAAGTATCAGTGAATCCTGAAAAAGTTGAGGCAATACTTGGTTAGGAGAAATTAACCTCAGTTAAGGAGATACGTAACTTTCTGGGAATGATAGATTATTACCACATGTTTGTGGAATAATTTTATAGCCTAATCGCTCATTTAACACGGCTCACAAAGAATAACGTTAAGTTTAAATGGAATAAGGATTATGAAAGGAGGTTTATAGAACTCAAAAAGTGGTTGACTAATGCACCCATGTTAGCTTTACCGAGTGGGATAGGTGGATACACAATGTATAGTGATGCTTCCTACTAGGGGTTGGTTGTGTTCTGATACAGCATGAGAATGTCATAGTTTATGGACCCAAGTAGTTGAAGAGTCATGAGAAGAATTACCCCACCCACGACTTAAAATTTATCGTCATTATCCACGTCTTAAAGATTTGGCGCCATTATTTGTGTGGGGAGACGTTTGAGATTTAGACAAATCATAAAAGCTTGAAACATATATTTATTTAGAGGGATCTCAATATGCATTAGAGGCGTTGGATTGAACTCTTCAAGGATTACGATTGTAATATTTTATATTACCCAAACAAAGACAATGTGGTAGCCGACGCGTTCAGCAAAAAAAGTACAAATATATTGGCTCACTTAATGGTTTTTAAATGCAGGATAATAGGAGCTGCACAACAGATACAACTTTAGGACTTAAAGAGAGTTACATGCTTAGCCCACCTAATTATCTAACCCGAATTGATCCAGAGAGCCCAATTAACCGATTCTACCTTAGAAACTCTCAAGAAAGATGCAAAATAAGGAGTAAATCCAAAATTCTAAGTCTCTACCGAGGGGTTACTAAGATTTCAGGACATTGTGTGTGTTTCAGATGATACTGAACTAAAAAGGGATATTATGACAGAAGTTCATAGCTCAAAGTTCGTCATACATCTCGAAAGTACTAAGATGTATCAAAGTATGCGATTTCGATTTTGGTGGAGCATGATAAAAAAAGAGAGAGCTGACTTTGTCTCTAAATGTCTGGTATGTCAACAAGTTAAGGCAGAGCATCAACGCTTAGGCGGGTTACTTCAGACATTACCGATCCCGGAGTGGAAATAAGAACATATTACAATGGATTTCATGATAGGACTCCCTAAGGTACGTCTAGGGCATGATACTATCTAGGTAATTATCGACCGGCTCACCGAGTCCTTTCACTTCCTGGCTATCAAGATGACTGACCTCTTTGACAAGCTAACAAAAATATATATTCAAGAGATACTCAAGTTACATGGAATCCTGATGACAATGGTATCCGACAGAGAACCCAGGTTCACTTCTCGATTTTAATTTAATTTTTAACAAGGCATGAGATGAGAACAAAACTATCCCTTAGCACCGTATTCTACCATCAAACCGCTGGGTAATCAAAGAGAACGATTCGTACACTGGAGAATATGTTCTGAGCTTGTATTCTAGACTTTGGGGGCCATTGGGATGATCACCTATCTTTGATAGAGTTCATCTACAATAACAACTATCAAGTAAGCATTGGCATGACCCCGTATGAGGTATTATATGACCGATCCTGTAGGTCGCTGCTTTGTTGGGAAGAGGTGGGCGATTAAAAACTGTTTGGCCCAGATCTTGTAGAGGAGACTACAACCAAGATAGTTAAAATCAAGAAAAATATCCAGACAACTCAGAGCAGGTAGAAGAATTATGTGGACTTCTGGAGGAGGGATTTGAAATTTTAGAAAGGTGATCGAGTGTTTCTTAAAGTCACCCCTTTTAAGGGGATCAATAGGTTTAGAAATAGGGAAAAATTAAATCTCTAATTCGTTGGGTCATTTGAAATTTTAGACATGATTGATACTTCCCCCTGCAAACTAGCACTACCTCCAGAGCTATCCAGAATCTATAATGTATTTTATGTGTTTATACTACGTAAGTACAATACAGATCCCTCACACATCCTGTCCCACGAGCTCTTTTCACTTCAGGAGGATCTATCTTATAAGTAAGTACTGGTAGACATTGTGAATCAAAATAGTAGAGTGTTTCACAACAGAGAGACTCTTTTCATCAAAGTCCTATAGCAGAATTACACACAGGAATAGGCTACTTGGGAGCTACAATCAGACTTTAAAGCACGATACCCCCAATTGTTTAACTAAGAAAGAAGGTGACAAATTTGATAGATCAAATTTTTTTAAGAGGGAGAGATTTGTAATACTCGGGCCTAGGATAATTTTTCTTTATTTAGTTATAAAAAAATATTTTTAATAATTAATTTAATTAAATTAAATTTTTTTAAAAAATAAACTATGGACGAAATTGAAAGTAATTTTAAGAAAAATGGGTGAAATTTTGAATTCTGAGAGTGTTTTTAAAAGAAAAAAATTGAAAACAGGAGGTTAAAATACAAAAAAAAGGTTCAGCCACGTGGGACGACCCAGTCAGCAACTCCGACAAACTGGAGCATGGCGTGTGGTAACTTCGTTGACATCGACACCACGTGAGAAGCCACGCAAGCGATCCGCGTACCCAGCAATCTGACAGCCCAGATATCATCTTGCGCGCATGAACAACCCAGATGTGTCCCTCTTTAAACATGATCGGATGGATAAGATGGATCGTGATGGATAGCTCGGATTTGCCCACGCCATCAACCTAAACAAAAAACCATCAAGCAGTCTTCCTTACTCCACGTCGATGCAAATAGACGGCTCGGATCGAAGAGAAGATAATATTTAAACTCCACTTCGTAGGGGAACCCAACTCTAGCCGTCAGTCCTATCGTCGGATAAGAAGAACCAGATGCTGGAGAAGATGACCAATCCCCAACCGCTGCCACACTAGATCCACCGCCGACTGTTAAAAGAGGTAAAAAAATTTCTTTCCCATTCATAATTTGATTTCGAGTATCTTTATGGTCATATCATAGCAAAAGAGATGGTGGGTAAGCTGAAAATCGCGAATAAAGCCAGACGGAGCCGCCATAGCCAAAATCCTAAAACCCCTCCGATAAGGCCCTTTTCCGTTTTTTTGTTTCACATGATTCTTTGACTATTTTGTTCATCATCTTTTTCTATGTAAAATAGCCAAAGGAGAAACTCCAGCTGTGAAGGAGAACCAGTGGAGTCACCGCACCCAGAGACCCTCCCCCTCCCCTCCCCCGCCCCTAGGTTCAATTTTTTCAATTTTTCTGGCTAGTCGAGGCTTCCTAACATGTTTTCTTACAGAGATATGTGTAAAACCAGCCAAATCGGTTAAAACTGGCCAAAACTGGCTAGGCTAAGGCGAACCACCACTATAGGTGGTAGAGTCGGTGCTGGAGCACGGCGGTGCCACCGTGCTGGAACCCTAAAATTATCCTAAAAGAATTTTTAACATCAATTTAAGATTTTTGGGGTATTTTAGGTACATAATGAGTATTTTAATTTTTGCAAAAAAAATTTAGAAAACCCAGGCTCGTCAAGAGGTGTAGTGGGTAGCACAGCATTTCGAAACACTGATTCCAGTAAGAATCTCTCACCCTATTTCCTGTTACGGTAAATTGAGACTTAATAATTAAATATCATGTATTTTGTAAAAAATTAAAAAAACCTTAAAAATAATTACAGGTCACTAATAGAAACGGAACCGGTTAGTTCATATTTGTCCTGATTCACTGTGTATTTTTCCTGTACTGCTTAAATTGCTTAATATTATATTGTACGCATTTAAATTAATGATTTTTAATTATTTTTTTGGTTATTTGGTTTACCTAACTGCACATTCCTGTATCGGTCTGTTATGGAATAAAATATCTCAAGTATGTTTTTAATGTACATATCAACTGTTGGCATAACCTACTGTTGATTTGTGAACACGAAATGTTTGCATGAAATTGACGATTGATTGATGATATATATATATATATATATAAGGCTTATTGGGTACCCTGAAAAAAAGGTGAATAGACCTGGTACATAGGGAACCCTACTGTGAATATTATCTCAGCCGGATGGGATTGATGGGTCTTATTTAGAAAGGGTTTGGGACACATAGTTCACCCTCATACCAGATAGGGTATCGAAGCGATGGTATGTTTGGCACCCATTACCGGACGAGGTATGGGGACGACTGGATTAACTGAAAAATCTAGATGTTGGGTTCATGAATAGGAAAATATCCCTATAGACCCACAGAGATTCCAGTAAGCAGGTAAATAAAAAAGAGAATTGTTAATCTTGTTCACTTGTATATGAAGTCATATTATTATATGAATATTTATCTTTATAGGTTGATTTTAAAAAATTCACAACAGTAAGTATGGAATAAACTTTTTTTTTCTGTTGTCAAATGAATTTACTTAAATGAAGGACTCTATTAGTTGTTTTATGATTTTTACCAACATTTAGTTTTATATATTAGTGATTAGAGTGACATTTTTACGGGGTTAGTGTAACTCACCCTTTCATAATTATTTCAAATCAAGAAGACCAAGATTTAGATCCCGATCAGCAAGAGGATTGCGAGTAGTTCACCATTCAAACTCCCTTCAAGTGCTAATAGAGGTTAACCCCTAGGATATCTGTTTATTTATTTTTAATTATCGTTTATTTTTTTTTTATGAACCAATGTAAAATTGACATTCTCGTAACCCTATTGAGCATTCTAGTTTTACTGTGTAAGGAATGTAAACCCCTATTTTATTATTCACTTTTGTATTTAGATAATAAATCTTTTTTTTTTAGTTTTAGGTCTTCACATTGTCAACGTCGAAAGACTAAAGGAGAAGCCAAAAACGGAGAGCAGAGCTCGGTCGAGCTACCGCACCCGAAACGAAAAACTCCTCCGATGAGCCCGAATCCTCTTTTTGTTCCCTTCTATTTTTTGACCATTGGTTTTCTAACATATTTCTTGTGCAGGGCAACCGAAGGAAAACAACAACCATGAGGGAGGAATGGCAGAGCCGCCACATCGAAAACTCTAAACTGCGATAAGTTTCTGTTTTTTCCCTTTTTCTGCCAACAGAGGCCACTTAACCCTGAATTTCACAGGATTTCTCATAGAACCAGCCGAAACTAGCCTGACCGATAGGAAGAACCACCGTAGGCGGTAGAGCTGGTGCCGCCAGAACCCTAAACCAACTCCCGAGAGAATTTTAACCCTTTTGACCATTTTTTGTGTATTTTCATGATATTTGACTCGTGTTTTTTATTTTTTGTAGAAAAATCCAAGAAATCTGAGAACTAGGAACCACCGAAAAGTGTAGTGGAAAAGGCAGTATTTTAAACACCGATCCATGGTAAGAATCTCTCACTATTTTCTTCCGTTACGGTTAATTAAAGTTTAATAAATAATAAACGAAAAATTATAAATGTTGGCAACTCCTTGATTAATTAAATACAGATCATTGATGGAGCCAGTAATCAGTCAGTGTATAATTGCCCTAACTTATCTGTGTTATTTATTTATTGCTATACTGCCTTACTTGTTTACTGTTACTTTGTGTACTTTAATTTATTGATTTTAACTATTTTTCTTATTTATTAGTTTACTTAACCATTTTTATCCCTATCCGTTAATCTGGTTTGAAATTAATATCTTAATTACGTTTTTTTGAATTATTGAGTATTAAACTACATTGCCTATTAAAGGAATGTACTACTATCGTCCTAAAATTTTAGAATATAAGTGTAACACCCACTAATTTTATAATAATAATTATTATTATTATTTTTATTTATTTTATTTAGTTTATTTTATAATTTTTGAATTTTAATTGATTTATTTAATTTAATAAAAATAAAAATAATAATAATGATAAAATTGGGTAAAAATATTATTTGGATTTAATTGAAATTGATTTTGGGAAAAAGGGGTGAAAATTAGGATTCTGGAGATATTTTTGAAAAGAAAATCAGAAACCAGGGGTCAAAACACAATTTAGAAAAATTGTGCCCCGTCAGCGCCCCATCAGCGCCACGTCAGCAGCCCAGTCAGCAGCCCTGTCCAACCAGGACCTGCCGCGTGGCAAGGCCACGCCGACCCGGGAATGGGCCACATGGGCGATCCGCGTGCGCGCGATCGGACGGCCCAGATACATCCCCGCGCGCACGGACGACCCAGATGCACGGGCACGGATGGCCTAGATTCAATCAAGTACGGACGGCCCAGATTTAATCCAAATTAAATCGTGATCGAACGGTCCAGATTAAATCAAGATGGACGGCTGTGATTAAAAGGCAAAGGGTATAAATAAACCCCCCACACCTGACCACAAAAACCCTAGCCGCCAGCCCTCGTCGGAGAAGACGAACCAGACGCTGGAAGAGCCGGCCGCCGCCACCTGCCGCCGCAATGGGGAGTTTTTCGACCGCCAATCGAGGTAAATTTCATACCCCGGCTCCTTTTTCAATGCTGAGTTCCCCTGTGGCCAAATCGGAGCCAAAATTCCGGCCAAACGGCCGAAAAATACGGCCGAAACCCAGCGGCGCCGTCGCGCCCCTCCTCAGTTTTTGCCTCTGATGAGGCCCTTTCCGGCCTCCGTTTGATACAATTTTTATATCACCGTGATCACCATTCTTTTCTCTACAGGTTGATCGGAGCCAAATCACCAAAACACGAACCTCGCCGGAGAGCCGCCGCACCCGAGAGCACCGCCGCCGGTAAGCTTCGTTTTTCGTAATTTTTTGGCCCCCTGAGGGCCCTAGGGTTGTTTTATCGCAAGGACCGATGCAAGTGTGGCCGAATTCGGCCAAAAACGGCCAACCCAAGGCGAATCGCAGCCGCTTACGGCGGCGCCGTCGCCGGAGCACGGCGGAGCCGCTGTGCCGGAATTGCGATATTGGCCGAAAGGGGTCCTGGGTCTAATTTGGGATTTTTGGGATACGTGCAGGTACCAATAGTGCGTTTCAATTTCCCGAAAAAAATTTAGAGAAAATTAGGGACAACTTGTAAGCGCACTGTAGAGCCGTATTCAGACCCCGAAACAAGTAAGGACCCCTCACCCTATTTCCTATCACGGTATTAAAGTTCAATAGATGATAAAACGGTATTTCCTGAATCAATAGATGTGTGAAATTATTTAAGGTCGCTAATGGAGCCCGAGTCTGGTGTGTTTGTCGGTCAGCTGTTGTTTGGCCTATTTTACAGTTTTAAATGCAGTATGAGGTCTGATGTTTTCATTTCATAGTTTTGTGTGCATATATCACTGTTTTATTGATTATGGGTTGAATGACTGAGAACCCGATGTTGTATGTTGTCTTGTTTGGCATAAATTACTGGTTTGCTTGTTTGTGTGTGATTTGATGATGCTGACTGAGGAAAAAGGGGAATAAAAGGTTATGTAAATTGATAATTGTATAATGTGGTCAGCCTGACTAGATATCCTGGGAGATGGTGGACGGACCGAGTCCGTAGGGAACCCTACCGGGATTGTGGTCTCTCATACCGGACGGGGTATGGAGACCTTATGTGTTTTGGCGCCCATACTAGACGGGGTATGGGGACTGCCCGTTTCACCCTCATACCGGACGGGGTATTGAGGTTTATAGTTTTGGCGCCCATACCGGACGGGGTATGGGGACGGCCCTGGAATCTGATTACAAGTGTTAAGGGTTCACGGGTAGCGGGACCCCTATGGATCCCCATGGATACTAGTAGGCTGGTAAATGAGGAAAAATATGTTGTGTAATAATTGAAATGCAAAAGGCGTGATAAGTATTATGTCATACAGTTCATATGATTTCATGATGATGATAATGTTATTGCTTTCGTATGGTGTTTTATGAACTTCACCGAGGTAAGTGGATAGTAAAAGATTTTATTATTGATAAAATAATTTGTTGTAAATTATGCTCCATTAATCTTTTTGTGTTTTCTACCCACCTTTACCTCCGTGATGGTGAGATAGTGTGATGTGTTTACTGGGCTGGTGTAGCTCATTCCTTATTTAATCATTTCAGATCAGGAAGACATTGTTCCCGAGCCCGTTCCGCAGGAAGACGGCGAAGGGGACTCCTGAAGACTCCGTAGTTATATTTATAGTTTTTATTTTCTAGTTTCTCTTTTAGTTAGTTTGTTCTTTTATACTTTGAGCACGTTTTTGGTCTTAGTGTAAGGGATGTTAATCAAAATTTTTATTACGCTTCCGCATTTGACCTCTTTAATACACATATTTCAAATTCCGGGGACGTTACAATAAGTGTTGCATGCATTTGTGGCTAAATGGTGATGGAGACATGTATGTGTTAAGTAATGTTATTAAACTAAAAGGAGCTTATCGCGTATCATGAGAAAAGATGCACGAACCCGGTACATAGGGCAAACTTTACCACGGGCATTACCTTCAGTCGAACAGGACTGAGAAGTCCTATACTAGAAGGAGTTGGGAAGTATTTTGATCACGCTCATACTGAACGAGATATTGAGGTGGTGGTACATTTAGTGTCTATTATCGGATGAGGTATATGGACGATTGATTGATTAATAAAATAGATACTAGGTCCACGTATAGTGAAATCCCTATGGACCATCAGCGATATCGGTAAGTAAATAAAAATGTAAAGTTGATTACTGTTGGTATCTAATAATGGATGATGTGAATTATTATTCTGGTTATTTCTTTCATAAATGGTATCTAGGAACTTAAAAGTGAGTAAGGAATAAATATTTTTTTTAGTTAAATAAATTTACTTAAAAAAGAAAAATAAGTTCAATTGATTGTTTTATTATTTTTACCAATCTTTGATTTTTTTCGTATCGATAATAAAATATTGATATTTTTACTGAATTAATGTAGTTCTGTAAACTTTTCAAATTTAATATTATTATTTAGTATAAATATTTAGGCTATTACATTTATTATCATTAACGTATATAAAAAAAAATCAATCTTTTTTATTTCCAAATTAATCATTCCCAAATCCAGGATATTACATTATTTAGATTGTTTTATTTTAATTTAGAAATAAAATCTCATTTGAAATATTTTACTTATCTGATGGAGTCAGCAAACAATATACATAGATTTTTTTTTTTTTATATATATATGGGATATTAATTATTAAAAATATTATGGACACCTATTATTTTATTTTGATAACTTTTAATTGTAGTTAAAATTCAAATAAAATAATCTGTTCTGATCAATATACCTATTACTGGAGATTTTTTAAAAAAATATGTTTTATCAATGGAATTAAAATTAAATTTACTAATTAAAAATTAATGTTAAGCATGTAATATTTGTAAATATATCTAATCACGCATTTAATAACAAAAAAAAAACAATAATTTAAATATGCTAATCAACCACCGATTTTAGCTTTTTCTTAATTTCTTTGAATAATTCTACTATATAGGTTGGAAAATAATCCAATTAATAAAAATAATTAAATGATTTCTGTTCCTTATAATAAAGAAATATATATATATATATATATAGATTAAAATATACATACCCGCCTAAGACGAATCCTGCTTTAACTCTATAAATGAATTATAAATGGATTTTTACATTTATGAGTGTAATCCGCTTAATAAAGTGAATAAATGAGTTAATTATTCCCTTTATTTTCGGGATTTTTCATCATTAATTTCAAATTATTTTCTGTGATTATTTCCCTTTTATTTTTAACACTACTTTTAACTCTATAAATACACCTTTTTTTAACCTTGTTTTTATTAATTTATATTTAATTTTCAGGATTATCATTGAAGAAATGGCAAAGCTTTCTTTCGGCCTCTTCCTTGTCCTCTTCTTTGTATTCTCAGGTAATTTTTAACAAATAATGTTACATTAAACTCGAATTTTTTCAATATTAATTATATATTTTGTTAAAGTTTAATATTCATAAAATTTTAAAAATTGTTCTTGAATTTCAGGTGTGTTGATAGATGGTCAAGAAATTTGTCACGATGTTGTGGTGGGGATGAACCCTTGCACTGAAGCCGCATGTCAAGAGGCGTGCACCCAAAAATACCCCCAAGCCGTTGGACATTGCCTCCAAGATTTACCAAACGTTTCTCACTGCGAGTGCTCCTGGACATGTTAAATCCTTTTCTATTTAGATATATTTAATAAGGATGGGCTGACACCATTGAAATTGTGTTTTTGGTAATAAAATTACTAGTTTAAGTCACATTCTATATTTTGCTTATGTTGAGATAATTGTGCTATTTTTTTATTAACATATTAATTATATTATTAGTAGTGTATAAATTTCCGATAGTTAATAAAAGATATAAATTTTTATTTGAGAATTGTAGTCAATAATCTAAATTTAACATTCTCTTATTCAAGTTATTTTAAAAAGTAATTCATTTGTAATTAAAATTAATACGATAATATTTTAAAATTTTAATATATGTAGAATTTGGAATAACATTTCTATTTTAAGAGGCAAAAGATTTAAGTAAAATATAAAGTACAAATAAAAAGGCAATAATTTTTCACCTTGCAATCCTAATGCATTTTCACTTAGTTGTATGTAACACCCCGCCATAAAGATGAAGCAGTACCACCACCTATCATCTCATTTCTAAAACATCCTCCATTATGTATCAAATTGTTATCATTAAATTTCTTAAAACTAACAATAACCTCCTTTTAATTAAACACCTAGAGAGTACATAGTTAATCTACATAATTCGATGCTATAACAATTATAATCTCAATGTTGATAAAGTGTATACACTCATATATATCAAGCGAGCATCCTATACTAGCGTTCGTCTCTTCTTCAAGTGTGGGGCTCCATTGCTATACATTCCGATTTCGACTTCTGATCTAACACATATGAAAACAACAATAATGAACATCAATAGACCCAATAAAAAAAATATAGAACTTAAGACTAGCAGTATGGAAACCAAGAAACTTCCCACCCCAACACTCCTCATTTAGACCCTCACTACATCCCACGCCCCTAGCCACGGGTCCTGAAGGCCTACACACACACACACTCATAGTTTGTCTATGTCCACTACTCAACCTCAGTACTAGAACAAATTAGTTTTTACATACCACACACCCACACCTTCCCACTCTTTTGGCCCCGGGGAGGCCACTCACACACACCACTCAGTCAGTTATCCATTAACAACCCTTGGGTAACGACCTGTGAAGACCACACATACACACCCTAGCCCACACCAACACTGGTAACGCCCGGCCTAGAAAGGCCACACACACACACTCTAACCAACTAGTTATCCATGTACAAACCTAAAACAACGACCTGTTAAGACCACACATACATGCCCCAGTCCACACTAACACTAGCAATGTCGTCCTAGAAAGGCCACACACACACCTAGTCCATCTCCATCTCAACTACAACCAACGACTTATACAAGCCACACATACACACGAAGTACTGTACAACACGACTTTTTTCCAACAACTCTCGGCCAGTGAAGGCCCTTCGCATATCTATCACTCAATATGCCACCATGGAGGCCACACACACTCACACACACACACACACACACACACCAGATCACATAAATCACATACTTAATCCCTACAATACTCGGCCAGTATTTGCCACACACGCATACACCAGATGCCACACTAAACCAGTCACTCACACTATCACACTCGGCCTGTAAAGGCCACACACGCACACCGACTGCGTCACGGCCCTTCATCGCTCAAGAATACTCAACTCATATTTTCTACTCGGATCCTATGAACTTGCCCTAGCCTACACCATTTCGGCTCACCCTATACCCTCACTCAACCGTTTCTACGTTAGCCACACCGATCCTCCTCACAATAGAGGTCACTCCATCCACACTCGACTTAATAACTTCATCCACACCTCTCCTCCCTCATTCTTGATCACCTCATTCAATCGATTCTAAGAAAAAAGAAAAAAAATACAAAGTTGATTTTGCTTTACCATATGGATTTAGAAGCCCTAAATTTCCTTACCTCTTGCCTCCATTTTTTCTCCCTCAGCCACAACTCACTCAACTCCTCATGTCTTTCGAATTCTCCCTACGATTTCACTCTCATTCATCATCTCATTCATTTCTCCCCTGTATCTCCCTCGATCGCTCTCCTTCTCCTTTTTCTCTCTTTTTTTTAAACCCAGAATTCCCCTTTTATACCCCACCCAGTCAAATCTTATCCATTGAAACTCCCTCCCCAAATCTCCACCATTCATTCCATTTTTCTGCTCTCTCTTTCTCTCTCGCTCTCTCCCTTATTCACCTATGGTAAATTATTACAATATCCCCCAAAAAAAAAAAATTGGTCCCTCAAATTTTCTACATTACCTCAAACAACTATGGGTAGTTAACCCTCATCTCGTCATCGCGCTCTCAAGTCGCCTCATCCTTAGAGTGGTGTTGCCACAACACCTTAACCATCGGTATTATCCGACTTCTCAACTTCCTTTCTTATTGGCCGAGGATGCAAATTGGATTTTCTTCATACGTTAAGTCTCTCCAGCGAGAAGATCTCATGTTGTATAATGTGAGTCGAGTCTAGCTGATACTTCCATAACATTGAAACGTGGAGCATATCATGTATCCAACATATTTCGAAGGCAGTGTTATCCGGTAAGCCACTGCACCTACCCTCTCAAGGATCTCAAAAGGCCTAACAAAACAGGGACTCAGTTTTTCTCTTTTTCCAAATCTCAATAAGCCCTTTAGTGGCGACACTTTCAGGAAGACATGATCACCCACTCCAAAAACTAAATCCCTCCTCCTGTTATCCGCATACACTTTCTGTTTACTTTGTGCTGCTGGTAAGTTCTCTCTTATTATGGAAACCCTGGCAGTGGTTTCTTCCACCAGTTCTAGTTCGAGTAACTGCCTTTTTCCAACCTCATCCCAACAAATCGGTGATCTACAGGGCCTACCATAAAGAGCCTCATAAGGTGTCATCCCCAGACTCGCATGATAACTATTGTTATAGGCGAACTCTATTAATAATAGTATCTCTTCCCAATTATTTCCAATATCCATTACACAAGCTCGCAACATATCCTCCAGTATTTATATAGTTCTTTCAGTTTATCTATCCATCTAAGGGTGAAATATCATACTAAAGTTTAACTTAGTACCCATTGCCTGCTGTAAACTTCTCCAAAATCTAGATGTGAATATGAGATCTCTATCCGAAACAATGGAAATAAGAATCCCATGTAATCTGATCACCTCTCTTACATACAATTTTGCTTGTTGATCCACCGAGTCAGAAACTTTCATGGCCAGAAAATGGGAGGATTTAGTTAAGCGGTCTATAATTACCTATATACTATCTTGATTCCTTTGGGTCTTGGGCAATCACAAAGTTCATCAAGATGTAACACCCACCTAAAAATTTTTTTAGGTATTTTATTTTATTTTTTTAATAAATATAATTTTTTAATTATTTAATTAATTTATTTATATTTTGTTTTATTTTAATTTAACGAAAAAATTGAGTAAATTGATAAAGAATTAAATTGAAAATAATTTCGAAAAAAATGGGTGAAAATTTGGGTTCTGGGAGTATTTTTGAAAGAAAAATCAGAAATCGATGGTCAAAACACAATTTAGAAAAATACACCGCGTCATACGCCTGGTCGTAGTCCCGACCAACCAGGACACGCCAAGTGGCAGAGGCGCTGACGTGGGAGGCCACGCGGGGGGAGTCACGTGGGCGATCTGCGTGCGCGCAATCGAACAGTTGAGATCTGTTCCCGCGCGCACAGACGGTTCAGAGTGAATCGCACACAGATAGCCCATATTGAATCGTGATGAACGGCCCATATTCATTTCCTATTTAATCGCGATCAGACGATCCAGATCAAAGGTGATAGACGGTCTAGATCAAAAGCGGATGGGTATAAATAACTACATTCGCACCCAAACCTAAACCCTAGCCACTAGAACCCCTCGCTGGAGAAGACAACCCAGCTGCTGAGGAGCCGACCGCCGTCACCTGCCGCAACACCAGAACCCTTTTCGACTGCTAAAAAAGGTAAAAATTTCTCATTTTGCACGAAATCCAATTTTAAACCTACCCATGGCCAAATTGGAGTGAAAGAACTGGCCAATTGGCCGAAAAACACCGGCAGCGCTGCCACCGGAGCACAACAGAGCTGCCGTGTCGAATTTCTGAAATTGGCCGAGTAGGCCCTGGAACTGATTTTTAGGTTTATTTGGGATATTTATAGGTATTATAAGCACGTTTCAATTTCCAGAGAAAAATTCAGGAAACCTAGGGACCGCCCGTAGATGCAGTAAACCATTTAGCTTTTCGGTATCAAATCAAGTAAGGATCGCTCACCCTATTTTCTATCATAGAATTTAAGTTTGAATAAATAATAATACGGTATTTTGTACAAATTAAATAGATGTGCATAATTAATTATGGATTGCTAATGAAGCTCGAACCGGACATTGTTCTCTGTTGATTTATTTTACAGTCTAAAAGCATGATGGTATCTGATTTATCTATTTTGTTATTTAAATTCATGTATTACTGCCTTACCTAACTACTGTTTGATTTTAAAATTTAAGATATGATTGCATTATCAGATGCATGTTTATTTATTTATGTGATTATGTTTGATTTGGTAAATGAGACTAAGGGAAAACAAGAAGAGGTGTGATTAAATAAACAGATAAGACGACAGCCTCACTAGATATCCTGGGAGATGGTGGACGGACTGGGTTCATAGGAAACCCTACCGTGAACGATGTCTCATATTGGATGGGGTATGGAGACTTGGTAATTTGCCGCTCATATCGGACGGGGTATGGGGACGACTTACTTCACCCTCATACCGGATGGGGTATTGAGGTTTAATATTTTGGTGCTCATACTGGACGGAGTATGGGGACGACTCTGTAATTGAGATTGTTAATGGAAAGGGTTCACGTGTAGCGAGGACACCCCTATGGATCCCCATGGATACTAGTAGGCTGGTGAAACGAGAAACGGTTATGATTTAATTTATTGTTAATGAATATGAATTTATAATATGTTCTATGTTGCTGATTGTGTATGAAGTTATGATCTATATGATATTATTGCCTCTATAGGTTGTTTTCATAAATTTCATAATGGTAAGTGAACGGTAAATGATTTTATGATTGATAAACGAATTTGCTAAATTTAGTACTCCATTAGTTGTTTTGATTTTCTACCAACATTTACTTCTGTGTTGGTGATATAATGTGATATCTTTACTGGGCTAGTGTAGTTCATCCCTTATCTAACCATTTCAAATTAAGAGGACCTGATTCCAGGACCCGATCCGCAGGAAGATTGCGAGTAGATGTTAGATACTTTCTATTTTTCATTACTTTTTATATTTCTCGTATTTCTTTCAAAGAATTCATTCCATAATGTTTGTTTAGTACTTTTAAGTTATTGTGTAAGGGATATAAACCTTAATATTTTATTTCACTTCCGCACTTAAATTATTATATATTTCCTTTTAAATTTTTGGGGTCGTTACACAAGATGTGTTCCCACTTCCATTTTGGTATCGATAGAGGTTGCAACATTCCCTCAGGTTTCTAATGTTTGGCCTTGTCCTGCTGATAAGTCAAACACTTTGACACAAACTCAGCAATGTCCCATTTCATATCATGCCACCAGTAATGCTTCTGTACATTTTAGTACCCCCTGAATACATATCAAATTTTATATTATGAACCTCCTTAAGAATTTCCCTTCGTATGTCACAATCATTGGGTACACATATTTTATTTCTAAATCTGAACAATCCATCATCATGTATACTGAACCTCGTCGATGTCCCCTGCATTACTCATTTTTTGATCAACTATAAACTAGGATATGCTAATTGACTATCCTTAATTCTCTGAATTAGAATCGGCTGGGCCCTCAGACTAGCTACATACTTACCATTATACTGTTCTTTAATTTTTATCCGTTGCATGTCTTCTAGTAGTTCCCGCTTATACACCACTAGATGTGCCAGTACCCCTGTACTCTTTCTGCTAAGGGCATCCGCCACTATATTTTTTTTCCCGGATGGTAACGGATTCGGCAGTTAAAATTCTTCAGTAAATCCATCTACCGTCTCTGTCGCATGTTGAACTCTCTCTATATGAACAAATACTGTAAGCTCTTATGATCGGTATAAATCTCAAAGGCTTCTCCATACAAATAATGTCTCTACAATTTCAGTGCATACACCACTGCAGCCAATTTTAAGTCATGAGTTGGGTAATTTTGTTCATGTATTTTTAGTTGTCTAGACCCATAGGTAATTACTCTTCTGTGCTGCATTAACACACACCCCAACCCCAAACGAGATGCATCACTATATACCGTGTAGCCCCCAGTACTCGAAGGGATGACCAATACCAGTGCAGTAGTGAGTTTCTGTTTGAGCTAGTTGAAACTACTCTCACAATCATCATTCCAATCAAATTTAGTATTCTTCCTAGTCAATCTGGTAACCGGCGTGACAATACTTAAAAATCCCTAAACAAACTTGCAATAATACCTAGCTAACCCCAAGAAGCTTTTAATTTTAGTTATAGTGCTTGACTTACCCTATTTTACTACTGTTTCAACCTTTGGAAGATCTACTAATATCCCATCTTTTGATACAATTTGCCATAAGAATGCTATTTGATCAAGCCAGAATCCACACTTACTAAGCTTATATACAACTTGACATTTTCTAATATTTCAACACTTTTGTCAAATGTTCAACATCTTCTTCTGAATTTTTGGAGTATATCAAGATGTCATCTATGAAAACAATCACATAGTGGCCCAACAGAGGTCTAAATACCAGGTTCATCAAATTCATGAATACTGCAGAAATATTCGCTAGTCCGAATAGCATAACCAGAAATTCATAATATCTATACCTGGTGCGGAAGACTATCAATACACCAGGTAAATCCCTGACCACCGGTATCTTCTAGGGTATGACCTTTTTTTTCTTGTTCCCTTGAATAACCTCTGGTGTTGCTTCTGTATCTTATGCGGTCAAGGCATAGACTCTTCCAGGGGCCATCGGTTTGCTGGGCTCTCTAGGCACAAGACAATCATGTACCAGATGTTGGGTACTACCGCATCTATAACATCTTGTCTGATAGTTGTACACAGTCTATCCCCATGATTTCTCCCACAACGGTTACAATCAGTGCTCTTTGAAAGTATCTGACGGCTTGGAGTAAGGTCCTGAATTGTTCTTCTCTACCTCTTCTCAGAGTGTCCGGAGGACGGCGGTGTCTGTTTATAACTGGGTGGTCCCCTACTGTACTCAGTGTGCTTCCTGTACAGTGCCTCTACTAACTGTGCCTTCTTCAACACTACTTGATAGGTGGGCAAGGCAAACACCTCTACCTGGTGGTACAATTTCGGTCTCAATCCTTTCTCGAACCTCCTGGCTTTCTCCATTTCATTCATCATCACTTTCAGAGTAAAATGACCCAAATTTATATACCTTACTGCATACTCTGCTACAGATAACCTTCTTTGGTGCAACTCTGCAAACTCGATCTCTTTCTTCTGTCGGAGAAAGACAGAGAAGTATTTGGTAATGAAAGCTTCCAAAAATATTTCTTACGTTACTGGAGGAACCAAGGCTCCTTTCTTCAAATTTCACTAACGTTCTGCGGACCCTCGTAACATAAAAGTGGCCAACTGTACTTTCTCTTTTCCTATTACTTCTATCACATCAAACAACTTCTCTATTTTCTTTATCCAATCTTTAGCCACTAGTGGATCCGAACCCCCATTAAATGCAGGCGGGTTGAGTCTCCGGTACCTCTTAGTGTTATTGGTATCCACTCCCCCTTGCCCCGTACTCTGATATAGGAGAAAAAATGATTCATGTTGTAACTCCCTCACCTTGATCATTGTAGCCAAGCTCTCCACTGTACAGTCAGTTGAAATCATCCTGATGGTTAGCAGTATGCTCCATCGACGGTGCCTGGGAAGTAGAAAGGTGCCCTTGATAAGTGGCTGGTGGCACCGCTATATAGGGGGCAGTCCCTAAAAGGCGGAGAGTGGCACCTACTGGAAGGAAGGTGCCCTATAGGGTGTTATTGTGGTCTCTTGAGGGGCTGGCATTGCTCCCCTTCGAGGTCGACCTTTACCTCTCTTCATTACTTCCCCTTGTTTACCTATATTTCAACAGTTAATGTCAATTTTTTTTTTAAATGATAAATGATTCTAACGTCTACTACATGACCCCTAGTACCCTATTTTTACTCTCATACCAACTGTAATGCTCCGCCCTAAAGATGGGGCATTACCAACACCTATCATCCCATTCCCAAAACATCTTTCTTTATACATCAAATTGCTATCATTAAATTCCTTAAAAGTAACAATCATCTCTTTTCAGTTAAACACCTATAAAGTACATGGTTAATCCGCATAGTTTTATGTTACAACAACTATAATGTTAATGTTGATAAAGTGTATACACTTATGTATATCAAGCGAGCATCCTATGCTAGTGTTCATCTCTTCCATAAGTGTGGGACTCCATCGCTCTGCATTCTGATTTCAACTTCTAATCTAACACATATGAAATAATAGTAATGAACATTAATAGGCACAGTAAGAAAAATATAAAACTTAAGATTAATAGTATGAAAACCAAGAAACTTCCCACCCCAACACTCCTCACTTAAACCCTCACTATATCCCACGCCCGTAGCCACGGGTCCTGAAGACTTACACACACACTCACAGTTCACTTATGTCCACTATTCAACCTCAGTATCAAAACAAATCAGTCTTTACAGACCACACACCTTCCCACTCTTTTGGCCCGGGGGAGGCCACTCACACATACCACTCAGTCAATTATCCATTAATAACCCTGGAGCAACGTCTTGTGAAGACTACATATACACACCTCTGCCCATACCAGCACTGACAACGCCTGACCTAGAAAGGCCACACACACACACACACACTTCAACCAAACAGTTATCCATGTCTAAACTTGGGACAACGATCGGTAAAGACCACACATACATGCCCCAGTCCACTCCAACCCGGGCAATACCGAACTAAAAAGGCCACACATACACCTAGTCCACCTCCATCTCAACTATAACCGACGGCCTGTACAGGCCACATATACACACAAAGTACTGTACAACACGACTTTCTTCCAATAACTCTCGGTCAGTGAAAGCCCTTTGCACATCCATCACCCAACCTGCCACCACAGCCATAGAGGCCACACACACGCACACACACACCAGGTCACAGAAATTCACATACTCAATCCTTATAATACTCGGCCACTATATGCCACACACACACATGCTAGATGCCACACTAAACCACTCATTCACACTGTCACGTGGCCTGTAAAGGCCACACACGCACACCGACTACGTCATGGCCCTTCTTCGCTCCAGAACACTCAACTTGCCTCTTCTACTCAGATCCTATGAACTTGCCTTAGCCTACACAACTTTCGCTCACCTTATACCCTCACCCTACCGCTTCTACTCTAGTCACGCCAATTCTCCTCACAATAGAGGTCACTCCATCCACACTCGACTTGATAACTTCATCTGCACCTCTCCTCAATCACTCCTGATCACCTCATTTAATCAATTATAATAAAAGAGAAAAAAAATACAGAGTTGATCTTATACCAAGTCAAAAGCCCTAAATTTCCTTACCTCTTGCCTCCATTTTCTATCCGTCAGCCACAACTCACTCAACTCCTCCTGTCCTTCGAATTCTCCTTGCAATTTCACTCTCTTTTGTCGTCTCATTCACTTCTCCCCTGTATCTCCCTCGACTGCTCTCCTTATCTTCTTTCTTTCTTTTTTTTTTAACCCATAATTTTCCTTTTATACCCCACCCAGCTTAAATCCTAACCGTTGAAACTCCCTCCCCAAATCTCCACTGTTCATCCCATCTCTTTGCTCTCTCTCTCTCTCTCTCTCCCCTATGGTAAATTATTACATTGTATATGGGTTTTCAATATTCATAGACTTTTCATTCAAAAATTTAATAAATATTTAAGTATAACATTGAAATTATACTGAATGTGAATGTTAATTTTTTAACATGACTAAAATAAACAAAAAGAATGATTTAATAGTGCATAACATGGATATTTTATTAAAAATATAGAAGTTAAAATTAATTATATTTTTATTTTTATTTAAAATAAATAGTATAAAATATTAAATTTTAAGTTGGTTGATTTTAAAAGTTATAAAACAAAAGAGAGAATAATAAATCACAAATTATTGTCGTAGTCACATTATTTTTTATAAATGAAATGTTAAATTATGTGTTAATATAATGTAATTTATTTAATTAAAAAAATATAATAAAATGTTGAAGGTTTGGGCTAAAAATGTGTATTTGTTTTGTTTTGTTTTTTATTTTCTTTCTATTTAACCATCCCGTGAATTTTGGATTCACTGGATTACAGTCTTCTCTGCCAGCATCTCACCTTCAAGCTTCAAGATTCTACTCTCTGTTTGCTTGCGCGTCAATCATGCTGTGTAATTGAGCCCTAACAATGGCGTTTTTCTTCTTCCGATCAAATTTGAACGCTCGAGCATAGCACATAGTTCTCTCGCTCGCGCTCGTCCATGGCAAAATCCCGAACTGTGGTGGAAACCACAGCTCGTTTTGACCTGAGCAATCACAAGATCCGGTCCCTCTCCCTCTTGTCACTGTCCGATTCCGAAACTCTCGTCTACATCGGCACTCGCTCAGGATCTCTCATTTTGCTGTCACTAACAAACCCTAACACACCGGACGGGGTATCTTCTCAGAATCCAACAGCTACTCAAAGTAATGCTTCGGAAGATGTATCGCTCATTGGAACCGTTTCGCTGGGCGTTTCTCCGGTTGAGTCGATTTTCGTGCTCGACGGCCAAACCAGGAAGGTTCTGGCCCTCTGCGATGGATTTTTGTTTTTGCTGGATTCGCTTTTGATGCAGCCGGCAAAGAGACTGGGCGGTTTCTTAAAGGGGGTTAGTGTTGTAGCTAGAAGACTAAAAGGGACTGAAACAGAGTGTACGGATTTGTTATCATTGGAGAATTCGAGTTCCTTTAACTCATCGGATAAATATTCAAGTGCGAGCCAACGGTTTTTGCAGAAATTGGGACGTGGGAATAGAGCTAATGGCGTCAAAGTCAAAGAGTTCGAGCACCGGCAACACCAAATTATCCGCGAAGGTAATTATGTTTTTGCGGTTGTCGTTGGCAGGAAACTAATTTTGATTGAGCTTGTCTTGGGGGATAGAGGGGGGAGAAATGAGCAGGAGATTGACGGTGGAAATGCGTCCTTCCTTGTCTTGAAGGAGTTTCAGTGTATTGATGGGATTAAGACCATGGTGTGGCTTGATGATTCTGTAATAGTTGGTACAGTCAATGGGTATAGTTTATTTTCCTGCGTTACCGGTCAAAGTGGGGTGATCTTTTCTTTACCAGATGAGTCTGGTCCGCCGCTGCTTAGGCCGTTGAAGAAAGAGTGGAAGGTTCTCTTGTTAGCGGACAATGTGGGGGTCGTTGTTGATGTGAACGGGCATCCAGTTGGTGGAAGCTTGGTGTTCCGTAGGGGTCCAGAGTCTATCGCACAGCTGTCTTTATATCTGGTGGTTGTGAGAGATGGGAAGATGGAATTATATCACAAGAAAACTGGTGCCTGTATTCAAACAGTTAGTTTTGGTGCTCAAGGATGGGGGCCGTGTATTGTTGCAGATGAGGGCAATGGAAATGGGAAGCTTGTTGCTGTTGCTACTTCCACCAAGGCATGTGAGCAATATTGACTTACCTTTGCGTTTGTTAAGCGAGCTTTTATCTCAGTCATGCTTTACTTCTGACTTTAAATATGTAGTTATGCTTCTGATATTTTTATGTTAATGGCACTAATTTTATTAGAATGAGAAGACTGCAGTACTTACATATTCTGTATGGTCATACTTCTGTCCCTATAATGGTATTGAAACCTACTTTGCTTTACCGGACTGTCCAAGGTTAAATGTATTACAATTTAGGTATTGGTGTTGTGCTGCTTAATTCTCTATATTCTTCAATACATTGCTCCATAATGGCACTTTAACACTGTTTAAGTGGGAGCTGGGTGCATAGGAGGTAATGGTGGATTGGTGAAAGTAAAAATGTATATTTCCTATATAGCCTTCAAGTTTTGGAAAGATAATATCGTTTTGCTATCTGAGATGATCACTATCACCCATGGGTACCATGTTCCAGCCTTTTGTTATTTTGTTTGCTCGACATATGCACTTCCAGCTGAGTTTTTACCAATAAAAATTGTCCTTCGCCATTTTTTTTCTTGATTAATTTCCATGTTTTTTTATGCTAGATGCATTAGTGCAATCATTATTATCTTTTTAGATCTTTGATTCCTCTCCATCTCAGTCCCAGTAGGGATTAGCTGGTTGAAACTACAAGGTCTAGTAGGACTTATGTTGCTTTGTATAAGGTTTTCCTGCTCCTAGTTATGATCCTTATGGCACACTTTCATTTTTTCTCATGTAGGTTATTTTCTATAAAAAATTAGCTTATGAAGAACAAATCAAAGATCTATTGAGGAAAAAGAATTTCGAGGAAGCCATATCCTTAGTGGAGGAGCTTGAGTGTGAGGGTGAAATGTCAAAGGAAATGCTGTCCTTTGTTCATTCTCAAGTGGGGTTCCTGTTGCTTTTTGATTTGCGATTTGAGGAAGCAGTGGATCACTTTTTGCAATCAGAAACAATGCAGCCGTCGGAAGTATTTCCATTTATAATGCGAGATCCAAACCGCTGGTCACTGCTGGTATATTATTATTTTTTCAATGGTATAATGAATTGTTTCCTTTAGATTAAAATGTGAATTTGACTTCCTCTGGCAACGTCTGGTAAAATTCAGACAATGTAGAAAAATATGGATTTGGTGTCTATTTTTGAAAAGATTGAACTGTTCCTTTATAATGTTGATGTAATATGAAAGAAATTGTGGTGGAATAAAGTTCAAGAAGTTTGGCAGTTTTCAAAGAAACTGAACATTGATGAGGGCATCTTGGTTAATATGCCGTAACTTTTGTACTCTGCCTAAAGCACAGCTTTTAAGATTTAGCCTAAAATTCAATCCATTCGCTCATGAATCATGGTGTATGGACTTGATCCGTCAATGTGATCATGTGATTCAGGTTAATTTCTTGGAACACTTGGCTAGTACCAAATTTAATATAAGATCTACATGTACAATGACTGAATGAGCTGATCTGTTCCTGTATTTATTCCAACTTAGTTGTTTTCTAAACATTGGTCAAATAGAGGGAAATCTTACTTTCAGCTTATTCCTGTTGTGATCATGTCTATTCTAAAAGGCAAAGCTGGATTCATGTGTGAATCGTTTTAGGCAAACATGTTGCAACACAGTCATTTAATAGCTGGGACATTTTACTATAGCCTGATTTGTGGTAAAAATGGTAATGCTTCTATTCAAGTTGAATAGAGAAGTAACAATGTTGAGATGTTGAAATTGAGTAGAAAACAGTATGGACACCTTAAGAGATGAACAAAGCAAAAAGAGAGTACCGAAGTGAAATTGTACTTGATGCAGATTAACGGAATGGAGCAATATCTTATCTGAAACAGTGTAATGAGACCATGTATCTCATTGTCCATATTATGTGATATTGAATTTACTGTCTTTTCTAGCACTTGCGTTATCTTAAGCTTTCTTGGTTCAGCTTCTCAAGTTTGGTTTGTTTTTCAGGTTCCTAGAAACCGGTATTGGGGTTTGCATCCCCCTCCTGCACCCATTGAAGATGTTATAGATGATGGGTTGATGGCTATCCAAAGAGCTATTTTCCTTAGAAAAGCAGGTGTAGAGACTCCAATTGACGATGATTTTCTATCAAATCCTCCAAGTAGAGCCGATTTACTAGAGTCAGCTATAAAAAACTTTATCAGGTACTTGGACATAATTAATGTTTTGCTTTTTTTTTCAATTATTTTTCATAGTCTTTTCCCCCTAGAATTTTAACTCCCTTCCTCTCTCCTTTTCTCAACTTTGTGGTGTGGGAGATGTGAATCAAATATCAATATGAAAAACTGAAGTTTTGAATTCAGTTACTGAGTGATCTGCATTTTAGTAATTTATTCTTGCTGTTTTAGCTGTTTATTTTGCAGCATGACTTAGCACTAAGGTCTTCCATGACAAAAACTCTCTCACTTCTCTTGCTACAGGTACTTAGAGGTTTCTCGTGAGAAAAATTTGACTTCGTCTGTGAGGGAGGGAGTGGACACAATTCTGATGTACCTGTACAGAGCTTTAAACTGTGTTCATGATATGGAGAAGCTTGCATCAAACGAGAATAGTTGTGTTGTGGTATGTGTTTCTTCTTTGCTTAGGTATATCTTTTTGCATATTTTGGAATCAGTTGAATAATGAGTTAATATCTTTTTTAGCGCAATAAATGATCAGTACATGCCAAAGACAAATAAATGATTCTTTCTTGAGTAGAAAATTTAATGTACGATAGATGAAGATGCTAGTTTGGATTTTATTTGGCATCTTTCAATTAGAACCAAGGAGTGATTAGAGATGAAATATTCTACTTACCAATGAAGTTAGGAAAACTGTAGTCTCTACGTAGTATGCTTCACTATTTATTTATTTTTTAAAAAAAAGTTTCTATGTGGCATCATTATTTGACTGAATATTGTTCATTAAGAAGGGTGGTTGATAGTCAGTTCCTTAGATGAACTTCAGGAGAAAAGATTGTGAATTTAAAAAATTTTTTTTTGGAAATAAAATGTAAAAAAAGTTAAAATAAATAAATAAATAAGTAAAAATTATGTGAATTATGTAAAACTTCAGGAGATTTTTTTTTAACTTCTTAAAATTATGTGAGTTTTAAGAATGAAAGATGCATTTTGAGATGAATATCTTCTGCATTAAGAGATTGATTGTTGATTCAATTGAACTTTGAAATGGATAGTAAATGCTCTAGGGAAAAATAATTTAGGCCTAATATAGTTGGAAGATGAAAAAAAAAAAGGAAATTTGAGATTTGATGGTCCAAATCTGAAGTGGACTAGGTGGCTATTAGGTCCAAGTTTAACTTCTTGGTGGTGCATCGTCGTTTTTAGGAAATGATCCATTTAGCTGACCTGGAATTTAAAGCAAAATGCATTTGGAATAAAATGCATCCCCAGAGTAAAGAACAGACATTGTAACTTGAGCGGTTATAAAGTAAATATCAATGGTTTTTAGGCCTCAGTCAGTGCACTCTGTAGATGTTGCAAACTCTGGAATCTTAGTATTCCAATGCTTTGCACAACAGAGTGGCCATTGTCAGGAGCTTGCTTGAAGGATGACTTTGCAACTTTGCATGGACAGTGCAGGAGGAGTTAGAGACTCTATTAGATGACTCTGGGCATTTACGAACACTTGCCTTCTTATATGCGTCTAAAGGGATGAGCTCAAAGGCTCTTGCTATTTGGCGTATCTTCGCACGAAATTATTCATCAGGTCTATGGAAAGAGCCTGCTACAGAGAATGTCTTACCTGATGGTCAGACCACCATAATCTCTGGCAGGGAGATTGCTGCAAGTGAGGCATCAAATATTCTTGAGAAGTCCTCTGATCAAGATTTGGTTTTGCAGCATCTTGGTTGGGTATGTGGTAATTCTTCTCAAGTTTCTGTGATTAACCTTTCGTAGATATTGACATAAGCTCAATGAACTTCATTGGATATCATTTACTTGTTAGGTTGCAGACGTAGATCCTGTACTTGCAGTTCGAGTTTTAACATCTGAAGAAAGAACAGAACAACTTTCTCCAGGTGCATGTTGTCTTATGGTGGATCATGTTGTCTTAGTGCTTGCTTTGAATATTGTAATGAACATGCACAGAAGCACTAATACTTCTTATTGCACTTTTATAATGTGTTTAACTGGTAACTTAATCTTTAGGAACTTGGTAAATTTTTGCTGTTGCACATGGTCCAGTGATGCATCTTGTACTTCTTGGAGGTTATCCTGTCATGTTGTAGGTTCACTCTTTTTTTTTAAAAGAAAGTACCATGTATTCACCAGCCCAAAGGAATGCAAACCCGTATATAGAATACTTACATGTTTGGCAAAATATCTATGAGGTCGTTGCACAAATAAAAAGGATGGCCCTTAACAAAACTTTTCTAGGTTTAGAAGCATGCATCCTCAAATTTATCAAAGTTTGCTTCTATACCCTCAAAAACTCTCATATTTCTTTCTTTTCAAATTATCCAAAAAGTATCCAGAGGAATAAGCTTTGCGGAGTGATTGTTCCTACAATCCTTTCTAGTTGTGGGCTCATTGCTTTGTCTCATAACATATGTGTTTGATTCTAATAGTGTTAATTGTTGTGATTTTTCTGTAATTCCCCGAACCCCAATAACGATGCGCAAACGTACTCCTATCAGTCCCAACTAGTGGGGCCTACAAAACATCCATATACTTAGCTCAGAAGTTCAAAATAACATCTTATGTGATGTATACAACATTTATATGTACAAAATATGAGGTCAAATTAGAATTTAACAAAATGATGCGATAACCAAAATAAAAACTGAATGTACACTGATTAGAACACCTTCGCGTTTCCTTCACTCATCTGGCAGTTGTTACGGATCTTCTTGCTTTGAAAATATTAGAGTGAAATTTAATAAGTTTTACAAACTCAGTAATTATTCCCATTATTTCAAGACCCTAATAAGACATCATGCAAATACACCCATGCATGTGACAAATGCTATATTATTTTTCAAATAAAAATTTGTTTATAATTTTTTACAATGTTTTTAACTTCACAATTTTTATATTTAGAAATTCACTTATCATTCATAATTAATTCTTATATCGAAATTTCATACATTTCACTTGCATATCCCAATTACACATGAATATCATTTCTATACTCGAATATTACACTTACACCCGAATATCGTCTCTAACTCAAAACATCACAAATATATTCGAAATATCACATCTACCCTCAGAATATTATAAATACTCTCAAGATTACATATTTACATTCGGAATATCACATGTAAGGTTTTATCGCTCAAAACTGTTTATATCGTCATTAAGGAGTGGTGAAAAGGATCCTCCTATCATATGGATAGCACACATACAGTCTCACATTAGCCATAACATGTATGTTTGTTAGATGACCCACACACTCATAAATATCTATTTACGTCTGGATTAGATTTCACAAAACTATCCATGTGTAAGTTCACCATAATTCCACTTAACTTTAGCCACACACACACATCCTCCTCTCCTCGATTCAGACTAAACGAATAAGGTATTCATGATCCATACAGATTTCATTCATATCCACTCCTTTTACTTGATTCCCTCATTCAATTTAATTTATTAATTCTTATTTCAATTATTTAGATTATTCTTAAGGTATTTTATTTCTTAACTAATAACATCTATTTTTCTCTTACTAGTTTCACTCATTTGTTTTCTCAAATATCATCACTTTCATTTTACAGTTTTATTTCACAGTTCTAGAATTTCCATTCATTTTTCATGCCAAGTCACAGTACAGGCATGCAATTCCACAATTGTCACGGAAATAGGAATACAGGTTTGCAACCATCACATATCAAATGTTCTGAACTCCATCCCGGTAGGTTCACACTGCCTGGACTGTGTCCAAGTTTCTGTTCTTCATCAGTGTATCAATGAAGTACCTGTTCTATGCTCAAACACATACAATATCAATAATCTGCATGCATAGAACTCAATATCCCAAACTCAGGTTCGGAATAAGGAATACTTACAAAACTCCTTCGCAAATTGGCTTTCCTAAAATGTCCTGTAACTCTAGATTCAACCACAAGTAAATATGGTTTAATATAGGTTCACAACATGATTAATAATCTTAAATTGGAAACTAAAAAGGAGTAAATCACTTGCGGTTTGTGGGGCCCAAAACTCATTGTGAACACTTGGATTCTGGCACCCAATGGGCCACCCTTTGGCTCGCCGCATCGACGTGAGTGCTCTAGCTCCCGAAACCTGCACATACACTTTAGTACTCACTCCCATCGAAAATCCATGACGAAAGAGGAAAGAGGAAATCACTGGTATGGGTTCGGTGCTGCAAAGGCCCAAATGACCTCAGGGTTCGGCGATTCCTCTTCTTCTTCCGGTCTAGTGCCTCCGCAATGCTCCTCCCTCCACTGCTCTCTCTTCTTCTTTTCCCCCTTCTCTTCTTCTTCTGCTCTCTCTTCCTCCCTCTTGGACTACCCTTCTCTGCTCTCTCTCTCTTTCTCTCTCTCTCTCTCTCTCTCTCTCTCTCTCTCTCTCTCTCAATTTCGGCTCTTCTTCTTCGAATGAGGGTAAACCCGACTACGGTTTCCCTTTTTATGCTTTTCACCCTTACCATCTGATCTGATCAAAGCGAATCTGAGCCGTTTGATTCGCCTCTTCATCTCAGCCGTTGATCCAGGCGGGAATCGCCCTTAGCTGTCCAATTAGATCTGCATTTAAGAGCTGTTGGATCGGCTTCCAAGCAGTTAAATCCTGGCCATCCATTTCCATCTCCTGCCACCTGTTCCGGATTTTCAATAATTGCCATTTTTGCCCCAATTTTGTAAATGTATTCGTTTAGGTCCTTTTTATTTACACAAGGCCCCTAAAAATCTTCCTTTTTCCTTCCTTCAAGCCCCAAAGACCTTAATTGAACTAATTTTAATTATCTACAACTTTCTAAATTATTTTAAATGTAATTTATATCCAATTAAGGTTTGATATTACATTTTCACACCCTCATGTTCATGTTCTTTATCATGCTGACAATTGCTAAACATGATCTGGCTTAAAAATTTGGCGACTGTTAGAAATTTGGAAGTAAACTTACCATTTTTTAATTTAAGAATTTAGGAGTAACACAAAACTATCATAAATTTTGTGTACTGCAGTGCATTTTGATACTGAACATTTGTTTTATATGCATTGATAGCTATGATTTTCCGAAGTGCTTCTTCTTTCCTTAAGATTCCATTTAAATAGTGTTTTTCCTTTCTAAGCCATCTCAGCTGCAGTGTTTTCCTTTAACTGTCCACTTTACATGAACATGGTTAATCTTGTGTTTTGCAACTTCTTTCTTAGATGCTCGAGCTTGGCCTTGTGCTTAGTTTGTTATATTTTCTGTAGTTTAGGGTTGAAGTTCACTTGATTTTGTTTCTTGATACCAAATTATCTCCTAGTGCAGAGAAAGTGATTGCTGCAATTGACTCAAAAAAGGTTGAAATTCTTCAAAGGTATGCTTATGATATGCTGTACAAGTTAAGCTTTAGGTTGTCAAATGCGATAAAGAGATGGACATTGGTATTTTATGGGTGAAAATGTGGTATTTCAAAACCAGTTGGTGCATGCTCACTGAAAAAGAAAAAGAAAAGAAAAAAGCACCCAATGCATTCAATCAATCAGAAGGAACAACTTGCATGTGCCTTTTTGAAGTGCAAGATTTATCATGAGTGAGTTGTCAATAGAAAAAGTTATTAACAAGGCATCAAAATGGTGTCTGATGTGCAAAATTCTAGCTATTCATTTTGCTCAAACCTATTTCAAAAAAATATTCATTCAGCTCAAACCAAATTATCTAAGTAGGCAACAGGCTTTCTTCCATTAGACTGGGATCGGGAATGGAGTGTTGGAATTAGTTCTGTTGTTTCTAACACGATCTCAATTTTGTGAAGATACTGAAGAGTCAAAGAGGTTTTGGCAAATCCAATTGATTATGATGTAAGCAAAAATGAAAAATTCTTTTCTTTCAACCTGACAAATTTAATGGCATAATTGAAAAAAGAGATATTCCGAAGTATTGTGTTCTATAACAAGTGAACTCACTTAATGTTTCATGAATATGCCTTTCTTTTTTTATGAAAAGAGTATTATGATTCTCAAGTTAAATTTAGCTTTCTACTGTAGCTTTCTAGTTTTCGAAGAGTAACAGTATTTCACTGACTTTTACAAAAGTTTGTGTATAAAAATAAATTATCCTTTTCTTTCAAAGTAAAGAAAGGATCCCTTAACCTCCATTTGTTATATCACCAGTCATTTGGCATATCAAAACAACCAACCAGTATAGCAGAGAAACAAAACCCAAGCTGACAGATAACTTTTGGAACTTCTCTTATAGCTATATTCTATTTTCTTTTTAGCTAGAAGATTTCATTCTTTTTATTTTATTTTTGACCTTATAGGATTTATGAGTTACAATGTGCCATAGGCTTATAGATTCAACTAATACATCTGGAGCATTTAGGAAGAAATAAATTCTACTAGCATTCCATCTGTGAGAAAAATTGGGTCTGATCTTTGTTAGTTCTAGTTTAACTTTGTTTTTTGAGTAGTCTTTGTCCTTCCCATTTAATGAATTTAGGAAACAGGCATACTAACATCATTCTGATTTGGGGGGACTTATACTTACCTCTTCCCATATTGAGAAATTACACTTACCTCCTTGTCATTTGTAGTTTCTGAAAATTTCATTATGCTCTGTTTATTAAAATAGTGTGAATCCATTCTGAGTTGGTCAAAAGTGATGTAACACCTACAGAATTAAGAAATATTGATTTCCTACAGCATCTTAGGTAATACTTTGTCAAAAAGAAAATAATAATGTTAACAGTTAATGATTATTTTAGTTTGTACTTTATTATTCTTTTTTACCTTTGAACGACACAATGGACACTTCTATAATTCCATAAAGCTTTGGCTATTAATTAATGTTGTTTAGTCAAACTCCAAATCTCAGGAGGTTACGGCAATTTTCTGGAGAAGTTCATTTACGAACATCATATTCTTTTAACTGTGCAGGTACCTGCAGTGGTTGATTGAAGATCAGGATTGCAGTGACATGCAGTACCATACATTATATGCTCTCTCACTTGCCAAGTCTGCCCTTGTAGCCTTTAAAGAAGAAAGTAGTTGCTTAAGGCCTGATGCTGGAAAGCTAGAAAGAGAAATTTCTGATGCTGGATGGAATTTAATTTTTCTAAGTCCTGTACGAGAAAGATTGCAGATTTTTTTACAGTCTTCAGATTTGTATGATCCTGAAGAGGTCCTTGATTTAATTGAAGGATCAGAGTTATGGTTGGAAAAGGTTAGCTGGAAATTCTTTCTTTGTCCTGAATTCTGCTTTCTTTTCTTTTTTACTGCCTTGATATGTTAATACCTTTTAAATGTAGGTCTGCTTGCTATTACCATCTGCTTTCTAATGGTCTGATATATGCTACTTTAAAAAATTGCAGGCTATTTTGTACCGAAAATTAGGGCAAGAGACACTGGTCCTCCGAATTCTGGCTCTGTAAGCTCAAATAAGCTCAAGTTAATTTTTACAATATCAAGAGTAGTCTATGAAAATACTTGTTCATAATCGTGACTGGTTACCAGTTACCATGGGTGTTACACCAAGGAACACTAAATATATGATCTCATATCTATTAATAATTTCGGATGTAGCAGAAATATGAATCTTTGAATATTTATTAAGTGCATAAAATGGTCTCTTAGGAAGCTGGAAGACAGCGAAGCTGCGGAACAATATTGTGCAGAGATTGGCAGACCAGATGCTTATATGCAGTTAGTTTCCACCCTTTCCTTTTTTATTAGTCTATCAGTCTTCTTTTTTTTTTTTCCTGTTCTGATGATGCGTGTAATTGTCTCAGGTTGCTTGATATGTATTTGGACCCACAAAATGGTAAAGACCCTATGTTTAAGGCTGCTGTTTACCTTCTTCACAATCATGGAGAATCACTTGATCCTTTGCAAGTTCTAAAGGTTTGAGCGTTATTCTCTATATCTCCTTTTTCCTCTGTCTTCTGAAGGAAAATCCTTTTTTTCTGTGACATTTGGGCCCATCCTAAAGCCTTTTCTTAACAGGATACTGGTGGTTATATTATTTGTCATGTAGAGTATTATGGTCTCAATCTAATCTATATTAGTCCCAAAAGTCCTACTGTATTGCCAAATTTAACCCAATTTAGCCCAATACAGTATCCCAATTTTAGTAACTTCTGCATATAACCCAATTTAGCCGTGAGGATCTTCCCAATACATGGAAGGATGATAACTTAATTAAAAAGGAAACATAGTTCTACAAGTTATTCTACAGTTGATAATTACAAAAAAGCATTATTATAATAATAATAAATAAAAATAGTTATGCTAACTTTTCCTTCAGTGTTTTGGAGAACAAGACTAAACACTTCTCACGAAATAATTCCATACTTCTTTTTTCAATGACATACAATTAAAGGTACATGATCTATCAATTATCTGCTCAATGATGCCAATCTCAATTTTAGTTGATTATTAATTTATATGGCATATAAGATCATTGTTTATTTATTAATTTTTCTATAAAGGAAGTAGATTAGAAAAAGTGAGAAATGTAGTAGGGAAAGGGGAATGATGAGGTCCCACAAAAAATAAGTATAGACAAGGAAGAATCTTCAATTCAAGAGAGCAACTCAATCACTTTGCAAATGATTGATAAGAAGCCTGTGCCGGAGGTGAGGCTGTGAACAACCCGAGCAAAAGGCTGTGTTTGTACATGTACAGGTTATTATGTAGAGGTCAACAGGAGTGCTGTATCGTCAATTAATGTTAAGTGGAATCTAACTGATTGGGAGGTTGATGACTTTGATGAAATGTTGCAGATTCTTGAATCACAGCAGGTTTCAACCAGTGAAGACCAGATTGTTTGGAAGCTGGAAAAAATGGAAATTTTTCTGTTACTTCATATTATAACTCTCTGTCAAAAAAGGATGCTGCTGGCAGAAATGGTTTTCTGGCTAAACTCATTTGGAAGACAAAAGTTGCATTGTGTTTTTCACTTGGGAGGCCTGCTGGGAAAGAATATTAACCATGGACAGGCTGAAAAGCAAGGGCTGGGTTTTAGTGAATGGCTGTTAACACTGTTTAAAGGCTGAGGAAACGATCAATCATCTATTATTGTGGTGTCTTACAACCTGTAGTCTATGGTGTTTGGTTTATGGTCTTTTTGGGATTGATTGGGTTAATTGCAGATTCGGTTAGGGGGGAGATTTGGGCTTGAGATGGTTTATTTGGAAAAAAAAATATTGCTAACATTATCCATTTGACTGTTTTCTGGGTCATTTGGAAAGAGAGGAATAGTAGAGATTTTGATAGTGTCAAGAGTAACTTAAATAGACTTAAAGATAGGTGGATACATACTTTTGAGTCAATTTTGTTAGGTCATGACATTAATAGTGAGGTAGATTTTGGGAATGTTATTGATACTCTAACATCATTGTAAATGATTTTGTACATAGGTGGTACCCCTCTTTTTCTTGGTACCCTATTAATACATACTTAATACTGTTTATTTCAAATAAAAAGAGAGGAAAGATTATTGTAATTGCCCCCATATATGTGCTTGCAGGGGGCATGAATCCTTCAATCATCTCCTCTTTTGGTGCTAAGAGGTTAAAAGGTTGCAGGATTTTTTTTTGCTTTAAGGCTTTTGTGCTTGACTTGGGTGAGATGACTATATGAGTTGAGGAGGACAATTGGGCTTGGATGGGTATCAAAACTTGTAAATATATGAAAAAACTTTTTAAATCACATTCCTTTGTCTATTTTGTGGGTTATATGAAAAAAAAAAAAGAAAAAATCAAGTTCTCAGGCCATTTGTTCTCCTTTTATAGATTTAGAGAGTATTGCTTCCAATCCGTTAGCATTTTGTTGACGCTTGATAATGTGGATTTTGGGAACCTTTTAGACATTTTTGCTTCTGATTTATTGTAAATTTTTGTACATGAGTGGCACCCCCTAGGTGTCTTTTGATGATATCTCATTTTTTCTCTCAAAAAGAAATAGAAGCTCCATTTTGCAAGGGCTGTGTTAGACAGTAGCCAAAAGGTCACTGTTTTTGAATTTCTTTTTTCACCTGTTTTCTTTGATTGTTTGACGAGAAATATGTTTTTTGTTTTCCCAGAAATTGTCCCCCGATATGCCCCTTCAACTTGCATCTGATACAATTCTGAGAATGCTGAGGGCTCGACGTCATCATCATTGTCAAGGACAAGTAAGAGCTCTAAAGTTTGTAGAACTTTTTCTGCCTTCTTTGCGTGATTTGTCAGTGCAGTTAGTTTTTCTACATTCATATTCCATTTTGTTTGCATGTTGGTTGTAGTTCCTTTTTTATGTTTCCTTTTCTTGGTGCTCCTTCCTCTTTTTGGCTTGGAGTTATACTGACATTGTAATATTCTTGCACCTGAGCGTCTCATTAAATAACTAGCCTTAAAAGGAAAATGGATAGGAAACTAACTATTTAAGTGAGTAAAATTGCATTGCAGCTAAGCATTATGCACCTCTGTGAGGATAGCTATATTTTAGTTTCAAGAACTACCGCGCATATCATAATGGTATAAGATTAGCGTGCTTGATGAATTACAACCATTTCAAAGTCTTCTAATGAAATGCTTTATAGATTTCACATGTTAACCAATATTTATTTTCTTAAATGAAAATGATCTGTAATATTTTTTTCTTCTAATTGAAGATGTATTCTTATAGTTGAACAAATTTTGATTTGTTACTTAATGCTTATGCATAGATGATGTGCTACCATGTCTTAAGAATCACTGATTAGTTCATGCTTACCCTACAGTTCTCAAAATTAGCAAAATTGTTTTCAGGCATTGCTATGCGAGCTATATATTACTTCACTTTTATTAATTTACTCTACGGTGGTGGGCATACAAAGAGATAATATAAGATGGGGATGGAAAGACTTTTATCCTTAAGATGTGGGATGGGGAATGAAAACTCGGTTTTTCTTGGCATGATAATCGATGTAGGAGGCGCTTCTGGAGGTGCAAATTTTGGATCTTCTTTCAATTGCCAGAGAAAAGGATGCTTAGTCTTGTGCTGCTCTAAAATTTTTACCTTACATGAAAAAAACATCTCCTAAATAACTATTTTTGCAGATTGTACGCAATGTATCCAGTGCTTTAGACATTGATGCAAGGCTGGCGAGATTGGAGGAAAGATCACGATACGTGCAAATCAATGATGAGAGCTTTTGTGATTCTTGTAAGGCTCACCTTGGAACTAAACTCTTTGCGATGTACCCAGATGATACTGTTGTTTGTTACAAGGTGTGTCCCCTTTGCATTTACTCTTTTCTCAATGTGCCACATTACTTTCTTTCCTACTTCTTGGCCAGGTTGGCTCTTTTAAGAATAGTAACATTGCGTTTGGTTCAATTTTTATTCAATTGCAACTTCTAGGTTTTTATCAGTCTTCATGTGTATGATTAACATAATCTGCTGTGGTAGTTAAATAGCACATCATCTTGAATTCCTTGATGGTGGGAATTCAATTACTATTTTTTAAGGTAGCGCTATGGTAACTAAAGTACAACTGATTATATTCTAACTTAAGATTAGTTGGAAAACAAAAACTAGGAACTGAATGAAAATTGAACTGAAAGCAGCATATTATAGGTTTCAAATCTCCCTTTTTCTTTTGGCCAAAAAGGCAAAAACAGTGCATTCTTATGAATAAGAAAACTGAGCTTATTTGCTTGGCTAGATTTTTCTTCGTACTGCAGCTTCCCACAATGACACCAAGAATTTTCCATAATGTTATCAAATGTTCAAGAACTGCATTTTTTTAATCTCCTTGCAGTGTTACCGGCGTCAAGGTGAGTCCACTTCTGTTAGCGGTCGCGATTTCAAGCAAGATATCTTGTTCAAGCCAGGTTGGCTTGTAAGCTGATAATCTAAGAGGGTAATGTGATGAGAAGTCTGCAAGTTCAAATGGCGGCTTTTGTGCTCCTGCATGTGGCTTTAACTTTATATTGCAGCTCTAGCTGGAGATAAATGAAGAGTTCCAACATAAACATGTCTGTAATGTCCGGTTTGGGGGACGTGCTCATTTTCCTTTTCTGTACATTTATTAAGAAATATGAATAGGAAGCCGTTTTATGGTTTTAGATATTCAGTATGGATGCTCAAAATTGGCGGATACATCAGGCACAGTGGAAAAAGAAGGAAAAACGAAAAACGCATTTGGAGCTTCCTCATTCTCCTTGCTAGTTGCAACTTAGCTTGCCTTATGAGCAAGGAAAATAATAAAATGCAAATTGTAATTGTACTCTTGATACAGGTCTCGTTTGCTTATATATATATATATTTAAACGTGAAATTAAATTATATGCTATATATTAGGTATTATAAACTTTTATTTTTATTATTATTTTTTAAAAGATTATAAAAATACTAATTTGATTTGGGTATAAAATTGATTTAGAATAAAAATATTATTCTTAATAATTTTTTTTTCATATTTTGTAGAAATGGAGTATAATTTATTTTTATAGGAGGGAAAATAAATTTTAGTTTTAATCCTATGCAATATAAATAAAAAGATAATAAAAAAAATTCAGTGCAATATATACTTTGGCCAAAATACTTGTATTATTTGATTTATTTTATCTAAGGTCTTAGTATCTTTTTAGTCTATTTTAATTATGTATTTGAAATTTTTACTAAATCTACCTTTAGCATTAACTATCGATTTTGGGCAGTTAAATAGTCACATAGATTTTTTTAATCCAAGTTTCTAACTTTTTGTGTGTTTTTTTTTTTATTTTTGTTTCTTTTATCTATATATCTTTTAAAATTTTATTTAATTTACTTTTAGTTTTAATTGTTATTTATGAACTGTTAATTTTAAATACGTGATTAATTATATGTTAAAATTAAAATAAATAAACAATAATGTGATATATGATATGATTGTCACATTAGATTAAAAACTCAAAATAACATCTACGTCTCTTGGTTCTTGTTATCTTTTTCCTTCTAGTTACACTTTTACTTCGAGCCCTCATATCATAAATACTAAATTCCAAATGTCATCTCATCTCTTTCTTTCTCATATCATAAATAATGAAATGAAATTCTTGTAATCTTCCATAAAAAAATGAAGAAGCAAAGAAAAGACAAACGAAAAAAATGCATTTATATTTGATTTTCTAGTGATGTTAAATAAAGTTTTTATGTTATGTTATTTATGCTATTTTTCTAGTATTTTGATTTTTAATAGAACTCTTATTCTTATAATAGAAGTTTTATGTTATTTTTTTTGTAATGGTTTTTTGGTATTTTTAAAGATAATAATTTTTAATATATTTTTTTTTTATAACAAATTCAGTGGAATTTGCAAATTTAAAATAGAATTCTTTTGTTTACAAAATCATTCACTCTTCCTCCAACTAATTGAATTTTTTTGTTGTAATTAGAGATTTGGAGATTTCTAAAATTAATACTCGAAAGAAGAGAGGGACTTGGAGAAAGAAGATAACAAACATTGGGGGACGTCCACAAATGAAATTGTAAATTTTTTTATCTCACGTGACAATCACATTATATGTTACGTCATTATTTACGTATATTAATTTTGATACATATCATATAACCAGAACTTAATAGGTCATAAACAACAGTTAAAGTTGATGATATATTTAGTAAAAATTAAAAGTACAAGATTAAAATAAATAAAAAAATATAGATTTAGATTAAAAAAATCAAGTTGTCACCTTTTTTAAACTTAAACAGTATGTCAATAATAGTTAAGATAAATAGTAGATTCGGTAAAAATTTAAATATATAAAAGTTAAAATAAACAAAACAATTTTCAAAAAATAAGATAAAATAAACTTTTGCCTATAAATTTTATAGAAATTTTTATTCTAAATCAGATATTTTAAAAAAATTTAATATGTGATGAAGCAAAATCTATAATTGTTCAAAGAAGAATATAAGAAATTAGATTTATTAATTATAATTAATTCTTATAAAAATTAAATCAGAATAGAATAATATAAAAATTGAGTAATTTTATTTTAAATTAGAAATAACTAGAAAAAGAATAAAATCGAAAATAGCACTATTTAGTGCTCTGGGACGTGTACTGTTCTGGCTTGTTACGTTTTAATGATTTTAGAAGTAGGTGAACTGGTAAATGGCATACAGACGAGACACCGTTAGCCTTTTAAGTTTGCCCTACCATGTTTTTCTCAGTGGCCTGGACCACATACTGCATTTTGAATTGTTGCCTCTCCCCATCTCTCAATCTTTCACTTTCTTTCTTCTGCTTTCATTTTCTAGCTCCCATCAATTATTTAATTCTACTTAGTTAAGTACACTAAATTAACTAGTACATAATATATTTATAAACTAATAAATCTTATGTGTAATTAAGTATTCTAAATTCACCAAATTTATAATGTATCTCCTCATCTGTTTTAGTAATAAAGCGCTGCAGCTTCTTCTGTGTTCTTCAAAACTTCAAACCATCATGAACCGCTTCTCCTCCTTCCTCCTTTCTGTCATCATCTTTCACTGCCTGAAACTCTCCTCGGCCGCTTGCCATGTTGACGATGAAGCGGGTCTCTTGGGTTTCAAATCGGGAATAACTCAAGATCCATCGGGCATGCTCAGCTCCTGGAAGAAAGGAACCGATTGCTGCACTTGGGAAGGCGTCCGTTGCCTTGATGGTAAACGGGTCAACGCCGTTACTCTTTTCGGACAACCCGAACCGAATAGCTTTTTGTCCGGAACAATCTCGCCGTCGTTAGCTAAAGTCCGAAATCTCGACGGCATTTACCTCCAGAACTTGCGAAACATCTCCGGCAACTTTCCGGCTCTTCTTTTCCAGCTGCCTAAGCTCTTGTTCGTCTACATCGAGAACAACAAGCTTTCGGGTCCCCTACCCGGAAACATTGGTAACTTGACGAAACTAGCCTCACTGAGTCTGCCCGGAAACCGGTTCACTGGGCCGATACCAGATTCAATCTCCCAGTTGACCGAGTTGACTCAGCTGAATCTCGGCAGAAATCTCCTCACCGGCAAGATACCGGTAGGAATTAGGCAACTCAAGAAACTTGGAGTTTTTATGCTTGACCACAATCGCCTCACCGGTACTATACCCGATTTTTTTAACTCGTTCACCGAGCTCAGAACTCTCGTACTGTCACACAATGAATTTATAGGGAATATTCCGGGATCAATAGCATCACTGGCACCGACACTGGTTTATCTTGAGCTGGGTCACAATGTATTAACGGGTCGGATCCCGGATTACATTGGCAAATTCAAGGCGCTCGACACTTTAGATCTTTCCAGCAACCGATTCGCAGGAGTGGTGCCGAAAAGTCTCGCGAATCTGACCAAAATCTTCAATCTCCATCTCTCTCGAAATTTTCTCGTCGATCCATTTCCGGCATTGAACGTGAAAGGCATCGAGTCGCTTGATTTATCGTACAACCAGTTTCATCTGAAGGAAATACCCAAATGGGTCACTTCATCGCCGATCATCTTCTCCCTCAAGCTCGCCAAGTGTGGGATCAAGATGAACTTATCCAAGTGGAAGCCAGCAGAGACTTATTTTTACGATTTCATCGATTTGTCGGAGAACGAAATATCAGGTAGCCCTGTTTCTTTGCTGAACCGGACTGATTACCTGCTAGAATTCTCGGCTTCTGGGAACAAGTTGAATTTTAATTTGGGAAGCTTAAGGATCCCGAAGACGATGAAATCCTTGGATTTGTCACGAAATTCGGTGATTGGCAAAGTTCCAAATGCCGTTTCGGGATTGGAAAAGTTGAATGTTAGCTACAATCATCTTTGCGGTAAGCTCCCGGCAACTAAGTTCCCGGCGAGTGCGTTTGTGGGTAATGATTGTCTGTGTGGGGTTCCATTACCGCCATGCAAGACCAAATCCTAGTATCTTAAAACCGCCATGGCAAAATATACATCGCGATAATCAAAACATAAATATTCCACTGTGTTAGATCTTTTTAATATTGTTTAATAAAGCAACTTATTTTTAATCTATTTATTTTAATTTTATGCGACGATAATTAGTATACTAATATGGAAAATTAAGATCTTTAGTGGTATTTTAATTTTATTTAATGATCACCTGTGACGGTCCAAGCTTTTATAAATCGGGATTAAATATTTTTACTCAGGTTAAAGATACAATAAATTTCTAGAAAAAAAATCTCTCCATATTGTCTAAAAAAAAAATTCAAATCCTAAAACCCGATTAACAAATTGACATTTGCTTACCAACAGACGGTAATATATTTTAGTAATTAATGTACCTACGTTATAGTTTTTTGTAATTTTACAATTGTTTTATAGTAAAATATATAAATTAAATTAAATTAAATATAAATTTATTTTATAGCCTAAATAAAATTAAAATAAAGGGGTTCTATTTATTTATTTTTCAGTATATTTAAAATATAATTTATTATTGTTTGAATTATAATCTGTAGTTTTAATTGTAATTTTGAAATTTATACTTTTCAAATTTCTCAAAAAATTCGTTCTTTGTACTGATTTTTAAAATTAGTTGACTTGTTATTAGTTAAAAAATTAGTAATTTAATTAATTGAATTACTTCTAGTTTCATGCATTAACATTGTAACAATTAATTTCTTCTGTATTAAAAAATAATTATGAATTTTTAATTCAAGATATTTTAGAAAAATACTTATATAAAAAAATATAATTGGTTGGTCTCTAGCCCATTACCTTCTCTTTGTTGCCCGGTTCAGCCCAAATCAAAGTCTCACTCGCATCTCTCCTGGCAGGGATCGAAGATAACAGACTGATTTGACAGAAGCAGGCCCCTTCAGTTCTCTCCAATATAACTTCCGCCGACCACTCTCCGGTAAGAATTCTTTTCCGGCTTCCGGTTGTTCTTCTCGCTATTGATCTCAATTTAACTCTACTGTTTCTTAGTACATGCTAGATTTTTGTGTTTATCTGTACCGATTAAATTTTCTTTTGAACTTTTGCTTCAATTCTATCTACTCTGTTTGCTTAATTACTATTAACATATTCATGTCTAAATTCTTATCATCGAAGTAATTTTATTCCTATCATGAATTCTTTAGTCATGAACGATGTTCTCCCATTCCGAAAGTGATTCAAAAATGAAAATTATCTTCTCACTTCCTGTGAAATGAGAATTGAACTAAAGCGACTGTAATTGTTGGATATTCTCATAACTTGATTATCGGATTCTGATATATACTTAGGTTGATGTTCATACGAGCATTGCTATTGTGGGGTTTTGAATCTTTGAATGCCTCTCCTTCTCGATTATCCTCATAGAAGCTGATGATTTTGCTGTTGAGGGCTTGTTGATGGTTCCTTTTTTTTTTTTTTTCTGTATGCGAGAGATTCATGATTGAATCCTGTATGCAATTACCTACCAGATTTTTTATCAAATGAGATAAGAATGCAAAGGTCCTACTTCAGTTATAATAATTAGCCACGAAAATGTGAAGCTAAGTTGCAAATTCACTTTTTCTTTTCAAAATTATTCCAATTCCAACTTCATTTTTTATTTTCAAAATTATTCCGAACTATTATTTTCACTTAAAGTGAATAATATGTGAAATTCTAACAAATTAATCGAATTTGAGAATATGGTTGAGAGTTTGGAGAAGAAAAGTGTGAAATATCTGTTGGGCTTTCATTTGAGCTTCTCGAAGTATTGTGAGTCAAGCATATTTCATAAACGATTTTGAAGTGCCAAAGGTTTACTTGAAATATCAAGCTCTAATATTTCTTTTCCCATATGAACTTCTGAGTGTAGTATCCTATATTGGCTAGCAATTGTTTGGAAGCCCCTTCTCATCTTATTATGTTACAATATATATTTTTTTACTTTCTTGATGTTGCCGTTGGTTTCCTTTGTTTCTGGACTTTTTATTTACGGCTGTAAATGCATCTTGCATGAGTTCGAAAGATTGGGTACCATCATGTCTACTTTCACTGGTTTTAGGGTCTCATTTTTGTGGAATTGCCTTTTATATTATCACAATATAATATAAAAAATTTAAAATGCTACCCAAAGAAATTTTTGAGATATGTGGAGTTAGTATCCTTTTCTCAGTGTTGTCTCTTCTGGTATAAGTAATAGAACAGTTTGTTACCTTGATTTCTAAGTACGTACACAGATATCTGGAAGTTAAAGGATGAGTCCATAATTTGGGCCCTTGTAATGAGGGTGTTGATGTAAAGCACATGAAGGGAATGAAAAGTTGGGACTTAGTAGTTAGAGAGCAGCAAAGAACAATGCTTGAACTAGGAGTTTTTATATGTTTTTTCTTGGAAGATTGTGTTAAATTGATTGTTTTTCAAAAGATAAAAGGAAAAACATAAGCATCAGATTGATTGGACAGAGGACTGGATACAAGTGTGATTTCTGGAAAAGGATATGACAGGTTAATTGGCGTAAGGCTTTTTTGGATAGAACAAAGGATAGAAGAATGAGTTACAACCAGGGTGTTTGCCGGCGAACAATTAGTTTTAGTAAGTCTAGGGTTGTTGAATTGGGTTTGCTATGTTTTATTTTACGGATAAGTAAGGAGTTTTCCTCTAAGATCTGGTAGAAGGGAATAAAGACAATTAATAGTTGAAGCAAGGACATGGAGACTGCGCTCATGGCCTTGGTTTCAGTTGGAATACGGGAATGCTGTGAAGGGAAAAACAGAAGAAATTCTGCAGTATATCATTTATTTAGTGGTCAATGCTTGGACCCAGCCATAAGATTGTGCAACGAATTGGGATAATTTTTTATGCCGGTTCACCAGGCAAGTTGAATAACCCTCTAAATGTCTATAATCTCGATTTATGTGTTTATCAAACTGTATAGAAAAAAGAAAAACCTGTGTTGTACGAGTCTTGAAGCTACCAGCTCATCATGCAGGAGCTTTATGTGTGGTAATTTTGTGTCAAAAGGAGGCTCAGTTGCAGCTGTATATGTGGTAATTGCATCATTTATTTGGATAAATAGGAGATCTTATCATTCAGGAAGCTCGCCTATGTGAACATTTTAAAGCATTTCAATTTCATTATTTATATCATCTTAACCGTTGAATCCAAGCCTGCACTATTTTTTTTCAATCTACAGCCTAACTTTTTGAGGAGAAATCGATTTTTAATTTGTAGAGCCAATGGTACCAGGTGGTACTCATTTCAGTTCTGATACTGAAATTGCAGTGTTCATTTTGCAGTGACATGTCCTATTGACCCCTGGCCTTCTCTGTAATGGATACTGCAGAAAGAGAACTTGGAGCTGAAAATGCAGGGAGTGAGAGTTCATCTGTCGAGATAAAGGTCTTGTTCTTTGCGAGAGCTCGTGATCTTACTGGTATGACCGAATTTTCGTTAAAGATATCAGCTGGTAGTAACACTCAAGAGTGTCTGAAGGAGCTTATTGCCAAGTTCCCAAGCCTGGAAGAGATAAGTGCGTGCATGGTTCTTGCTCTTAATGAGGAATATACAACCGAATCCACCATTGTTAAAGACAAGGATGAGTTGGCTATTATACCTCCAATAAGCGGCGGGTAAAATATTTTGATTGTCCTTAAAAGTATCCAAAGGAGGAAATTGTTTGATGAATGAATGATTTACTGTAAAGTTCTCAGGGATGCCATGAAGGTATTCTCGGTTCTCTTCATTTCAGGAAGTATCCTTTGTAAAAGATGATCCTGTTCCATTAATAATACGAATTGCCACCCTAGTTAAGTTCCAATGAGTTCGTGAGAATCTGAATGTCATATAACTTGGCATAAGTTAATTTTTAGCTTAGAGAATTTTAAATAAAGAATGTCTGATTATTTAATAAACTCAAATAATTATTAAGTACTTTGTAACTAAATAAAGTACTTAAAGAAATAACACGAGTTTAGAATAAAATTATAAAAGTTTTTTCAGTTGCAATAGTTAAATAACACGAGTTTGGAATAAAATTATAAAAGTTTTTTCAATTGCAATAGTTAACCTTTTTAAACAAATTTGTAAAAATAGTTTATTTAATTCGAACATTCGCTTAAAAAACCACCTCAAGCAACACATATAGACAGAAACAGACATTTGTCAATAGGGAGAGGAGCGATACACTAAAATGAATTTATACACAATCCAACGATTTCAGAGTTTATTCATACACAACCAGAAACATCCAAATCCATACATTACAAAGCAAGTCAAACATAAAACCTTATATATTACTTTGAAGATACACTATTTAACATCTGTTGGGCAATAATTATTCTCATCTTAAACTCATCACTGGCCATGTGTTCACCCCAGCTGCGGGTAGAGCAGGTCGAATGATTGGGACCCGTCTCACCACTGAAAATGCTTCATTAAGACGCACAGCGCGACTCATAAACTGCGACACCTTCTGCAAACATTAATCAGAAAGAGACCAAGAGGTTGGATATATAAATCTATATATGTGTGTACAAAACAAGAGTTTCTTTTTCCTAAACAGTGTTTCTTCTAGGAAAATTTTAGATGCCTGCCTGGGAAACATGATACTTCCATGATAATGTTCTAACATTTTATACTAATACCATAATTATGTAGTAGTCACTTAACATTTTGTACTAATTCTAGGTTAAATACATATACACATATATATGCATAAACACTAATATGAGTTTCTTCTAGGAAAAATCTCTGTGCCCTCTGAAGGATACTCCCACAGTAACTTTTAATTTCATAGTAATTCAGTAATTTTGTCAAATAATCACATGGTATTGTGTAGTATTCAATAATTTTGTAAATTATTAAACAATTTAACATAATTACTGCACATAATTACTGAATTACAATGCAATGTTAAAAGATTAACCACAGCCATGGCACTTCCGAGTCACCACAGTAGAACCCTTTCTTTAATTCATACACACAAATTTCAGTGTTTCAAGCACATTACTTAAATCAGATTACAAAACAGCAAAGAATAAATAAATAAAACTATTTTTTCAAAAAGAAAATTAGCCTAAATAAAGAAATTCAAAAAATGTATAAGAGACAAATAATAGCACAAAAAAAGCCTAAACAAAGCATTTCTAAAATGGTGGATGAGAACGAATTACATATGCAAAGAGAATTTTAGTTAACAACAGTACTAACAATCCAACGGAATGATAAGGACCCAAAGCAATTAAAATTCTTTTTCTATTCTAAGTCCTAATAAAGAATTTGAGGGCAAAGTTCCCTTTGCATGGTGTATGCAGGCCCATGTGCATGTAATCTTTTGTCCACACCATGTGCATGTAATCTTTTGTGCACACCCATGTGCATGTACTCCTTTCTTAGCAACATCATCTACATGCACTCACTTCTGTGCACATCTATATTAGTACAATACTACAAATACCTAAAGACAAATTACTGTTTAGTTTGAATTCTTTCCCTTTCAACAAATGTGTTTATTTTTGTGAACTACCAGGCAATGAAATACTTTTTCACTTTTCAAAAACCAAACTTTCTTTCACTTTCAATAAATGGGTTTATTTTTGTGCACTACCAGGTAATGAATACTTTTTCACTTTCAGAAAACCAAAATTTTGCAAGAGAATAGTTATATAAAGTGATTTTTTTACCAAAAAAACAAGAGTCCCGAGTACAGAAATGGTTAAAGAAAAAGGTATGGAAAATTCAAAGAGTCAAACCAAGGTACTAACTGTACTTTCCTGAATATCTAATGGAGTCCTAACAAGCAGAGAATCCAGTAATCCAACCAACAGCATTAGCACAGATTCTTTAAGTAAATAGACCGCATTTGTTTTAAGAACAAGAATAAATAGGAACTCAGCGAACGAAAAGGCTTCTGCCATGGAATAAAAACAATCTTGAACAATAAAAAATCTAGTCGTTAAAGAGAAAGCATAAGATCCATAAATCAACGGCCTTGAGAAGTTTTATACTTTATATATTTATGACACTATAACCAGCATGTCATTACTTGTTCTCTCCCCTGATTTACCTGCCATAGCTAGGGTTTTATAAATAGCAAAATAGCAGCTTAATTATGCATGTAACATCTCTAAATCAGCGGCTCAAAAAACCAGTCAAAGCAGAATGCAATATGAAAATTTTGATGCCATTCAATTGAATATAAACCTGAAATCCTCAGTTTGCGAGCATGGCATGTGACAAAACAAAAGTAATTTACAGTAATGACCGAACTTCACAATGTTTATCATCAAAGCAGACATATAAATGGAACAACTGACCTTGTCATCCATAGTGACATTCAGCTGCAAGCTGCGGGTCTTCCTCTTCATCTTGTACAGTCTGCGTCCCAAGATAACGAATCCCATAACAGCTGCTGCTACAGACAAAGACCAAACCGGACTAACCTTGAAGACACAGTATTTCAGTATCTCAAAAGGAACTTTCCACCATGCTACAGCATTCCTCTTCTCTTCCTCGCCACCTGACTGCACACCAGACCCGATTGTAACAGTCCCGTGTCCGATTAAAGTTCCTTCTCCGCCTTCCATCTCCTGAGTCTCCTCTTTGGAGCCACTTCCATCGTCAAGTTCGGGCAATACCGCCAATTCTTCGGCCTTCTTCAAATGTCCACCGAAATTCATTCCTTCTTCCTTCTCGACGTTCACAAATTCTGCCGACGCCAAACCAACTCCACCGGAATCAGACCAGTGCTCGCTCATATCCTTATCCTCAACTTGAATTTCTCCAAAATTTTCAAAATTCACTGGATTTTTCTCGGTTTCTGAGAGATTCTCACAATTTTTCGCATGGAAATCGCTGATTTCAAGCTCTTCACAAGCGAATTTCGCTGAATTCTCACTCTCCGCAACCACTTGTCCATCTCCTTCAAGTTCCACTTTGGTTTCCGCGTTATCCACAAAACTCAGTTCATTTTTCACATAAAAATCACCAAGTTTACGCTCATCGGAGCGATCGCTACCCGAATCAGACCAAAACTCCCCCGAGTGCTTCCTCGCATACCGAGTCTCTGTCCCGGGGTCGATCCAACTCGGATTATCCGACTCAACCGAACCCTCCTCAGTCACATCATCAGACTTCAAATACCTACTCTGATTGTCAAGAGAGAAGTAATCAGACCTGAACACGCCCAACGTCTCACCTTCGATTTCCTCCAAATTCCCCGAGATTCGGTCTGACACCGGCGAGGGAACCGGGGCAGTATCCGAATTGTGAAGCAACTCCCAGTCTTGGAATTCTCCTTCCATGGCGGATTTCGGGGCTCTTGAAGGATCAAATTAAAGGTTTACAAAAACTGAACCCTAATCCAAAGAACCCCTAAAAAAAAAAAAATTAATCAAGAGAGAAAATGGAATAAAGAGGAAAGTAGAAGATGGCAAATAGGGAGTTTTATACGGGTGACCCGCGTGCAAAGGCAGTCGATGTTCTTTAAAACGAATCTCAGTTTCTCTTTCATTATTTCTCTACGGTGCTCATACGGAGAGTACACTCGTTTTATGACGTGGCAAAATACTAAGGCTCGATGACCTCAGGTCAACGGTTGCTAACTTTGGTCATCGCCAATAGTTTCTGGACACGTGGATGTCGCGGCGAGCGCATGTAGCGGGGGATCATTTCTGATGAGTGATGAGTAATAAGAACAGAATGTGCGAGTTTTCTTCTCGGGGCGGGTAAACAAACGTTGGAGAATTGCAAGAAGAGGAAAGGGACAACTGGCTGCGTGACTGGTGTCGAATATTTTGGGTCATTAAGTTAATAATCGCTCCACTAATTATAATTTTTATTTTATTGAATTTATTTACGATTTTGACTCAATTTTACTTTTGGTGCAAATTAAGTTTTGTACTCAACACAGTATATATATATATATTTTTTAAAGTTTAATTTTTAGTATTGTAGGGTCAAATTAATCTTCATATAATAATGATTCTGGGAAGGTTGAAATAAAAATAAAAATAAAAATGGGTAGTGTTTAAGTTGGTGGTTGTCGAACATCGAGGTATAAGTGAGTGAGGACAGGACTGGTTTGATGGTTAATTTCAGACGAAATCAATAAAAAAAAAAAAATGACTAATCTCACTTTTTTTTATATGAAAATATTTGTTTTTAATACAAAAAGTGGTGTAAAGTAGATCATTAAATAGTCAACCCTTGTACAAAAATATCAATAAAATTACATAAATTCTCTCGAAGAATGAAGGAAGACCTATTATTAACAAAAATCTAAAAATATACTAATCCATTTGTTTATATTGAAGAATTAATTAATTAGTGATAAATTTTTGAAGGCTGATCACCATGACAGTAATATCATCGGTGCTACAAGACATATTCAAAAGCTTTTTGCAAGACTCCAATAAATTCGTATCATGGCTTCGAATCGCGTCAACGGCTTCCTGCTCGTTCACCTAATTATCAAAAATTAATTGCTTCATTAAATAAATCAAATTAATATGTAGTGGATGAATATGTGGGGTCGTACCTTATCCCATAATCCATCAGAAGCTACAATGAGGAACTCGCAATCGGAAGTTAAACAGAGCTTCCTCATTTCAGGCTCTGAAATAATCCATTCTTTTAGATGTAAGTCTCCAATAGCTCTTGAAATTGCTAGTGTTCCTTGTACTCTCAAAACTCCATTGTAACAATGAATAAAACCACCCTGCAACCAACCAACCAACAGTTTTACCATATACATATATATATATATATTGCCAAATAAATAACAATTATCTCTAACATTTTTTCAGTTGCAATTTGATAATTTAACATTTTTTTTTTTTCAATTTTCAATCCTTTTTTTTTTTATAACGAGAAAATAAAAATAATTAAATCATGTTTAAATACTTTTACAAAATTAACTTTAAAAAATAAATTAGAATAAATAATCAATATTAACAAACATCTTTATGATTTATCGTTAACTAAAAAAATATTAATTAAGATTGATAATGAATATTAATGAAACACTTACAGAATTTTCAATGCGAGAACATTCATCTTCTCTGTCGCGAAGACGATGATCCATTGATAGATTCTCTGCAACTCCATTCCTACTCAAAACCACTTTACAATCCCCTACATTTGCTATGTGTAAATTTCCATCCACAACCAACACAGAAGCTGCACTAGCTCCACTGCTTACCCCCTGCACTTAATTATATATATATATATATATCAAATCCCAATTCGATTATATCTTTATATCTCGAACTAGTTAAATACTTCAATTGTTTTCAAAAATTAAGATAAATCCAGGATTTATATGCGTGTATATATATATATATATATATATATGTATCTGTTATTTCAAAATCATGAATTTCCAAAATATTTTCAAAACTAATATTAGAAATAATAGTTTTCATCAGATTCTACCTAACCTTAAAATATATTGTTCTAATTTCACATAAAATTTGTATCTAATATTAAATTATATCATTTTTAATAAATTTTTATAAAATTTACAAATAGATTAATCCACAAAATTTTCCGAATTTGTCCTAAATATAGTAATTAGTTATTTGGACTTTTTTAAAAATTGTGTTGCATTTAATTAAGAATTGGTAAGTTAGTGGAATAACGTAAATAAATTAAATTAATGTTCTAAAGTAAATATTGGACCGAGTGGGTCAATTTGAGAAGTTAAAAAATGAAAAATAAAATTCACCTGGCTAAGGAACTCCCTGTCTGTAGTCAAATAACCTTCGCGAATTGCCTCTTCTAATTTATTATCGCACTCTCCCTCTACATTTTCGAGAGCTTTAATTATGTTCTTCCCTAAATTTTCAGCCACGAACTCAGCTGCAGCTCGCCCTCCATGCCCGTCAATCACGGCGAAAAATGCCTGTTTCATCACAACGTTCAATTCAAATTCATAATCTAAATGTAATATCTATATATAGTGTTAAAATATTAAATTATTATTTAAAATATGATATTTTTTATAATTTTCTTTTTAATATTTTATTATAATTTAATTTACAAAATTTTTAATTTTTTTCTTATTTTTTAATAAAAAATAAAATTATTAAATCGTATTTGAATATTTTTGTAAAAAAATAAATTAGATAAATAATTTTTAACTAATTAATTAAATTAATAAATCATTAATATCTTTTAATTAATTAGAATTATTATTTGATATATTTTTTAACATATTTAAACGTAATATAATTACTGTATGTTTTTTTTTTTTTTTTTTTTTAATTGAAACGTGGAAGAAACTAATTTGAAGATAATTATAAGGTGTTTCACAAGCAGTGGATGAATTTGTAAATATAATTGTTGGATTCCAAATTTATATCAAAATATTAAATTATTAACTAATTACCTGGTTAGGATCTCCCAAAACATCAAGCATGACTCCATAACTATCTTCCATGGCCTCTCTTCTTCTTCCTTGTTTGCTAACCAGACAGAAATCATTCCCTTCAACCTCGTCATGAAATTCCTTTTTCTTCTCCATCTTCTTCCTCCTCATTTCCCTCACTAATTCCTCCATTAACAGATCTCCACAACTTTCAGGAACTACAAGTCCCGGAGGCCTCTTCCTCAACTTCACAGCTCTAATATCTCTCTTACCCCCGCGAACACCATCAACCTTCTCCACTGTTTCTGACAAAGCTCCATTCATGGAAATTCCGATCCATGAGACAGCGCCAGCAGACGGAGAAGATGATGATGATGATGATGATGATGATGACAGTAAGAGTTCCAGAGGCCTAGATAGGAAATAAAGTGGTTGACTTTTGACCAGAAAATGAAGAAAGTGTTTAGCGAGATAAATTATGGAGATCAAACCCCATAAAAGCTCCTGCAAATTATTATTTTCTGTCATATCTTTGCAGGACATGTACGAAAGAAGATTAACAAAATGGGTCCAAGCAACGGAACGTCATCGATTCATGTCTTATAAAGAAACGATGTTTGCAATAGCAAGACGAGAAGAAGAGTAGTGTAGGAAAAGAAAAAATTAGTACCGGTGAAAGCAACGATGATTACTGACAGCTTAAAAATGAAGAAGAACGAAGATATTATATAAGTATACGTACATGCATATATATATATATATATATATATAGCTTGCAGTATAAGATGACGTAGTCGTGAAGGAAAGAGATGAATTATTATAAGGATTTGGACAACCATAATAGGAAGGTTTTGAAAGTTTCAAAAGAAGGGAATGAGTCATATTCATGCATAGATTCATCAATTGGTAGTCGGTCGATATTTTCAATTGCTGGCCCTCGCCGATCTGGAGAGAAAGATTCACACTGTTTGACTTGGCTTATTTCAATTAATTTTATATTAAAATTATATACCTTTTTACTAATTTATTCTTTGCATGTTTTTTAGAAATCTGGAATAATATATTTATATACATATATATATATATATATGCTACATATAATTTCGATTTGGGTGTTAAACGTCATGACTGCCATTCTTTTACTTTGACTTTCGTAACATATCATATAAACATATATACGCAGGGGTACACAAAACACAAATTCCTTTCTTCCTACGTGAATAACTTTTTTTTTTTTTTAATAAGAGATAATGAATTTAAATCAAAATATATTTTTATATGTGTAGATATATTTTTATATCTGTAGTCATATAAAAATTATTTATATTTTTTTATTATTAGTTTATGTATCATTTGATGAATTTATACATTTTTTATTGTATCATATAATTATTTATATTTTAAATATTTTTTATTACTGGAATTTAAGCAAATACAGTTCTTGATAAAGAATTTAATAAATAAATTAAATCTCATTAAATGTATACTTTTAAAATTTGTTTTCTCTTAATAAACTTAGTTTTTTTTTTTTTTTTAACAGTGATGTGTAATTCTTTTATTAAAAGATTTTAATTTTGAAATCGAAATTTAAAATGTTGGAATTAAAAATATTAAGACATCCAATACAAAATACACACACATATATATACATATGTATAAATGACTTTAAATTTTGCATAACTTATAATCGAAGTGCATATTTAAAATTTAATTGATAATTTAGTTTCAGGGAACGAATGTAACACCCCGACATAAATTCAGAAGTATTACGACGATACTATCTATATTCATCCTACATCATATAGTAATCTCTGTTTGTTCATTAAAAGTGTTCATTGAAAGTATTCAAGTCCAATCAATCAATATCCAAAATTCACAACAATGTATCTACCGATCTCATACTCTACAAATGTAAAGTTTTGTTTACAACAATTTAATATCAAACGAGTGCGTACCATTGCATCTCAAGGTTAATATTCGCATCGGCTAACTTGTCTTCTCTAAACACTAAGCTCAAAAGAAAGAAATCCTGGTCCGGTTTCCTATTTTACAATATCTATAAATAATATATAATTAACACACACAATTACAGTAAGATAAATTCAAACAATAAAACCAAAGTATAGAATTTCATTTAATTGTCTACACAAGTTCTAAGTTCTCTTCCTTTATTGTTCTGTCCTCATCTAACCACTCAAATCTTTTTTTTTTTTTTTTTCTTTCAACAGCACCTACCACCAACACTCCCCTGTTATCACTTTGTTCCACTACACCTATACGACTCTTCTTTTCCTAAAATCCCATTTTCTTTAACGATACCACATGCCAAATAATATGATTTAATCTACATATGATATTTCCCCTATCCAAAATCTATTTTAGCTCTATCCTGGTCAGCCCTCCCCTACACACAACCTCTTTCATGCACTCACTGCAAACTCAAACAACCAAAAGAAAACTAATCAAAACACACTAGCAATCATCACTATAAAATATCGGTCTACCACCGCTACCAGAAAGTCGATCGCATTTACATGCTATGCTAGTCCGACCATAAATCGAGCACACATACCAGCAACATGGAAACATACTCCAACCACCGTCAACATCGGCATCCCAACACAAAATAACTCAACCATCACGGCTTTATGTTTTTCCCAATTTCTATTCATTTACCATTCACTCATGCAACTTTTGACAAGCAAACAGTATAAATTAAATTCAGGTTGACATAGACAATCAGAAACCTTAACACATTTTCCATACACATAACGGCCATTAGTTGGCCATACTCACACACACTTTCACCAACCTCAGTATACTAAGACACAGTTCAGCTATTTCCTCGCCTCCCCTAGGAGTTCCCACATTTCTCATACACAACACAGCATTTTATCTAAAACCTCTCCCTGTCCGTTCTCCTAACCGACGGCCAACGTGTGCCTCGACACCACAACCTCCGTGGTTCACTAGCGTAGCTCAGATTCTTGTATTTCTGTCCTCTCTCGTTTCCCTACCGTCGCCTAATTCCATAATCCTGTCTCCCTCTCTCAGTTTACACTCCCATTTTTTTTCTTCTTCTTTCACTCATCATTCCTGCGCGGTGTCTCTTCTTTGTCTCACTCCATAGTTTTTCATTTTATTTTTCTCCGCTAATTACTTCCTCATCTAATTCCCGAAGCAGTTCACAGCTTCCTCCTCGATATCCTTTCACACTCAACTCCACTCCTCTGTCCAAAGTGCTCACCATCCATTCGAAACCGAATCTTAGGAAAGTAAACACGAAATGCCATAACAGTGTTTGAAATTCATAATCTACTTATCTCTTGCTTCCATCGTCCTCTAATTCGACAACAATCTCCTCAAATCTTACTTAAGCAATTTTCCACATGTTGCTCATTCGCTCACCCAAATCTCTCTTCCTCTCTTCTTTCCCTTTTTCCTTTTTCTTTTTCTTTATTTATTTTTTTTTAAACCCCTCAGCCTACCACCCCTTTTTATGCTCGGCCCAATTAAATCCCAGCCATCTCCTTCTATTACCCTAAATCGGCACTGTTCAGGTGCTTAAAACCAGCCCCCATGTGGGCCCTTCTTGATCATTTTCCCCCTTATTTATTTTTCAATAATTTAAATTATTACAAAGTATGTGTCTTATTAAAATATCATATTCTAAAGTTATTTTTTAATTTATTAAATAATCAAAATAAATTTGATTTGATTTGATTTTGTTAACTTTTTATTATCAAAAAATTCATTGAAATATTTTATTAATTGACGTCGAATGAATTCTGATTACATTAATAAATATATTATCATATAACTTTAGTTTGATATACATATACACACACACACACACACACAAGATAGTCAAATGTATACTAAGCATAATTTGAGAATTTAGAGATTCGAAAATAGAGAAGTTACTTCCCTAGGAAAAGACAAACCACGTAGACCATGCCACATGTTGGATGGCAAATGACAAATACCCCTTCAAAACGGGCAAAAGCCAAGAGTACGGGATTTATGGATGGTGGATGATGAAACTGATAAAATAAAATAAATATGCCATAGTTTTCTTTGGTGTATAATATATACATATACATATATATATATATATACACTGGAATAATAAAAAATAATATTTATGAAATTAAAGTAAAAACGTATTATGGGTTTAAAAACAATAAAATTTTACTTAAAACATTTTTATTTTATATTTAAATATCCATAATATACATGTTTTCTTTATGATGTGTCACATGTGAAATAAAAATTATAAAGTCATTTCATATGTCAAATAAAAACTTTGAAATATTTTTAATTTTATATTTTATACGCCTACATGTATTTTAAATTAATTTTAAAAAATAAGCTTATTTATATTTTATGTGCTTATCAAAATAATCATTAATTACTTATTAACTAAATAGTATAAATATTATTATTTTTTAAATATTATAACTATATGTTATCTTATGAATTTTAAAAAAATAATTATTTAAAAATAATGATTATATATTTCAACCACAAAAATAAAAATATACAAAGATAAACCAAAAAGGAATTTTAAGTTGTTGATGTCTTATGTGTCTTATAGTGGATAATATTTCAAATTATATTTATCTAAAATGTTTAAAATTTTTCATTTTGTATAATTAAATATCTATTTTATATATAATTGTCATGCTTTTAATAATTAAATCGTAACTTAAATTATACTTTTTATAAGTAATTATTGATTTGTCAGGAATAATTAATTAACTATATTATATTTAGATATATATTTTAATTTTTTAATTTAAATTTATTACTATAGTAATTATTAGGCGTAATTTATCGATGTATAATGATTATTTTATATACTAGATACATTAGATCTCTATTAATTTTAAAGGACTTTTTATAATCTCCTGATGACTTGAAGCAACTATTCTATTTTAATTATTATCTTTGTCTTGAAATTGCTTGATTGGATGGATGCTAAAGCTTTTCTTGTTTTTATTTTGTTTTTATATTAAAAGAAAACAATAATACAATAAATATTTATATGCTTAGTAAATACAATCCATAATATATCACTATAAAATAGATTAAACATATTTAAAATATATAATATTGAAATGATGAAATATGTTTAAGATATAAAATATATTGAGCATGTGTCCAAGTCACCGTTAAAAAAAAGAAAAAAAAAAAAAGAAGTGAGTTTATGTGTACGTTTTATTAAGGAGTTTTCGTACATGTTAATACTTTTTTATTTTTCATATTATCTCATATTCTTTCACACATATTTTTTATTTTTATTTTTATTTCGACAAATAGATATTCTGAAATATCATTGATGACGTGGAAGAATTCTATTTGTCAAAAAGCGAAACTCAGCAATCTGTCACGCACTGGATCATTTCTTCTGAATCATCATCGACATGGATTCATCAACGAGCATCAAAAAACCTCTTCTTGTGTCTCGCTCTCTCTCTCTCTCTCTCTCTCTCTCTCTCTCTCTCTCTCCTAATTAAGCAAAGCCGCCAAAGAAGCACTCAACAAAAGCACTGACCCTAAATCTCTCTCTGTCTCTCTCAATTCTCCAATAGAGAGAATAATGGCATTTTCTCCTTCGATCTCTCACTCGTCGAGCATTCTATCTCCAAACGCATTGGCTCGTGATGCGAAGCCCAGGAAGATCTCTCCTACTCCATCTCAGTGCTCAGCTGCTTCATGTCTTCCTCATTGTCCTCCTGTTTGCAGGTACCTGCGTCTCCGAATTGATGCGTATTTATTTATGAAGATCTCGGTGATATCTCTATGCGTTTTTATCTATGTCGATATGTCTGCGACAAGTGAATGGCATCCTTTTTCCTTGCTTACAATTTTTTCAGGTTCATTTCTCGTTTGATTCCTGAGAAAATGCGAGGGACAGGAGAAGTAATTGAAGTTTGATTTCCACATTTCGGGATATAGTTATGACTTTTCGGAATTAAAATTCGCATATCAGTCTTCTCCAGTTCGTTAAAAACTAATTTATTGCATTTTTATGGACCTGTGTTCCAGTGACATTGGTTGTGTGTCTGCATGGGCATATGATTTTCTTTTCTTTTTCCGCGGTTTCCTCCAGGGGAAACTTCGTAGCTTTCCTGATAAAATAAAATTGTCTTTTTGCTATTCTTTTCTTCCACTTATATTTTCAAAATCAACGTAATTGTCTATTTTAGGCGTTTAAAAGAATGACAAGTCTGAGATGTAGAATTTCTCCAGCTTTTAAGTTAATACTGGTCGTTTGCTTTGGGCTCACAGACTAGTTCAAAGCATCAGTATTTTTTGGGTTGAGAAAGTAGCAGTATTTTGATTATTAACGAGAGAACTTCTAGAGCAGAAATAGACGGTATATCAAGCTTAGAATTTGAACTTGTTCCATTCAATCGTAAATTGAGAACTAGAGAGTACATCAGAGTTTGGCTTCCATGTTTAAGAGTGGGAACTAGACGGTATAACATGCTTAAGAGTTTGATGACCACATCTCTTTTGAGAACTAGAGGGTGTATAAAGGGTATATCAATTATATTGTTGCCCCAGTGTGCCTCAATTAATTCCTAAGTCATCAATCTGATAACCAAATGGAAAATGCAAATGATCAATCATTTCTGTAATTTATCTATTCTGATGGTCACGTTTAGTCAATAGATGGTGATACTAGTTCGTATCGACTTCAGACTTAGCAGTCCAGAACCCAATTTTCCATTACACTGTTTTCTTAGATTGTAAGTGAGATCTATGTTCCTTTGAATTTTGAAGAGTTTCTCTTTTTGGTTTATGTTTCAGAGTGGGTTTTGTTTCCCATCGAGGAAGAAGGGAGTCATCTGTCCGCATCTCTGCGTCAATTACAGGTTTTTTTTGAAGTTTTTCTGTCTGTTATCTAATTAGTTTGAACTCATGTTTTATTTTATAATAGCTTAGATATTGTTGAGTGACTTCACTCAATCATTACCTTCTCTTATGTATGTTTACAGACACGCCAGTGGAGAAATCCATGGAAAAAGTTAATCTTCCCAAAGGTGATATGTGGTCTGTTCACAAATTTGGTGGCACTTGTGTGGGAACCTCTGAGAGAATAAAAAATGTTGCTGAGATCATTGTTAATGATGATTCTGAAAGGAAATTGGTAGTTGTGTCAGCAATGTCAAAGGTGACAGATATGATGTACAACCTCATTTACAAAGCACAATCACGGGATGATTCCTATGTATCTGCACTAGACGATGTTTTGGAAAAGCACCGATTGGCTGCTCTTGATCTACTTGACGGAAATGATCTTGCTAGTTTCTTGTCCCGGTTGCATCATGATATTAATAACCTCAAAGCTATGCTTCGTGCAATATATATAGGTAACCAAGTAAATTTCTTTGTCTTTCTTCTCTTGAATTCTAGATTGGTCAATGACCTTGCTAGTTTCTTAGGCCATATTTGCATGTTGTTTCTGAATGAGTAATCTAATTATCTGGTTGGAATTTATGTGTCTATTTTTACTATTTGGAAATTGGGATTGTTTCATTTCAATTGCATGCTTTCCTTTTCTCATGCTATTTATGTGTGTGTGGGTATAAGCATTTATTTGTGTGGACATGCATGTGATTTCGTGCAAGTTTACATAATTAGGGATGTGGATTGTGTGCTTTTTTTTAACTTCAGGAACTATAATCTGGTATAAGTCATGTTACATGTTTGAGATTTTGTTTTCATTTTATGGGGAATTGGAGATTAGGACCATGAGGTCCTGGAGGTTGCTTTCTTTTACTCTGTTGCCACTGAATGAAGGCTGGTCAATTACCAGTTCAATAACTAACCAAAGGCATAAAGTTGTTAAACAGATTGTGCTGCATGCGAACAACACAGCACCTCATGTCTTGTGTCCTGGTAGGTTACACTACTTGTTGACATCATTTGGAAAACAACAGGATAAGCCTCTTTATATAGCACGACTTGATGGTCAGCATGAGCACAGTACTATATTACATGCAGAACTACTATTTCTTTTTTTTTTTATCTTTTTTTTCTTTTTTTTTTTTATCTTCATGCTGCACAAGGACTCTAAGTCTCAGAATTAGAGCCCTTGACGGTTGCATGATGCAGTTGTCACAAATTTTGTGATTATTGCACAATGTAATAATTTAAATATCAAAATTTGGTGACTGGTGTAAGTTTGCTTTTCCTTGCCATGTTAAGACATCTTTTACCTTTTAATCTAAAAGTTATTTAACTGATACATTGACATCTTCTTTTTCAACAGCTGGTCATGCAACCGAATCTTTTACAGATTTTGTTGTAGGACATGGAGAGTTGTGGTCTGCTCAGATGTTAGCATCTGTTGTTAGGAAGGTCCGGTTATTATATGTGCTTGTAATGTAAAAAAAAACTGACTAATAGCTATTTTTAGGAGTGATCTAAAAGTTATGTCAGTTGTCATCTGGTGCAGAGTGGCCTGAACTGTCAATGGATGGACACAAGGGATGTGCTTATTGTAAACCCTACTAGCTCTAATCAAGTTGATCCTGATTTCTTAGAGTCTGAAAGGAGACTTGAAAAGTGGTTCTCCCAAAATCCATCTAGGATAATTATAGCTACTGGTTTCATAGCCAGTACACCCCAGAACATTCCAACAACTTTGAAGAGGGATGGAAGTGACTTCTCTGCTGCTATAATGGGTGCTTTATTAAGGGCTCGTCAAGTCACTATTTGGACTGATGTTGATGGGGTTTATAGTGCAGATCCACGAAAAGGTTTGTGCAAATGCCCCATATAATGGTTTTGCTTAAAGATTAAAAGATATTACCTTTTTTATAATATATTTTATTAATTTATGGAACATACTTTCTTGAATTTTAAGAGTTATAATTGTGAGATTTACAAAACGAACTTTTCCGTGCAGTTGGGGAGGCTGTTATACTAAGAACATTGTCCTATCAAGAAGCGTGGGAAATGGTAAACTTGACCACTCCTGTTTGCTGTAGCTAATTATTGCTGGCTATAGTTTATGAAATAAAGTTCATGTAAATGCAGTCGTACTTTGGGGCAAATGTTTTACACCCCAGAACCATCATTCCTGTGATGAGATATGACATTCCAATTGTGATAAGAAATATATTCAATCTCTCTGCGCCCGGAACAATGATATGTCAACCTGGTGTTGCTGAAGATGAAGATGGTCAGAAACTGGATTCTCCTGTAAAAGGATTTGCAACAATTGACAATTTGGCTCTTGTAAATGTTGAGGGGTAAGCCTTTTAACTGTTATTTTCCTTGATTTCATTTGGAGTCACGAATTTTGATTTTTGTTAATTCCTTTTGTTTTATGCTTCTACTAGAAAATGTTTCATATCTGGCATTCTTTTCTTCTTTTGGCAGAACTGGAATGGCTGGTGTTCCTGGCACTGCAAGTGCTATTTTTGGTACTGTGAAAGATGTTGGAGCTAATGTCATTATGATATCCCAGGTCCATCCATTATCTCTTTCAGTTGTTTGCTATGATTTTTTTTCATAATATATAAGAGCTTAATTGTCAAACATTATGCAGGCTAGTAGTGAGCATTCTGTGTGCTTTGCTGTACCTGAGAAGGAAGTGAATGCTGTTGCTGAGGCTTTACAGTCTAGATTTCGTCAAGCTTTAGATGCTGGACGTCTTTCCAAGGTGACACTTTCTTGTTATTTTAATCCTCTTGGACTCTTTTCTTTTTGAAAGAGAAAAAAAATCCTCAATCACAAGCACTAAGGAGGTGCAACTCGTTTACAAAATTTACATGACAATCAAAATATCTATAAAGTGTCCCAAGATTCTCACAAGAATAAAGAGGATAACCTTTAATAAAAAAAACCTGGGGTCTTCAAACATAATAATAGTGGGAGAACTATGAAGATTCATGGAAACTTGGGCTTACAAGGCTAGCTTCTCAAATAGAACTTATTTCCTTGATATGTTTTCTCTTATTTGTTAAAGAAATTAGCAAAACAAAGAGAACTCTTTTCTTGTGTGAATCAAATCTTCCAGATTAGTGTATGAATTTCTAAACTTGGCTGACATACTTGCCTTAGTTTTCTCATGATGATTTCTAAACTAGCATAATCTTTACCAAAATAACTAGGATTTTGAAACCATGCTAATTTTTTACACGAGTTGCTTCTTGGAGTTTTTATTGAATATATAGGTCATATGCAAGAGTCAAAAGCATAGTACTTGCAAATTTCCAATAGGCTTTCTCTTTTGGCTCTGTTAGATTATTTGCTTAGGCTTTGGCTTCTAGCTATGTCGGTCATGATATGCTATGTTTGTTCCCTCTATTTTCTTATTTTGAGACTCGTTTTGCATTCTTTCTACCTTCTGTGGTTGTAGCTGTAGATGTATCTTCTTATCAACTTGTGTTTGTACTCCGTGCCTAATTTTGCTATTCTATTTTCCTACTTAAACATTATCTTAACATAAACAACTTTTCTCAGGTTGACATCATCCCTAACTGCAGCATTTTAGCAACAGTGGGCCAGAAAATGGCAAGTACACCAGGAGTTAGTGCTACCCTTTTCAATGCTCTAGCAAAGGTAATGGTTTATTCATGCATATTTATAAAAGATATGGTGATTCACCCAGTACTGACATATCTTTCTGTTTAAAAGCTCTTATTCTTATTTCTTTTCTCATTATAATGCAGGCTAATATTAATGTCCGTGCCATAGCTCAAGGTTGCTCTGAATATAATATAACTGTAGTTGTCAAGCGTGAAGATTGTATACGGGCTTTAAGAGCAGTTCATTCGAGGTTTTATCTCTCAAGAACAACAATAGCAATGGGAATTATTGGACCTGGTTTGATTGGTGCAACCTTACTTGACCAGCTCAGAGATCAGGTAATTAAACAACTATATTCCAGTTTATGTAGGATACTGATGTAGGAATTCGATCTATAATCAATTGTCCATTTGTTATTTATGAGATAAGTTATTTTTTCTCTGATCCTAAAAGTGTAGTTATGTTATACCAAAAGCAGTTCAGTGTAAAAAATTTAAGATAAGAATTAAGTTAATAAATTTACCACATCATTTGCAGATAGGAGTGGTGTTAGTAAATAAGAGGAATTATTGATTTGCATATTAGACTCAGAATTCTTGGGCTGAGCAACTGAGAACGTATAGAATGAAACTTTAATGGAATGGAGAGGTTGTTGACTTATTAGGAAGTTCTATTAGCTGTAATCCACGTGGAAGGAGTGGTTGAAGTAAAAAGGTCGGTCATGTACAATTTTGACCTAGGAATGTGCAAGTATACAATATCATGACATCATTAAACGGGACTTGTTTAGTGAAAAATGTCTTGGAATTGAGTTGAGCTCTAAAAATGCACAAGCATGGTACACCTATTCACTACTTAATTTAGGTCTACACTATAGCTTTCTGTGTTTTCTAGTGGAATTTCTATGCCAATCAATGTCTTTCAAAATTCTGAAAATAATCTTCATTCTTATCTTCCTACTGTCTCTGTGTCCCTGCATTCTTGAAGGTGGGGCTGCATAAACAAACAAAGGATAAGAGAGAATAGGCTAACTGAAAAAAAAAAAGTGTGGTGTATTAATAAAAAATATTATTTTAAAGTACTTTCAAAGAAGAAAATAAAAAATACTGTTTTAAAGGCTACATTGTAGTGAATTCAAATAAAAAATAACTGTTCTTTTATGTTATGTTATTATTTTAAAAATAAAACTGCGGTAAGTTCTATTTTGGATGTTGCTAGACATCAATGCTACTTGTGTTTACCGAAATAGAAACTAGAGCCCTTCAAACCCAGTACATTTTCAGTCGTTTTATGTTGCCTTCCTCCGGGCTCTGGAGCAAGTCTTCCACTTATCCTATACATCTGCAAAGAGATGAGTCATATACATGAAGCTTGGAAAGTTCCTTATATGGATTCATGCTTTGTACTTGAATTTTGGTATGTTCCATAGGCTTTGGCAATAAGAAAATTGTAAATTGGTCTGGGCTTTAGGACATGAATACCTGGAAGGACCTCCTGAAATTAATCTCTGACATGGATTAATCTTCCTGGCATAAATGGCTTTTACCGTTTAGTTTGAACCAAATGTTAGTCTGCATGAAGGATGACCAGGTTAAGTAATTGCTTGGAGTAAGCATAGAGCTTATTGAGCAATCCTGTGAATGCTTATTGCCTGATCATTATGAGCTTTCAGAGTTTACCTCCAAAAATCTGAAATAGTTTTAAGTACGAAGCTAAATGCAGTTGTTATTTAAAATTAAACTTATTCTTATATTTCTTTTGGCAGGCTGCTGTCCTCAAGGAAGAATTTAACATTGATCTACGTGTTATGGGGATCACAGGATCAAGGAGAATGCTCTTAAATGATGCGTAAGTCAAAGCTCTCATGTTAAAATATCAATTTTCCCATTGCCAATATATTATGTCTTCAATTTTCTTTTTGACTTATCATGCTTGCTTTGCCTTTTGTGTTGAGAATATGGGAAGAAACCATAGACTCCAAATATAAATATATTTCAAACCTATCCTTTTTAATATTACTTCATCTCCATGGAAATAGTAAACTGTAGAGAAAGCTTAAAGTAAGCATTGAGTTGATGTAGAAAGGTTACATCTTTTATCCCCCAACAGCCCCCATCCCGCCCAAGAAAAAAGCAGATATGCTTGCATGCTTTCTAGCCCCCAGGTATCTGCAACAGCATTACTGGCAGATGTCCAGTATAGTGCTATGGAAACCAATAATTATCTGAGGAGATGATGGTGTCAAGAAGATGGTTCAGCCTCCTTCTGCCCATGCATTTCATTAACTCTGCTGAGTATTATTTCATCCTTGCCAATTTTTGGTTCGCCCAATAAGCCATTGTCCTTATATTTATGTGTAAACCTTGTTATATTTTTTTAGATAACATCTTCCCAACAATCTAAATGTTGTTTTTTGGGTTGTATCTTGTCCTGCCACTTGACATGGATGAAGCATTCTCTACTATTTGGGGTCATTCAAAACATGAGGTCCATTCATAGTCTTGAGCCCTTTACCCTCTACTCATTCTGCTTTCCTTGTAGGGGAATTGACTTGTCAAGGTGGAGAGAGCTTCTGAAAGAGAAAGGAGAAGTAGCTAATCTGGAGAAATTCACTCAATATGTGCATGGAAATCACTTCATACCAAACACTGTTTTGGTTGATTGTACAGCAGATTCTAATATTGCAAGCTGTTACCACGATTGGTTGCGAAAAGGAATTCACGTTATCACTCCAAACAAAAAGGCAAATTCAGGACCACTAGATCAGGTAACATCAATTGTTGATGCCGATTTTTACACGATAGGCAAAACTAAAATGTTCCCCTTGAACAGAGACAAAGCTCATATGGTAGATATATTCATGTGATTTTCGTAAATTATGAAAAATCAGGTGTTAACCGAAAATATGTCATCCATAATTTTAGAAATGTTTTTTAATCACACCACTGGAAATTTTTGTCTTTAAAAGTCATGAGTGAATGTGGATTGAGTCAGTAAAAGTTAACTTCTAATTGTCTTCTCTCTGCTAACTGGTACATTTCTTTAATAGAAAAACAGATCTACGAAGACAGGAATGTACAAGTTGTGGGAGGCAATGCTAACCAAAACATCATTGTTACATAGTTGTAAAGTTGGCTGTTGTTTCAACCAGAAAATCATACACTATAAGAAGCACATGCAAGCTCATGACAAAATAAATATTTGATCTAAAGAAGGAAAATGCTAGTCTTGTCCAAAGTTGTGGAGTACTTTGTCAATTTGAAGGTAGGCTAAACTAAGTCATAATTGCACACCCTGCAGATGCAGGTGCAAGTATCTCGTGACGTAGGATTTCTAACTTTTTGGATCTCTTTGCATAATTTATCTTCTTTCTGTATGCAATGAAGAGCCCTGTTTCACTGTCTCTGAAGATTAACATCTAGGACTTTCTTTAAGGTTATTAAGCCCCATGGTCATTTGTGCATAAACTTTCTGGAGTTTTAACATGCCAATGTTATACATTGTTGCATATTGTTTTACCTGTCATTTTTTCCTTGATATTTGATGAAGATTTCTTTTATTTCTACAACATGTTTGGTGCCTGTTGATGAGGTAATTTTCTTTAAATTCCAGTACCTGAAGTTGAGAGCTCTTCAAAGGAAATCCTACACACATTACTTCTATGAAGCAACAGTAGGAGCTGGCCTTCCAATTATTAGCACCTTAAGAGGTCTACTTGAAACCGGGGACAAAATATTGAAGATTGAGGGTATTTTCAGGTCTGTTGTGTTTGATACGAAGTTTGCTAGTTTTTCCTAAAGTTTAAGATAGTCATTCACGTACGTACGCCTTGCCTGTCTTTAACTCTCCAAATGATTTTGTTGCAGTGGAACTTTGAGTTATCTCTTTAACAACTTCACAGGCACTCGAAATTTCAGTGAAGTTGTGGCAGAAGCAAAACAAGCCGGGTATACTGAGCCAGATCCAAGAGATGACCTCTCTGGAACAGATGTTGCCCGAAAGGTACTACATTCCCATAAATTTCTTGGTTGCTTATGATTTAGTGGAGTACAGCTGAAAAAGTTTTGAGAGATGCTTCAGTGTTCTAAGTTTTTGGTTTAATGGGAACTCAAATTTACAATATGGAGGCTGTGGTAGATTTTTTCTTGTAATACAGCTTTAGGATATGGGTCTGCACCTCTTTGTGCCTTTTGAAGAAAATTTTTTTTTGAAAAAAAAAAGAAAATAAAACGCATGCCCTTATTCTGCAGGTGATAATTCTCGCCAGAGAATCTGGTTTAAAATTGGAACTTTCTGATCTCCCTGTTCGAAGTCTTGTGCCAGAACCACTAAGGGTGAGAATCTGAGTTTTGTTGTTCTTACACTAGGATGAAGAAGCAGATTCTTAAACTATTTCATGTTTTAATTATTTATTTCAGGCTTGTGCATCTGCTGATGAATTTATGCAAAAATTACCCCAATTTGACAAAGACTTGGCAAAGGAAAGACAAGAAGCTGAAGAAGCAGGAGAAGTAAGTTTCTTTACCTGTGTGGATAATTTACCTGACTCCCTACTTATGGTGATATATCTGCCTTACCTCAACAAGATTAAAGATGATCGTAACTTGATTTGTCTCAATGACTTAATAGAGAGATAATTAGGTTGGAATCTACGAATATCATTTCAAAATTTATCATGTCATGCTTGCTGGAAGCACAGGAATGTGAGAAAACAGGAACTAAGAAGAATAAGAAAAGCTAAAATAAAAGAAGGGTATCCTGCTCTTGTGTGTGCTTAGTTACATCCTTTCCAGAATTTTCTCTTCTGTCGATCAGCAGTGTTTACGTCAGAATTGAAGCCTCTCCTGTAGTTGAGAACATGGTGATGGTTTTTAATTTTATTGAAGTGAAAACCCTTTTTCTTTTGTCTTTCTTCTTTTCCTATTTGCATTCACACTCATCCTTACTGTAGTGAACGTACACGGGTAATAAGCTTCAACAAACAGAAAGAAAAGTGTCCTATGTGACCATAATGAAACAACATTTGCGACGTCAGTGGAAAGTTCCTCTAATATCCAAGTGTCCCTACCGCCATTGTGTCTGAATGTACCATCCATGATTACCTCTTTGATTTCTTGGTAAACAATGACGAGTTTCTAGAACAAAGTTAACGGGAAAACTCGCTTGTATGATTGTTCAAGAGGAACATGGGATTTGGTCTTATTTCCACGGCAAATATATAAATTCACTTTAGTTGCAGCATTCTTATTCTGTTTTGCATTCCTTCATTTATGCTTACCAGGTCTTGAGATATGTTGGAGTAGTGGATGCTGTTAATGGAAGGGGGAATGTGGAGTTGCGAAGATACAGCAAAAACCATCCATTTGCACAGCTCTCAGGTTCTGACAACATCATAGCCTTCACAACTACAAGGTACAAGGCGCAACCTCTCATAGTCCGCGGACCTGGTGCTGGGGCACAAGTCACTGCTGGGGGAATATTCAGTGACATATTGCGGCTGGCCTCCTATCTTGGTGCCCCATCATAGTGGTAGTTACTTCCTCCATTTAGGATTCAGTTCTACTGCCCTCCTTAGGTCTTATCTACTAGTTGAGAGATTTTTTCGTGAAGTTTGGTCCGTATTGATATATTTCCAACTGGAATAACATGAAATTAATCTTGTAGCTTCAGGAAAATGTATCATTCTCTTGAAAAAGCACACGGGACTCCAACAGTCGTATAGATTGGATGGGTTATGGTAATTTAAAGCTTTTTTTTTATTACTATCTTTGATGATTCATTGATATGTCTAAATTTATTTGTTGGCACAACACTTCCGGCAATTTATTCCATATGCAAGAAGGGCAGAAAATATTTGTTCTTAAAGAAAAGGCACAAAATACTTGAGCATCCGAGAGGCTAGTAGTTTCAATGGAGGAAAAAACAAGGTAACTAATATTAGATTTCAGTTGAGAAGTTTGAGTTACTTTTCTTTGCCTTGCAATTATGCCAAAGCAAGTAGTGGAAAACTAAGTCAGAGGAGGGTCTCCTGAAAAGAAGGTTTGCCTTACAAACAAACGTCAATCGCATAACTAGTAAAGATCAAGTGGATTAGATTTGTTCTGATTTTTCATGGTAATGCATGAAGATCTGTTTTTGACTGAACTCTGGACAAACTGCATAACCAAAAAGAAAATAATCTAATACTAAAACATTAAGATTTAAAAGATTCAGAATAAAATAGAGCTACTCGGCTAAATCTTCTTTGCCCTGGCCATTGTTTCCGACACCATAACATCCAAATGAGTGCTCCTTACAAGCAACAACTTATATCACAACATTCGATTACATCTTTACTATAAGAAAGAGAACTGGTGATGAAATTAGTTATCATTGGTTTCATCTTTACTAGAAGAAACAGAACCGGTGACGAATTAGCTATCAAAACACGAAAAGTAACTTGCCAATAAACAGATGTACTACTTGAAACTCAAGCAAGAAAGTTTTATTTTCCAAGGTTCTCTCATGTTTTTCTTCTCCCATCAAGAAATTTTGGGACTGAGATGAAGCTTTGGATCTCTGAAAAACCTTTTAACCATATCAGCCTTCTCAACGGAAAGATCTGTGTTTTCCAGAATATCTTCCTTTGATGCTTTTGCAATAGCTTCAATGGAACCAATACCTTGATTAAGCTGAAAGCAAAATAATGAGACCTTCCCTTCACTGATAACCGTATCTTGAAGACTATGATCTCAACAAATAATATAACTACACCAAAAAAAGCCCTATATTTCATTTATGATTGTATAGTAGACACATTAATTTATATAACGGATGGATAATTATGTGGTAGTATATTTTCATTAATAGTGACAAAAATTTCAATTGACAACAAAACTAACGAGCTGAGATTTTTATTAAACTATGAAACTTGAGTTGACACTTATAAAAGACCAGTTTTCAGCTTTCAAATGCTTTTACGCCTTGAACTATATGGGTCTTTACAGGTCACTGACAGATTGATAGCTTATATTCAAATAACATGAAGACTTACTTCATGTCTTATGAGCAATAACTTTAGGGATACAGGTTCACCTTCAACCATCCAAACTGCATGCTTTGGTTCAAGCACTATTTAGACAAGGTTAATAGCTGTCTGATTTTGTAGTGAGGTAAAAATGATCCTTATGAAGCAGAGTGATAATCATTGTACAAAAATTCTCCTAACCATTAAATTCCATTACTGGTAAGGAACTTAATGCGTGATTACAAAGTCCATACTTAGAAGCTTAAGAAGTTCCCACCACCGACAAATAAAAAGAAAGGTAAGAACATGGATCTGGTATTTAAAACTAACTTGAATTAACTCTCGACCAGTTTTTAGTAAACAACTATTAACATTAATTCTGTAATTGATATGGTTCCATATGATAAATATCACATGATATCTCTAAAATTTCTGAGATTCAATAAAAAAATTACCGAATTTGCGTCATGGTTATCAATTCCTGGTATGGATGTGACTACCCTGTAGAAAATGTCCATCCCTTGCACAGCTTGCTTTCTCTTCATATGCAAAAGAAAGCAGAAGATTCTTGAATCAAAATGAACAAAAGAACTGGAAGTGTAACGCAAGGAAATTTTAAGGACAGTAGTTTCCACAAACTAACCTCTGCCTTTAATTTTGATTTAGCATCATGTTTCTTACATGCTGCAGCTTGCATGACAAACCGATTTATTACTTCATAGGAATAATTCAAGTGAGCTTCAGCTCATAAGATCTTACCCCCACGAGAATGAGCTATCTGAACAATCTTTTCAAATCCCATCTCTACATCATGAACTAACACAAATGGTGGTTTACCGAGCTCCATCCCATATCTTTACCAGAAACAGAATGTGGCCTCTCAGAATGCAAATCATCAGAATAGCACATACAGATCAAAACCCAGACAAAACCTTATATGACTCACTTGAAATAGGAGCGAACAAACGCATCATTTTGCTCTCTGGTTGATAGGGTGACAATAATATAAAAGTGTGCAAACTGCTGCTTCAATTTCTCGATTCTGCTGGGTTTGCATTCAAATTCACCATGAAACAACATAAGGGACTCAAATAAAAACAATTAACCTCTTACCTGCAGAAGATTGATGTAACATCACAGCGATCCCAGTTTGTCAAGAAAATGAAAGCTATTGACAGACCTGCGCAGTTGAATATTATGTCCTGGATATAGAAACTACCAAAAGATGAGCAGCGAACCAGCCAGAAGTAGATCGATATTTGAACAGAAACAACGCACATACTGGTGCAAGTGGAACAATGTTAAGACGAAAAGAGTTTAAACTTAAGAAAGAGGAGACGAAATTGATGAACGATGTGTGTTGTTCATCTCTCCATGGTTTGCTTATCATACAAACTCCAGCATTACCTGCAGTTATAAAAAATTTAGCAGAAAAGCTATTTATGTACTCCGTAATGTGTGATCCGTATCTCAAAATAATACATGATAACGCCCAAAAGAAAATCTGTAACCAAAAATGAATTAAACGGAGTTCGCGAGGACTGGTTTCTTCTATCGTTGTTTGACTCTGCGAGCAACCAAAAGCTAAAAATTCTTTTGGTAACTGAAAAGATCGAGGAGAGTAAACCAATTCGGATAATAAAAAGTGAGGAAAGGATTTGCAAATCCTTAATCGGATTCAATTCCTTTTCTCGGGAGCCAAACAGATGAGTAAAAAGCGAAAAGAAAATGTGAAAAAGAGAGAAAAAAAAAACGTAAAAAATTGAGAGAATCAGTGAAAATCGAAAGGATTACCTGAATTTTGAAGAGCTGATGAATTGCTAGCTGTTAGACTCGTGTAGTTTGATTGTGAATTGGCCATTCAGAAAGAGAAAAGAGACGCGCGAAAGTGGAAGGCTGAGTCAACTCGATTCAAATATATGGTAAGTTCGAATTCGTTCTTTTATTGGCGGTAAAAAGTAAAAGCTGATAATTTACTGTGGTAACTGTCTTGTGACATTTTCTTTTGGTAATTACATTTATATCATTGTATAATATATAAGTAAATATTCTTTAATTTGAGACTATATAATACTATACTCCAGAATAAATTTAGAAATACTGGCTGAATTTATTTATAAATTCAGGTTTAGTTTAACAAAATATGCAAATTTTATTAAGATAATAAAAATTTAATTTCATATAAAATTTCGGACAAAAATTTAGAAAAAACGCAATTTCATAAATTCAAGATGTTCATCATCTTCTTAGTAAATAAACTGTAAATTTGTAAATGAATTCCATAAAAATTTTACATTTTTATAAATATAATTTAATTAAATTGCCAAAAACATGAAAATTTTAATGAAAGTCTCGTATTCATTTATACATTCTTCTATAATATACTTTCTAACAATTTCGATTCCATATCTGCATTATACCTCATGTAAAAATTACACTATATTATTGCTTCCAAACAGTACTTATACACTGAGGAATTGTACGTTGGTTCTCTTATCAATTAAAACTAAAACTATACGTACGTAGGTATTCATATACAGGCAAGTGTAAGTTTCGACCTTTCTACCCTTTTTACAATTCCCAAAATTTTAAACCTTCACACATTACTCTAAATTTCAAACTCATTTAGACATCATCAATTGAACGGCATGAAGGAGAAATTACCAGACATAAATAGTAATAGGAAAAGAACTGAGTATTCCCAAGACCTATGTGACTTGAAACCAAAATTTTAAGATCCTAACTTCTTACTAAAAGCACGCCTTGAAGTTCTTAGAACTTAGAACCACTGCAAATTAACAGCAAATCTCTTGTCCTATGCTTTTAACTCAATATATAAGCATTCCGTTACTCAAATCAAAGCTACAATGTTCAAAACGCTTGGGAAAAAATTACATCCAAACTACCCAACTCAGGAAGAGCATAAATCATCACCCAAAAACAGGCAACAGCAGCTAAAATGCAACTGATAAATCACAACCTTCTTCCTCTTCTACCACCCTTTCTGCGCGTGCTATCAGTCGGGATTGGAGTCACATCCTCTGAAAAACAAAAGAAAATTTTCAAGTCAATGGAACTGGATCCTACAACAAGGACAGAGCACCCCAGACAGTTTTAATAACAGTAAAGAGAGAAAAGGCAACTAAACAGAGGACGGCAACCTCTTTTGATATTGTTACTTTTTTTTAGATAAAGCTATTCTGATACCTCAAAGCAGGAAAAGCAATCACTTGGGGAAACATTTGCAACAGGCACTACCAAGACCAGTTCCAAAGTTTGACATAACTACAAATATGATTCTAACAAAATTACGTGAAACATTTTCCAATCATAACAAGCTAAGGATGTTTAAGTACCTATACGACCAATCCTCATGCCCGAACGAGCAAGGGCTCTAAGTGCTGACTGAGCTCCAGGTCCAGGAGTCTTGGTCTTGTTGCCTCCAGTGGCTCGAAGCTTTACATGAAGAGCAGTGATGCCAAGCTCCTGCAGTTTTTTATAATCACCAAAGGCCAATAAGCTTATTGCACAAGTAATGTGCACCACTTCAGTGTACTGAACATAGAAATTTCTAAAAAACTTCTACGATAAGGTGCAGCAGGTATCAATAAAATGAAATAAATGTGACAGCAGTTGCATGCAATTGTAGATCATCAAAATGGGATGACCTTGCATCTTTGTGCAACGTCTTGTGCTGCAAGCATGGCTGCATATGGTGAGGATTCATCCCTATCTGCTTTGACCTTCATACCACCTGGCATTGAAGAAACATTAGGAAGAAAACCAAAAGAATAAAAGAATAACACCCCAGAAAAATAACAGTGGGAAACGTTTTACTACATAATCACTAGATGTATTCCCCCGCTTAGAATCCCAAGTTGATTAGTTATTTTGCTTGATTAACTTCACAGATATGGCTTCATATCAAGAAATTTTGAACACCTAAAGTTTGCATTTAGACAAAATATAAGACATTGAACAGATCAATTTTGAGCTCATAAACCAAAATTATGGATAAGAGGGTGTTTGGGTTGCTAAAAGAAATGCACTTGAAGCCTGCAAATTACTTTAACTAACAAAAGCAAGTACCTATTTATTCTAAAACTAAGTAGTTAAGCATTCGGATAGATTGTTGTTTGCAAAAAGTAAACAGATGTTTTTAATTAAAAATATTAATAAAATATATGTTTGTTATGATTATTTTATTATTTCATTGTTTTATGTATATTGTTACTTTTAAAAATATATCAAGAGGATACTTAAATAAATGAATTAGATTCGAAAAGAATAAGACCTAAAAGTTAGGGCTAAGGCGCTTACATTCTTAAGTTCATTTTTAAGAATCTAACAAAATATCCTGTTTTTTAAGTCACCAAATGCAACCATCAAAGCAGGATTGCTTAAAGTTACTTGTAAGTACGAAATAAGCAATCCAAGATACCTTTTAATTATTGTAAAGAAAAAAGAAGTAACTAAACTTGTAAAGATATCATTTGAACTTCACGATTCACTAACAATCAGACAGTTAGATAAGCAATCTTAACAAGCCTAAGCATATAACATACCAGTGATGCGAACGAGTGTTTCCCTGCCGGACAAATCAGTTACATGCTGCAAAAGGAAGCATAAATTTTTTAAGTTACCAATAATAATAAGCTTAAATTCAAATAACATGGTACTACTTACAATAAATGTATCATTGAATGAGGCATAAATGTGAACCACCCCAAAAACATGCTCTCCCTCACGCACAGCAGGTCCAAGGGTAACATTTTCCTCCTTGGGCTCCCTGGTTTTCCTCTTCGACTAACAAAAAAGAAATAATTGCCAAAGCATAAATTTCAACTGTGAGATACAAAACCTATAAAATAATTGAAACTAACATTTTTGCAAGGAAATAATACTTGCAATTTTTAAGTGAAATCAACATCTAGGTTTACTGGCATCAGCAATACAAAGCATGAACATGGTATAACTCAGAAGTGGCAACACAATGTTCACTTATATATGTGATTTTTGGGAACCGAGACCACATGGCAGATGAAGATATTCAGTTTCAAATCAAATAAAGCAAAATAAGAAGAGATCAGAAGATACATTCCATACTGTTAAGTGATTTTCAAACAGATTAAGATAACCAATTCTCAGTTTGATTGGGTAATAGTAGCACGTTTAAAAATTTACCATCCTTCGTAGAAACAAAACAAAAGGGGAAAAAAGGATTGACAATTTCTTCTTTATTTTCTCAGATCTTCTTGGTAGCACGCACAGACTGCTAGAGAGAACTTAATACACCAGGGAAACGACAGTAACACAAATTAACACTGGCTCCGTACATTCCAGATAATTGTCTATGCATCCCTAGTCAAGTATAATCATATGAGCCTTATAAAGGTGGTAATGAAAATTCATCTTAACTGCCAGCCACACCGAGCCATTCTTAAGAAGTTATACAAACCCAACAAAAGATTTATAGTGTGTCCTTCAGCCACCAAAGACGACAAGCACAAATTGCATTCTCGTTCACCGGAAATAAAAGAACCATCAATAGAAGAGCGCATATGCGCATTATACATGTAGCATAGATCTTAAACCAAATCCAGCAACAAAACACTCGTCAAGAAACAAAAATCTGTTGAGCCCCTGCATTTTTCTCAGCAATCAATCAAAGCCTAGACCTTTTGTAATCGATAATGGAAAGCTTTCCGAGGAAACGTAGAGAAAAGCTTACCATTGCTTCGAGACGATGAAAGAGAAAGGTAGCGGGTTAAGCTCTCTGTTGATGGAAAACCTTGTCAGCCCTGGCCGTGAAGAAGGTCACAAATCACACAAGATAGATTTTATAGCTAGGGTTTCTTGTAGGCGGAGCAGCATACGACTCGGGTCGGGTCGGTTTCACCTCGGGTTTCGTTTTAATTTATGAAAATCTCCCTGTATTTGTCTTTTAAGTTAAAAACCCTTAATTCTAAAATTTTTAACAAATATCACCATATTTTTCATGATTTATTCATGTTTTCTGATATTAAATTAATATTAATAGTAAAATTAGACAGAGTTTTACAATACTTACTTTAATAGGAACTGTTATTTTTCAAATTTTTAAAATAATTTTAAATTAAAAAAAATCTCACAATCACTGTATTTTTTTTATTTTTTATAAAATAATTATATATTTAATGTATAATAAACAACTAATTAATTTAATATATGTCTATATTTAATATATAATTACAAATTTTACTCAATTTATTTTCATTTAATTTATAATTAATATTTATTTTTTAAATACAACAAGTATAACACCCCGACCTTAATTCAGAGGCGTTACAACGAACCTGCCTATATATATTGTATGATATATAATATTATATATTTAAGTTCTCTCAAACTAATATAATCTGGTATACAGTAAAGGTTTAAATTTAATCATTCAATGTCTAAATTTACTTCATTATACATTTATCAATACCGTGAATCACAATTACACAATTCTCATTTTCAAAATATTTTACTTTCCACTAATTATACAAGTATTCCGGTTCATTACCCATGCTTCCCAATTAGTCTCCTCTACGCACTAAGTTCAGAAGAATGCAACCCTGATCAAGTTTTCTATGCTACATCATCTATAATTGATAAGTAATAAGCATACACAAACTCAGTAAAATAAATTCAAAATATAAACATAGTATGAAAATCCATTTAAATACCTATATTAGTGCCACACTTCTTAAACTCTTACTTCCATTAACCTCTTTGTTTCCCCTATCCATGCTCTTCTTCACTTACGCACTTACCACCACTATAATCACAATTCTCCTCAAAAGAAAACCGTCAAATTTTACCACATAAGGTCACCACTATATGCCACAACAACAGTACTCAAAGTACCAGTATATGTCCACCCGACCATAAATCAGTCACACACCAACACCAATACCCTATAGGTAACCCCCAATTTGACTACCCAACTTACCTCTATTTTCGCCAATCATCAATCCTAAATCAACTACACACTCACATCGTTATCCTTCAAGTAACCCCAATCCATCACTAATATCAACGACCCAACTTACCATCATTTTCGCCAATAATCGATCATAAACTGGCTACACACTCACATCATTACCCTCCAGGTAACCCTCAGCAATCATCAATATCAGTGATTCTCCCTTATTCCTTTACCAACAATTATCAACAACCAACATCGGTGTATTCACACAAAAAAAAATACCACAACTACAATTATACAATTTTCATAATCACAACCAATCATCATACATGCATGCGTATTTAACAAGCACACACATATATACATACATATTTAATCAGTACACAGAATAGTTCATTTTTACATCCACACACATGTACAATCAATAGAGTCCATACAATTTCCACATACTCATTTTTTATGTCCTGTAACACACACACACACACACACACTGTTATTGCCTGTTTCCATCACGCTCTCCCTTCACTTCACACAACTATTTTCCCCTATTTAGTAACACACACACTATTTGTAACATCAATCCCATACTTCCTATTTCCATCTTTCTTTCACATGTATCTCTCTCTCTCATCTCTACTAACCGTCCCTCTCAGGACACTCAAGTCGTCACAGCCCGATTCCATACTTCATTCCCACCCTAACTTCAACATCTCTAGTTTCCTCTCTATTTGGTGACTATCAAACACTCTTCTACGTGTATTCACACATTTTTTTTGCCTAATCCCTACATTTTCGAATTTGCTTCTCTCTCTAGTGATATTATGGTGCATATATATATATACACTGACATATATGTATACACTTGTTCGGTCTCATTTTCGCTAATCCCTCTAGCTCGAGCTCTTCACGATTTCACCTACCATATTTCCTCTTATTAATTCCTTTCCTAACCAACTCTTTTAAGCGAGTGATTCCTCATTTCGCGGCTCCCTATCCTCTCTGTTGGCCCGCTCTCTCTCTTCTATGGTTCATTACACAAACACTCATCATACCGTAGGATTTAACTACAAATTACCATTTTCAGTGTTTAAGATTCAAATTTATAATGCCTCTTGCCTCCATCGTCCTCAACACAACAACAATTCTCTCAATCACCTTAATTGTCTGCTCCCTTTCTTGCTCTTTCTCTATTCTGACCGCCTCTTTTCTTCTCTTCTCCTTTTTTTTTCTTCTTTTCCTCATCCTATTTATACCCAGCCTGACAAATCATCACAACCGTCCATTCCTTTTAAACTGCCCCCTCTCACTCTCCTCCCCCCCCCCACCCCCCCTCGCCCACCCCTTTTTTATAAACTTAGTTATTACAACAAGTGAAAAGTGTATCGTATGGCATCAAGAATATATTAATCCATAAATAAAATATTAACAAATCTACTAAAATATTAATGAGATCCCTAAAATCTTCCATAAAATTTAAAAGGTGACCTGATAACAAAAAAGTAAAGGTTTAAAATTATCTCTTTTTAATAGAGTAAAAATCATTAATAATATCTACATCTTCAATGTCCATCAATTTCTCTTCTTGTAGACTGCCCAAAAAATTGAGTGAAATTTATTTATAATTCTATGTTGGTTTTAATATGTATATTTATTATAATATACATAATGTTTAGCCTATGATAAAAATGTACTTAAATTGATGTAAAATTTTATATCTTACACATATATATAAAATGTTATTAAATTAATTTTCAAAAGTTTGATATTTTGTACAATCCGATTCTTAATGTTTGTTCCGTTGCAATTTAATTTCTAGTATTTTCTATTTATTTAAATATTTAGCTTTATTTTATTTCATAACAAAAAAGTAAAATAATTATACAACATTTGAATACTTTAAAAAAATACAAAAAATAATTTTAACTAATTAATTAAACTGATGAATTAATAACAACAAAAAATATTTCTTACTATAATTATAATTTAATTAAATTATTAAATTGAATTTTTAGTTATTTTTTAAAGCATAAACATGACATAAATATTTTATTTTTTTCAATAAAGAACAAAAATTGAATGTTTAAAATAATTGAAAAATTATATAGACTAAATATTGTAAAAAAATATTAAAATTAAATTATAACAATTATTGACCTTCACATATTAATTTGTTAATTTACTTTATATACATATAATGCGTTAAACCACGCAATTCTAAAAATATTATTTACTTTTACAATTAATTAATATATATAATATTATATAAAATGTGCATAAATTTAATTTATTTATTTTCTAATTTTAATATGAATAGAAATATATTTCATAGATACTGTATGGTATATTTAATTATAAAATGTTTAACGATAATGAAATATTTTTTTACAAGTAATAGTATTATAATTATATGGTAATATATATTTGAATTTATGATATAAATTGTATAAGATATAGTAATGATTATGTGATATTATTGTAACTAATTGTAATAACTCGTCATTCCAGAAAGTTACAAATCTCTTTAATTGAAGTTAATTTCTCTCAACTAAATACTGACTCAACTTTCTCGGAGTTTAATGACACTCCATCATTCGATATGATGCACCATAGAAAGGTAGTCTGCTCGAGTCAGAACCTACACTTGCTCAATTTTGTATATAGTTTATCTTTCCTGAGAACTTATAAAACCTGAGTCAAGTAGTGAGCGTGTTCCTCTTTGCTCTTTTAATATACCATGATATTATCGATAAACACAATGACGAACTGATCTAAAAATTGTCTAAAAACTCTGTTCATCAAGTCCATGAATATAGTTTGTGCATTGGTTATCCCAAAAGGCATGACCAGGAACTCATAGTGTCTATATCGGATTCTGAAAGCTATAGTGGGAATGTCTTATACCCTGATCTTTATCTGATGGTAACTTGAACGCAAGTCTATCTTGGAAAAAATATGTGCAATCTATAACTGGTCAAAAAGATCATCAATTCTGGGGAGGGGATATTTGTTATTGATTGTGAATCTGTTTAATCCTCTGTAGTCGATACATAATCTCATGGTCTCATCCCCTTTATTTACAAACGTGACTCTATCATCCTAAGAAGATACATTATGTCGGATAAACCCACTATCCTGTAATTTCTTGATCTATTTCCTTAGTTCTTCAATCTCTACACAACTCATGCGGTAAAGGACAACTGAGATATGTTGGGTGTCCGACTGAAGATCTATGGTGAACTCAACTTCCCTGTCCACTAGCTGTCTAGGTAGTTCATCAAAGAATACATCCAGAAATTCTCAGACCACAAAGATTTCTTGAATGCAAACTTTTTTTTTAGGTTCGCCTATTATAGAAAAGACAAACGAGTTAAAGCGTCGCATAAACGAGGCAATTGCCATGAGAAAATAATACTTAAAACTTTTATTAATTTGGAAATGACTCTTCATTAAGAAGGTTGAATACAAGTTTCTTGTTGAAATAATTTATGGTGGCGTGATATGCTGCTAACCAATGTATTCTCAAGATTATATCAAAATTTCCTGTGTCTATCTCCATTAGGTCTATACTTAGTTTCCTATCTGTTATATCTATGATATAAGATTTGTATATAACCTCTCCTACTAGTGTCCTATTCCTAGGAGTATACACAAATAGCACATAATTAAGTTTTTCAGGTAATACATTCAAGTTTTTTTGCAAAAGTATGTGAGACAAACGAGTATGAAGCACTAGTATCAATTAAAATATGTGTGAGGTGATTAAAAATAGTGTATGTACCCTATATCATGTCCAAGTTGACTTCTGCATCCTACTGAGTGAGGTTATAAGCTCTGCTCTAGATAAGAGGTCTGGTCTGATTCTAATTTTACGGGCACTCTCTCGCGTAGTGTTGGGCACTCACATATATGCGGCAGATATTGTTGAGACGATAACAGAATCAGTCCCCATGATCTTTGCCATAGTGCTGGAAAGTCCTACCGTGTCCTGTTACCGAAACCTAAGGAGGAGTCTAAGTCACTAGCTTATACCTCTTATACTGCTGAACCGGTATAGTGAGTGTTGGTCTGCGGTGTGAAACCGGGGGTTTGGAATTTCTCACTGCTGAATAGAAGATACGAAGGTTCTACCCTACTAGCTATGCCTTGGCCATAATGGTTGAGTAGGTACTGAGCTCAAATATATACAGTTGCTGTCTGATCTTATGATGGAGGCCCCACTCGAACTTTCTTGCATTCTTGCCTTCATTCATCATACTCTCGGGGGAATATTAGTCCAACTCTAGGAACCTTCGGGCATACTCTGACACTGTCATATCACCCTGTACCAGATGTGCAATCTCTATCTCTTTCAGATGCCAAAGGTGAGCCTGGGAGGTACTATGTATTCAAAGTCATTGGGAACTATTCCCAAGTGACTGAAATAGATAGGGTGGCCTGCTTGAGCTGCTACCAGCGATCTGCCTCTCCCACGAGCATGTAGGTGGCAAGTACCACATTTTGTTCGGGAACCACCTCAAGAGTCACGAAGGTCTTCTCTATCTCAGCTAACAAATATTCAGCCTCTTCGAAAGAGAATACTCCTATAAAGGTAGATGAGTTTAGTCTTTTATACATTTCAATGTAGCATGGGTCCACCATGGATGGAACTGGATTCCGTGGAAGATGGACTGGATTATGCTGGGGAGGGACCATGTTGCTATGTGGCGGCACCTAATTATATGGTGGGGGCACCAGATTGTACTATAGCGACGCCGAATGATATGGTAGAGGAGCAGGGTTGTATCAGGGTGGTTCTGGATATTCCCGCTGCAATGGTGGCTCAAACTGTGGTAGTGGAGGAGGATCAGACAACTACCTTCTTTCCTCTTGGGCCTGCTGGGTAGAGATGAGTCTCTCCAGCATGTCAAAGAGTCGATCAATATTTTCTCGAAGCGACCCATACTGGGTTACTCGATTTAGTGAGTGTCTTCCTCTTTTCATATCATTATACGTGTATTTCACAAAGAATGGTTGAGCAACAATTTGTATTTGGTATTTTTAAGTCTTTGTGTAATGAATGGTTTCAAAGAACGTGACTCTGATACCAACATGTTTTAATTTAATTTTTTTTTTAATTTTTGAGAAAAAATGAATTAGGGACAAAATTAAAAATAATTTTAGAGAAAATGGGTGAAATTTTGAATTCGGTGGGTATTTTTGAAAGAAAATTTGAATTCGGTCAATAGCCCCAGGGACTAGAGCATGCCGCATGGCAACCTCGATGACATCGGCACCACACTAAAAGCCATATGAGTGATTCGCATGTCTGGCAATCTGGCGGTTCAGATCTCATCCCACGCATGTGAACGACCTAGATGCGTTTCCTCTTTAGGCGCGATCAAAAGGTCAAATTCAATCTGATCGTGCGATCTAGATTCATTCTCCGAATAAGATAGATCCAATGGACGAGAAAGGGTCGCGTATCCTCGAACGGACAGCCCAGATCAACGCGGAATGGGTATTTAAATATTGCGTTCTAAGGAACCCTAATCCTAGCTGCACATGTCCTCACTACACCGGAGCCATCACCAACTGCCAAAAAAGGTAAAATTTTTCTTTTCCTGCTTAGAATTCAATTCCGAGCTTTTTGTGGCCATATCGGAGTAGAAAGAATAGGGGGTAAGCTGAAAATTGCGGGCAAAGCTCGATAGAGCCGCAGCAGCTAAAACCCTAAATCCTCTCTGATGACTCCCTTTTCGTTTTTCATTTCACATGATTCTTTGACCATTGTATTCATCGTCCCTTTCTGTGCATGTTACCCAAAGAAGAAATCCTAGCCGCGAAGGAGAATCGGCAAAGCCACTGCACCAGGAGACCCCTTCCCCCTGCCGGTAGGTTCGGTTTTTTTATTTTTCTAGCCAACCAAGGCTTCCTAATATGTTTTTTTTACAGGAATACATGTAAAGCTGATTAAAATTGGGCAGGTCAAGGCGAATCGCTGCCCTAGGCGACGGAGCCGGCATCACCATGCCGGAACCCTAAAATTTTTCGAAATGAGTTTTTAACATCGATTTTAGATTTTTGGATATTTTTGGGTACATAACGAGTATTTTGATTTCTACAGAGAAAATTCAGAAAACTCGAGACCCGTCAGAAGGCGTAGTGGGTAGCACAGCGCATTGAAATACCGATCTGGCTAAGGATCTCTCACCCTATTTCATGTTACAGTAAATGGAGATTTAATAAATCAGTAATTTTGTGTTTTGTAAAAATTAAAAATATCCTAACAATAATTACAGGTCACTAGTGGAGGCGAAAAACTTATCAGTATATGATTGCCCTAAACTCGTCTATATATCTATTTATTTTTTTATACTGCCTAAATTGTTTATTGTTCTGTCGTATGATTTAAATTATTATATTTAATTGCTTTTTCATTATTGATTGTCTGATTGTGATTTTTATCTGATTGATTGATTTAGAATAAACACCCTAATTACGTTTCTTAGTTGTTAATGTATAAAAATGTATTATTTACTTAAATGTCGTTTGATTGATTTATGAATATAAAATGAGATGTTAGTAGGCGATTGATGATTTCTTGTTGATGGGATGTATATATGAAAGGCTTACTGAGTACCCTACGAAATGGTGGACAGACCCAGTACATAGAGAAAATCTTACCGTGGACAATACCTCAGTCGAACAGGGCTGAGAAGTCCCATACCAGAAAGGTTGGGATATATGGTTCACCGTTATAACGGACGAGCTATTAAGGCGATGGCGTATTTGGTGCCTATTACCGAACGGAGTATGGGGACGATCGGGTAAATTAAAAATTTAGATATTGGGTTCACAAGTAGGGGGATATCCTTATGGACCCCTAGAAGTCCTAGTAAACAGGTAAAAATGAAGAATGACTGACTTTACTCACTTGTACATTAAATTATAAATGTTATATGGGTATTTGTCTTATAGGTTAGTTTTGAAAAACTCGTAAAAGGTACGTATGAAAATAACGTTTTGATATTAAATGAATTAACTTATATTAAGGGCTCTATTAGTTGTTTTGTGATTTTTACTAATTTTTATTTTTCGTATCAATGATTAGCGTGATATTCTTACTAAAATAGTGTAGTTCGTTTTTCTATTAATCATTTCATATCAAGAGGACCAAAATCCATATCTCGATCAGCAATAAGGTTGTGAGTAGTTTACCTCCCAGACTCCTTCAAAAATTTGTGGAAGTTAACCCCTAGGACATTTATCTATTTGTTTTAAATCACTTATTTGTTTCTTTTTACGAGTTGCCGTAATATGGACATTCTCGTAGCCATATTGAGCATTCTAATTTGCTGTATAAAGAATGAAAACCCTAATATTATTATTTGCTTCCGCATTTAAAAATACAAATTCATTTTCTTTAAGTTCAGAGTCATTACATCAATAATATTTTAATTAAAAATAGGTAAATTCAAATTTATGGTCATTTATATATAGATTTTATGTAATATATTTAATAACAACAACAATTAATTATTATAATTAATAAAAAATTAGTTTACATAATATTTTATTTAATTTTGCAAAAAAATCTTGTATACAGATTTATTATCAAATAAAAATAATGATCTGGTATACGTATTGTTGATTTTTATTTAAATTAGTTTCAACCTCATTTTTCAATCAAGTTTGCTCCTATATTTTTTAAAAAAATTTAATTTAATTTGTTTTTTTAATACCAACTAACACTATTAACTTATTATGTCAATGTCATATTTATTGGCATGTGACATATTTTTTATTAGTACGAATATTAATTAAATATCACGTTACAGAAAAATAAATAAAAAAATACATGATGCCACCTTCTCCTTCTTTATTTTTCTTTTCCCATGCTCACCTTCCCCCCTCCCATATGCATATAGACAATTTTATTTTGTTGGTCGTGTTAAATAAAGGTGTAACCATAATCTATTTATCGCGGTAACTAAGAGGGTTAACGTAATGGATGTCAACACTGTATGTGATGTAGAAAGCGGTTGTATTAGCCTTGTAAGTGATCGCCATTGGGACCTGTTCACACACCTCGCACATCTAAACACCTTCGTGGCATGATGTTCGTACACAACTCACATTTGATACGGAATTCTCCCATTAATGAATGCGACACTCGCTATCTGAATCAATGGCTCTTCATCACTATAAGTCTCAGAATTCTCCCGTAACAAATGCGACACTCGACCATCTGAATTAATGGTTCTTCATCAGTAGACTCTTTGTTTCCTTTATTTTTATTTGCATGTGCATGTACTGACACATGATCGAGTGCGGGTGTTGCCAAACTTGACGTCCCTATAATTTTTGCGGAGGCCTTATTAGCCTCCATGAGTCAGTCTTTTGATTGTCGTATTGCATTCACTCAAAACTTTGTTTTAATCTACCATAAACAGAGCTGACAAATGAGGGAGAGAGAAAGAGGAATTAGAGATTGGGGACAGGGTCAGTTGTGATTAAATTATTTTTCTTACATATAAATCAATTTGAACCAGTTTAAATGCATATTTTTATTTACCACGACATATGTCATGTTATATATGACGTGATATTCAATTAATATTCAGGCTAATAAGGTGTTACGAGTTAATAGATATGATAAATAATATCATAAATTAATAGTATTAACTTATATTAAGAAAATATACTAAATCGATAATTTTTTAAAAGTATAAAGATTAATTTAACTAAAAAATAGGATAACAATACTTTTATTTGCTATAATATATGTCATATTACAACTGGTGTGACTTTCAACTAATATCTATACTAATAAGATGTTACGTGTCAATAAATATGATAAGTGATATCATAAGTTAATAATGTTAACTTATGTTAAGAAAAATAACTAATTTGATAATTTTTTTAAAATATGAAGATTAATCTAACAAATAAATTTGATAAATACTAATTTGAACAAAAATAAACAGTAGATGATTAAATCATTTAATACATATAATGTATATAATATTTTAATTATTGTATTTTATAATTAATATTATTTTAATTTATATAATACAAAACCATATAAAAAATTAATAACAACAAAAATATAGGTATTAATACAAATTCTTCATATTTAACACACGTCATTTTTTTATTTAAATACTAAATTAGTGTATGTACTATTTTTTAAATTGGTCTTTATACTAATTTTTTTAATACTTTTTTTGACTCATATATTTTTTTAAAAATATATGTATTAAGAAATTTATCAAGTGTAAGCAAAATAAACGTGAATGTAAAGGCCCAAAAGTTAATGAAAAATGATATACTGAATTAGTGAAATAATAATAGCAGAAGCAATCATGAGGCTAAGGTTTACATTATTTGCACAGTAAACTAAGATGCTCAATAGGATTATGAGAATGTTCATTTAGCGAACTAAAAATAACAAAAATAAAGAAAACATAACTAAAGTCCTATAGGGTTAACCTCAACTGGACAATTTTGGTGGAATGCGGGAGACAAATTTTTACTCGCAACTTTCTTGCTGTTCAGGATGTGGATCTTGATATTTCTTATATTAAATGGTTAAATAAGAGGGATGAGCTACACTAACCCAATAAAAATGTCAACACTTAACATTGATACGAAATTTAAATATTGGTAGAAATAATTAAAACAACTAATTGAACCATTTTATTTCTTAAATACATTCATTTAATACAAAATGTGACTTTTATACGTACCATTTTTAAGTTTCCAAAATCAACTCATGAAGACAGTAACCATGATAACAATTTATTACACATTCAAAGAAACAATAACAGTGAACTTACATTTTCACCTGTTTACTAGTACTTTTGAGGATCCATAGGGATTCTCCCTATGCGTGGACCCAATATTCAATCTATCAATTAACCCGCCGTCTCCATACCTCATCCGGTAATGAAGGCTAAATATATCACCATTTCGATACCCCGTCCGGTATAAGTGTGAACCAATACCTCCAAACTCCTTCCGGTATAGGATTTTTCAGCCCCATTCGATTGAGATAATATCTATAGTAGAATTTTTCTTATGTACCAGGTTCGTATACCTTTTTTCAGGACACCCGATAAGCCTTTTATACATATCTCCATATTAATAACTAGTCACCAATTACATATAACCGTTTCATATTTATAGATCAGTAATACAACATGGAAATAGACAATACAAACAATCAAGAAAACACGATTAGGACATTTACTTCGAATCAGTCAGTAGGTGAGAATGACAACCAAACAATCAATAAACGAAAAAATGATTAAAATCAATAAACAATAATAATTTAGGTAGTATAAGAATAAATAAACAACATACCTATGGTGATTATACACTGACCGATTCTAACTCTACTGGTGACCTGTAATTAAATTAGGGATCTCTAATTTTTACAAAATACACCGTTATTAATTATTATTAAACTTTAATTTACCATAACAAGAGAAAAGGGTGAGAGATTCTTACTCCATATTGGTGTTTGAAACACTGTCTCTTTTACTGCACTTCTTGGCGATTCTCGGATTTTCTGAATTTTTTCTGCAGAAATAAAAAACATGTGTCACGTATTCTAAAATACCCCAAAAGGCCAAAAATAAGCATTTTAAATTTTTCCAGCCAATTTAGGTTCCGGCACAGCAGAGACATCGTGCTTTGGTACTAGCTCCACCGCCCACAGCGACGTCTCCTCTTGGCGTAGCCATTTTCAACTAGTTTTGGTTGGTTTTGCACGAAAATCTATAGAAAAGGGGTTAGGCGGCTTTGTTGGCCGAGAAAAAGGAAAACCCAAGGTGTTAGAAGCGGAGGAGCCTTCAGTGCGGTGGCTTCGCCGTTCTTCTCTCGCAGTCGGGGGTTCCCTTCAGTTGACCTGCACCAGAAAAGGGTTAGGAGCACAATGGTGGAAAAATTGACAGGAATGAAAAATGGGAAACGGCTCATCGGAGCAATTTTTGGGTTGTGGCCGCGGTAGCTCGACCGAGCTCTGCTCTCCATTTCCGGCTTCCCTATTAGCTTTTAGGCTCCGATATGGATGTGAGGAGGTTCGAAATCGAATTTCGAACAAAAAGGGAAGAAAGTTTTACCTTTCCAGCGTTGGGGGTGGCTCTAGTGCTGCGGCGACAATGATGGGTCTCTTTCTGGCCGCCCTTCTTCTTCTTTTTCAACAAGGGCAGGTGCGATTAAGGTTAGGTTTCCTTAGGATGCGATGCTTATATACATTCTCTACATCGATCTAGACCATTCGTGTAGGGACACGTGGCCCACTCACCACCGTTGGATCGCTTCTATTTGAGAAATTCACTTGAACTACACGATCTAATCAAATATAGCCGTTCGATTGCGTATGAAGAGAAAACGGATCTGGACCTTCCGTGCACGTGGAAGGGGATCTGGGCCGTTAGATCTGCTAGCACGTGTATCGTCTGCGTGGCTTCCCTTGTGGGCACATGTCCATGTGTCTACCATGCAGTGCACAACGACCGATCGTGCTGTTGACGTGACGGTCTACGTAGCCAAAGTTTTATTATTTTTACTTTTATCCTAATTTTTCAAATTTTTTTTAAATAGGTCATCATTTAGTTCTACTTGGCATGATTTGTAAAAATATTTTTAAATGCATCCAAAACACAAATTTTTTTTAATTTTTTAAAAATAATATTAAATTATTTTATTTTATTATTGTTATTAAATTATTCCAGATTTAATTTTTAGGTCCGGGTATTACAGTAAAAATTTTCAAATAAAAAATAATTATTTATCTATCTGGTTATTACATGGCAAATCTATTAATTATTAGTAGTATTTTATATATTTTTTTAAAATATATCTACTAAAAAATAAAAAAAAATTAGCATTGAAATCAATTCAACTATATATATATCTTATATATAAATTTTATTATTTTTAAAATTATCAATTTATTTTAAATTAATAATTTTTAAATAAATAAATTAAGAGGTAAACAAAATGCCAGCAAGGCGATGACTGTATTTAGTCCGACTCTAGCCACCAGTAGTTTTGCTCCAAACATCCCAACACACCACCATCTCCCTACAATATCATCATCATTACATGGCGCACCACCCATCAGCACCAGGAGCAGGAGTGGTTGTTCTTATTCTCCACAACACTCTCTGCTTAAAATGCGCACCCTCTCCATAAAACCTTCTTCATCTTCTCTACCTTTCACATGCAATTTCCACCTTTCTCCTCCTCCTTGTTCCTTTCTCTACAGCTTTAGGCCCAGCAAGCGTTTTCATTTCTTCAAACCATGCTCCTCTCTCAGGCAAACTAAGAAACAGCAATCGTTTCAGAAGAGTCCGAGCAGCGCTCCGCAGAGCCTCAGGTGGTTCTTGAACCCTAAGAGCGATGATGATGATAAGATCAAGGTCGATGGCGATGGTGAGAGCGGAGGGGGATTGGAAGGGGACACTGCCGTTAAGGGTACACTTTTGGCTGGAGTTTTGCTAGTCGGTGTTGTGGGGGGTTTTGGTACTGTGGGGTATATCTACAAGGAACAGATAAATGCCTTCTTGAGTCAGTTCTCCACGTTTATTGATGGTAATTATCCTGCAATTTGAGGCGATTTCTTGTTTTTTTCCTTGAAATTTGTGTATCTGTTTTGGAATTTGGTGATTATTCTTGGTGAGGATTGATGACCTATTTTCGTTCCTTTTATTTTATGAAAGTTGAGTATAGTCATAGAAATGTCTGCAATGATTTGGGTTATTAATTATTTTTTAGAGGAAAAAGAAAATTTGTATTAACAAGCACCATGGGGGTGCAACCCAAATACAGAGAAAATCAAAATGTCAATAAGGTCCCCCCAGATCCTCAGCTGAATCAAGAGGATGATCTTAATAAAAAAGCAAAGAGTCTGGAACCAAAATTTGTCCCCTTACCCTCAGAAAGTCCTTTTATTTATTTCCTTCCAGATATCAAAGGGATAAGAGATAAGATGTTTCTATTATGCATATTATCTTTGATGCCTCTCCAAGCCTAGATCTCGTCCTACATAGAATCAGCCATCATCCTACTAACTCCCAACAAGCTATAAGCAACTACCTGTAGCCGAAAAGAAATAGGATACCACAGAAGCAAATGATTAAGTGACTCAGCCGCCCTCTTATAAATATAACACCCATCACCAGTATTTTCCGTCTTTTTATGAGGTTGTCTCGAGTGAGAATAATATCCTTTGGTGCTTCCAAGCAAGAAAAGCTACGGGGGCATTAATTTCCAGATTCTGCTTCTAGTGAAAATTCTATTTGATTATAGCAATGTTAGCCATATGGAACTGAAGGATTCACTGAAAATTTGCCTTGCAATCTCAATTTTTATACCTGTACATTCAAAGACTCATGTGGACTAATATAATGGAAAGTTTTGAAGGAAACTGACATTTTGTTGAATAGAAAAGTACGAAAATAATTTCAAGAGTACAAAGAGGGTGTAAAACCATATATAAAGTGTTTACAGATCCACCAGGATGTCAATTAGATCCCCCAAATCCATGCTGGTGTAAAGAGAGTGACCTCTTAACAAAAAACTTAAGGTCTGTAACCATAAATCTTTAAATCTATCAATTCTAGATTACGTCTCTTCAAAAGCTCTTCTATCTCTCTCTCTTTCCAAATAATCCAAGAGGCTCCAAGGGAATAACCTTGGTTCTTATCACCTTTGATAACACTCTAAGCCCGTAACTCCTCCCTGACTGAACCGACTATCATTCCATCCATTCCAAGAAACGATAGGCCAAAAACCAAATCCGATGAGCATATGGGCACCATGAAAGAATGTGGTTGCAGTATTTTGCAGTAATCTTCCACAGGTGACACTCATTCACTAAATTTTTTCCCCTCTTAATTAACTTATTCATAGTAATTTCATTCACAGATTCCCAAGTGAAGAAGGCCACTCTAAGAGTTGCTGTAACCTTCCAAATCAGGTTACGTGGGGAGTCATCATGATTTCTTATCCCCCTGCTCAAATGTCAATAAAATGGTTTCACTGAGTCCCTGATGCATTCAACTTCTACGCATTGGTTGATCTTTATGATTTTGGGACACTTTTATCCCTGTGAGGCATCTCAACAACCTCAAGTTCTCATGACACTCCTAGTCATTTAGATTTTTAACCAGCAGACACTCCTAGTCATTTAGATTTTTAACCAGCACAACCGACCACTCCACGCTCTCCCTGGAGTCTATCAAGGATTCTTTGATGGTGGCTTCCTCGAAGCAAGTTAAAGCAAAAATATTAGGAAATTAATGAATCAAAGCCCCACCCTCTAGCCCCTCATCTCTAGAAGCTCACTTTGGCACCTTACTCTCCATTTAGCTCACTCTTGAAAGTCCCCTTTCCTCATGAGAACCCTAGGGAAGTGTGCAAACCAACCTCATTCTTATCATACTAGCAATTGACACTTTTTTTTTCTTAAATGCCTCCCTCATTCAAAATCTCCATAACCACTTCACTTGAAGCGTTTTATTAAAATCCACCAACGATCTCAAGCTCAAACCTCCATTATGGAGCGGTTTTTTCACCTTATCCCATGCCACAAGATGATACTTTTTCCTCTCATCTGAGATCGCCCCATAAAATTTACATTGGATCCTCTCCAATCTCTTGGCTTCATTAGAAGGAATAGTAGCCAGAGATATAAAATATGTGGCAATATTGGGTAAGGTGCTTTTGATAAAGATCGGTCTGTCCCATTTTTGCCGTAAACTTCTTTCTGACTAGTTAATCGAGATTCAAAATGGTTGGTTACTGGTCCTCACATCGGAACCTCCCTGAACTTGGACCCCTCAAGGGAGGACCCAAGTACTTGATTGGTAGATTCACGTCTCCACACCCCAAAGTTATGGCCAGTTGCCTTGGTTCGCGACTTAGTGCAATTTGCGCTAACTCTAATTTTGACAAGTTAATTTTGAGACCCGAAACAACTTAAAAACAAAGTAACACGCATCTGATTAATGTTACGCTCTGTCATCTGGTTCTCAAATGAACAAAGAGTTGTCAGCAGAAAAGAGATGTGGAAGTATCCACCCTTTCCACTCCCTCCTCAATTATAAGATCTCGATCCTTTTGTCGACGGATGCTCCTATTACACTCATAGTTTCTGAAGAATAAGAACCAACTATGTAGCATCTACATCGAGAATTCAAGTATCGTATATGTCATTAGTACGATCCTTTATAGGAACAACCTGTAATCGGCCCAGCAGCCAAGCATGCAGGTGAGTCCTGCCTCCTTCTGTACTTCATCTTCTTCATTCATCTGCATCATCTTTCTTCAATCATCTTCATCTTTGGCTTTGCATATTTCAAGGCTGTCAACAAAACACTATTGAATTGCCTCCATATCTTGCTAATGCCGTGAACATTATTATTTGCTCTGCTACCCTTCTGACCAACCATCTCCATGGATGTACCTACAAATCTCCTATCGATTCTTTGCCATCCACCGTCTTGTTTGCCCTTACAAACTTCATCATTTTTTCCTCTTGTTTTACCACTATCAATGACTCAGAAAACTGATTCATCCGGGTCGTTACTTCTTTTACCTCACTTGTGAGTCTCCATGACAAATCCATTCCTTGAAGACCCTGAAACTCAAATTCTCTCATTTACAGGTTTTGTGCTCTTCGATTTCTCCCCATTGTTCCAGTATGTAGCAGACTTGCGCTCAACATCAACTTGTAGACTTTTGGGGTTCAAGCTGTTGGTGTTTTGACCATTTTGACCTTCGGCTTCATCTAACTAGGATTGGGCAAGGTTTATCTTAAACCTGCATGGTGCGAAAAGAACAAATTTTTTAAAAGCCTGTCCTTGGTTCAGGGCTATTTCGGGGCAAAGCATTCTTTACTTGGGTTTTGGTAAAACCAGCTCGAACCTGCCCTATTGTCATCCTTATCCACAAAGTGTGGTTTCTGCAAATCATGCCTGATAGAAGCTGATCTTTTCTCCTAATAAAATTCACTAAAAAATTCTTAGTAGCCAAACCACCTTAATTTCTGCAAAATAATAATGGAATTGAAACCTTTACAATGCTTGTTGATACTAATACCATTGGCATTGCCTCCCGCGAGCACAATGTTGTACATTTTTGCTTAGTGACTAAGAATTTATGAGGAGGAGACACCATCATGAGAGAAGACCCCAACACCAGACATAGGACTAATTGAGAAGCAGGAAAGAGGATGTTTTCTCCAAGAGAGAGAGAGAGAGAGAGAGAGAGAGAGAGAGAGAGAGAGAGAGAGAGAGGTGGGAACTTTAATTTGGTTGGTCTTGTTGATTGGTATGAGAGTTTGGTGTGTGCAAGTTAATTACGAATCTCTTGTAAATTTGGGTTTTGTATGTGGTGTTAGGTATTTCTTTGAATCTTTGAATTTTATGCCATTAATGATCTGTTCAAAGATTTTGTTGGAATTTTTATTTCACTATGATTGATTTGTAAATTCTAATTGAATTCTCTTTTCTTGATTGAAGTTTCAGAACGTGGTAGAATCCAGTTCTTAACTCAGATTCGATCATTTTGTTATTTCAATGAACAGGTTATGGCCCAGCAGGATATGCTTTATTCGTGGCAGTTTATGCAGGATTGGAGGCATACACTTGATCCCTTCTTTGTGTTTAGTGCATAATTTTCCCCCCACCCCATACATGTTTAGATGCTTAATTTGGATTTAATTAGGTTTTCAAACTGGTTTATCTATGTACCAGAAGAAAATTATAAATGTTTCTAGTGTGACTTTTAGAACATATTGTTAGTTTTCTTTTGGAGTTACATTGGATAAACTGACCTTGGGTAATTTGGTTCTCAAGATTCTTGCAATTCCAGCCATTCCGTTGACAATGTCAGCTGGTCTTCTTTTTGGGTCTGTCATTGGAACCATCATAGTTTCTATTAGTGGAACAGTAAGTCTTTTTTCTTTTGTTTTCTTTTCTTTTGAACTTTGGAAAGATGTTCACTTTTGTTAAACTTGATTTCCAATAATTTTTGTACCTTTCTTAGGTTGCTGCAAGTGTTGCCTTTCTAATCGCCAGATATTTTGCTCGAGAGCGGATTCTTAAATTAGTGGAAGGAAATAAAAAATTCCTTGCAATTGATAAGGCAATTGGTGAAAATGGCTTCAGGGTTGTTACCTTACTAAGATTGAGTCCTTTGCTTCCTTTCTCTTTGGGAAATTATCTGTATGGCTTGACATCTGTGAAGTTTGTACCATATGTATTGGGAAGGTCCGTCTTTTCACACAAAGGATTCTTATTTTATTCTTGGCTAATGCTTGCTACTGTCTATAATAGGTTTTAGATTAATTGCTTTAGTTCCCTTGGCTCTCCGCTCTTTTGCTTAATCTAATATTCAACTTATAGGTGATTTCATTGTTATGCTTGAAGTGCAGAGACATGATTGCATTTGCCATTATAGTTACTTGCATATGAGAAGGTTAGATTGCGTATATGTATGATGTGTTAACAAAAGAGCACAGGAGAAATGTACTGCATGGTTATTGTTTCTGCAACAGTAGATTTGCTTATCTCATTTCTCTCTCTTTTGTCAAGGTTTACAGTTTTAGATACTCAATATAGTTGGAATAAAAAATTTGGCTATAAACTTTTTTGAGGAAATGTCTATCCATCTAGGTTGGAAGTTATGAGAGAAGTTATCATTTTTTTCTACCTGAACTCTTCATGTCTTTGAAAATAAAAAATGGATCCCTACTTAAAAATGTATTGTTACTGTCACTGGTTAGAAATTTCCTAGTAATACAACCTTTTCATTATTGCTGGAACTTCAGTGAGCTCTTATCATTCAGGGGAACTCCCAGTTGTTCATAAAAAGTTAGTTATCTGTTAGTTATGTCATAAAAAGTTAGCTCTCTGTTAGTTATGTTGTGTACATGTAACTCAATTGTACGGAATTGGTCTTGAAAAGATATCTACAGGTTAAGTTCCATCCCTTTCTTAAGAATAACATATAAACTTGAAAATTAAGTGCAAAAGTTGCTCAAAATCTGAGCACTCTCTGATTCAGATTCAACTGTTACCTTTACTGTAGTTGGTTGGGGATGCTTCCAGGAACATGGGCTTATGTTAGTGCTGGGGCATTTGGACGGGCAATCATTGTGAGTTTTGCTTTCTTCCTACTGCTTTTAATGCTATATATGGTAGATTGAGTTTACTTTTTCATTGCATTGGTAATAGAGTTGTGGTCTTACTAGCATGACTCCAAGAAAAGTGCTTCAAGGTAGAACTACATCAAAAAATAACGCCTCTTATTGCCCCGTTTCATGAGATGCCCAGTTTCATGAGACCATAGTTTAGTAATGGTAGGTTTTAACCATTAACCAAGAATTGTAATTTTGAAATGTATCAATTTGTTATTTAATGCCGACGGAAGAGATGTGAGATACAGAAATGTAAGATATAATCAGATTATTTAGTACCGTGAGAAAGCTTAGAAAACACCATAAATCTTCTTTCAACATCCTCCAATATTTCTCCAAGAAATCCATAGACGCTGCGTCCAATCCTAGGGTTTATCCCTTTTGCGACTCAGATAATGCATTCAACCCTAGGAATTTATTCCTTCTGCAACTCATGAAGCTTTTAAGAATCTCCTCTTCACAAGAAGGCATTTGCAGAGACACCATCTGTCGCTCATCAAGAGAATCAAGTTCACACCATCTAGGTTCAATCTTCAATTGCATTTCTACTAAAGATCCTCAAAAGAAGATTTCATGGTGTTTTCTAAGTTTTTCTTAGAGAGGATCCTTTGGGCCCAATTCCACCTTCTTGGTCTTTATCCCCAAATAGCTCATTCTTAACGTTGGCTAAAGCCTTTTACTATCTCCCTCATGTCTCCATTATTCTCAACTAGCTGTCCACCAACCTCCATCTTCTACATATAGTTAAATTGTCTGCTATAGAAGAGCTCGATATTCTTGTTGTGCTCCTTAATCAAAATCCAGATCTGTCTCCATCAGAAGTAAATTAGCAATAAATTAGAAAGCTCAATCTATCCCTTCTTTCTTTTGTGTCAGTAAACTCCAGCTTACACCATAGCTTTAACTTTGGATTTGACATGTTGAAGCCTCATGGCAATCTTGAAACTAGTACGCTCTTCCACTTGAACTTCATCTCACCACCCCTTGCATAGTCAGAAAGACCGAAGTATCTGAAGCCATTTGTTCTCTCAGGCTAAATGGACAGAGCTTACGTCTAATTTTACTGTGCTCAAAACACAAATGAAAGTGTTCAAGGTAGTAGTGTGTGGCAACAATTTTTGTACCAACTCAGGAATGTGAAAATCAAAAGAAGAAGAAATCAGAAAACAGTCGAATCTAGAAACTGCACCATGATAAGAAAGCAGTATGATAAGCCATCTTATTGAATGCAGGGACCGCCATTGCAAAAGTATGGTCCTCCTAAAGCTAGTCAACTTGGGGATATGCCTTATCAAGGACCTGTTCCATCAAGTCAATCATATGGCCCAAATGTCTCTTTTCCTCCTCTTACAACCAACCCTTCCAACCAGCCTCTAATCCTTGACTCTGAAAATCATTTTGTTTAGGGACAATGATGAAAAGACAATAAGCCCACATTGGACTCCTTCAGACTGCAAAAGGTTTCTTTTTAAACAAAAAAAAAAGAATATAATCATATTAGACAAACCAAGCAGGTACCACCCGTATAGAAAACAAATGAATAAATTGATCAAAAGTTAATTGTAAATCAAAGAATTGCAATGCTATATGATAGGAAAGCACTCCAGTGAACTTTCAGGGAATAAGTTATAGCTCATTGTCATGGGGTTTTTATAGTCAGACTTGGAATCGGATTATCTGATTTATATTTTCTTATTTACATTTCAGCAAGAAGAATCTGAGGTTGGTGTACTTGGAGGAAATGGTCAGCTATTGACCCTTGGGTTGGGTCTGTTGTTCACAGCATTAGCTGCAGCGTATGTGACACGGCTTGCGAAGGTAATGCCAAATTGGTCGAGCATTGAGATCTATTTGTTGTTGTTTCATTTGCAAGGTTTGTATCACATTCTGCTGAATTATGTTGTGTTATCCATAGCACTCTCATTCCAGGGGTGTTGTTAGGTCCCTAAAGTGGATGTATTTGTGGATTTGTTGTGGAAGAGGGTAAGGGCTTAAGAGAGAATCCTTAAATCTCTTAACAATAAGGGCTCGTCTAGGCTGGGAAAAAAAGAATCCTTCTATTTCTGAGTTTAGAAAAGAAGCTCAACACTTTTCAACACTAAAGCTGCCTAGCTTTATTCAGTTCAACATTTGAATTTATACAAGAAAAAAGCTGAAGTAGATAATCTCCTTTGCTGGAAGAAACTGACACCCAGATCCAACGCTAAGAAACAAAAAATTTTAAAGTAGCAAATTAGCTCCTACATCTGTAAGAAAAACAAAATCTGTTTAGTGAATGAATTGGAATTATCTAGCCTAATCCTTCAATCTTCTTTCCTCTTCTTCCCATGTGTAAACAGTTTTTATACCAGTCAACAGTGTGGGGATATTTGCTGTGAGTATATACAATCTGTTGCTGTGGTAGACAGTCCATGACACGTGAAATGAATATTTACTTGACCATCTGTCCGTGTTCTTCTAGAAACCATAAGCAACCACATTTTAACTTTGAGCTTTATTTGTCTATGTTTCATTTTCAAGTTTCAAATCAAATTCAAAGTTTGGAGCGAATTATGTTCTGTTATTATGGCACTGCCATTATAGGGCATTATCAATTTACTTGAAAGAATGCAGGAAATTTTATAAGGTTATCTAGTCTTCACAGCAGTAAGTGGGAAAGAAATAGATGAAATAGAAATGAACACCAAGGGAGACTAATATTTCCTTTTGAGGACCAAAAGACTTTAAAACTCCTCTCACCTACCGTACCTCTCTGTCAAACGAAACCTCACTGTTATTAAAATTGGATGGACCAGTTAAACTTGTAACTTATTGACTTTAATGGATGGGTTACTGCCGTCATGTTTTAATGTATATATACGTATTTCCTTTCTTGGAGATTTCTTGTACCTGTGTTGCTAAGTTGGTGGGTTATAATGCAGGATGCTGTGAAGGATATTGAGTAGATACTAAGCACTTATAACTGTAAATGGAAGGGGAAAGGTTTCGGGCAACATGTTCTAGACTGCAAAGTGGATAGCAATATAATTTAAATTGCAAAGTCTACGGATGCCTAATGTGTGGGTAATTTGGAATGTGTATAATTCAACACTCCCAGAAATGGGAAAATTTTGATGTATTCTTTTGTTATGCAAGGGAGGTGCCACATAATTGTTAGTTAATTCTAACTGAACAGTTCTAATCTTTACTCAATGCCTCCTATTAGATGGCAAAATGGTTTATATAGAGTTTAGATCTGTCTGACTTTTTGCCTTCTGAGATTGATTTAATTTTCAGCAAATAATTTGTTTTGTTGAAGGTAATATGACAGTTAAAAATGATATTTAAAAATTTTAGAACTATGAGCTATCATCAATGATGTCATATTTTTTCTTCCAATTTTAATGTTAAAGTCTTCCTAGGGGGCACCATGCAGCTCTTTAAAAGTTATGAGACTCATTAAAAGAAAATCACTACAAACTGACTCAATTAAACATTTTAAGGTAGAATCCATGTTTTAGTAAATTGTTTTCCTTCAACTTCTAAAATAAACACTTTCAGTGTAAAAATGTGTAACTCACCAGAGCAAACTTATAGAATACAGCCAAATAGTAATATAGCTAAATAATAACAAAATATCGAAAATTCAAAATAACTGGAGATAAATATCAGAAATATAGAATATTTTCGTGGCCCATAATCATACTTATCATGAAGAAAGAAATAGGTTAAGTGGAACCTGCGGATGTCTCCAGACTTTTTTTGTCCATGACCTTGGATCTTTCCAACACATGGCAGACGGTACCCAATTTCCAAACCAGAACCAGATATCCATTTACCAGCACGCATCTAAACCTTAATTTTCTGCGATTTAAGTATTCAATCGGGTGTTTCAAATCACAGAAACAAAACAATCCCTGGCACTGTTGTTTCCTAACTTCAAACCTCAGTATTTAGCTCACTCATATACAGGGCCCAAATATACACAACTTTTTCATGTGCCCGTTAGCACAAACAAGAACATCCAAAATAAATCAGGCTCCTGCATTTACTAATTAGTAGCATTCAATAGAAACAGAACATTTGTAAGGTAACCATAGAATAGAAGATCTGTCAACAGTAAGCTATCTGGACCTAAAAAGCTGAAGCTAATACAACAATACACTAGCTTAAAGGCAGTCCAAATTTACCTACTAACTAGAGCAAAATTTTCAGCGAGGGGCGGCTGCGTAAATCTGGCTTGAATCATACTGAGCATAGCCGGGTTGGGGGGACAAATTTTTGCCATAACTTGCTGGTGCACTGCCAGGAGTACCTCCATAACCTGATTGCTGTGCAGACTGATCATAGCTCGGTTGAGCTGGAGTTGCTTGGGCATAGCCTTGTTGTTGCCCACTAGCTGGTGCACTATAGGCTGCAACAGTGCCACTGCCATAATTAGGATCTTGAGTACCTTGGTAGGCATAACTTCCACTATTTTGAGCTGCTGCCTGCTCAGGGTAACCTTGTTGAGATGGGTAGGAAACATATCCACCAGTAGGACCTACTTGTCCATAACCTGCCTGCTGTCCACCAGCCTGGCCGTAACTAGGAACATGCTGGCTACCTTGCTGGGGATAACCTTGACCAGTTGCAGGTGGTGGCTGACTGTAGCCATCAGACTGTGGTACAGAGCCATATGGATAAGTTGGCTGCATAGGTCCACCAGATGCATATGGGTATTGCTGTTGAGGGGCGACATTTGGGCCATATGATTGACTTGATGGAACAGGTCCTTGATAAGGAATATCCCCAGGTTGACTAGCTCTAGGAGGGCCATAATTTTGCACCGGCGGTCCCTGCATTCCATAAGTTGGCTTACCATACTGCTGTTGTGGGGGGTATCCTGGATGACCACCAGCCTGGGGGTATTGCTGAGAACCTCCATGTCCTCCATAAGGTTGCTGCACTGCACCATGATTTTCATATTTAGGCTCTTCATACATATGTCCATAGTTCTGCTGAGGAGCTGTCTGGGCATAAGGACCAGGATGCCCATATTCCTGACCTTGTGGTTGCCCATAATTGTAATTAGCCTGGTGATGGGGTGGAACCATTGCTGGGGAAGGTAATGGCCCTGAAATGGAAGTAGAAAGTGGAGCAGATACTGCATGACCTCCTTGCCCTCCATAATAATCATAACCAGCACTATGTGGAGGGGGCCCTTGCATGCTTGGATGTGGCCTTTGCTCCCAACCAGAACCAAAGCTACTTCTTGGAGGCATCTGCTGCGGATAGCTCCCATAACCAGGATGTTGATAGTTTGGCATCTGAGATGGATAAGGCCCTCGTTGTTGGTAATCATATCCCATTGACTGCGATGGATGAGGACCCCTTGGACCCCACTGAGGTGGGCCCGTGGGTCCACGTGGTCGGTAAGCCTGCTGCTTAACATTGCTGGAAAGAGATGGCCTTACGGTCTATTCATCATAAATTAGGAAAAAAAAAACAAATTAGCATAGAAGTAATTTCATTCACACATGACGAAGATAAAAGTATTAACTAGACATAAATGACCAGTTTGCTAGCACTGAGGTGAACATGCCTTCAAAAAAATAACCTGATCAGAGATATCATCTCATTTGAAAATGACAAAAGGCAGAAAAACACATTTAACACCTCATCCCCAAAATAATAACAAGACATCTTAGCTAAATTTTAGTATTTGAAATCATCATATCTACCAACTATTCACGAGTTAGTAACTTACTCCATAACCTGGCAGACCATTCACACAATTCTAAGAAACCTAAAAAAACGTGTAAGCTAAAACCATGACAAGCAAGCAATAAGCATGTCCAACGCTAGCCATGGATATATTATCAATTGTCACAACAAGCATGATAGAAGGCAAGGCATCATTAGAGAGTAGGAGTAAAGGAAGTATTCTGAACAATGCATAAGGCCATTAGAACAATGTGATAACAATTAATCACTTCAACATACACAATTTAAAAGGCTAATCGTAAGACCTCCGCTCAATCTTAATCCAACTTTCAGATCGATGATCATGGTTAAAAAGAGATGTTAGAAATTATGATGGAGACAATGTTTTCAAGCAAGATTCTGTACTGACCGTAATCTAACATCAACAAGGATAAAAGGACAAAAGGAAACCAAGACCAACAGAATAAATCTTTAATAAGGCAGAAAAGAGAGAAAGAAAAACTATCACATGGAGGTGTTGCAACTCCACTTTAGAACATACACAGATGCCAACTGTTCCGATCATCTTCATTACAACTAAACTCCAGTCATCCACATAGTAAGACAAACTAATTCTGCTCAATCTTTACAAAATTGTAGTGGAATTTGTAATGGCACCTTTTAATGCATATCAAGGGATACGTACCACAATCTTCAAATGTTCAAAACAAACTTGATAAGAGTATGTTGATCCCACATATATTCCAAACACGGAAGACTTATTCACCAGACATGATACTAATACTTTTGTCCGAGAATGTCTCATATAATATATCCGTACTACATTATGATTTTTTTCAACTTTCAAGTCTCAAAGCAATCTTACCCACTATTAACATCCTGCAATTGCGAGAATTAATGTCTGATACCTCTCTTCGGTGATGAGAATGAATAGTAGTTGTCTATTGCTACACCAACAAAGCAATGCTGGACCCATGGGAAGGTAATAGCCAAATCTGCATTTTTAAAGCCAACACCAATTCGAAATTGGCACCTTCAACATAAATAAATCATGGCAACCGACATCGTGGATTGAATATATGACCTTCCTAACAACATTCAAGAACCTTGGCATTGATCATTCATTGATATCTTGTACTCTATACATGTTTCAATTAAGCTCTCGCTCCCATGTTTAAACTATGAGAAGACTCTTCCTCCAATACAAAAAAAAATTGTTATACTTAAATGCAATGTTTCGATGGATATTCAAATTAAGACTACAGTTTTACATCGTTTGGCAGCTTGAGGATGCAATAGGCTTCGAAGTTCTGTACTAGTCAAAAGAAAACATAAATTTTTAACTTTGGCCCAAAATTTCTAGAACAGTTATATAGAGAATAAGTACAAAATATTTTCTAAAGAATTGAAGGAAAAGGGGAAGCAAAGAATTAACAGAATGTAATTCTAGATGCATTTTTCCCCTAGGAAACCAAAACTGGACAGCTTGTGCATAGACATTAGAAGCCGGTACAGACATACATCTCATCAACAAAAAATTCATCCCTTCAAAAACTACCTAGCTACCATGATGGAAAATGCATCACAAATCTTTTCTCAATAAAATCAAGTCATTACTAGAATAACAAAATATCTATTCTATGTGAGCATACACATATCATTAGTTAGTAAGCAGCTTTTAGCCTGTTGCCTCTGAAACAATGGGACAAAAAGTAGGATGCCAAAAGGTAAGTGGACGAAGCCTTGTGGATAACTCTAAAAATCCCAAAGGAAGAAGTTTTGGCTGTGACAACCAAAACATTAAGTTGATAATTCACAGCTGACAGTATAAGGACCTATAAGCATTACATGAAACATCCACTTATACATAAGGGTACTTTCAAGGATAAACAATCCATAGATACATTCAAATTTAAATGAGCACAAAACTAATTTCTTTAAACAAATCAATTTGCAAACAATTTAATCTACATGGAAGGAGTTCTCAGAAAGACAAACCTGATTCATAACATCCATTATCATTTCTCTAGCCATCTCTATTTGTCTCTTATCACCAGTCACCCGTACAGTTCTTTCTTTAGAACCATCCCCTTCTGGGAGATGTTGAGGTATCAACTAAATGAAAATTTTATTGTCAGCAATCTTACATATGAAAAAGACATATATGGCGACAGAGAAAACCGTCATCCAATTTGCTAATTTTATACATCTAGTTACATGCAAACCGAACCAAGTTACAATATCAACTACCTGGATACGTGCCCCTGATTTTGTCTGCATACTTTTAATATTCTCCCCACCTCGGCCAATAATAAGACCAACCTGAGCGATAAAAGCAGAAGCTCATTTAACCCACGAACTTTCAGAAAGAATCACACAGATGCATGCATGAATTCATGAATTTCTGATCTGAATCACAGCAAAAATATAAAAACCTTCTCATTTGGAACTTGTATTTCAATACTGTCAGCAGCTCCAGCAGCCTGTGTTGTAGGAAGACCCCTAGCTACAAGAGACGGGGAACCTCCAGCATCGGCCTGCGACATTTAAAAAGCTTAAAACATGCTACTGGCTCTAGTATCTCTAAGAAAAAATAAAATAATAGAACAAAAAGAGCAGGTTTTGGCAGTAAGACAATAAAACAAAACTTTGGCGAAAAAATAAAACCTCTGCTATGACAGCAGTTATCAGTTTCTCGGCCTTCTCTATACTAGACAAAGTCCCTATTATTTCCACAGGTCTTGTCACAGAACTTGGATCAGCATCAGCATCCCTAGTAATTTGGATTTTAGCACCTGAATTGTACTGCAGGTATCTTATAGTATCACCACCTTTTCCAATAAGAACCCCAACCTGTAATATCATTAAGGTAAGACTTTCAATTAATAACTTTGGTATGTTACATATATATCCCAGCTTTAGTAACTTACAGTAACATATTTGCCAAAAGCTTAAACGAGTGAGTTAAAGGTTTTAAATATTATTATAATAAAGCTAGGTTAGTGTCATCCCCAAGATAAATGCAAAAATTACTGCAACTACCCTAAACCACAAAAAATATTCAGCCACAATCTTCTTTATTGCTACAACATAATCGTAAACATAAAACATTGAACATAAAATTATTTCATTACTTATGTTTACCATTAGCAATAAAAGATCCTTATAACCATTTCATTTCTTGTATCAGGTCTTATCACTCAAGCCAAGATTTGATTTCGCTCACCTTTGAACTTGGGACCTCTATCTTGCGTGTGGTAGTTTGGGTCTCATCGATCTCTTCATCATTTGTTATCTTCGTATCATAATTAGTGGGTTCCTGAGCATTCTCAGTCTCACAGTTATTTTCAACAGAAGTTTGTTCGTTATCTCCTGTTAAGTGATTATCTGAAGGAGGTTCAACAGTTTCATCTGTCTTGACATCAACTTCCTTGTTTTCTGCAGTTTCTTGCACTTGTTCCAGTGGAGCTTCACCAGCCTTTTCCTGTTCAGTTCCATCACGTATCTCCTTGGGTTCATCCTCCACTTCTTTTTCAGGCTCTGGCAACTTTTCTTCTTCAAATCCGTTTGCATTAGCTGTTAATTGGTCAACCAAGAAATCTAGGATTAGAATGGATAAATGACTCCTATTACCGTCACAAGAGCCAAGAAAACAAAAAAATACTATAGCGTGCATATTAGCACCGATACATTTATCAAAAGAACATTGCATCAGTGGAAATAATCTCGATGGATATGCTCATGAAGCAAGCAGAGATTTGAAAGCTTAACCATATACATATATATCTAAGCGCAACCATTATTTTGCTAGAAAATAACTAAAGAAACAGGCACATTCACCCTGTTATTGGCTGCAAGAAAACTAAAGCAAGAAAGCTAAAGCATGAAAAAGAACTGAAATTACATATCAAACCCTAATAGCCATATAAAAATCTGGATCCGCTACTCAATTCCACACAAAAAGACAACCTGAAAGAACCCTTCTCAAAGAAAGAAAAATGAACACCAGAAAGTACCTGGACCATCCGGTTGGCCGTCGAGCCTTGGTCGCTTCGCCTCCAAAGAATCAGATGACAACGCATCTTTGGGTTCCTCAACCTCATCGGGCTCCGCATTGGAATTCGCTTGGTTGCCGGCGTGCTCCGGGGCTTCTGTCTCCAATTCCTCGTGCTTGCGCTTGTGATCTGACGGAATGGGGCTCGCAGACGGTGCCACAACCTCTTCTTCCGTCATTGATAGTTAAAAGATGGAATCTAGGGTTTGAGAGAAAGAAGAGGATAATCTTTAGAAGAGAGAGAGAGGAGTATGGGCTGTGAGGGTTTTTGATGGGGAGAGAACAGCGAACGAGAGAGAGTATCGTATGTGGCTGTAAGCTTGCGCATAGGGTTTAAGTCTTTATATAGAAGAATGTAGATATTTTGTGGCCCAGCCAGGAGCCAGCTCGTTGTCTCGGTTCTTCTCTCTAGGGTTTGGTTTAGTTTCCTCATATCTATGGGCTTATTATATATAATCCTAATTTTTTAACAGATTTATTTTTTGATTAGTTAATTTTTTTCTAAAAATTAGCAACACGAAATTTGTGTAAACAATTTTTTTTTTAAAGGTCGTTCAGATGCTTTTAAGAAATCTAAGAAAAAATTGAATATGTTTAAGAACATATTTTTATTTAATTGAAAATTGTACGCACTTAATTATTATTTGATGAAAAATACGTATATATAATCTAAAAAATTTAGTAAAATAATTAGAATTAATAATTTTTTGTTACTACTTAAGAATTATTATGGTACTAAAAAATTTTATTTTCAATTAAACTTTACTCTTAGTAAAAATCAAATATATAAATATGAATATTTTTTTTATTATTATAATAAAATAATAAAACAAACAGAAAATACCATATTAACCATTTCACTTTCATATCAACTTAATACTTAAAATAAATCCTAATCCAATTTTTTTATTTTTTTTTAAAAAAAAGATCAAGCAGTCATTAAGAACCTCTACAACGAACAAAAGATTTTACCAAATTTCAGTGACTATTTATACATAACATACCAACTAGTTTATAATAATTTAGTCATGAAGTGAAGTCAGCTCAGATCAGATTTTTACAAAGCATAAACCTTGATGGATCCAAGAATCCACTTATCTATGGACCAATATTTTTTCCTTCTGGCAAGTTTAGGTCATGTATGGATCATTTTCCAAATCTGGAAGCCTGATTTCTCATACAAGAAAACTGAAACTCTAGCACAAGCCATTTTGTGGATTAAAAAAATAGCATATTCAAACTTTTAGGATTACAGTATCAACCTCCAATCATCTATTCTTCCTTCTGATTACTGTAACAACCAATGTGGATATCTTCCTAATCCATTCCTTTCATGAGTCCAGAATTGATCACCACAAGATCCAATCTGCCACATAGAACACCTCCTCCTGAAAATTCAAGAAAATAAGAGGCAATTCTTAAATGCCTCGATAACAGCAGTCCATGATAGGCATATACATAATGGTGCAACTGCTAAAAGTAGGAATTAAAACCAGTTGTTTCTGTCAATTCTCTTGGTCCACAAGAATAGTTGACTCATTGCCAATTCCAACATCCACCAAAGATGCCATTTCGTCGTCAAGCAGTACAGGTAGAGGAGAACCCTGCATATCACAAGAATCTTAGTGGATGAAGTTGCTAAAGTTGTTGCAGTTCAAGCTAAAAACTTGAGAGTTCAATCGGTTTTTTGGGGAAACAGTGGATAATCCCATCGGAAAATATGAGATCCTATATGGCCCAATGCATCTTACAAGTTGATTTACAGATTAATCCAAGATGCATCTTCCACTACAGGACTTCAGAGAGGTACTTGCGGAACACCAATAGGCATTAAATAAAAGAAAATGAATTAAATACTCTATTTGATTTTGATTTGGAAGTGTAACAATGGGTTTATTGTCCCAGAGCTCCTTCTTACTAGCACACAGCCATCTACTTCTAACATGTGGAGTATGAAAATATTTTCATAGAGGAGCCAAAAAGATTTCAGGCGAACTCATATTTTTCCTTTTATAGAAAAATAATTTTTATTTAGAGAGGGAAAAAGAATTAAAAATGTCTAATAAGACATCTTCCTCAAATAACCAAAACAAAACGATAAAAGAAGAAAGTCATCTTATGTGATGAAGATGATCCCATTCCGATTCCAATGGCTGACTCATCTTTTATAACAAATGCACCCTATTAGTGATGGAAAGAGGATATAGATTCAGTTAGAAGTTAAAAATTGGATCTTGAAGTTTCTATCCTAATGACATTTTAGGAAATATGGATCAGGGGAACTCATGAGATGCGGAAGATCATGTTTCCAGTCCTTAAAACAGTTTTAATGAATTAAATTTCTAATGATTGAATTGAAATTTAATTCAGGACACTTGAAGGTAAAAGTACCAAACATGAAAGATTCTAGAAATAACAGCTTTTTCAAGAAAAGCTGAGAAACTCAAAGAAAGTAATGAAATCTTAAGAGGAATGTGCTCTATCTTGTAAAGAAAATACAGAAAACAACTTAAAATTGAGAACTGCAATATATTAAAAAAAAAATTATGAAAGTTATATATCCAGAAGGCAACATGAGCATGCAGTTTTGGTACAGGTCCATCCTTAACTAAATCACCGAAGCATCCCAGTACAGGTCTATCCCTAAGCAAGGCACTGATGGGAGCACCTGGGTAGCATGTAGGATCACCATTAAATGTTCTATTTTGGATGTATTGGAGTCTTCTAGCTTGTTATAAACTTAACCAAAAAAAAATTAAGAAATGGCAAAATCTGAATAATATAGCACAGAAGCATAATCACTTAAAATATGCTGGTTAGATGGGCCTGTTGAAAATGAGATTTTTTTCCCAAGCTTAGACAATCACCGCCAAACATCCCGATAGACTGTGGTCCTGTGGTACAACAAATTTTACAGTCTAATACCACAATCTCTTTTAGTAATCCCAAATGTATTATCAATCTTCTTCAAAAGCTAACCAGACATAAGTCAAGTGGAAAATTACGAACCTCCTCCTGGATATATAGCCTTGTCTTGACAGACTTGAGCTTGAAAAAGCTTTCACAAAGAATCTTGAGCTTACCAACCTATAATGGGAAAACAAAAAACATAACTGTCTGTTCTTGTAAATAGAACATCAAATTTGTAGAAGTTAGTAATATAACTGTGATAGATGCTGGCAGTTTCTTGATCAACTGTGGCTTCTCACCCATGGATGGACCAACACATTTCAGAGTGATAGCTGCATATTTTTGTACAGTATATCAGCACATGAACACAAACCCATAAAATAAGAAAAAGAAGAATTATACATATTAGCCCTGAAGCCATTTTCTGGGGGCCAGCTGCTCCAATAGATGGTCTTTCATCATCAATTCCATGAAACTTTTTGAGTTCAGAAAACCTGTAATTGGTGTTTAGGAGAATCATAAACGCGAAAAACTTTACTAGATAAACAATTGGAATGTAGTTAAATGGTGGAGTCTGCAGATGATTGCTTTCCCTATCACTGTTCAAGTCTGTCAAGAAGCGAAGCTGCCTTCTTCTTGGTAGGTAAGGCACAAAAATTCTTTTTGGACATTAATGCTTTAATGGTCCTCAAAAGGAATCATGTTGAAGATAGAAACACATCATGAGGAAAACAAATAGAAAGCACAAACTATAGGCCTATATAAATACTCCAGTTCCCAAACTCTACATGTTCAATTGCCACTAAAGATAAACCACCAGGTTTTTTAGCTGCATCAAATAATTTTTAGGTACCAAATTCGACCATTTCCCTGGAGACTTGCAAGTTGCAATGTCAAGATACAGAATGCAAGGAGCCAACAGCCCTCACCAGTATCATGCCCACAACTGTGGCTAGGGAATATCAGTTTTAGTTTAAATGAATGTAAGAATTCAAGATATTACCTTGGATGGAGTCGTTCAATTTCTTCTTGGCTGCCATTTGACCTTGACATTACTAGACGAACATACCTGTAAGATATGTGTCAAAAATATAAGCCATTATGTAATTAATGCAATCACAAAACAGCTACTTCCTAGTAAATAACATTTCCCAACAAATACACACAATTGTTAGCAACCATAAGTCAGATGAGTGGGCATCTTAATTACTTTTCCCAGTAGTGATTGATTCATAGGTTAGCATGGAGATGATCTGCAGGCTAGGTCCTGGTGCAACATCCATAAGGTGTTAGCCAAGCAACTCTACATAGAGAAGGTCACTTGACCTTGCAGAAACTGTTATCTTCCAGATAAAATAAAGATTTGTTTCTGAATCTAAAAGACCAACCAGGTTCTGAATCATAACCATCTATTAAACCCCATCAAAAGTTCATAGAATGCTTCTATATAAACTGTAAAAGATATCTTGTTGATGCATTTAATTTCCTTCCAGAAATCTGTACTCATCTAACCGGCAAGGGAATACACTTCAAAAGAAAAATTATAATGCACTGGGAAACAGGTGATATTATCCATTACTTCTCTAAGAAACTGTTGAACTTTGCAAGACTTGAACAATTGGTGAGAAGCATATGAGTGCCAAGCTTTCATGACCAGTGCTGACAGATTCCAAGGGCTTAAGACTATAACTTCAAACATGAAACAGATAGCAATGCTAAGGATTGAGCCATGCAATAACATAAAATACTAAAATAAGATAAGAAAGAAAAAGAAACTCATGAACATCGGAAAAATAAGAAAACACAAATAACAAGGGGAACAGATGGATTGATATTCAGAAAAAAGAAGTACCGGATCTCTGATTCCTTTCTTTCACGAGCACTTACCTGAAACGGTTTATTAGACAGGGATATATTAGATGGACAATACCTTCAGTTAGGCGAACATTTAGATATACCTGGTAGAGCTTTACCTCACTCCCATTCAGTATTTCGACTTTTGCTAATCGTGCAATTAGAACAAATCTTGGGTTACCTCCTCTTCCAGGATCGGCTACTGGATTATCAGAAAGCCTGATATCCTTTCAAATAATAAAGAAGAACAATCAGAATCTTTTTTTCAAGTGAGACATGTTTGCAGGAATGATAAATATATATATATATAGAGAGAGAGAGAGGAGATCAAAATTTTGAAGGAACTATCAAACATTAGTAATATGTCGGAGTTGACAACCACCGGCATGTTATGTGTTTGGCCAATCATTTTACCTTCCCTAGGTCCAAGCTAATATTGCTGATGAAAAGATTTTTATAGGAAATTACTTTGGTTGGATCTATGGTCAAAATTATACAACATGCATAAGAGAGCTAGAGCAGGCTTTACCATCCTTTTAAGTTGGCTAAAAAAGCAAAGAATTTCTTTGCTAGCAGTGCTTACAGTTAGGAAAGAAATGAATTATTTATCTACCCAGCTCAGTGTCTGGTCCTCAATGTCTTAACTTCCCAGCACGACTAGAGATCAGCTGTTCCATGTGCTGACTACTTCATTGACAAGGCATCACTTCTTGATGGTGTGGATTTATGGAACTTTATGGACATTTTGGTTTCTAACTTCTTAAATCTATTGAACATGGGTGCCACTCTCTTGGTGCCTCTTAATGATGTTTCTTTTTTCAAGAGAAAATGTCTGATTATCACAGTGATATGAGGTAAATGGATAATCCAGAAAAGACCAAAAAAAAATCCTATTTCCATGGCTAATTATGGTTATATGTGCACAAGTATTTGAAATTGGAAGCCCAATGAGTTGGAAGCATAAGAACAAGATATTCCTTATAGTATTCTAATGGCCACTACTTGAATAACCCCTTTTTGGAGAAAAACAAGAATATTATAAACAAAGGCACCAAGGGAATACGAGCAACGTACATCACACAAAAAAATAATAATAACTATAAAAAGGAATAAGTGAAAAAATAATAATAATATCTTCAAGATCTTATCCTCTAAGAAAATGATAGCCTTAGAGAAAATACATGAAGTCTGAAACCAGTGGTCTCTAAATATAGTCATAATAATTCAACACCCTTGAACCCATCTCCTCTTTCTTTCTTTCTAAATAGACCACAATATGGCATGGAGGATGAGGATGACAATTTTTCCTTGCTGAGACCAAAGAGCCACTAATTAAATACTAAGAGGTCTAAATATAAAAGAATCTCACCACCAGTTCGGGAAAAGAGTTCAGTGAGTCAATTGAGTGGACATCCTTAATGTTGTTAGCTCCTGAACAATAAACAACAAATCAGACATGAAAATGAGGCATAAGTAACAGAAAGAGAAGTGCCCAACAGATTACCTAGAAGAAGGCAACGTAAATTTTGAAACGGAATATGGCTTTTCGCATGAGTGTTATAATTACTTAGCAGTTGCTCTATCATATCATTATCAGGGTAAAATATTTGGGTCAACTTATTCCTGTTCAAATGAAGCTGCTCCAAACTGAGAGAGAGAACCACATAGAAATAGTTACCCATCAATTTGAGAATGTTAGCCTCGTTGAGTTTGTGGCTCATATTTATAGATATATCATTCAGACAGTTCCTTCTCACCTTCTCAGCTGAGAAAGCTTTAAGACTTCACTCCATTCAGCTATGCAATTATCCTCTAAATTCAGAAGCCGCAAAGAATTAAATCCTTGGATAGCAGATGATGAAGCCGGCTGCAAAAAGCCAAATGAAAGAAGACAGAGAAAGCTTTAGAGCAACATCCAAAAAATTCAACATGAGTGACAAGTCCACTTTTTCTCCTTTTCCTTGGATAAGAGGGATCTACAGGTATAAAATGAACCAAGTTTGACATTGTTCAGGTAGTTTGCTCCTCTATTCTGCATGGAATATACCAGACTTGCAAATCCTAGTTTTGTTTGAATAAATTGCGGGAAGTTAGACCAAACATGAAAGCAGAGGTTACTCAATAAGGACTACCTTCATCGTGGAAATGCTATTACCCATCAGATGTAATTCTTCAATCACAGGTAATGAAGGCTCAAGAATTTCAATCTGCTATTTCAAAAGGATGTGTTAAGCATTGAAAGTTTTTTCTTTAAAAATGAAGGATAGAAAAGCATGAAAACTTCACAAAAAGAAAACATGAAAATAATTACAAATATCAAGAATATATCACCTGAGTCCAGTTTATACCCGTATAGTTCAAAACTAGAACACGTATACTTTTTAATTGTGGAAGCCCCCAGATATCTTGCTTCATCAAATTGTAAGATAAATTGAGGGATGAAAGAGATGGCAGCTGTTCACAAATGGTGCCAACATCCTGCAAAAAATTGACAGGCAAGACTAAGTATTTCATGGTCAATACTACCATGCAATACATACAAAGTAAAAATGACAGAGAGAAGGGAAAGAAAATTAGAAAATTTAATATGGTTCAGCAATGTGCCTAAATTCATAGAGCTACTTGGCTTAGACCATTCATCACTCAACATACATGAGTAGATCAAACAATTGAATATTATGGGCACAGAACACTCTACCCCTTTACTTAGCTTCTCAGCTACTTCTCCATCTAATCTTGCCAAAAGTGATGTTTGACAATCAAACAATTCCTATAGAATGTTTACCATTTTGGTAGTCCAGACAACTCTTACTTCTAGCTCTCTCATATAATGTCCCATTCATATCTTTCGCAAAACCGTTCTTTCATGGTGTCTTCGGAGTGTAATATCTCAAGCTTCTTTCTTCATTATAGAAATCTACTAACTCCAAACTATTTTCAAGAAGATATTAACTCCCGATTCTTGAACCCATCTTTGTTATCAGATGACAAATTTGACTTGTTTTCTGGTGTAGCTTTCAACTTTTGCTTTCTGATGTCTGAACTTAGAGAACACCTACAATTTTTCTCGCATAAAGTATTCATAAATCTTTTGGAAGAAGAAACTTACAAATATCTTGCTTTACCTTTTGTTGGAACCTTGGCTGGCCCATATACAGATGTATGAATGCACTTTTAACAAATCCACACTTCAGGGTGGAGATACTTCGAAACAAATCCTATTATGTTTCCAAAGAATGCAATGTTCAAAAAATAGCTCTTCCATTATTTAACCCTCCTCGTCTGCCATAAACGCATGCACTAGAATGTGAAGTCATTTGTTTTAAATTCTAATGAATCACATCCACAACTGTACTTTTTATACTGTTTTCTATTCACTTTTCTTTCATCAGAAGCATGAACCCTTAATCTATTTTAGGATTCCATTCCAAAAACCTACTGAAAAGCCCAAGGAATCTTGTTTCTAATTGAATGAAGTGAGACATGCTTGGCATCTTGTAAAATTCTGGACACCCCATCAAAAGTTTTAATGTTGTTATACCTACGGAATTATAAGGACAAACATCACCAAATGCAACAATACCAGTATCACACTCTTTGCAAGTACCACACTAATTTCTATATGCCGTATAATGAGATGACCAAGTTGAGTCCCAAGATATGCAAAAGTGAAAGAACTAGCAGAGCTTTCCTTCTGTTCATCATTTTTCTTCCACAGAGGGCAAACAAACTCGTAATGATCTGTTCGATTACTCTTATAGCATTGTTCCTTTTACCTTTAGGTTCCTCTATATTTTACATTTGCTGTGCCTTTATCCTGAATTTACCTCTTCCACAATCCAAATTCACCATCACTCCTCACTGGAAACTTTCTGCCCAAAATTCCAGTTTGATCAGACCTAAAGACTGCAGCCACTTCATCATAAGACAAAGTCATTCCTATACATCAACATAGTGACTAAATGATTGAAAATTGATGATAAGCTACAGAGACATAATTGGTTATTTCATCCTCAACCGTAACCTCTAACTGCAGCAAATCAATAACCTTCTTATTGAACTGGGTAATGCGATCAAGATATCCACCTTCTAACATCTTGAAGGTATACAAATCTTTTTTTAGGAAAAGTTTGCCGGTCACATTCTTTGCTATGAACAAACACATACAGATAAAGCCACATATAAATAGAGCAGATTGAGGAACTTCGTCTAGTTTTTCTGTATGAACTTCATCTATCTTTTCAAATATTTTAGCAGATAGAGGAGCTAAGCCTCAGAAATCCAACAAATATGAATCTTGCCATGTATAAAAGTAGATGCTATAATTAGAAGTCACAACCTGAAGGGGAGGTGGTAGAAATATAAAACAATGGTTAACAGGATATAAAGGCAACATTAAATTGTTTGATATGCATATTATGATATGCAAACATAGCTATTTGGAGATACCTTCCATTCTGAGATCAAATTCCCAGTGATGTCAAGTTCCTTTAGATCTGCAATAAATGATTCAACTTAACAAAAGTACTAAATATAACAGCAGCTGTTAAGATTTGCAACTAGCAACATGTATGCATAGTTAAACCACAAAGAAAATATCAACCAGTTTAATTGATGAGAAAAAGCGGAGAAATGCGAGAATCTATAAGCAAAGGTCTACATTTCATTAATGCACTTCGCGAATGATGGGTGCTTTGCTTCTTTTTGGGCTAAAGCATGTTTTCATCTATGCTACGAAGGAATTAGGATATTATTAATATTGATACAGCTTGTTTTCCTTGATTTCACAATTGTTCTGTCTATCTTTCTGGAGGATAGCTTTCTTCCCTCAGATTGTAATTTCTCTATCTACTCGTAATGAACTTCTTATTTTATCAAAAAGGAAAAGGAAACAGAAAATACATGACAATAAAGCAACCAGTTGAGATAAGCTAAATAATAGGAATATGCAGTAGCATCAAAACCATTCGGGAACTAAGACGAGATATAGAAAAAAAAAATCATACACATTTTTACATTGTCAAACCAGCCCACATTCACATTAGAATCTTTTCATACTTATGAAGGTATCCCTTTAAATTTCGTTTATTTCAAGATCCCCATCTAACATTGTTATGCAAAAATAATGAATGAAAGTAGCAAAAAATGTCTAGAGTTAAAATGGCAACAAGAGGTATGTTAAATGAAGAAAGAGGTAGTTCAAAAAGGCCAAATATCTTTTATATTAATATTCTTGTAATAAACCATCTGCAAGCATATTGTATGTGGCATATCAAAGACTATAAGTGGCCAGAAAGAAACTGAACAGATAAATAACAGGGAAAATGATTTACTTGGAAGCACTATACTGATGTCGCCTGGAGCTCCCGGAGAGTTAACGCCCAGATAAGCTAGTGAAGCACTTGTCAGCTCTTCAAATCTACTTAGTTTGTCTTGAATCTTGTCCTTCCCCAAAAGCTGAACAGACACTCGTTTGCTGCTTGCAGAAAGGACATACATTTCATCTGGAAAAGGAAAGGCATAAATTCAAATAAATTGTTTTGGGTTCTATTGGTGTTTTTTTCATCCTGAAATATATGTACAAATCTTTTCCTCTGAAAAGAGCGTGTATCTTGCTAAGACATCCACGAGGAATCTTAGGGATACCAGTGACATCTTCATTGATTCCCCTGTACTGGTTTGCTGGTTGATCAAAGGACATATATGATCCATCTCATCTAGAAAACAAAAGGCACAAAATTCAAACCAATTATTCTGGGTTCTATTGATGCTTTTTTCATCCTAAAATGTATAAAACAATGTTCTCCTGTAAGGAAGAGTTGTATTTTGCTAAGACATCACCCACAATACCAATGGTCTTCACTCAATCCCTTGTGTTAAAAAGTTTTCTTTTTGTGATGTACATCAGCCCATGGGTGGCATCCCTTTGGTGCCTTTGTTTGTAATATTTTCCTTTTTTCTCTCTGAAAACAATGTAAAATTTCAAAAATCAAGGCAAACAACTTATTCCGATAATCTACAGACCATCTTTTGTTCCAAAAGAAATCTAGACAGTTTTCAGAAAAGAAATCCAGAACCAGATCACAAAAGTTAAGCAGTACCTAGCTTCTGAATGGAGGCTGATCCAAAGTTTTAACATAATTTACTTCAAAACACAGCTTTCAAACATCTCGACCAATTTTAATAAATTTTCCAAATAATTTTTTAAACTAAGCAGGAGTCTGATGACTCTCCAAAACCAGGAACAACAAAACAAATACAGGTTATAAGCAACTGGGAAGAACTATTCACCATTCCTTAATGAAAAAAGAAAATGAAAGCACATATTCAGTCATAAGCACATATTAAAAGAGTTTGAATAATAATGGCGTGCATCATATGTCGAAACCAAAAGTATTTCTTAACTAATGAATCCTTTATTTCATTTTGATTGCCCATCTTTTGATAATCACTCCATAAGAGAATTTCGATCAATGCATTCATATGCAAGCAAAAGTGCATGATTTTCCAAAATATCGTTCATGTCATTACTTCTAATAGGAAACATATATAAATGAGAAACTAAATGCGAGTATGCTTTGACTTCTTCAAATGGACAAACATTTTCAGATGATGCGAAGTGGAAAGGTGGACTAGAAAATTAGTTGCAGAGATTTATACCTTTTGTTTTCAAACTTTTGTTTTAGCAAAACCAAACCCCACCCACCTCCACCCTTTCTCCCTGGAGGAAAAGGAAATGAAACTAACCACAGGATCACATACCCTCTTCTTCCTTAGTAGATTCGGTTTTGTATCTGAGCTCAAGAGCTTGCAACAAAGAAATGCCAGGACTTAGGTTCTGAGGCCGAACAAATGACCCAGATTGTTCAAATTGGGCCTGGAAGTACTTGACACCATTGATGGACCCATCATGCTTCCCCTCTCCATTTCTGTCCCAATCAACCCCGATCCACATACCAGAATATCCCTCAATGGATCCGATGTATTTGACTGTACCAGTTCGACGAGGATCATTTACCAAGTGGACCCGTTGCCCAAGTCTAAACAACTGGGGACAAGATTCAGAATTCATAGTGCCGCACTAACTAGAAGCCGGGGAAGTTTTACCAATATTCAAAGATCAACCAAATCATCGAACAGGAAAAAGAGAGATGATTAAAGATCAGAGGTCAAACTGTCATCTGCAAAAATATAAAAATAATAATAATGTAACATTCATGATTGTTTTAAGGAAGCATAACATCTAAAATCTAAACAAGTATGCTTAACAGTTGAATGAAGCATCAAGAAAGAAAAATGCAGAGGACAAAAATGACTAATAGTTAGAAACACCAAGCATCAAGCAATGTTTGTGAAAAGAAACAGACAAAAACTATCTTTGAAAAGAAGTATTGCAAAGCCTTTTGATGAGATCAATAACAAATAAAATAGCGTGTGTATCAGAAATGCAGGTACAAATTCGTACTATAATAAAGTATGACCATGCAGGTATAAATCATGCTAAGCCATGCTTAGTAGACATTTCTTCAAACAGATAGCAGGCAGGCAACCCCAGGAACCAGTAATTGCCATAAAATAAAATCTAATTACCAAAAGAACCCAACAATTGGTATCATACAGGAGATAAACAAAATTCTTTTAGCCTTAACTCATGGTAATCTATATAAACATTTAAAAATCATACTGACAGTTGAACTTTTTCACCATTTGGTTATAAAAAAGAAATGAAAGCTGAATATTGATTTCTTTAGATAAACAGCGGTTTATTTCCATAACCTATGTTTAGAACAAATGAACTAGTTCTTTTTAAAATTCATGTGGAAATATATAGCTATTTAAATATTTTTTGTTTAAGAGAAAAGAGAAATACCATTGTACACATAGGTACTAAGAGGATATTATCCATATACAATAGCTAGTTACAAGTCAATAAGTTTGTCTATGACAATTCAAAATCTTCCTAATTTTTGATGTCATGATCTAACAAAATAAAATTAAAAATTTGTATACATCTATCTATAACATGTGTAAAGTTAGTCTCATTGGTCTCAAAAACTCTCGCATTTTTTTTCTTCCACACAACCCAAAAATAGTTAGTGGAATAAGGAACAAGTGTATTTTCTTTTTACAAAAACCCGCCCACGCCCACAGTTCACTACTCCCATTCTCAGCCATAACCTAGTTCAGCCCCAGCAGCCCCAATACAGACATCCAGATGCTATAAGTCTTTGGGCACCCCAACAATATATGGTTACAAGTTTCCTCATCAGATTTGCAAAGATAGCATCTATTAACCATAGTGTTTCTTCTCCTTTAAAGCATATTAATGGTCAAAATACATTCTTTTGCTGCTTCCCAAGTAAAAAATGTCAATCTAGGAGGAGCTCTAGTCTTCCAAATCTGCTTGAAAGGTGCATTATTGCTGTTGTTGTCATTCTTACACAGGACCTTGTACAGTGATTTTACAGAGAAGTGGTTCTTCTCATCAGGTTTCCACACCCTCTTATCTCTGTCGTCACTCAATTTTTTGCTGTCTAAGCACCATAACAGATTGCTATACTCATTGATTTCCCAGTCCTGTAAATTTCTTATCACTTTCACATTCCAGACCCACCCCTCCCCTACCTTATCATAAATATCCTTCACCTTAGCCTCTTTATCACTTGCAATTTCAAAAATACTGGGAAAACGATCTTTAAGCTTGAAGTTACCCACCCATTCATCCTGCCAGAAATTGATATCCCCCCCATTACCAAGCAGTCACCCAACACAACCCATGAATGAGAAGCAGTCATCTCTAATCTTCTTCCAAAGGCTCATGCCATGCAGTTTGAATCTCCCCCTCCTACCACTCTCCTTCTCCCAATCCCCCCACCTCGCCTGCATAACCTCCCTCCACAGCCTCTTCTCCTCCACAAGGGACCTCCATAACCATTTCCCATGAAGAGCATGGTTTAATTCTCTAATAGACCTCAAACCAAGCCCCCCTCCCAAACCGGTTTCTTCACCTCTTCCCACCTAAGTAAATGGTATTTTTTATTTCCCTCTTCATCACTCTAAAGAAATCTACATTGAATTCTTTCAAACTTATTAGCAATGCTGACCGGGATGGTTAAAATAGAAAGATAGTATATAGGTAAATTTGATAACGTGCTTTTTATCAAAGTAAGTCTACCACCTTTAGAAAGAAAATTCTTCTTCCATCCCGCCAATCTTTTTTCAAACATCTCCACAATAGACTCCCAAGTTCTTACATCTTTGAATTTAGCCCCAAGAGGTAAGCCTAAATATTTGATTGGAAGTGTAGTTGTCTTACACCCTAACATCAAGGCCAAACTCACCTCATCCCTTCTATCACCGATTCTAACCACTTCCGTCTTTCTCATGTTAATTTTAAATCCGGACACCATTTGAAAGCAAAGAAGGATGTATCTCAAGTGCAACATAGCATTAATAGAAGGTTTACAAAAAATTAGGGCATCATCCATAAAGAAAAGATGAGAAATTCTTACTCTCTCATTTCCCCTCCCCACCTCCACACCCTTCAATAAATCCAACTCCCACGTCCTTTCCATCAATCTACTAAAAGCCTCCATAACGGTAAGGAATAGTAAGGGTGACAAAGGATCCCCTTAGCAGAGGTGTCTAGAAGCTTTAGAAAAAGTTGAAGGACCCCCATTAACCATAACCACAAAAGAAGTGGTGGAAATACATTTCATGATCCAATTTCGCCATTTGCACCCAAACCCCATCCTCATAAGCATATAATTCACAAAATCCCAGCAAACATCAACCATGATCATAAACCTTTTCCATATTAATTTTACACAAGAGGCCCTCTTTTTTTCTGTCCCCACCAAATCGTCCACAACTTCATTAGCAATCATCACAGCATCAAGAATTTGTCTTCCTTCAACAAATGCATTCTGGTTTTCCCCGATCACTTCACCCAATACCCTAGAAAGTCTCTTTACAAGCACTTTAGAAATCAATTTGTAAATACTTCCCACCAAACTGATCGGTTTAAAGTCTTTAATATCTTTAGCACCCACCACCTTTGGAAGAACAACCAAGATACTTAAATATAAAAACATGATCAATTGCAAATGCATCACAGTATTTCAAAAAAAAAAATTGCAATATAACATTTCATTTTATACCAAAATTAATTTAGAATTACATTATGTAAATTAAAAATTAATCTGGTTTTGTTAATTTAATTCCTATCTTCACAAATCACCTAAAGTTTGCTAAATAGAAATGAGTTCACGAACCTGATTTTTTTCCAAAAATATCTCAACCTTGGTTTCCTTTTATAAATCTAGAACTTCTTTGATCTACCGAAGACGAGAGTAAACTACATTCTTAAACAATTACGACTAAAGTTTAACTAACTCACTAGTCCCAAGAGCCAATTAGGTATAATGGCAACTAGTGCTCCTCTATGAACTTATCGTTTCGGTTCAACTTCAATCCCCATTGAAAGAAGCAATAAATAAATAAAAAAACGGATGGTTCATCATCATAAACTAACCTGATTGATTGTTACGCTCTGGTATGGAAATTTTAGACGAGATGACTCGACCTCAGAGAGACAAGGAAGACAATAATGAAGAACTAAAAAGAACATGGGAGAGTGATGACTTCGATTGTTCGACTAAAGGATTCGTCCTCGCAGGAGATCTTGGTTTCACCCTCTGGACTGGACATTTACAGAACTGATTGCATTTACAGTGCGACTGATGGGTGGGAGCTCACCGGTTCAAAATCCGACCGGTTCACCGGTTCAAAATACGACTGGAGGTGATGTCTTGCATGGGTTCACCGGTTCAAAATCCGACCGGGAGGGATTGAGATCTTAAAATTGACGGCTCTTAGAGCAGGGAGAACCAGAATAATTAATAAACGTGACTGGGCCGGATCATTTATGTTTTCAGACATGAGGTTGCTATGTTGTTGTGCACAAAATATGTTTTGGTTTTACAATGAGTTAATTTTTGTTTCCACAAGTCTATTTTGAAGTTAATTTTCATCTATCTATACTTCTTTTTTGCAATTTTCTCAATATCTTCTTTACATCAATTTAATATGTTTCAAAAAATCGTTCAAAATACTATTAATAAAAATTAAACTCGAACAAAACTGTGAAATTAACATAAACCAATTATTTAAAAATTATTTCAATTTTAGCCCGTGGTGTTAGCTTATATAAGAAGTTGTGTTAAAAAGAACTCAAAAGTCGTATTTATTTTTAATTGAAAATATAATTAAATATGTTATTATCTTTTTATTTGAAAATTCAAAATATTAAATAAAATTTTTATATCTATGGTAACTATCTAAATTATAAAAATATATTCATTTTAAAATATTATTTTTATTTAAAAAAATATATAATAAATTCATTTAAACTTTAAATTTAGTTAATCAATATGTTATTATTATTATTAACATAAGTACTATTATTATATGTTATTAGTACCCAAAAAAAATTTTCTTTTTTCTAAAGAAAAAGAAAAGTTATTAGACTTTTGTATTGTTTCCACTTACTAAAAGCTTTATATTTTTAATCAAGTTGTGAATGGACAAAATGTGTTATTATGGGCTCTTGTTTCAACGGCAAGCTTTAGCCATTCCCATGCTTAAATTGTTTTTGCTTTCCTTTTTTTTTATTGAAATCCAAACACTTAAAGCCTAACATTTAGGCAACTTATTTTTGGCAAATTTAGGGTTTAATTAAAAACAAATTTACATAATCATTGTAATGGTTTAGTTTATCAACAGATCATACAATTTTAGTATTGTTAGGTCCATAATCAAAAAAAAAAATTACTTCAAATCTTAAATGGCTCCGTATGCTAATCTATCAAATTTTAACAAATGAAAATTATTTTGCATATGATTATGTATATACATAAAATAATATTTACATACTCATCACTACCTATCAAGGATTTCAAGCGTATAACGCAATACTAATAAAATGACAATGCTGAAGTTTATTATTATAGCGAAAACACTTAATATTTTTAGATTACATTTTTTACACGTTACCAAAAATGTATAATAGAGTTATAAGAATGTTTTTAAAATTTAAATGGAAAAAGACATAGAAATAAAAAATTATAATTACCCTCTATTCGAAACTGGCAAAACGGAAGAGGTAATTCTTTAACTAATCTCTTACTATTCAGAATATAGGTTTTGATCGTCTTTATCTAAAATTGTTAATAAAAAATTGGTGAACTACACTAACTCAGTAATAATATCAACGTCTTACCACTAATACAGAAAATTAAAGAATTATAGAAAATATAAAACAGTTAATAGTGCTCATTCTAATAAAATCCGAATGCTAGTGCATTCATTATTCATTTCACTAAAAACGTTAATATTTTATCGACTAACCTGTAACTTCTCAAATATTATTCATTAAAATAAAAATCAGAATCGCAATCTAACAGTATACATTTCAATAGATATACAACGTTTGACTCTTCACCTTTCCCAAGCTGAATTTCTTACCATGATCGTCTCCACATTTTCGTTTTACTTTTTCATACCGGTGTCGTTAGGGGTCCATATGAATCTTGTCTACACATGGACACGAATATTTTCTTTATAATCAAACAACCGTACTCATACCATGTCTGGTAATGGGCGCCACAACACACACCCGTCTCAATACTCCATCCGGTATGAATGTAATTAAATCAATTCGCAATCCCGTCCGGAATAGGACTTCCCAATCCCGTACGACTGAGGATAACGTCCATGGTAGGGCTCACCTTATGTACCAAGTCCGTATACTATTTCCTATGACACCTGGTAAACCCTTTTATTCAACCTCATTAATTCACGCATATCTTTTCTTTTATTTATTATTTAATCTTAAACGACACGTATATCCGTATTTTAACACAAGAGTACAAAATTCATATATCAGAATACGTGAGTAAAATAAATATGCATTATCCTGACTGAAACATGTTATGCACACAATAGAGCAACGAAAAATATAGATTAAGAAACCATGTCATGCTAACCATATATTTAAAATGAATAAATAGAACAGTAAATAGATAAGCACGATAAAGTGACTAAAGAAATAACCAACACGATTAAACTAATAACAAATATAAACTGACCGGTTACTGTCTCCATCAGCAACCTATACTTAACTAATCAAGGGTCGCCAATTATCTAAAATTTTTATTTAGTATTCATTTAACGTTAATTTAACCGTAACAGAAAAAAATGGTGAGAAATTATTACTTTAGGCTGATGTTCAGGACACCGAGTTTCTCAATAGTTTCCAATTCTAAATTTTTTTAATTTTCCTTATAAAATTGAAACGCACGTCAAAATAACGTGAAAATAAATGAGGAATGGTGAAAAAGACAAAAATCCCACCGGAAGGTCAGGTTGGGGTTCTGGCGCCGTGCTCCGCCGCCTGGTCCTCCTTTTTCGGCAACTCTTCCTCTCGGTCAGGCGGTTTCGGCCAGTTCTCGATGAAAATCTATTTAAATCATGGTTAAGGGGTGTTTCTCGACGAAAGGAGAGAAAAAGCAGGTGCTTACCAGTGGTTTTGCCCTTCCGGTGCAGCGGCTTAGTCGAGCTCTATCATCCTTCCCTCGCTATTTGCAACTTTTTTTAGTCACCCTACATCGAAAAGGTGTTAGGCGGCTAACAGGAAGAAAAACAAGAAGAACAGGAAGAAAATACGGCTTACTAGAGCATTTTCTAATTTCTGGTGCAACAGCGCAACCGTGCTCTGCGACCTCTTTCTCACGGGTCGCGGTCCTCCTTGATTTTTCCTACATTAGGGTTAGTTTAAACGACCTAGGTTAAGAAGATAGGGAGAACGGGAAGAAAAATCGTGTTCACCGGTATGTTTTGGGTCTCTAGTGTGACGGTGTCGACATCCTCCGATGGTTTGGCTTCTCCTCTGGCCGCCCTTCCTCTTCTTCTCCAACAAAGTGTGTTGGATAGGGTTAGGGTTTCAGTAGAAACGATGTTTAAATACCTCTCCTTCGATCAGGGTCATCCGTGTGGGTCCACGTGGCGCAATGGAGGCTGTCGATCGCACCTATTTGATAAACAATTCTAAACCATTCGATTGATCAACTCTATAAATCGGGGCCGTCGATCGTGAGACCGTTGGATCCGTCACGTGAGCAATCAGAGCCGTTCATTTGAAATCTAGGCAGGATATGATCTGGCTAGTCCGTGTGCGCGAGAGTATACACGGGCCGTTCGATTGCCCTGACATGCAGATTGTCCGTGTCAATGTGTCTGCCATACTGCATGTCTTAACTCGTTGTGCTATTGACATGGTCGTGCTACGAGGCATATACTTTCTTTTTTTGCGATTTGAACTCTATTTTCAAATTTTTCTTTCAAATATATCTCCTCTTTATTTCCAGTTTCGCTCTGTTTTCTAAAATAGTTTTCAAATTCATCTAAAATACATATATCTAAAAAAATTTAAAAAAAATTAATTAAAATTAAATACTACATTTTTATTATTTTTTTTAAAAAATAAATTATATCATTCTGAGCCTAATTTTTGAGCTCGAGATGTTATAATGACAGCAAAACTTGAAACACCATTGCCATGAAGAAAGACTGATCAGCAACCTATTCAAATTTTCAGGGGGAGGAAAAACAAAACAATGCCACAATAAAGTAAAACGGGTCAACAATTATTTGAATCTTCAAAATGTCAATGTTCCTAGAATTGCTGAATTGTGAGAAAACTTATCAATGATTTTGAATGAGATAAAAATTTTACAAACCTAGAAGTGTAGTCTCCTGCAAGTGAACTCATAAATAGTTTGTAGGACGCTTTTGGTCTCTTCCTCTTTTGGCAACTTTAACAAGTGAGCAACTTTTGAAAATCCGGCATACTGACTCAGATATAAAGAGTTTTCACTTGATTCAGGTTTCCCCTCCTTGACAGAGAGTTTTGGCTTTGTTAAGGCCCACTGCATTGCCCATATGGCCAGTGGCCGCATGTAACAAAGGGATCTGTATTGATCATCTGTGTTCCAACCTTCTGGAGTCTGAAAAGAGTATCTGAACATAAAATCAGTTATAATTAGTCAAATGAAAATAAAATGTTTCTTCTTCCTTCTTCACACGGATAAAATATAACAATAAAACTGAAGCTAAAGAACAGACAAATATATTTCTTTATGGATAACATCTATGATGCCTTAAAAGGATCAAGTCTTATATAACTTTTTAACATTTTATAGTAATTCAGTAGTTCTATGTAGTAATCACTAAAATTACTTAAAAATATTTAAATGATCATTACATATAGTTATTGATTAACTACAAAATGCCATAATAAACTTGAACAGAGGCATGGTGATTTCAAGAACCCTTATTCCTTGTGATATCTGTAAATCAAACCCATTCACCCTTTTGATGGAATTAGTATAGATATTGCTAGAAACAACCTAAAAGAGAATATTTTTAAGTATACAAAATAAAGTTATGCTTAGAACAAATTCAGAAATAGAGTGAAATTCATTCGCATAAGAACATCTAATTTAATTAGGAGAATGTATGAATTATAGTAGGATGACAAAAATTAGTTATATTTGGAACTTTTGCTGGAAATGGAACAACAAATTTTATACAAATTCCATATAAACTCAAAATTTCATCATTTTTAGTGTAAACTCTCATTGTTTTCTAGTTCAAGTGTGAATTTACAAACATATTTCAGACAAATTTTAAATGTAATCTAAAACACACCATAAAAAGAAAGGCAAGTTACATAAAGCTCTTAGATATTTGATTGTAATTACAATTTGATTATTACTTGTTGAAGATTATAACCTACTCCTTTCATAAATTAAAAATATATTTTTAATACTTATTAACATGGTACATTCCAGTGAAGAATTTCAATCTTCTCACAAATTCACCATTATTTCTTTGTTACCATATAAATTTAAACTCTTTATCTTTTTTTTGGTGTTCTTTATACACAATTACTTGTTACATGTTGCTTTTTAATTATTTGACTCTATGTCCCAGATGATTTAACAATTATTTATTATCTGTTTAGAGATTGCGCCGGAATTCAAAATTTTATTTATCATGCAAAGTTATAATTTTCGAGAAATAATGAAACCAATTTTAATTATACTAAAAGTTCGGAGCTTTCATGTATTTTCTGCAATTAACAGAGAGTTTTTACTTACCCAAGACCTTCCTCTGACCAAGCAGCTTCATAGACTCCCTTAGCGGTATTTAATCCCATTTCCACCATCTCCTCTTGAATCATAGAAGCAGCAAGGGCATATGTGACTCCAGCCCATATTTCCCTTGATTGCATTGCTGCCATATCAATCCTTCCATCTGGTAACATTCCATTCACTGCCCCACGCGTTCCTCCTTTCACTTTCAAGACATTGAAATGATATATCTTGTCAAGTGCACTCCTTACTTTGTCTTCATCAGCTATTGGCATTAGACCACATGCTCTAGCATACCTGTAATATTAACTCAATGGTAAGTCCGTGTGCACATAAACAATACCAAAATTGTTTGAATAAAGATATGATTATGGCAGAATTTCCAGCTAAATTATATAGCAAAAATGTGGCGGTAGTAATGTTTTCAACAATAAATAGGAATCAGTACTTCACACTACATGAAGTTTTCCAGCAACTGAACATTCTGAACACTGCTTTTCTGGAAAACTGAAAAATGAACAGTGGCCTATTCTCATTACTACTTCAAGAGGAATGCAAATAAACAAAATTTAACCAAGCATTATGCCAACTGTGCAGGTCCTGAGATGTGAATTAGTTTTCTCAAACCCTGCTTTTTTCTGGAGCAGTATCAGCTCTAGTATCCCCATTTTTATGTAAAAAGAATTTTTACCAAGCATCCATAATGATTCACATTAACTGAAAGCAAAATTAGAAAATAAGTGCAGAGAACGAATATGAACTATTTCAGCAGAAAATGCATCCCTATTCAACAGACATGAATGTCAAGGGAACAGCCAGACAAACTTAGCAGCATATTACTATGAAGATCAGCCTCTTCCCTTTCAAGAAGGAAAAGAGAATGTCATGAAGACAGTGCTACCAATGAAAAAGATCCTTCCATGAAAGACATGATTTCCATATTAAAACCTGTAGAAAAAGAACACATACCATGCAAAGAAAGGCAGAAAACAAGTGAACTGTCTGAAAGAGTTCTAGACTGAGAAAAATAGAGGTAAGAGAGAATGCCATCCTAGCACAGCAGTAGCAGAAAAGAAGCAAAATAAGGGCATGATAATGCAACAGAAAGTAATGGAGCACAAAATTATAAATGTTAATAGATGAAAAATGGTTAATGCCAAATAAAAGAATTTAGCAAGGATGTGAAAGATGCACTCAAGATGTGATGAAGAAGATGAATGATCCTTGCAACATGGACAATATGTATGTATTCAAGAAAGAATTTTTATTCTTAAACTGGGAAAATAAAAGAAAGATTCTTGTGGTTAACTGCATATAATGTGAATAAATGTCCTGTCTTTGATTTTATCTACTGTTTATTGTTGACTTAGGAGGATTTCTCATCCTCTGTCTGCACCTTCTTCTCTACTTTCTGTTAATACTATTTGTTCTCTATCCAAAAAAAATGTGAACATCCCAAAATTGCTTTTGAAGTGTATAGATATCTGATCAACACTCTCTAAGAGCCTTGATGCAAGGAGTTAAAACTGTAAATCTAACATTCTACTACTTGGCATTAGGAATAATAGGAAGAAACACTAACCAAACTCAGTATCATATCTCATGTGAATTTATGTAGTTGTTGACACACTGAAAGTTCTCCAACATAAGACAAAGTAAGTGTGAGCTTACCACTGTCCAGCCAACTGATCAGCCTGAATGGATGCACTCGAACCACCACCGCTGTTGTCATAGTTGAAATAGGAACCATTCCACAATGTGCCATATACAACTCTTGCTTTTTGATACTTGATCTGGAAGTAATTTGCAGCTGCATTGTCACCAACCTCATATGCCAAGGCCGAAGCAGCTTGGAGGGCTGCAACCCAAAGTCCACCACAATATGCACTCACACCAGTAACACACCAAGCATCATAAGTTTGATCAGGAAACCCTTCATTCTCAATCATTCCATCCCCATCTTTATCAAACTGATCCATGTAAGCTATCGCAGTATAAACAGAAGGCCAAACTGCTTTTGCGAAATTCTTATCACCAGTAGCAACCACATCCCTGTATACTTGGAGAACAAATTTTGAATTTAGGTCTTTCCATTTGTCTGAATTAAACAAGTTATAAGCATTTACTTCAGACCAAGGATCATTTAGTCCAATATCATGGGGAACAGCGCCAATAACTTTTCGGGGAACCCACTTTCCATCACTCATGATTTTCCTCCTCTCTGGATCATGGATCAATACTGCTGCAGCAAAGTCTCTCTGGATGCTGAGTTCAAGCTTTGGGAAGAGCATGAGCAGTGCAAAAGATGAGTAGAAATGGACATCGTAAGTGTTCCACATTATGTATTGAGTTCCTTCAAGGTAGAGAAATTGACCAATATTTTCTTCTCCATTTTGGAGCAAAGAAGTTCCAAAAGCAGCAGTTGACATTACAGGAGCATGTATCTGTTCATATACAGTTGTCATCCTTTCAAGAATTTCAACAGCTATGTCATTTTGATGAGCAACCTCTGTCCTTGTATTAGTCAAATTTGACAATGGTTTTCCAAGGGAAAATTTCCTTTCATCAATGGTTACTAAACTTTTTTTTGGAGGTAATCCATCTGTGGAAATTAAGGTGTAACCTCGAGTAATTAAAATGAAAAAGATGGCTAGTTACCATTAAAAGCTTAAACTTCTTGATACCTGTCCATATTGTCCCGCCTGCATTTAGGTAGTAAAGCTCATTGAAGAGTGTAACCGGATACCTGCACAAAATTAGTAACTTCCAGAAGTTCTTCAACACACAGTTTGTCTTATTTTCGTGGTACATTACTCATCACAATGGAAGATCTTGTGTGCATTGTAAGCAGAAAATTAATAATCTCACCACTCAGGTAGCCTTTTATCTTCAAGAGTCTGTCTTTGCCATGCTTCTATCTGGGATTCCCAATGAGCATACCCTTAATTCCAAAATGATTAGATCACAAAGAAAGGAGTTAATAGAGTATTATACTCAACCATCAACATAACTAAAGTGCACTATTGAAAACATGCATCCACATCAGATTGCGAACATTGTATTATAGTTCAATTTCTATCTCTATTTTTTGTATTATAGTTCTCCATCTACAACAGCATCACACAGTGAAATGCTATATATATACAAGGTCATAAGAAAAATGTACAACTATACCAAGAATAGCATCATTTGCAATACTCGCCGCTGCATTCCCTAAAATACCATAGAATCTCGTATAACGCCTGCCATTAGAATATTTGTTCACAACCTTTTAAAACTTGAGACAATATTTGCAGAGAAACTGTTGGGGAGCTTGGACAACCCACCTGTGATAAACTTTCTCACAAAATCTCACTTCTGGGCAGTCCCATGACAGTGAAAATGTGACCGTACGGACAGAACTAGAGGGAACAGTCACGGAGGCTGCTACACCTGCTCCAATAGATAAGCCTGGTTCTGAAGGTGAAGAAATTTCATTGCATTCAAGTTGGTCAAATGAGCCATGCTGAGAAAATAAAAAGAAAGCAGTTGAGTTCTTTGTCAAGTATTATGTTACCATAATGCAAAAGCAAATACTAATCCATGGGGGATTTCAGTTAATGGATAATCTGATCATAACTCTTATTCTCATATTGTAAAATTTGCTATGGTCAACAACATTATATAACAGCATGTTTTTAACTCGTAGAAAATCCCTCTCACTTATATAGGAGAATTGATAGGGGTTCCATACTAGAGACAAACACTTCCCGTCTAAAATGGAGACTCTTGCAATGATTAATGCCCTTTAGAAGGATATAAGACATATACTGAAATTGCTACATTTGCATAATTGAACTAAGTATTTTTTCAATCAATTAGAAAAATATTCTTTGCATGTATGCCTTAGAAGTTAAAATATACATATATATATATAAAGAAGTTCGAGAACTGATTTCAACATCAAAACTATAAATTTCTAATGAGATAAGGCTTGGTATACGCAGCTGGAGCTAAACAGAGAAAGAAATTTGAGCATTTCAAGGTGTCGAATCTGCTTTCCAAAGAGCGTGATTTCATGCTCAAGGAACATATCTTTTTGGACGAATGATTACAAACTCTTTGAAGAAGATGACCGTGTGTATACAGTAAATATTTTGAGTTGCAAATAGATTGTTGATACATATTTTGTACATGGACCTTCCAGTCCTCCCAAAACAATGTGGCTATTGCCAACAATTTCTAGAAGGTAACTGCTCCCTCTAAGGTACAAGTTTTTATCTGGACAATTGTTGTTAACAAGCTCAACACAAACAATTTGCTCCATGTTTGATAGGACCAACAAATCGTGTTCTCTCCTTCAATATGTGTGCAACGTGTTATCATAAGGCAGAGCTTTTTGCATTCTGATGCAGCCTGGAGATTTTGGGTTAGGTTGGTGGATATTTTTTCATGTTAAATGGGTATCTCCTATTACCTTTAAATGCTTTATCTCTTTCTTTTTCCTTGACTCTGGAAGAATGAGGAGGAAAGATTGTTTTGGAGATTGGCTCTTTTTGTTAGGTTGTCGTTGCTGTCATTGGGGAGAAATAAGGCTTTTAAAGACTATTTTTACCCTCCTTTGCTTCTTTGGAATAGAAACTTTTTGGCCCCGTTCTGAGTACAGCACATAGGATTTAGAGGGATATTCTCTGCTGTTTTGCAAAGAGATTGAGTTGCAGTTTGCATTGAATTTTGTTCTCTCTTTTTCTCTTTTTAGTTTCCTTTGTTTGGGAGGGAATCTCTAGTCCTCTACTGATGTACCTCTCATCTCTCTCTAATTTTTGTTCTTTTTCTAATAAAAAGTTCGTAAATTGGAGGTACCCATTTTAGGCGTATTATATTGTATATCATAGACATGAAAATATGGAGGAGATTAAGAGCTAACCTTTTTAATTTCATGCCACATATCTTTAGCTGTAATTCCTCGGGCATTACCAGATATTAAGAAGCAAGGACACTCAGAAACAAGGACGTCACCTGTTTCCTTTGCTGCAATGGAAAAAGTAACTGGAGGTTTTCCATTGGCTGTTCTGAATTAATGGTACTTCGAGTTAGAATGTAACAGCAATACTGCAAATCAAATGCATGGAGGAGATATTTTAGCTAAGAACTATAAGTGATTTTAAAGCCTGTGCAAGTAACTTACTGATGGTGTAAATTTACCCCACGTACTCCATTTTTCTTCCTGGGAAGCAATTGGTAACCAAATAAAAACCCGGTGGAAGTTAAAACATCAGCAAATCAAAATTGTTTATAACTGCATATCCAAATGAATATTGTGCCCACTGGCAGTAGAAAGACCACAACAAAAGATACAAATACTACAAAACTTAAAGTTTAGACATCCAATTCCAGTTATATCCTTACGTCATCTTTGAGTTGAAGTGATGGCCAGAAAATCCAGAATCTCCACCCACAGAATTCTGAACAATCACAAACATATAGGTTAGACAAACCCATGTCAGCAATGCCATACATGTTTGATACACAACTACAAACCACAAAGTCTTTTTTTCTCTTCATCTCCCGCTCTCTATGCACGCATGCACATATCAGGTATGACTCTTGAAAATCCAAATGGCTTGAATAATTTTGGGGAAAAAAAACAAGAATGAGAACCAAAAAAATTATAATTTCACATGAAGTAAATCTTCAAGCAAATTCTTTTCAAACGGACTGAAATTCCAGCATATAACATTGATAGCAGTCATTATCACCAAGATTGTAAAAAAGGAACCATCCATTAAGGCATCTAATTGCTTGCTTAAAATTTAAAACCCTAGCATGACTTTGGCGAAATTCCTAATCCTTCATTATGGATTTCCAGTAAAAGAAAAAAGAAACCACCTAGATGATCATAGAGAAAATTATCCATGACAAACTGAAAGAATAAATATTCAAATCTTTAAACTTACTGCCCATGTAAAGAGCAAGGTGACATCTGCAGATGTTCTTCCATGATTAGATAGCTGAAAGAAAAACACCCGATGTTTAGGTCCAAAAACAAAGAGGTAAAAAAATTGTGTTCAGTTTCTCCCTAAATCCTTACCGTAAATGTAAACACTGATACTGGAAAACTACTTTCTTTGTAGTTGTGGGGAATAAAGGGCGAAATTTGACAGGATACAATTTTAAGTTCTGGGTCAGGTTCACCTATTTTTGCATAAAAGAGTAAAAGAATAAGGAACTTTCACTAACACAACATCTTTAACAGCCTCAGTAATTAGATCCAATACCATCGTAGACAGTCCAAGCCCTTGGAAACAAAGCATGGTATGTACACTTCTCTCCAGTAAGATTCCAGTCCCAGGATTCTAGGCCAGAACCTGTGCTTTCCCTGAATAAGGAAAATAATCCTGAATCATCAATCTTACTCCTAAAATATTCACTATGGAACCGTAACTTTGCTAGTCTTAAAAAGCCTCAAAAGTATGATAGCTTACTTTGGCACTTCTGGGCTCTTTTGGCATAGCACAGTTGAAAACTTTTCACCAGTTGGTCGTGAAACAAAAACCTGCACGTGTTTAAAAAGGGGTATCCAAAGACATCTTAAAAATTGAAAAAAAAAAAAGAAAAAACCAACAAAAATGTATGTAACGCGATAAGCTCTTTCGTGTTTCTGTGTGCAAGTGTTATTTTTACTACTTCCAGCTTGTGTGCATTTTCATTTTAAGGAGCATCTTTAAAAAGAGAGAAACAAATGATAGATAGAGATGCCCAATTAGGAAGGTAGGATCCTATTCTTAGCAACTTTACTACACTAATTGCAGCCCTACTTTCTCCCTTTTAAGAATCTGAAGCTTGTAGTTTATAATTCTGTAATTATCTCTGGCAGAAAACTTTGACTCCCGTGGCATAGTAAATTTATCTAACAATCATATGAAAAGGAACCAGGAATCAAACTCAAAGGTGCAGCTCTCCAGGTTTAGGCATCATATTATTGAAATACACTTTTTCAAAGCTCTTTGCTTCAGCAGCCAAAGGAGATGGACATGAACCCTAGGGAACCATTATATTGAAATTATAACTAGTTCGTAGATTTCTCTCCACGAACAACCCAGGAGATACTGAGAAACTGAGCTAACTTCTGCAATATTAATCTTCTCGGCAAGTTACAGTTCTAAAATGTAACTTCTGCAATATCAATCAATATTTGATTGATTGTTTGCCTCAATCAATACAGTTCTAAAATGTAAAAGGATTTTTGCATTTAATTTGACATTGGAGGAAATTCCTTGACAGGGTTTGTGAGTAGAAGCCAGAGACTTCCTGTTTCCTAGTGATATATTTGATTCTTTTACATGTCATTACTTTTAATGTGTCCTTGGAAGTACCTTGACTGATATGCGAACTGTAAAAATGCATAAATAGCTGATTTGGCCCCTTCCTTTTGGCTTGAATTTAATTGGTTGCAATCAACTATTCATACATTAATGCGTTTCAGCAAGCTCTAATAACAAGTTAAAGTAGCATATATAAGACCAACGGGCAAGGGATTGCTACCAAGTAAAAACTCTCAAACACCACTTAGGAAAAGAACAAAAATGGAAAAGCTAATGGCAATTCATGTTGATATTATCAATCAACTAGCACAAAAGAACATTAACTTGGTGCCTAATCCAATAGCTTACAGTTGCAAACAAAACTAGAAGAAAACAGATTATCTAAATTTGATAATAAGACGTAAACTTACAGAAAACTGGTTTGCCGGAACTGATCCGTCTTCACAAATTCCGGGGAACAGCCTAAATTGTTGAAATTCACCCTTGTAACTTCTTCCGATGCTTCCTGCACTAAAATTAATGCTTCAAACATAAGATTGAGAGAGACATTATGGTTCACGGTTGTGCTACGCTGTGAATTCGATCCTCACGAAAGAGACTATGCTCGCATAGACTAGGGTTTGTGGACATGCATTTCCACGCACGCGTCAGCCATTTTTTACATCTCCTCGTGTTACTAACTTATGACGATCAAGCACAGTGCAGGTAACCTGAATTCTTGAGCCCTGGCTCAATTCCTTCCCACCTCCTCGAGCCACCCTCACATGAGCGCCCATTCGCGAGAACACGTGTGAGAAATAATGACTCCGTGCAAGTGGGATCGCAGGAAATACAGAACGACAGCTTTTCGCTGTTTATTCGTTTACTTTCCATTTGGACGTGATTATACGAATTTCTGATTTCTATACACCTGCTGCAACCAGCAGAAGAATGTTTTAACTGTATACTTCGCAGCTCACAAGGAAATCATTCCTTAGCCAAGGATTTCAAAATCCGTCGCTTCCCGCCGGAAGAGCTTGGGTAAAACAATGGGGAAAAAAAAAAAAAGAGAGAGAGAACATAGGGTTTATATACATTTGCTTATTCGGAGAAATGAACCGGGCCAATTAGTTGGGTCAAGTAAGCCAATTTTGTATTTCGGGTAGTTCACTGTGCCGAACAAGTCGGGCTCAACCCGATCCAATTGGATTGCCCAAGCCGGTCCGAGGAGGTTTAACTTAGTTATCAAATAATACATCTTACTTTTACATAATATTTTTTTCACTCTTACAAAAGTATATATTAAAAATTCAACTGTTATATAATACAATAATAAATATGTATTATCTTATACTTAATATACATTAACCTACCCGATTCCTCCTAGAGGTACACCACGATCACCGGCAATTATATGCTTTCCAAAAATATCAAATATAGACACCTGCAAATCAATCATATTATGTAAATTTTACTTATATTTAAATTTTGACTCCAAATTATTATTATATATGGTAAGAAATACGTTACATACTCTTCCTTTCGTTGCTTCTTCTTTAGTGTGTCGCCAAAGCCTACAACCTATTGGAAACTTTTTTAAAACAAACAAAAAAAAAGAATCAAAAATTATTTTTGTCAATTTTTAACATATAAAAAATAAATTAATTATATATAAACATGTAATTTTATACATATTTATATAGTGATTGATAATTATTTGAAACATATTTATTATACATACCAAATGCATCGTTTCTTTAAAATTTAATTTGAATTCGGATGATATCTCTTCGTTACTATTCAAACGTCGTTGCCATGTTAGTGAGGGTATTTTTTCTGTGTGAACCTGATTCAAAAATATATAAAAAAATTAATTAAAATAAAATAAATGAGATCAATTTAAATTTCAACCGTACATAATAAAAAATTAAAAAATAATAAAAACAAAATAAAATAATGTTATAATTCAAGTTACATATTATCATAAATCATTCACTAATATATAAAAATATAAGTATACGATTGTACATAAAAATAAATTTGTCAAATAAGTTAATTATGATTAAGTTTACATATTAAATAATTAAGATTTAAAAATAAATTTGTCAAATAAGTTAATTATGATTTTTTCTGTGTGCGTGTGTGGCCCATTAGTGGCCGAGAGATAGCTAATGGTCGCCGATGTTGGTGACGGGAGAAAATGGTAACTGTGTGCGTGTGTGGCCCATTAGTGGCTGAGAGATAACTAATGGTTGCCGATGTTGGTGACGGGAGAGAATGGTAACTGTGTGCGTGTGTGGCCCATTAGTGGTCGAGAGGTAGCTAATAGTCGCCGATGTTGGTGACGGGAGAAAATGGTAACTGTGCGTGTTTGTGGCCCATTAGTGGTCGAGAGGTGGCTAATGGTCGCCGATGTTGGTGATGGAAGAGAATGATCAGTGTGTGTGTGTGTGTGGCCCAATAGGGATCGGTAGGTGGATGATAGTCTCCGATGTTGGTGACGATAGTGAATGAAAATGGTGTGTGTGCGTGGCGTAGTAGGGGTCGAGAGGCGTATGGGGGTCGCCGATTTTGGTGGTGGGTGACAACGCTGGCGTGCCTGGGACGACGTTGGGGAATGGTAACCCTTGTTGGGATACCGGGGGGGCTTGGGTTAAGTAATGGATTGTTGGTAGAAGTATGGGGTTTTATATTGTTGCATATCACACATGTAATTTAATTTTTTTTACTATACTGAGTCATATGAACTCACTATTTACTATTTACAGATGATGTAGGAACGGAGTCGGGATCGAGGTTGCTGGCGTCCGAACCTAGTGTATAGAATAACAGGATAAAAATTTTATTTTCTTTTGAAAGAATTGAGTGTGTAAAAGTTAATGGTAGTGTAGATAGTGAGTACAGTTGTATTGTATGCGATGTCTCGTATATGATTATAGATTTATCTTGATCATTGAATATAATATCGTGATAGTGTTTCTATGGACGGTAATAGCGCGATCGGTATGAGGAAGGAAGATGGAAATGGGAGGTACGGTAAAAAAAAAAAAAAAGTTTCAATGACATGTGTAGATTTAGGATTGGAAATGCGGATGAGAAATTTAGAGGCGTGTTGTGTATTTGTGTATGCTTATGGAGGTGGCAGTGTACGGAGGAGGCCGTGTAGGGTGTGTGTGTGCGGTGAGTGAGGTATGTGGAAGGAAGTTAGCTGCGTGAGTACCGCGGAAGGAGAGAGAAAGAGGATGGCGGTGTGAGTGAGGTCCGAGAGAGAGGTAGGGATGCGGAGTGAGTGGAGGCCGGAAGAGGGAAGGATTTGTGGTGTTAGTGAAATGTGTGAGAGGGAGCTGGTCGGTGTGAGCATCATGGGAGGAGAGATAAAGATTTGATGGCTGTGAGAGTGAAGTCCGAGAGAGAAGTAGGGAGGTGGAGTGAGTGAATGCCGGGGGAAAGGAGGATTCGTGATGTGAGTGAGGTATATGAGGGAGTGGAGTGTGATTGCTGGAGCCTTGGGAGAGAGTAGGACCGGGTGAGCATCAAGGGGGAGAAATAGGAGGAGTAGGCAGCGTGAGTGGAGTCCGTGACGGAGGGGGAAAGGCGGTGTGAGTGGGAACACTTAAGGTATGCCGCAAGTAAAAGGGGAAAGAAGAGCAGTGGGAGGTTGGGATTAATGCAAGTATGGGAAAGGAAAACGGGGTTGGGAGTAGAGTTATGCTGGGAAATTAGAGAGTAGAAAATGGAGACTTGTGGAGCGTGCATAGTGGGAAATTTCACATAGGTGGTCGTGCCTTGGTGGTCGGCAAGGGGAATTTGCAGTTGTGCGCTGGTTGAGTATTAATTGTATACACTATAGAGGGAAACGTCGACCTTGGTGGTTATGGGTAGAGAGAGTAGGTTGACCACCGATGGTGGTGTGAGTCGGGAGATCCCGACGGACAGGGGGGCTAGGTCGTCGATATTGGTGATGGGAGAGAATGGTAACTATATGCGTGTGTGGCCCATTAGTGGCCGAGAGATAGCTAATGGTCGCCGATGTTGGTGACGAGAGAGAATGGTAACTATATGCGTGTGTGGCCCATTAGTGGTCGAGAGGTAACTAATGGTCGCTGATGTTGGTGACGGGAGATAATGATAACTGTGTGTGTGTGTGGCCCATTAGTGGTCGAGAGGTGGCTAATGGTCGCTGATGTTGGTGATGGAAGAGAAGGATTAGTGTGTGTGGCCCGATAGGGGTCGGTAGGTGGATGATGGTCTCCGATGTTGGTGACGAGAGTAAATGATAATGGTGTGCGTGCATGGCCTAGTAGCCTCATAATGATAATAAATGAGGGGGGGCTTGGGTTAAGTAATAGAATGTTGGTAGAAGTATGAGGTTTTATATTGTTATCTATCACACCTGTAATTTGATTTTTTTTACTGTACTGAGTTATATGGACTCACTCTTTACTCTTTACAGATGATGTAGGAACGGAGTCGGGATCGAGGTTACTGGCGTCCGAACCTAGTGTATAGAGTAACAGGATAAATATTTTCTTTTCTTTTAACAGAATTGAGTGTGTAAAAGTTGATGGTAGGTAGATAGTGAGTACGGTTGTATTATATGCGATGTCTCGTGCATGATTGTAGGTTTATCTTGACCATTGAATATGAGATCGTGATAGCGTTTTTATATGCATGACTGATTTAATTATGGAATTGGTTGTTTTTAATTACATCCTAGACGTGAAAAAAGGAAAAAGGAAAAAAAAAATGCGCGTTACATCAAATAAGTAAATTATGATTAAGTTTACATATTAAATAATTAAGATTTAAAAATTAAATATGAATATAATATATATGTGCAAAACAAGGATACAATAATGACATACCAAAAAATTATATATATACATTCTTATTTTTAAATGTCAAAATTATAAATGAATATGTTGAAGTGGGTATAAGCAAATTACCTCTTCTGCTGTATATTCTTCTTTGAAACCTTTCTCCATGGTAGCCTGGTAAATCAATAAATTTTCATATATATATATATATATATATATATAAACCATAATAATTTTCAAAGGAGAATGCAAGGCGTACACGTAACGTCGTAATCTAATACCAAATATCATCTTTAAAAGTAAATTTTTAAAATAATAATAATTGTCCATTTCTTCATCAGCCAATAAAATCTAAAGACGATTGAATCTGATCCAAAAAGAATCACGTTTGAATAAGAAAATAATTATACCTGTTTTTTAATATTTTTTAATGTATAAATAAATATAAAATTTTGGAAAAAAATATACCTCTCATGTTTTCATGGCGATAAAATGGTTATTTAAATATTTTTTATATAAAATTATAATAAATGCATTTGTTATAATTAAAACGTATTATTCTAATTTTTTAAATAAGTTCAACAAATATGAATAAAAAAAAAATTTAAAAAAAAAACCCATTAGCTAAAGGATTCGGTACATTCATACTAATAATGGAAGAGAATATACTCTATAAAATGACCTAATTATTTTAGTACATTTGTTATAATAAAAAATCACTTTTTTAGTTAATTTCTTTAAATTACTCAAATATTAATAATTATTTTAATTTTTTTTTGTTGAAAATAAAAGAAAAATAAACATTTAAACTGAATATAAAATATTAAAAACTAATTTATAATAAGTGTTAAATTTCGTAAATTAATTTAGTAATTTATCACAATAATTGTTATAACCAAACTTTGATATGTTTTCAACAATAAAAAGAATTACTTATAAAATTTGAAGGAGCGTCTCATTTTCCTATGAATATATAAATATAAAAATAGATATGAATGCTTTTGATTGATAAATTATTTCCCCAATAAGAAACAAAAGAAGAAATCTTATATAACGCCTCTGTCTCCTTTCATTTGCAGAAAGTTGATTAATGCATACATGTATACATACTATATGATATAAGAAAGTTCAAATCAGATGTTTTGATAAATATTCAAAGGGTGTTCGTACAGGAGGGGGAATAAAGAAGCCGAGAAGCACTGACCTGAGAACAGAGAGAAAACAGAGCATGCAGCAGATGGACTCCCTCTTTCAATGAAGGAAACAAAGACTAATCATAAATCATATAATCTTAGATCTGTATGTACGTATATATACGTGTGTGTGAATATGCAGGGTGCGGGAGGGGAGAGAATAAGAGAAAAGAAGATAAGAATACAATTAGAAAGAGACGATCAACTACTCTGTTTTCATAAGAACATTAAAGGTTAGGTGAGACTTGAGAGAGGGAGGGGGGGGGGGGGGGGGGGGAAGCGGTGGTAGGCCCAAAAATCTGAATTATGATTTTTTTAATACATAATATAAATAAGGAACTCAAAGATTTTTTTATTGGTTTGATTTTTATTATTTAAAACAGTATTTTTCAAATTGTAACATTTAATAAATTAAATTTTTTTCCCAAAATAATTTCAAACCCAATTCAAAATATGCATTTAATATTTTATTTTTAAAATATTATTAACACTAATCTAAACAATGAGTAATCAAATCATAGGATATATGTTTTATATTATTTTTACTAGTAAAATTGGACCCATATAGCTCACGGGCTAAGCATGCGAATTACGATATTATTTAAAAATTATTTAAATACGTTGCGGACGTATACATTATGTATATGTAATAAGTTATTATTTAATTAAATATTATATTTAAATCAGATTATGTTATTATTATTTAAAAATTATTTGTGAATAAAATCTCCATACATCAGAGAATCTCTATTTAAAAAACAAGGCTGACCCAATTTATAAATTTAATTTATTAATCTATATTTTAACAAAAAATTATTAATTGGGTAGTTGGATTTGAAAAAGAGATGAACCAACATTACTTTTCCAAAGACAAATCAATCAATCAATTAGTTTGCACCACATTTTGGATGGTTGGTGAATGGTGAATGAGTCAGCCGGAAAAAGAAAAGGCATATTTAATATCCTTTTTTTTTTATTTTTCATTGATATTATATATATGTACGTACGTGTGGGGATGAATTTATAAAAAGGAAAAAAATGAAATTTTTATATGTTTAATAGAATTAAAAATAATTTAATTACGTGTCGTTTTTTGATTGGTTAATTAGAAAGTGAAGAAACAAAGCACGTGATCTCTCGAGCAAGTGAGTATTCCCTCTAGATTAAGTAGAGGTTTCAAGCAACGAGAGCACGTGGTATGTATAGTGAAGATTCTCTCTCCTTCGTTGTACCAACTACATTATACATTTGAAATTTATTAAAAATAATGTCTAGTTTTTTGAAACTAATAACTATACACCAGATTTGAGAAATATAATTTATGGTTTTTTTGATTATATCATATTTTATAACGTGTAATTTAATAAAATTAAAATTTTAATTAACTAATATATTGATATAGTTGTAGTGAATAAATGTAACGATTCTAAAAATATCCAAAATGAAATAAAACATAATTAAAGTGCGGAAGTATAATAAATATTCAGGGTCTATATTCTTTATACAAATAACTTAAAGTACCAAATAACGTTATGAAATTCACTCTTTTGAAAAAAAACACAAGAATAAATAAATAAACGGGAAATAAAGAAATCTAGCATCTATTCGCAATCCTCATGTGGATCGGGCTCTGAAACATGGTCATCTTGATCTGAAATGGTTAAATAATGGATGATATCCTAACCCAATAAAGATAGCACACTATATCACCGATACATAAGTAAATGTTTGTATAAAATCAAAACATTAATGAAGTGCTTAATTTAAATAAATTCGTTTATCAGAAATAAAACTATTTATCGTTCACTTAACGTAGTGAAATTTATAAAAATAACCTGTGCAAATAATTAATATCATACACATCATAATTTCATGTAAAATCAGCAACATAGCACATATCACAAGTCTATATACATCGTCAATAAACCAAATAATAACTGTCACTTTCTTCACCAGCCTACTAGTATCCATAGGGGTTTACAGGGATGTACTCGTTACACGCAAACCATTTCCTTTAACAATCTCAATTACGGGCTGTCTTTCTATCCCGTCCGGTATGAACATCAAATTATTAAACCTCAATACCCCATTAAGTATGAGGATAAAGCAGGCTGTCCCCATATGAGCGCCAAATTATCATGTCTCTATACCTTGTCCGGTATGAGACAACATTCACGATATGGTTCCCTATATACTCGGTCCGTCAACCATCTCCTATAATATCCAGTAAGACTGTTGTCTTCATCTATTCATTTTTCCACACAACTTTTCCGTTTTCCATTAGTTTCAATTTTCCAAATCAGCCATAATCACATAAGCAAACAAACATGCATAAGGGAATACAATCATATCTCAATTTTTCAACTAAACAGTGACCACGCAAGACAGCAATACATGCATTCAAACCATAAAATTGATAAATCAGATACTATCATACTTTTAAACTGTAAAATAAATTAACAGAAATCAACAGAGAACAATTTTTGATTTTGGCTCCATTAGCAATCCGTAATTAATTATGCACATTTATTAAATTCGTACAAAATACTATAGTATTATTTATTTAAACTTCAATTTTATGATAGGGAATAGGGTGAGGGATCCTTACTCGATTTGATGCCTGAAAAGCTAAACTGTTCGACTGCGCCTATGGACGATTCCCGAATTTTCAGAATTTTTATTCGTGAATTAAAACGTGCTAATAGTACCTACAAATGTCTCAAATAAACTCAAAATCAGTTTGGGGGCCCACTTGGTCAATTTCAAAATTTCGGCACACGGCGGTCCGCCTCGGGTCGGCTGTTTTCGACTGATTTTGTATCGATCCATGCGAGAAAACACGTTAAAGGAACTCGGTTGGCCCAAAAAACACAAAAAATCAAAACTCACCGGCGGCTCCTCTGGTTCACGTTGTGGTTTGGTATTTTGTTCCGGTTAACCTGTAGAGAATGACACAGTGATCACAATGGTGAAAAAATTATACAAAACAGGAATCGAGAAAGGTCTCATTGGAGACGTTTTGTGAAATTCTCTGCGGCGGCAGCGTCGGACTTCGCCGGCATTTTTCGATCAATTGGCCGGTATTTTTGCTCTGGTTTGACCATGAGTGTACTTAAAATTTAATTTTGAGCAAAAGGGAAAGTTTTTTTACCTTTTTTGGTTGTCGTAAAGGGTTCCGGTGCGGCGGCGGTCTCCTTCCCAGTGGCCAGGTCTTCTTCTCCAGCGAGGGTTTCTGGCGGCTAGGGTTAGGGTTTGGTGCTAATGAGAGTTATTTATATCTGTCCGCTTTTGATCTGGGTCGTCCATCGCGTTTGATCTGGACTGTCCGATTGTGATTAAATAGGGAGTGAATATGAACCGTCAATCGTGATCCAATCTGGACCATCTATCGCGATCTAATATAAACCGTCCGATCACGTTTGAATGTGGCTATTTGATCGTGTTTGGGAGGGAGCGCATCCAGGCCATCCTTGCGCGCAGGAACGGACCTGGGCCGTTTGATCGCGGGTATACGAATCGCCCTCGTGGCTCCCCGTGTGGCACCGCATCAGCGCCCGTTGCCACGTGGCGCGTTCTGCTTCGTCGGGACTGCTGACCGGACATCATATGTGATAATTTTTTTAAATTACATTTTGACCTTTGATTTCTAATTTTTCTTTCAAAAATACTCATAGAATCTAAATTTTTACCCATTTTATCATAAATTGCTTTCAATTTCATCCTCAATCAATTTTATTTTAAATAAAAATAAAAATAAAAATTGAAAAATTATTTTATTACATTTAGAATAAAATCTTAAATTACAAAAAAATAAAAATAAATTTTGGGTGTTATAGTAAATATTAATAAATTTTAATAATATTATTATGATTTTAAATTAAAAAAATATTTTATAACAAATATGTTTTGTTAATTGAAATAGTTACATCATTGTAAAATAAAAACATGAAATAGTTTTTATTTATTTTCTTAATAAAATAAAAATTTAATTAATTAATATATTGATAAACATATAATAAATAAGTTGAGATAAGTTTAAGTCAGTATATCACTTTTATAGATTAAAAAATATTTAATAATAATTAATTTTTTTATTAATTAAAATAATTATAAATAGTTAAAATAAAATAAGAAGAAAATAAGTTTTGATTTTTTAAAAAGAAAATTATAATTTCACGTAGCAGGATTTAAATTGATTTTAGTATAAAAATGTTAACAGTAAATATAAATATATATTTTATTGTACATCATTGTGGACCAATATTTTTGACCAATTGAGATACTTATCTATTTTGATACTCTGTTGATTTATTTATAAAGTAAAGTTATATTCTTTTAAAAGAGGTTGTTATTTAAAGTTACGCATTGATTTGATTGTGATAAGTATATGACAATCGTGATACGAGAAATATTTTTATAGCTAAAAATATTTTTAGATTAATATTTTTATAATTATTTTTTTAATATAAGTAATATTTTAAATCATGCTACTCTCAATTAACATTTTAAAATTATATAAAATATTTCAAAAATTTTATACGAACTTAATGTATTTTAATAATAGTGGCGATGTTAATTATCTTTTAAAATTATTAAAGAAAATTGATGGATCAATTTAGCTGGACCTAACCTGAGCCTCCCACCAGACTGGGCCGCTCGGCGTTGATTGGACTGATCTAGCCGGATCAATGTCGTTTTGGGGATGGACCAACTCTACCCAACCCATGTACAATCATTTGCCTAAGATGTTAAAATTATGTATATATATATATATATATATATATAATTAACATAAATATATACACAAAATATTTATTGAAAATTTTATGTACGGGTTAAAATTTATGTATTATTATTTAAATTTTATGAGTTTAAATCTTAATAAATTTAAGTAAAATTTATTGTGTTATAAATATATTATAAGTTAATACCATTAAAATTATAATGTTTAATTCAACATACTATATAATACAATTATTATTATACTTGTGGAGTTTTGACGACTAATTTAAGCTTTTTCACAAATGTGTATGAGTAAAAAAAAAAAATTATGTGCTATTACTTTAACTTAATTAAGTTATAATAGATTGAAAAATGAAATAATTTTTTAAAGGAAATTTCAATTATCGTTATATATTTTAATGTAAGAAATGCAAGTACAAAAATTTCGTGTACATATTTGAAAGATACTTCGAAAGGAACAAGAAGAAGCATTAACAGTTGGATTCAGATTAGTGTCATTGTTCTTGCTGTTGATAGTGAGAGGAGAAAGCGGGCAAGCAGGATAGGCATCAAGCAAATGGATTTGTCGAATCTCACTTCGCTTCCTGAAGAGAGCGAAGAAGAACAACCGCATGAACCGCCGCGGGACAAGCCAATGGTGTCTGCTTTTGCCTCTCGGCCTGATCGACCTCCAACTCAGTGAGTCATTTATCCAGTTGTCCTCAATTCGATTGAAAAATTTTCCAACCCTTTTGTTTGCCTGACAAGTTTTGCAGATAAACTCGTCTTCTGTTCGATTTATTTATTTATTGTCACTTCGATTGTTTCTTGCTAGAACGGTGTTTAGGGTGCAGACATGCATGATTTAAGCATTTGAAATTTTCAGTTATTTGCCATATTTGAAGGAACCTAATCCAGTACAGTTACAAATTGAAAGCAACTTAACGATATGATCTTTGCCTTTTCAATCTTCATCTGTATGTTGAATTTTGGGAGCGGAGATGGCTGAAATTACAAGGCAAGAAATTACAACGGAAATCGTGCTTATTTTTTAATTTGTTTACTGTAAATATGATAAGGTAGTTTCATATTATATGGTTTTCTATTCTAAGTGTTTGATTTGCTACATCAAGTTCAGGAAAGAGCCAAGCACCAAACTAAAACTTATAACTCGGACGACTTCTGCTTGATTTAAGCTTTTCGAACTAAAAAGAAATTGAGCTTTTTCATGCAAATTTAGTGTTGGTGAATGCACTTAATGTTCATTTTAGGCGCTGAATGATGATTCCATCTTATTTCACAAAATGTTAATGCAGGAGTTCTTCACAAAAATATTCACCCTTAGATTGGTTGAGCTACTTTGATAGAGAGGAAGATGTCTGCATATCAGGCTCGAATGATGTCAGTGTTGATTATTTGTCACTTTGACTGACTTTATTGTTCCATTTTTGGATGATTATTCTCTTTTAACGAGCTACATTCTTTTAGGTCTTTCACGTATATATGGCAGGAACAGAAGGACCAGTTGTTTTTTGTTTGCATGGAGGTGGTTATTCTGGGTATGTCTTGATATTTCTTGATCCTGAATGCTAGCCTATTATTTTTTTCTTTGTTTCGTAATAGAGAAGTTTTTAATTAGCGAAACATGGTGAATAATTGAGATGATTTGGGTGATATGCTTCATCCGAAGCAGTGGATGAATGTGTAAGATTATAGGATGTGGCTGATTGGGCCATCAACCATAAAATTACAGTGGCATTCTTTTTGCATGGAGATGCCATTGTCTCTAAAGATCATTTGCAGCCTCAGCAAGTCTTTCACAAATTGTTTTCTTTCCATCCTCATGGCTTGTAATCTAGTAAATCTGTATATTTGACCAAGAAAGAGAAGCAGTCTAATCATGACAGTTGAAATATTATGATGGAATAGCAAAGTTATTGGATTAAAGCTAGTTTTACATGTACTATGGGCAACCCAGGTGGCCCAAACAAGCCTGCTCAGGGGCTGGTCTGATGAGTTGTGATGAGCTACATGAGCCCATCTTCCTTATACTTCCCAAAATGGTCTGGTTTGGCTGCATGCATGCGCATGTGCTTCTGAAAATGCTTGGAGCTAGATAATAATAAAAGTTTTGTGCATTATTATCATGTGATCTTTACCTTTTTATGAAGTTAACTTCCTTAACTATTTTTTCAGGCTTTCATTTGCATTATCTGCAAGCATAATTAAGGAGAAAGTCCGTATAGTTGCTATGGACATGAGAGGACATGGAAAATCATCTACAGAGAATGATCTGGATCTATCTATTGAGGTATAATATTTTTATTATCAGAGGATACTACTGAAAAAGGATTTTTCCCACAAGTCAAACATTTCTATTAATTTTTCATTTGGTTTTGGAGCTAAAGAGATATTTTTGTGCATGCAGACAATGTGCAATGATGTATTCGCAGTATTAAAGGAAATATATGGGGATTCCCCTCCTGCAATTGTGCTTGTTGGTCACAGGTTCCAATCTTTTTATAAGCTAGCTTACTTCATCGTTCTTCAAGTTTTTGCTCATCATGTCACTGTTCTCAAATAGAAGGAAACTGAATGTTAAGGTTACAAAGGCCATATCAAGGAGAATGTTGCACGATATCTTTGCTTTTGCACTCTCTACCTCCAATTTAGGGCTATATATTAAAGTTTCTGCCTCATTGGCCATCTGTGCTGGGAAGATATGGACTCATATTTTTACAAAAATGATGACCTTTTGAGGTGTGAAGCAGGAGAGAAGGGAATATTGCTAGGCCTTATCTTGTTTCCTATTATCAAAGGGGACCACTAATTTTATGAGCCTGTGACTTTTCTTCATGCGCTCGAAGAAGATATACATATATATATATATTATATTGGACTGTTGGGGACAACTATAAGTTTTGGGAGAAAGTTGGTGCATAAAAGTAGTTTCGGATGCTCCTTGTTTTTTTCTCAGTTTAGACGATGATGAAGGGGAGAGGGGAAGTAAACCTTACATGGAACTTTCTCTAAGTTGAGTTTTTTCCCCTTCTCTCTTTGACAACTAAGTTTACCTGGTTTCTTTATGCCTGCAGAACTTGCTTAACTAAATATGCAGGTTAGGAAGGCTTCACGAAGTGCTTCTTAGGAGTTGAATTCCTCAAAACAAAAGAATCTATTTTCTTATGTTTTTATAAAAGAGGGTGTCTTTACATGTGTTATTTTGTTGTTTTTATGTAACAAATTGAGAATATTCTTTATGTGGTTTTAATTAAGATATGGACTTCAACTTTTAAGTTTCATGGATACAACTTGTTTTTGTTAGGTTATTCACATTCTAATTCTATGTATCAGATTGGTGGACAAAGTAATAAATATTCCAAAATTTTATTAACATTGTTTTATGGTATTGAAGGATTGAATATGTAAATATGAAACGTATATTTAATATATGGACATTTTCTAGACTATTTCTTCTGTTATCTGTTGCTAAGATAGGACAGGTAATTGTTAGTCTTTCTCGCTTGCTTTCTCTCTCTCCCTCTCGTCTTGCCCACACCTATACAGTTGCACACATATCATGGATTTAACTCTTATTGATTGTGTTTTATCGTTGTCATAAAGCATGGGAGGGTCAGTTGCTGTGCATGTTGCAGCGAAGAAAGAATTGCGTACCTTGGCTGGCTTGGTTGTAGTAGATGTTGTCGAGGTTTGATTTCTTTCGAGAAACATTATTATTTTTTCCTTTCACAGTCTGCATAGAAGCAATTTCCTGATACACGTTAACATGCATAGCAGGGAACAGCTCTAGCTTCATTGGTCCACATGCAAAAAATCCTATCAAGCCGAATGCAACATTTTCGAAGCATTGAAAAAGCGGTAGGCAATTTTATAATTTGTTAATTTTTCTTCTTAAGCCTTTTTCTTCTATTCTTTTGGTGGAGAAATAATTTTGAGTGTTTTATTTTTTTTTATTCCTTTTTTTAATCTCAACTAATTATGAAAATAGTAAAATGTTAATTTGTCAGTTCTAGTATTTTTCTCTTTGATACTTTGAGAGGTGGAAGCATAGGCTTTGATGGAGTTCCCACATGGAGGAAAAGTAGATTTCAATGCTCATTGTCTTGTGTGCCAAAACATCTGTCTTTTATTCAGTAGCTAAGAGAATCGAGAAACTAGCCTAAACATAAAAATTGAAGATAGTCTTTTTCCTATTTATTTAGGGGGTTTGGGGACTCGTAATTTGCTAGTTTCAGTCAAGTTTTGCCAGGGAAACACTTAGAGGCTTGCTAATGTGAAAGACAGCTTTTGGAGGACATGGTGGCATTTGCTAACTATGTGCAGGATCAAGTCGGTTAGACTATTGTGAATTAGGAGCTCTGACAGATAGTCTTTTGAATCATTTTTGAAATCAAATGGGTAATTTGTGAAGCATGATGTTCTTCATGGTTCTTGCCTCCTTTTGGTATTTTGACTAGCTATAAATTTCTTTTGTACGTGGCAGCAAACCCTTGGTATCTCGTTGGGCTCTGGGCCTTTTTTCCCCTCTTGGAAAAAAAAAAAGAGACGCAGGTGTTTTCTTATATAGGTTTACTTCCTGCAACGAAAATAAGGGAGAATCTGCAGAAGATTACTCGGAACTTACTATAAATATTACTTTTTATTTGGCATTTTAATGATTTAGGATTAAATACTATATACATTTATCATTTATTGGATGTGGGAATCACGAAGAGAACATGATATAATTTGTTTTATAAGAATAATTTTGTGTAAAAAATCTCTAGTTTTTCTTTTTTGGTAGTTCATTTTTTTCTGGTTTAACATATTTGGAAAGCAGTTACTCCAAAAATTTTTTTGGTTAATTAATCTCTGTGTCAGCTCTCTGCTTGCATGGTATCTCTTGGGTTGTGTTCAGTTCAGTAGTAATGAATAAGGGGTTTGACTGGGGATTTATTAGCTAAGTAGACCAAAGAACTAAGTTGATTTGTCTGTAATTTTCGATTATGTAGAATGAGAGAAATATGAAAGTTTCTCATAGTAAGAAAACTCATATCTGATTGATGGATGGTACACTTTTACAGTCAGTTTAAAATAGATATTAGCATAGACTTTTGTTGACTTGGTAGAGTTCCTTGTAGAGAATTTGTATTGGGTACTAACCATTTGATGCCTATAAAAGGGGAAAGATTATGAGCTTATGCGACATGCATATAGTTAACAAGAACATGGTTGACTAATTGTTAATTCATTTTCTGGAAATCGTTCGTTTTATTTGTGAACATGGTTGATTATTAAGGGAATGTTGAGAAGACTGTGCACTTGAAGGTAGTCAACTTTTTTGGTTGGAAGACTACTGTTCTGCTTCATGTGGACTAATTGAAGTGAACAAAACAGAATAGCTTTTGATGGAAGGAATTATATGACAATACTATCAAAGTTCTGTGATGTGTCCTATTTTACGTTCTCCCTGATGACCAATCACGAGTCCTTTTCAGCTCCTTAGACACATTTACTTGCTTAGGTCATCATGTCATGAATAATTCAGTTCCCCACAGAATATGTCAGGGTGGAGCCAAGTTGGAGCTCTCTGTTCTCTCTTTCTATTGTTAGTTTTAACTGGTGAAACTGGATGGCAAGATTAATTTGTGAAAGTCCGCAGATTGAATGGAGTGTGAGAGGAGGTAACTTAAGAAACATCGACTCTGCCCGTGTATCTGTACCTACCACATTAATGTATGATGATTCAAAACAATGGTAATGTTTCTGTCTTGATGCGTTTTGTTTTATCTTTTTTTTTTTTCAATTACCTTATTCTATGATAGCGTTCCTAACCAGTGGAGTTCAAAACTTCCGCAGTTATGTTTACCGAGCACGCTTGGAGGAAACTGAACAATATTGGAGAGGCTGGTATGGGTGAATGTTCGTTCAATTATGAGACTTTGACATGCATGTCTTATATTTTATGGTGCTTACTAGATACAAGTACTGCAAGCACTACACAGAGGCATTAATGTCTACTGGGTATTACTTCTTAGAAGGGCTTCCAAATTTCCCTTTGGAAAAAATCACAAATTATTTAAGTATTATTTTTTCCAGACTTCAGTTATTGCTGACCTTAGAAAGAGTGAGGATTTGCCAAATGTGATTTCTGAAACTTTCTTAGTGTGGGATTCCTACTTTCATCACCGGCTTTGGACACCCCTGTTGAAGCGACTAAATTCCTGGAAATTCGGGGGCATCGAAAACAAAAAATTGTTGAAGTTTCATCTTTTGTTCTTATCTAGTGTCATAGAAAGTTTGGTGTTAGGTTTCTTTTGCAAAGATGTTCTTGTTGCTTTTCTCTAAATTATACTCACTTTAAACCTTGGTAAAGTTATCAGAAGTGTTGCCTTAACAATCTCATGTCACTGAGTTGAAGTTGGAGTTGGTAAAAACTTTACAGTCACTTTCAGGGAAAATTAGAACTTCGAGATCCATTTTCAAATCCTTTCAATTCCATGTTGACATGTGCAGCTAACTATCTCCTTTGGGTTTCATCTTTAGATGCCATCCAAGAGAAAATAGAACTGTTTCATTTTTTTATTAATTAACTTTTTATAAAAGTACTGTTTGAGAGAGAGAAAGCGTGAAATTGCTAACAAGTGAGAAATTGAGGACAAGGCATCCTTTATCAGAAAACATAAAATAGAAAGAGACAAGTAAGAAATTTTGAGAGAAATTCGCAACCCAATTGCCTACGAACTAGTTAGAGATACCCAGAAAAAAAAAAAATTGTGAACCTAGACCAAAGAGAGGCTAAAAGCACCATTCTATCCAAAAAAACGTGTTTTGATGGTCAACATTGCTTGAAGATTTTGGCACTGATTCCAATCATGAGACCTATTATCAATAAAAAATAATCCATGTCCAAAACACCTTATAATCCTTGTTCCTTCCAAAACTGAGCAAAGTTGATATTAGGGACAGCAAGGTTCAAGCCACAAACCCAAAATATTCCAAACACAGAAAAAAGCATACTCAAGACTTTCCAAGCTACATTAAAATGGACAAACAAGTTTCCACTGATCTCTGAGGTTTGAAGCATGAATCTAGGGCTAAAGCTCTGTGCTCTACACATCCAAGATACATTATCTTACTACTATATCCATGATTCCTTCCAAAACTGACCGAAGTTGATATGCACATCAATGTTTGAGGCACAAACCCAAAATATTCCCTACATGGAAAAGCATAGTTCTGATCTTCCAAGTAATGACGAAACAAGTTACTACTGGTCTCCCCAAGTTGAAAGCACATCAAACATGAATCTGGATATAAGGCTCCGAATCTTGGAAGCACAAAATTTTTAATTAGCTATTATATTATGCTTTTGTTTTGTTAATGTCCTCTATCATGCAATGCATTTCTCAATGTTTTCTCTGATTTGTTCATTTATGATAAAGAAAACTAGTCTTGAGGATTGTTTCAAAGTTTCTATTTTTTTTTTCTTTTTGAGGAACATTTCAAAGTTTCATGATATAAAAGGGTAGATAAATATTCTTTTGGTACTTAAGTGAATGTGAAACCAAGAAGGTAGCCTAGGATGATACATTAGGGTAGCCTAGGATATAACTCTGCAATCCAAATCTGATATAGGATTTTTCTCATCATTGTCAATGCAGGACGATACATTAGGGTTGTAATTTTCTGTGAAAGGAAGGTAAAAAAGAAGAAAACTTTAAATGCTGATGCTGTGAATATTTTCTTTTAAAATAATTTTGACATTTTTTTTGTCTCCTTCCCTTTACGGTCAACTTGGTTTATCCATCAAGTAATAATTTGTGCCCAGAGAAGTAGAGTTCAATGATGATATACATTTTTGTTCTCCTGTTTCCTTTATAGTCAACTTGGTTTATCCGTCAAGAGAAGCAGACTTACTGATGATATCCTGATAACTCCATACTCAACAAGCTGCATGTGTTATGTTGTTGCATCTTTTATGGAAAAAGTCTTTTCCACTTAAAGCCAGTTGCTTATGTTGCAGGTATGAAGGCCTTTCTGAGAAATTTCTATCATGTCCTGTTCCGAAGCTCTTGCTTTTGGCTGGAACTGACAGACTGGACAAGTATTTCTCCTGAACTATCCTAAATGTTTGTAGAACTTATTTAGACACATGATTATTCATCATAATGTATGTATGTGCTGTTGATTGACAATGTAGTAGATTGAATAATCCCATAGTATTTTTTTACCTAAAGAAAAAAGGAAAAATGTTGTTGATTACTCAAATAAGCTAATGTTCTTTGTGTGTATTATTTGCATGGTATTTTTGAACTTGTTTAACTTTGTAACGTACATGCTAAGCAGATTAGGCTTATAGTTATAAGGGTTGACACATGGTTAGAGAAAGAGAAGTTTAGTTTTGAAAGGGTTGTGTGGCATTAGTTGGATCCAAAAATGCATTATAATCCTGTATGAAGTAGTAAGTTGATGTTGAAAGAACTTGTGATGAAGTGAGTTGATTGGTTAATTGGAAAAGGATTTACCCTTCCCTGGACAATTGGGACAGTCCTTCTGGAGAAGCCTTTCCAACTGGCTGTATTCGTATCTTTTTGTAATTTTTTGGTTTACGGAGCATGGGTACGAAAAGTAGGATACCAGTGTAGGACATGGTACTGACACTAAGAAGCAGAAATGTACAGGTGCTAAGCTTGCCTAGTTTACTCCAGAACAGATTCACATGGCAATGACATGATTTCTGAAGTCTAAAGTCACTGATTATTTGTTTATTATGTAACTCCAACATTTATTGGATTAACTAATTAGTCAGTACCAATCAACTTTCATATCCTGCAGACCAGTTTTGTATCTTTTAATAGTAAAAAATTAGATATTCTTTCGATATTGATGGGTGGAATTGATGTCTTTAATATCATCAGTTTCATGGATTTGATATCCTGGGAATGGATTTGCGTTGTTCTGTAACAGAGCTCTCACAATAGGCCAAATGCAAGGCAAGTTCCAAATGGTGGTAGTCAGGCATACTGGTCATGCTATACAGGTCCAAATAAGCTATCTTTCATCATATTCTTTATCTTTCCTCTTCTCTTCTATTTATGCTAAAAAAATAGTAAAATATTATCTTTTTTTTTTTCTATTCAGGAAGATGTACCTGACGAGTTTGCCATGCTAGTTCTCAACTTCATATCCCGAAACCGAATTGGTCCTCATGGCGTTGAGGTTGGTCTCTATATGCTATTCTTTGCAGTCAACATTATAAACAACTTTGTGTCATTCGAAATAATTGGCAATATCTTTAAAAGCTTTACTTGTGTTCCTTGTTGACCCTGTTGTAATTCAATTTTGGTGTTGTATTACTACTGTTGTTCATATGGTGCACGGAAGGGAGGGAATGAGTGCTATTTTCTATTTTTTTTTTTGTTTCAAAATATGCATCGATTATGTAGATCAACAGGGTATCGGGACATTTCTGAGTCCTGGGACTATGCCCAGGTCTAGGGACTGTGCTGGGGTCCCAGTAGTTCATTGGGGTCTCAGACTTCTTTAGAGTCTTGTGATTACTCCACCGCCCCCTTTGTGCTTTGAGATTCAGGACAGCACCCGAGTCCCAGGGTTATGATGGTTTCCTGTATGGCTCCCGGGTATCAGAACTTCTCCTAGGTTCTGAAACTTCTCCAAGTTATGTCAAACTAAAACACAACTTTTTACTTCAAGATCTTATTTGGTGCTAACTTACTATGGTAACCCATACCAAGTCATATTACAAATTGTTTAGTACTATATTTTAAAATACCAAAACTGGATGGTTTGTGCTTATTTGTATTATACCAAGATGGTACAGTACTGGAAGAATTATGCTACCTAGATTATTAACATTACTGCAACTTAATTTCCCAACTGTTTTGTTAGGCCTTAGCGTAGTGTGTTGGTCTATCAAGGTAAGGAAACGTGAGAAATAATTGACAAATTCTGTAACTTCCTTATTTGATCTTGTAACTCTTATTTATAATGCTAAAATTCTTATGCAGATTCCCGGACTCCGTCGGCCATTGCAGTCACAAACTTAATGTGATTAATGATAAATCAACGGTGGCAGCTGGCTAAGGCTTGCCCTTTTTCTAACTCTGAAGGCTGGACGAGGTGTGGGTTTTTCCATATTATCGCAATGCAGGCATACTTTTTTGTGAATAAGATTAGTAACGTCTGCCTTGTTCTTAAGTTTAAAGGAAAGCCTACAACATTTCTCATTACTAAAGTTATTAGTCACAAACTGGATACACAATTTCTATAATTGCAAGAGGCAACTTATTACCGTTCTGGTTAACCTCAAATTTCAAGCGGAAGCATTGGTTCAAGTTCTACAGTTTCTTTGTACTGAAACTGATTGATTAGTCTTAGTATACAGGAAATAATGAGAATAGAAAGTGAGAAACGAAGATGATATAGGTACTGTCGGTAGGATTGAAACTGCCCTGCTATTTACTGCATTAAGTAGGGACAAAAAATGAGTTGAATTGGAATATGTGGATATGATATGTATAACTGTGAACCGGATACATAAATGAATTAAGTCAAGGGTCGAATATTTAAAATATTTGAAATTATTTAGGCAAATAGGGTCAATTTTTTTTATTGGTTATGTTAGTATATGGAGGACACATAAATAAATCTGTGATTTCTTGTGAAGAGGCAAGGAAAAGACAACATTTTTAGTAGCCGATGACCTGTTAACCTGTTTTAATTCATCCTAATTCGTAATTAACGAGCATTAAATGAGTTTAGACAGAAAGTTATAAATCCGAAATAAATATACAATGAGTACAAAGTTAATGGTTTATCCATCCTATATATGTAATTAATAAATTTTAGTTTTATTCAAATTAATTTATAAATGTTTAATGTTGTATAATTTAAAATGTTAGTTTACATTTTCATTAAGCAATATATTTAAATATTATTTTGAGTTATATTTTATATTTTTAATTAAAATTATATTTATATATTGTATAAAATCTTTTAAAAATAAAAAAAAAAAATTTTATTTATCGAATTTGAATATAAGACAAGTATAAATTTAACAGAACATATAGAAATTGAAGTGTCTATTTCATGTCTTTTTAGGAGATTCAAACATCAGTTGAGATTTTAAAGTGAGAGAGTGTTAGAGTATGTGCCAAATATGATGTTTATTTCTTGAATAGATCCTAATAGGTTTATTAATTTTTATTTTAAAAATGAATTTTATCAATCTCATTATTATATTGATTAGATAGAATTAATTCATAAATAAAACCAATACTTTAGAGAAAAAGATATTAGAATATATATTTGCATTTTCATTTATGTTTTAAAAAATATAATTAATTTATTTCAAATACAAAAATTCATTGTTAAATAACGTACTAATTCCTCAAATGGCTTATTGGTTTATAAATAAATAAATGTATATATATATATATATCAGTTATTAAACTTTTGATTCAACGTGTCTCGAGTAAGACTTACCGTCTTATCTATGCCCAAAGAACAAATCGGGTCCGTAAATTAACCCGACGCACAACCAATTTCAAACCCGTGACCCAAGATTGAGTGGCCGATTCGCTTCTCTGCCCTCGTAGTGTTCTGCCTCCGGTGCGTCGCCGCTTGATTTCGCGGTCAATGTCATCTTCAAAAGTATCATAAACGTTGATGGAAGTGTTAAGCTTCTTTAAGAGGAAGCTCAGGTACTTTCGTCACTCTGCCCTCCTGCAGCTTTCTGCATCGCTCCTCCTGTTCCCTTCTGTTCCTAAAAGCTTCGTCTCACCGGAAACTCAGAGTAACCTACTCGTCGATTTAAAGCAGTTTCGCACCAATTTCAGGTCAAAAACTTCATATTCCATATCTTCAACTCACGTATCTTCTCAGAGTTCACATTTCTATGGATGCGATTGCTGTGGAAGTGTGTTCTCTGCAAATGGATTAACCTCATTGTCTTCTATGAAGTATTCATTTCACCAATCTTCACTGCTTATGTGTACCAGTGAATATAATAATATTTATAGAAGCCAAAGTTTGAAAGGAAGTTTGTCGAAACCTCACAATCATGTTGTCATTCGATGTTTTTCAGCACCTTCTTCCCGTGTTTCCCCTGTTAAGGATTTGGTTATGGATGGGTTTAGGCCACATGCTACTCCGGAGCAGGTAGCAGAGGTTATTGGATTAATTAGAAGTGGTGCGAATTTGGACTCCGAGTTGAATTCAGGGAAAGTAAGGTTATCCCCTGCTTTAATTAGTGAAATCTTTCGAGTTCTTAGTCTAGAAAAGGTGTCCGCATTGCGATTCTTTAATTGGATTAGATATTCTCAGCCTGAACTTTTCCAGAATTCTGATATTTGTAATTTGGTTATAGATAATTGCGGGAGAAGAAATGATTTTGAAATGATGCATAAACTTTTTTGTGATTTTAGTCTAAGGGAAGTTTGTCTAACTGAAAAGGCTTTTAAGTTCTTGCTTGTGATGATTTCAAGCGATGCTTCTGTAAGGAACTCTGTATGTAAAGTGGTGGAAGTGTTGAATCAAGTTGGGGGCTCCTGCCGTGTTTCTGGTATTTCTTCACTGATTGAGATGTTTAGCAAATTGGGGTACTTTGAAATGGCAAAATATGTAATCCAGCAAACAGAGAAGAAGGCATCTTACTACCTTGTTTTGGTAAGTGAAATGTGCAGGAGATGTGAGCTTGGAGCATTGAAAGATCTGCTGGATGAGATGAGGCAAATAGGTTATGGCCCATATACACAAACTTATAATTATATATTTAGCTATTTATGTAAGATGAAGAGAACAGCTGAAGCTTGCAAATTTCTGGAAGAAATGCAAGAAAGTGGTTGCTCTCCCAATGCTCTGACCTTTGAGATTTTCATATTCCACTCATGTGGGCTTGGCAAGTTGGATTTGGCGCTTGAGATTCTTGGTAGAATGGAATTGACAGGTATTGAACCTAGGCTTACAACACATGCTGCATTTATCAAGAGTTATTTCAACTTGCAGCTATATGAGGAGGCTTATAACTATGTGGTTTCTTCTAGTGACAAGTATAAGTGTTCAAGCAATATGATGTACAGCTTACTTGCCAGCCTTTATCAGAAAAAAGGAAATCTATTGAGTGCGCATCAAGTTCTTCTTGAAATGATGAAGAAAGGCCTAAGACCAAACTTTCCTGTGTATGTGAGAATTTTTAAGCATCTCCAGAAGTCAGGCAGGGAGGAGTTAGCGAGAGATTTAAAGAGCATGTTTTCTAGTTTAAGCATGCAGTAAAGACAGATGATGGATTAAATTTTCCAAGATTTGGTAACTGTTTGCAACCTTTTCCTTTCCTTTAATCTATTTCCTATTCCCAGAGATGTATAATGAGTGTATAGGAGTTCTGTCATCGGGAAGATGTGTTTCTTTTCTTCTTCCTCAGATTTACATGTATAATAAGAGCATCTTCTTTCAATAAAAATTGATTTCCACACAAGTTTTCCTTTCCGAGGGAGGAAAATGCAGAGGAAATAAAAATTCTATTAAGTGTCAAGATCTGTCAATGTGAACCAGAAAGTAATCTTTCTCATCCCCACTCAAAGCCCTGCACAAAATGGGAAAAAAGGAATATAGATTTCTGATGCTCAGCATTATATGCTAGTATTCAGTTACACTAACAATGCGTTTGGTTCAATTCTAATTCAAATTTCCTAGTTCTAATTCTGACATTAGCTTTTAACATGTATAATTAGAGCATAACTTGTGCTTGACGTCCTGCCACTCCCATGTTAAATTCTTTGGTTACAGGAAGTTATTTCACCTGGAAGTGTAGGTATTGAGCTGCCATTAAGAACTCAAGATGGAGCTGATATAACTTTAAACCTTACCAATTATATTCCACATTATGTATATCAAGACTAATAAGACAATCATAACTATAAAGTGGATGAGCATTAAACCAAACGCAACCTAAATAGTATTTCTATAGTTGATTGTATGATACCTCAAGGGCGTTGTAGATTTAATTACATAGCATATTTCTGCAGTTTATTGTCTTCATGATCCTTTTGTTTGTGGTAGTCTGAATTAGCTCTTAAGCAAACACCTTAAAATGAGGGACTTAAGGAAATCTATAAGATATTCCCCTGAACTATCTAGAGAAACTTTCTGCATCTTAATGTAGCAGAAGCCAAGAAGAACAAGTCTGGACTGTGCCTTGGCAGTTGGCAGAGGTTCAAGGTCTTAGCTATTGCTGTTTTGCAGACGGTCACTTGTAAGTTCTCCTTCTTTATGTTTATGGCTTTGAATTGCAGTATATGTAGATGTTGGGTTTCTTAAAAACTTAATTTCGAACTGTTACCATTAGGATTCGAGCATTTGCTACTAATTATACTCTTTAGTTTGTGCTACAACAGTACCCTGTATGCACCATGACTCACAATAGTTCTTGATATTTCATAAATTTACTAATCTTGTCTAATAGTCACTTAATATTATTGTCTATCAATCAGATATAGGTATAGCACTTTAAGTCATTACTAACAAATTACTAAATTATGAAGTTAAAAAATTACCATGAAAGCATGATGCATCCCAAGTACCACAGAATTTCTCTTTGTTAATGTTGATTTGAAGGAGAGTGCAAGCCAGGAAACTTCCTATTCTCATCAAAATATTGAAAACAAGTGAGAAATCTTGAATTCCTGAACTTTGTGATCTGGGTATTGTTGGGAAAGGTAATGGGAAATGTTGCAGTCATATTGTTTCATCGTTACTTCGAAATTTGAACTTTCTACATATCCTTTGCAGGAATATGACTTCTTGTATCATCATTAGTTATGAGGCCTGCTTGATCAATCATGGATCTCTTTGCTATCATCAATGACTGAAGTGATAAATGATAATCCTTTCAATTTGGTAACCGATTCGTCTTGTCATCCAGACCCACATATATTCAGTCCTTTTTTAAGATTTCTCCTTTACTATAACTAACTTGTATGAAGTATACAAATTGTGCAATGGCTCTTTTCTCTGTTAGGGTTCAAATAAATCATCAGAATTCCTTTAAGTAGACAATTCTCTCCTGATAAACTAATATGGCCAAAACAAAGGATCAAAAATTTATAGTTTGGACACTTTATCATTTAGCGATAGCGAGGAAGTAGCAAATACAAACTATTAGTTACTCTATTAATTCGGCTTCACTGTAGTCCACATTTTGGCAAAATATTTAAAGAACATAGAGAAAGAACAGATACCAGTGAGAGAAAAACTCTCACAGAAATTGATTCATACTATATTGTTAATTTGAAGATCAAATTTGATTAAAGAAACTCTTGATTATTCAGCCCTTTCTATTGGTACACGACAATTTCAAGCTGGCGATTAATTTTATAAATTTCTTTTCTTTTTTAAAAAACAAAAACATGGTTACCTCCTTGAGCAATAAGCTGGAAAAGTACTTAATCCCATAGGCAAGAAAATTAAGGATTAAATTACATACTTTACGAAAATGGCTGAGCCACTCGTCAAAAAGAAAATGAGGGTTGTGACTCAACAAAGAAGCTTTTTTAATTGTATTAACAACCGATCATATTGGAATATTGAAAGATTGTTGTAATTACATATTATCTAGAGAAATATTATCTAGAGAAATATTTTCCTTGTTGAGTATATGGAATTGATGTATCAGGAGGAATATAAATATTTCCATATAGGTTGTGTATATATATGGACTTGATGTATGAAAGAAACAGGAGAGCTCAAGTAGAGGACCGGAGTACAGTTTATTTATCATGACAATGACAAAAGTTTTACACACTCATTTCCTTAGAATATATACATATATACATGTATATATGTATATATATATATACACACATTTGAGTCGCTGCTCCAACTTTTAAAGCAAGTTTGTTTCCTTACGTCTTTCTAAAACCTCTGCTTGAAGTATTAATCTTTTCATTCTTTGGACTAAAAATTGTTTCTAGCTAGTCAGATCAGTTTGGCCTACATTCAGTCTCCAACACCCCCCATGTTAAAATAACAAGAGGGCGCACAAATGGTGGGTGAATGTAGCCATTGACCTATATATACATGTACACACACACACATATATATATATATATATGTATATTCACCCATGAAACATAATGGTTGGTTTATATCAATTGCCATAAATACTGGTGGAATCTCTAACAACATCCATACAAGTAGCAGTAGTCCCTTTAATGCACCACACCATGAGTTTATTTCTCCTGAACTTAGTATAAGTAGAGATGAAAGCAAGAGAGATTGAATATACACACATTTATATATTAATCAGAGTTTAGGGAAAATATATAACAAGAGAGATACTTGATTTAATTGAAGGGGAAATTAAAAAAAAATGGGAAGTATAAAATGGGTATCTGTAAAAGAGATGAAGAAGGTGAGCTGCTTAGTAGCTCCAATGGTGGGATTCATGATTTTGCAGAGCGTTGCACCTGTTGTATCAGTGATGATGGTGGGTCATCTTGACGAGCTCTCCCTCTCTGGTGCTTCCGTTGCCACTTCCTTCACCAATGTCACTGGCTTCGCTTTTCTTGTAATTACTTAATTATGTCTCTTCATTTTCTTTCATACTTTATTTTCTCCCCAATTTTTTTTTTAATTTTTTATTAAAACTTATTTATTTTAATATTTAAGTAACATATGCCTATTAATAACAAGAAAATAATAATATTACAACCTTATAATAAGGAGACATAACTCATTTCAGAAAAATATGCAAGAATATCAATCATCTAACCAAGTAATAGTTGGTTTCTTATCTCATTCAATATATTTCATGCATGCACATATATATATATATATATATATATATATATCAATAAATATGTATTTTTTAAAGTAGAAATTTACATATTTCAATAATTAGATGATATTTGCATAATTAAATTTATAGTAAATTAACAATATATTAAAACATCCAACCAATGGATGGTTGGTTTTCTTCTCATTCAGTACATCTCATGCATGCATTTATAAACATATATATATGTCTATTTTGTAGTGAATTCTCCTTTCTATGCAGTTTGGGATGGCATGTGCATTAGATACTCTCTGTGGACAAGCTTATGGAGCAGAAGAATATGAAAAACTTGGAAATTACACATATGGAGCTATCATTTGTCTGATTTTAGCTTCTCTCCCAATATGTGTTGTATGGATTTTCACAGACAAATTGTTGATTCTGATCGGCCAGGACCCTTCTATCTCCACTGTTGCTCGTAACTTTTCAATCTGTTTAATTCCCAGACTGCTTGCTTACGCATTTCTCCAGCCATTTTCTCGTTTCTTGCAGACTCAGAGTTTAATCTTGCCTCTTCTTTTCACCACTTCAGCGACACTGTTTTTCCAAATCCCACTCACTTGGATTTTCCTCTTTAAACTTGATTTGAAAACTAATGGAGCTGCTTTTGCACTCAGTATTTCTTCGTGGTTTAATGTTTTTCTCTTGGGATTTTATGTCAAGTTTTCTAGTAAATGCCAAACAACTCGTGCTGGTAGCTCCCCACGTCATCTGTTGCGTGGAATTATTCAATTTCTTCGTCTTGCTCTTCCTTCTACTGCAATGGTTTGGTAAGTATACTTATAATTATAATTGATCTCTATATATATTTCTGTGTAAACACACACACACACACACACACATAATATTTCGCTGCCAGCATAATAATTTAGTAATTAGAACCTTTATGTTTTATTGAAAGTCATGAATTTAACTCTCACTCAGAGTGTAAAGTTTACTAATTAGATTAGTGTTTATTTTGTAAGTGTATGATAGATTGACAATAGTTAACCTATAATACTTGATTTTGTAAGAGAAAATTATGTTTAATTTCAATAAATATCTACACACAATAAATATCACTATCAATACAGTAATTTAATAATTAAAATATTTATATTTTATTAAATATTATAAATTTAACTTTTAAATGGAGTATAAATTATTTTTTTATGAAGATATTTTGAATTAATTCATATTTTATAAGAGTATTATAAATTGATAATATTTAATTTATAATAGTTGATTCAATCAAAATAAATTAGATTTAGTTTTATCCAATTTATAAACTCAACTTAGCTTTTTTTTTTTTTTATCAAGTATATATTTACATATATATATATATATATATGTGTCCACTTTGTTAATTAATTTTTCCTAATCTTGTCCTCGTTTTTTCTAGCCTTGAATGGTGGTCGTCTGAGGTTCTCATCTTACTATCTGGTCTCTTACCAAATCCCAAACTAGAGACTTCAGTTGTTTCTATATGGTATATATATATATATCTTACCCTTCTTCTGATCATCTCGTTTTTCTCATATACCATATATATTTGTTTTTCATAATACGACTCTACTTTCTCATTCTTTATATGAACAGCTTCACAATTATTTATATCCACTTCTATGTAACTTATGGATTTGGTGGTGCAGTAAGGTTAGCTGGCTTTCAACCTTTAATCTCTTTTCCTTCAAAGAAAAAATCTAAATATACACATATTATACGTATGAGATTGTGTATGTACATACATAGTTGTAAATTTGCAGCGTTCGGGTTTCAAATGAATTAGGAGCTGGTAATGCAAAGGCGGCTAAAATGGCTACCGCTTCAATATTAGTTCTTGGAATGTTGGAGGTGATTTGCATAAGCGCTGCTCTTTTCTCTTGCCGCAAAATTTTGGGATATGCATTCAGCAACCAGAAAGAAATTGTGGATCGTATTGCAGATTTGAGTCCTTTAATGTGTTTCTTGATTATTATTGACAGCTTCCAAGCTGTATTTTCAGGTATATATATATATATATATATGTGTGTGTACTCTACTTTCTTCTATTTTTTTTCTAAATAATTTCCAACAATTTTTACACATATACACATATATAAGTAAATTATATGCAGATAACCAATTATTTTTTGTCTATCTGCTTGGTATTTCGATTTCTCTATAAAAATTTATAGATTCAAGTCTGTTAATTTTTGATATACAGTCTGAAACATGAGTGCCATGTCGGCCTGCGATCATATTAAAATCTTCTAACGTGTATGTAATAAACATATAGTCTCCTTCAAATCTGCAATCTCTTATATTATATTATACGAGACTCAAGTCTGAAACATTCAACAAAGAATCACTGATTACAATTAGATATTTGTTTATTGAATGATTTAATTGGATTTTTTTTGTTTGTCGGTGTAATTAATGCAGGAGTTATAAGAGGGAGTGGATGGCAGGATATTGGAGCATATATAAATTTGGGAGCGTATTATCTCATCGGAATTCCGGCGGGTGCGGTGTTGACTTTCGTTTTGCATTTGAAATCCAAAGGCCTCATGATCGGATTCTTCGCCGGAGCCGTCGTCCATGCGGCTCTTCTTGCTCTCATTATACTTTTCACGGATTGGCAAAAACAGGCATCCAAAGTTAGAGACAAGATGCTTCAATCACATTAATTTTAAACCATTTTAATTAGTCAACTAATTATATATATATATATATATACACCTATATTTAGATATACACATATGTGTGTGTGAATATGATTACTACAATGGAGTTACCCTTTGGATAGTTGTACCCATAAATCGTATTTTTACATATTAGTACTAATGCTAGATAGAAAAGGAGATTTAGAATGAATAGATATATAACGATATATATAATAGAATATTGATATTTACTTATATAATTATGGTAGCCAATTACTTATATAATTTTTTTAAAAATAAATTATTATGTTAATTTTTGAAATTTGACACTTTTTTATAATTTAATTTTAACTTTTTTTTTTTTTGGTTATGATCTCATACCAATATTTTTTATTTATTTCAAATACTTCATAATAAAAAATTTAAAATAACTTGGTCATATTAAGATTTTTTTTTAAAAAAAATAATTCAAAAAAATAACTCTCGTAATATTATTAATTTAATTAATCAATTAAAATTAATAAATTAATTTTTAAAGTATTCCAATATTTTATTAAAAATAAAAAAATAAATATGTCTTTCATTCAACGTGGCTTCCTGTACCAATTGGTCTCTAATCATCTAACACCAAATGAATTCTGGAAAACCTACTACACCTACACCACATAAAAACAAAACTAAACTAAACTACAACAACACTTATGATAACTGTAGCCAAACGGGGTCTTAAATGTTTCGTGTGAATTTACCTATTTACCCCTAAATATATGACACCGACAACATTTAAGGTTTAAGGTTATTTTGAAGGATCTTATAATCATATTATACCGTTCTTATCGAAGACTTATCACGTGATGGTAAGGAGCTACTGTGGGCCACATGTATGCATTTCGTGTGTACACACACACACACACACAAATATATATATATATAGATACGTGTGGTTTCCAAATATGGTGGTGGAATGTCATGGAAAACAGCATATGGGAGGAGGACACGTGCACGTATTGTAGTATTATATTGTATATAAACAGTAGTAGCATTAGTATTCTGGATAGTCGTGACTTTTTTTATATACATATTTTTTAATATTGTGGATTCGGGTTAAAAGATTAATAAAAATAGAGATGAAATGGGGAGGGGAATTACAATGATGAGTAAATTGATGGAGTTGGTGTCTGTGAAAGAGATGAAAAAGGTAGGTGGGTTGGTAGCTCCCATGGTGGATTTCATGGTTTTGCAGAGTGTTTCGCCGATTGTTTCTGTCATGATGGTCGGCCATCTTGACGAACTCTCCCTCTCCCTCTCCCTCTCCCTCTCCCTCTCCGGCGCCTCCATTGTAACGCCCAAATATATATATATATATATATAATTTTATTTTAATTTAATTTAAAATTTTGTTTATTTTATTTTATTTTAATAATTAATTTACAAGATTTTAATTTAATAAAAATAAAAATAAAAATAATAATAAAATAAGATAAAATTAGTTTTAGGATTTAATTAAAATTGAATTTAGAAAAAAAAGATGAAAATTTAGATTATGGGAGTATTTTTGAAAAAAAAAAATCAAAAATCGGGAGTCAAAACGTAATTTAAAAAAATAACACCATGTCAGCAGCCCCCGCCAATCAGAACACGCCACGTGACAGGGACGTTGATGCACGCATGGACGGAGACACATTGGCGATCCGCGTGCGCGATCGGACGACCCAGATCAAAAGCGCGCATGGATGGCCCAAATCTCACGCGTGAGAACGGTTCAGATTTGATCACGCACGGACAACACAGATCATATCACGATGGACAACCCATATTTATTTCTAATTTAATCGCGATTGGACGTCTCAGATTAAATTATGATGGACGGCTCAGATTAAAAGGGGAGGGTTATAAATAATCACATCCACACCTAACCCCAAACCCTAGCCGCCAGAACCCTCGCCGGAGAAGACGACCCAGCCACCGGAGGAACCGGCCGCCGCCACCCGCCGCCGTACTGGAGGATTTTTCGGTTGCCAAACGAGATAAAATTTCTCCCCTTGGCTCGTTTTTTGATGCTGAACCTCACTATGGCCAAATTGGAGCCAAACCACTGGCCAATTGGTCAGAAAACACCGTCGAAGCCCAGCGGCGCTGCCACGGGTCTCCTCGATTTTTGCCTCCGATGAGGCCCTTCCCAGTTCCCGTTCGATGTAATTTTTATACCACCGTGACCACCGTCCTTTTCTCTACAGGTTGACCGGAGCAAAACACCAAACCGTAACTCGCACTGGAGGAGCCGCCGCACCCGAGAGTCCTGCCGCCGGTAAGCCTCAGTTTTCTGTAATTTTTTGGCCCACTGAGGGCCCTAGGGGTGTTTTATCACAGGAACTAGTGTAAGTTTGGCAGAATTTGGCCAAAAATGGAGAACCCGAGGCGAATTGCCGCTGCGAGCGACGGTGCCGTCACCGGAGTACGGCGGAGCCGCCGTGCCGGAATTCTGAAATTGGCCGAAAGGGCCCTGGGTTTGATTTGAGATTTTTTTTGGGGACATGTGCAGGTACCGGAAGTGTGTTTCAGTTTATGGGAAAAAATTCAGGGAATCTAGGGACTGCCCGTAGGCGCAGTGAGAACCCGATTTCAGACTCCAAAACAAGTAAGGATCTCTCAGCCTATTTTCTATTACGACATTAAAGCTTAATAAATGATAAAACGGTATTTATGAATTAATAGATATGTATAATTAATTAAGATTGCTAATGGAGCCCGAATTTGATGTATTTTTCGGTCAGTTGTTGTTTGATTTATTTTACAGTTTTAAATGCAGTATGGTGCCTGATGTGTTTATTCTATGATTTCGTATGCAAGAATCACGGTTTCATTTATTATGCTTTGAATTATTGTGAACCCGATGTTGTGTTGCCTTGTTTGGTGTCTATTACTGGTTTATGTGTTTATGTTTGATTGGATAATTGAAATTAAGAAAAATAAGGAAAAAAGTATGCGATTTGATAAATGGATGAAGTCGACAGTCTCACTAGATATCTTGAGAGATGGTGGACGGACCGGGTCTATAGGGAACCCTACCGGGAATGTGGTCTCTCATATCGGACGGGGTATGGAGATTTTATGTGTTTTGGCGTCCATACCGGACATGGTATGGGGACGACCCGTTTCACTCTCATACCGAACAGGGTATTGAGGTTTATGATTTTGGCGCCCATACCGGACGAGGTATGAAGACGGCTCTGAAATTAAGTTATTAATGTGAATGGTTCGCGTGTAGTGGAGACCCCCTATGGATCCCCATGGATACTAGTAGGCTGATAAAAGAAGAAATTTGTTATCTGATGATTGAAATACAAAAGTATGACATGTATTATGATACAAATTATGTATGAATTTATGATATTATGATGTTATTATTTCCATAGGTCGTTTTCATGAATCTCACTGAGGTAAGTGGACAGTAAAAGTTTTTATTATTGATAAATGAGTTTGTTATAAATTATGCTCAATTGGTCGTTTTTGTTTTCTACCAACCTTTACTTCTGTGACAGTGAGATAGTGTGATGTCTTTACTGGGTTAGTGTAGCTCATTCCTTACTTAACAATTTTAGATCAGGAAGACTTGGTTCCCGAGCCCGTTCTGCAGGAAGACGATGAGTAGAAGCCAAAGAATTTATTAGTTTTCCTTATAGCATTCATTCATAGTATTTCCTTTAAGTTAGTTTATTCTTTTATACGTTAATTCGTTTTAGTTATTGTGTAAGGGATGTTAATCATAATCTATTTTATTTCGCTTCCGTACTTAGAATAAATATATACATTTTCTTTTATTTTCGGGACCGTTACATTCATTGCCACTTCTTTTACCAGTGTCACTCGCTTCGCTTTTTTTGTACGTATAACTATATACATCTATCTATCTATATACGTAAATGTTTATTATCATCTCTCCGTTTTCCCTCACGTTCGCTGGTTTTCTCCCCTGTATGTACACACACATACTCATCTATTTATCCATCTATGTATCTCTCTCTTTCTTCCATCACTAGTTTTCCCACTAGATATATACACACACGAGTTACAACTTATAACTTTCAAAAAATGATTTTCTTTTTCAATAAAAAATTAGATAAAAATGAAGCACAAAGTTTTCATTTTTTTAAAGTGATAATATTTTTTATAATTATTTATACCAAATTCTGAATTAATTTAACTAAAAATATTTTTAACAGACACATATTTTCACAGTAATTTTAGAACTTAGGGTAAAAATTTAGTAAATTCATAGATTCTCAAAAAATATCTTCATTGAAGATCGATTCCGGATGACTGGTGCATTGGAGAGTTTATGTGGACAAGCTTACGGAGCGGGAGAATACAAGAAGCTAGGATCCTACACATATACTGCTAGTTTATGTCTCATCATCGCATGTATTCCCATATGTATCCTCTGGATTTTCACAGACAAGTTATTGATTTTAAATGGCCAAGATCCTTCAGTCTCGACCGTTGCTCGGAGCTTTTCAATCTATCTAATTCCTCGACTCTTTGCCTACGCTGTACTCCAGCCGTTGATTCGATTCTTGCAAACCCAGAGTTTGATCTATCGGTTGGTTTTGACTACTTTGGCAACCCTAATTTTCCAAGTACCATTCACTTGGGTGTTAGTGTTTAAAGTCGGACTAAAAACAAAATGGAGCAGCCTTAGCCTTCGGAGTATCCTCATGGTTTAATGTGTTGTTACTTGGAGTTTAGTCTTTTCTTCAAAGTGTAGAATTGCTCGTTCAGCTTCAACGTTAATCTCAAAGGGTTTAATTTCCTTTTGCTATCATGGTTTGGTATGTATAATTATATTATATTATATTATATTATTTATTTATTTTTGCAGTCTAGAATGGTGGTCATCAGAAGTTTTGATTTTGTTGTCTGGTATTCTACCAAATCCTAAACTAGAGACTTCAGTTATCACTACATGGTATATATATCTCACCCTTTTATTATTACTATGGTAATCTGAATTCTTGTTTTTGTCTTGCCAACAGCTTCACAATTGTTTATATGCACTCTTTTGCAACCTACGGATTTGGAGGCTCAGTGAGGTGTGTATAAATTAATTTTTTCCTTTACTTTTTTTTTTTAAAATGTATAATATAATTATAATTATAAAAAATAGTTTATAAATAAAAAAATATTTGTACTTGCAGTACACTGGTTTCCAATGAGTTGGGAGCTGGAAATGCAAAAGTAATTAAGAGAGTTATTGCGACAACTTTGATCGTCGGAACGGCAGAAGTAGTCGTAATAAGCGTTGCTCTTTTCTTTTGTCGTCGGCTTTTGGGATATGCATTCAGCAACGATTGTAGATTATGTCAGCAAATTTAACTCCTCTAATGTGTCTATTAATTATCATAAATTGTTTACAAGCTGTGTTTTCAGGCCAGTTTAAACCACTACTTGTACATAGTTTTCATTCCACTAGAAAAACCATATACATACATATATTTTAAAACATATCTCTCAATTTCAACGGTATACTAACATATAAGTATTTTTTTTTTGTTACTATTTGATTTTTAATATTTTTTATTTGTTTTAAAGATATAATTTTTTCTTAATTTTTTAATGAAAAAAATTAAATTATTTTGGATATTTTTAAAAAATAACTCAAAAAATTAAACTAATAAATCAATAAAAATATTAAGTATGTTTTCTTGTTAATACATAACCATTTTAAACTTTTTAAATTTAAAAATAGAAGCAAATTTTATTTTTAAAACAAATAAAAAATTTGAGATATTAAATTATAACAAAAAAAACATTGAAAACAAAATTAACATGTGAAATAAATAGAATATTTCAGAAATTAATTTATAACGAAGAAAATATTAAGAACCAATTTATAATGAATATTAAAATTTAAAACTTAATATAGTAATTTACCCTAAAATAAATTAAGAATAGCACAACTAAATTTGTAGTTACCCAGAAATTTGATCCATGGGCAAATAAATATTAAGGGTATGTCATGTATATGTACGTGATATATCATAATATGGACGCCATATCTATCTATCTATCTATATATATATATATATATATATATACATACACATATATGTGAGAGGGAGTGGATGGCAAAAGGTTGGGGCAAACATAAACCTGGGAGCATTTTATCTGGTCGGAATTCCGGTTGGGGCAGCGTTGACTTTCGGCTTGCATTTGAAATCCAAAGGCCTTTTAATGGGATTCGCCACCGGAGCTTTGGTTCAAGCTGTTTTATTTACTGCTTTCACCAATTGGGAGAAAACAGGTCTTTGCATTTATATATTATATATTTATATTTATAATTTTGCGGGTAGAGAAAGCAAGGGAGAGGATTTTTCAAGATGGTCAGCCAAATGGCGAAGTTTCCTTGAAGCAATAATGTAATTGAAACTGCTCAAGCCTCAAAAGCACTTTAATTGATTTAAGTGCTTCAAATTCAATGCTATAATATAATATTTTATTAGGAAGGAAATGAAGCTTTCACATTAAATATGTTTACAATTATTTGAGAAAGAAACGTCATAAGCACTTTAAAAAAAAAAAAAAAACTTTTTATTGTTATAAATTATATACAAATTTAGAAAATCTACTTATATTTTAAGCTCGAGTTTTAAGTTTTTAGGGCATATTTCCTACTTATATGTTTCTTTGATTAGATTGAAAATGAATTAAAGCTGATTTTGCAAATATTCAATTTGTTCTTTTGTTTTTTGGCTTGAAGCTAAAAACAACCACCATATTTATTAAACAGACCTTGTCCATCTTTTCCAACAAAAAAGGTGAAATATAAATTATTAAAGTAGTTTCTCAAATTTCAATTCTTTTACTTTTAATATACAGAGAACTAAAGTGGAGAATTTGTATAACAAGGGTAGAAGTAGGACTTCACTGGTAGAAACCAACACAGTATTTTTGAACTACCAACAATGGAATAATTTAATTACTGAAACAATCTATTTATAAAGAATAAGAATTTCTCCACTGTTTAACATATAAACTTAGAACATGAATTCCCACTTTAAATTCTACAACACAAGTAAGTCCTGGAGTGAATACGGGAAACCGCATGAGAATCTGTAAGAGACAAAATTCTACAGATAAAATATACAGAAGGTAAATATTACTCTTTATACATTACAGGGCTCATTATTATCTGCTCAAACCACAAGAGAAAATATGGTATGTGAGGAAAAAGAAAAGATAATTAATGGCTTTTTTTTTTAATACCCAGAACCATATTTCATGAGACCAATCCTGAACTATTGAATAACTAAACTATTCAATAGTCATTGTTTCATTTATACAACATTACAGATGAAACAAAATCAAGCCTGTCCTGAGCAGGACAGCAGCTAAATAAATAATGACACTTCGTCAAGGAAACAATGTGTATTAGCGAAGTGTAAAATTCTGTCTCAAAAAGGTATAAGAGTTATTATAACCACTCAAGTGGGTTTACAACAAGAATAGATATGAATCAAATGGCTCAACCAATTGAGCCGCTGCTATAACAACTTTTTTCATCTAGATATCATCCAAACCAATCTCCCAAGTTTCAATTATTATTCCGCTTATTGGACATGTAATAGCAACAACCAAGTTAGTCTACTTCAAAATTGGTGAAATATCAGATAAAATGAAAAATACCCATCAGTCTATAGTGATTCCTTTGCTCGTTGTCCTTCCTCATTCCCCTGAATCAACTTCTTGTTCTTCTCAATTGCTGCAGCTACCTCTTGAGGCATATATTTCTCATCATGCTTGGCAAGAACCTCTGTTGCGGAGAAATAGCAATCCCCACTCCTTGCCTTGCCGGAAATCCTCTTCTCCGAGGCTCCATTCCTTATTTCATTTGTGAATGGTTTTACAAACCCTTCAACCACCACGGAATGACCCTCCCTGAATAGATCGGGCAATGAACCTTGGTACCTCACCAAGATATCAGTGACCAAGTCAGTGATCACGAACTCCATCTCAGGGGATGAGGCAGGTTGTGCCACACTGCCTTCAAGGACCAATCCACCAAGCCTGAACTTGGTCTTTGTTGGGTTTGTCTTGTATTTCTCAAGGGCATCTGTTGGGGTCACATAGAATACGAGTTGGTCTTGAAATTGGTTGAGGACAATCACCACAAACCCAGCGATGCAACTGAAAGTCAGTGCATATGTCCAGAGACGGCGGGTCTGAAGTTGGCGGGCCCGAGCCCCAATGTCTACACGTTTTGGCCTAGCTGGGTGACGCCGAGCAATAGAAAAGAACCGAAGAAGTGTTAATGGAGAGCTATGTGTAGGATCTAAAGGGAGGTGGGACATCCGGGAAAGGATCAATGGTGAAGATTTTATGTTGGAGAGGGTTGTTGGGTTGGGATGCGGGGTTCTGAGCAATCGGGATCTGAGACATTGGGCAAGCCTTGTTGCCATTGGATTTTTCTAGGGAAAATGACAGGAAATGTTCATTAAAATAGTTATTGAATCAAAAACTACCTCACGGAGACGGGAGGGTTTTGAGCGTGTTTGTGATCACAGGAAGATGATGAGAGAAGTTATACAAAACTATAGTTATCCTGCACAAAGGAAAAAAAAACAATAGTTAAACATATATATACTTAGACATATTTGGCGTGTTCAGTAAACTAATTACATGAGATGCATTGGGGAAACTATTGTAATAATTTTTTTAAAGATATTATAATTATTTATTACATTAATAAAAAACAAGCTACCAAGTTTTATCATATTATTGCAAACACAATGATAAGTGTTCAATAAATTCAAACAAATAAAATTAGCACAAGATAGTAATAATGTGAATAAAACAAAAGTTCTCAAGTCAACTGAAAACCTTTAGTTCAGATAGACTACTAGACAACATATCATCCGTAAAGAAATATTTTATCTCATCAAACATTAATATAGGGATACTATAGTACTTGCATACATACTTGCATACGTACTTGCATAAGTGGTTGTTACAATAACAAGTTTACGAGATTGACTCAAAACAAAAAATAGATACTTGCATAGAGTCATACTATGTGTTAAATAAGAGTATATAAACAACAATAGGAAATCTATTGACTTAGTTGTAACATGGTTGTGTAACACTAGATGTCTTATATTCTAAGAGGCTTGGATTACTTCTATACATCTTAATTAGAACTGTCATTGGTTATGACTCAAACCCTACAAAGTCATATAACTCCGAGAAAGTGAGGGAGGAGCTCTAGTGTGGAAAGGCATCCATAGTGATAAGCATTCTGTCAAGCTTGTATCTTTGGCTCATGGAAAGAGAGGAATAAGAAGGCTTTTGGGGGTATAAAATCTAATTTTGATAGATTCAAAGATTCATGATTCTAGGCCTAAGTTTTTTTTTTTTTTTAATTAGGGACCAACTACTATATTCTAGCGAAAATGTATGGGAACTAATAGACATTTTGCTAGAGTTGCAATATTTTTGTATGAGTTGCATTCCTTGGTGCTCTTCGAATATATTGACCTTTTTCTTCTCAAGAAACAAGAAAGTCATATAAGGGATTAACTAATGATCCTTACTCTCGGTATAAGACAAATAGTACCCCGTAGTTGTGCATTATAGATTGTTCTAAGAGGAACGAGTTTTTCCTTTAAAATGATCAATCTATATGTCACTTTCTGACTATTAGAATTTGATATTATATGTCACAATTATGATGCAGGAAAACCTTAAAAATATTCAAAGCCAAAGAAGGCATACTAAGATATTAGAGGTAGGATGCACTAGATTTACCTTATGCATAATTCAAACTCCCCAAATCCCTCAAGATTTAAGGCCTCGAGGATCTCCGTAGAGTAACACTACTCTCAATTTTCATGTCAAATTGATCAGCCTGGAGTCTAAGGTGATGTCTTCATTCTAAGTACCAATGATTGCTCGTGTATGCCTATTTTCTTCCATGTTTTAATCATCTGACTGCTTTTTCATGAAAACAACAAGCACAACCAAGTTGTCCTGTTGTACTCCAACCAGATGCGATAACATATGTTAGAAAACCATTTATAGCCTATCACAACGGGTGGCGCAAAGGTGCATATAGATTCCGCAAAACTATGAATTTTCAATTGATTCAAGAGGAGTTGCCACTAATCAGTCTAAGGTGAGAATAAACAACAAAACATGCATGGGTCCAATAAATGATTGTCAAACAGAATAGGGAGAGTGAGACATCCAAATGGTGGCATATGCTAATTAGTTTTAGTTAAAATTTCTATTTTTATTTTAATAAAATTAGAAACTAAACAGGCAACCTGAAAAACAAAGCAACATACTAAAATTAAGATAAGTCTTCAAATATGCATATAATACATTACGTCCGGATTCTAGTTTAAGCTCCTTATCTTTAGCCTTTTAAACTCCCTTGGCATTAAGTTAAGGAACCAAACATTTTGATACTAAAAAAATTAAAAACCAAATTTTAATAGACTAAATAAACCATGGACATCATAGTCCAAAACAGTGAAAATCAATACAAATATGAAAGTAAAACCCTAGTTCAAGCAATATTAAATGTTCCTAAGCATCCAAATCAATGTTTAAATAAAAATGCAATGAAACCTTGACCAGACTTGAAGAAAAGTAGAAAAAAATCCCAAATTAACCAGTAGACAATCAATTCATCTCTAAATCTCAAAGATGTATAAGTTCTTAACATTAACAAGGTTCTCTTTCTCTCCCATTTTTTCATCTCATACACGTTCATTAATCATAAAACTCACACTTTTCATTTTACATTGATCAAGATAAAAGTTTGATGAAAATAAATGAAACTTCTATTTTCCATACAAGTATATATTCTCAATCACATGACCCAAACATAAATCACACTCGTTTTATGTATTAAAGATATTGTAAACTATACTAAAAAAGAAAAATTACAGGAAGGTTTTGTAATGGGTTACCTTGGGATTTGCTTCTCAAGCCTTTCTCTTTCTCTCCTCTCTCGGGTCGGGTCACTGTCACTGTGTCCTCAAGAAGCCTTTCTCTCCTTCTTCTTTACCAGAAACCCGATCTGCCTTCTCTCCGTGCCTTTGACCGAAATCTGCTTCTCTGCAGTTTCTTCTCCTTCACGCGTCTCTCTCCCTCTCTCCGCAGCTCGCGCGTGCTCTTGCTTTTGTTGTCTCTCTGATGTGAGTGGAAGAAAGCCAAGTGCCTGCTCCAAAACGTTGCGTTTTGGAAGAAGAGAAATGGGCTTCGTGGTTTGGGCTGGTAGTAAGAAAGAATGGAATGAAAATGGGTTTGGGCTGGACTGGGCTATTTTCAGCCCAAAGATGATAAGCATACTGACCTCTTTTTTTTCTTTATTTTTTTAAAAATAAAATTATATTTAAAATAAATTTAAAATTACATGAATTTTTTTTTTATAAATTCACATTTATCTAATTAAAAATAATAAAAATTTTACATTAAAAAATAAAAATTAAGTTTATATTGAATTTTGTGTTATATTTTATATTTTATAATTGTAAAATATGTTATATCCTGATTGAAATCATTAAAATCATACAAATTTTAGAAAGATATAATTATAGAATATATAAATAATACATAATTTCAAAAATCAATAAACTAAAAAATATAAAGCTAGAGGGAGATAACCCATATAGAAATCAAGCAATATGCACATATACACACACATGCATGTATATATATATATATATACATATATATAATATTACTTTCAGATGCAGTGCCTATATAACGATTCCGGAAATTCAAAAGAAAATATATAATAATTTAAGTACGGAAGCAAAATAAAAAGTTAAAGTTTACATATCTTACATAATAACTGAAAAGTACTAAACAAATATCACATAATAAATTCTCTGAAGTACTAAACAAACATCACAGAATAAATTCTCTGAAAGAAACACGAGAAATGAGAAAAGTAAAGGAAAATATAAAGTATTTAACATCTACTCGCAATCTTCTTGTGGATCGGGCTCGGGAACCAGGTTCTCTTGATCTGAAATGGTTAAATAAGGGATGAGGTACACTAGTCCAGTAAGAACATCACACTATATCACCGACACAGAAGTAAAGGTTGGTAGAAAATAAAAAATAACTAATGGAGCACTAAATTTAAACCAATACATTTATTAAAAATAAAACAATTTACCCTTCACTTACCATTGAAAAATTTATGAAAACAAATTATAGAAGAAATAATATCATACATATCATAACTTCATGCACGATCAGCAAAATAGAACATATCATAAATTCACATTCATTAACAATAAACTAAATCATAACCGTTTCTCGTTTCACTAGCCTACTAGTATCCATATGGATCCATAAGGGTATTTATGCTACACGTGAATCCTTTCCCTTAACAATCTTAATTTTGGATTTTCCCCATACCCCGTCCGGTATGAGCGCCAAGACATTTAAACCTCAATACCCCGTCCAGTATGAAGGTGAAGCGGCCGTCCCCATACCCCGTCTCATATAAGCGCTAAATGACCAAGTCTCCATACTCCGTCCGGTATGAGACAACGTTCATGGTAGGATTTCCTATGAGCCTGGTCCGTCCACCATCTCTCAGGATATCTAGTGAGGCTGTCATCTTATATGTTTATTAGATCACACCCCTTTTCTGTTTTCTCTTAGTCTCCGTTACCAAATCAAACATAATGACATAAATAAATAAACATATATCCGGTAATGCAATCATATCTTAGATCCCAAAATCAAACAGTGGTCAAGTAAGGTAATAATACATGCATTTAAAATATAAAATAGATAAACCAAAAACCATCATGCTTTTAGACTGCAAAATCAATCAACAGAAATCAACAGAGAACAATAGCCGGTTCGAGCTCCATTAGCAATCCGTAATTAATTATGCATATCTATTTAATTTGTACAAAATACCGTATTATTATTTATTTAAATTTCAATTCCATGATAGGAAATAGAGTGAGAGGTCCTTACTTGATTTGATGCCGAAAAGCTAAATGGTTACTGCGTCTACGGACGGTCCATAGGTTCCCTGAATTTTTCTTCGGGAACTGAAACGCGCTTACGGTATCTATAAATGTCCCAATTAAACCCAAAAATAAGTCTTAGGGCCTACACGGCCAATTTTAGAAATCCAGCACAGCGGCGGTCCACCTCGGGTCTATCGTTTTTGGCAGAATTCGGTCGATTTTACATCTATTCCTGCGAGCACACACGTTAAAGGCCCTCAGTGGGTCGAAAAAAATACGAAAAATTGAAACTCACCGGCGACGGGGCTCTTCGGTGCGGCGGGGCTCTCCGGTGCGGCGGCTCCTCCGGCGAACGTTGCAGTTGGGTGTTTCACTTTGGTCAACTTGTAGAGAGAAAAATGATGATCACAACGGTAGAAAAATTACACAAAACGAGAATCAGGAAGGGCCTCATTGAAGGCGGTTTGTGAAATTCCCTGCAGAGGCGGTACCGGGCTTCAGTGGTGTTTTCCGGCCAATTGGCCAGTTATTTCACTCCTATTTGGTCATGGGTGGGTTTAAAATTAAATTTCGTGCAAAAGAAATTTTTTTTAACTTTTTTTGGCAGTCGAAAAAGGTTCTGGTGCGGATGGAGTTATTTATACCAATCCACTTTTGATCTGGACCGTCTATCGCTTTTGATTTGAACCGTCCGATCACGATTAAATAGAGAATGAATTTGGACCGTTCATCGCAATTTAATCTGGGCTGTCCGTGCTCGCCGGACCTCAGACGTTCGATCGTGCGCACGTAGATTGCCCATGTGGCTCCCCCCTGTGTGGCCTCCCGCGTCAGCGCTTCTGCCACTAGGTGCGTCCTGGTTGGTCGGGGCTGCTGACCGGGCGTCTGACGTGGCGCAATTTTTTTAAATTGCGTTTTGATCATTAATTTCTAATTTTTCTTTTAAAAATACTTACAGAATCTAAATTTTTACTTTTTTTTTTCAAAATTAATTTAAATTTAATTCTTAACAAATTTTTACCTATTTTTTTATTAAATTAAAATAAAATTAAATAAATAATTATATTTAAAAAAATAAAAAAAAATAAAAAAATAAAAAAAAAATGTTGGGTGGTACAGCCTCCCACTACTTGACAGAAACGTTAATGAGGACAAAAAGCAACGTCCGCCCCGCTTCAGTTAAAGTGACCTTTTTTTCCATGGCAAAAAAAACATGGAATTTATTGTGTGCAATATATATATATAATATAATATATCTACATATATGTAGATGTGAGTGTGACCCAACAAATCCTTCCCTTTCTTTGGGTCATGGAATTAATTAATCGAAATGAACTATCAATGGTGAATGTACAATTATCAATATATGATGGGAAATATATACATATATAAATATTTGTATATGTTTTTATGGCTAAGTCTGAATTAGTTTAGCTTTCGATTTTAAATTTATTGAACTTTTCAAGCCAAAACAAAAGACAAATAAATATTGATATTAATCACACTACCTTAATCTTCAAAAACACTTCTTTTTCCAGCACTACCAAATGAATCCTGGACACTCTTCATTAGAATATGAAAGCACTTTTTGACTATATATATATATTATTATATATATATATACACACACACCCATGTCATGTCTGCTGAATTTGTTGCAGGAGAACTCAATTTAAAATTCTTGTTTGAATTTTTTTAAATTTTTTAATTGATATAAAACTGCGAAAATTCTTTCTTTTTTTTTTCAACTAAAGTTGTTACGGTACCGCATTTTAGTTCAATTATCTTATTATCAAGAAGTGTTAAAATTTTTTTACTATCAGACAAAATACAGCACTGTAACTATATATTACAATTCACAAATAAGAGGCGGCAAAGTGGTGGGTGAATAGTACAGTGATATATATAGATATAATTCCTCTATACGTATATATGTATGTATAGACGTAATATTTTTCTGTAGAAATAGACCGACCATACGGAGTGATGATGATAAGAGTAATTTACCAAACAGAAGAGGCATTAATTAGAAAGAGCATTTCTTTTTCCTTTCTGGTTCCGTGAATTATATATAGATATACATAGATATATAGATATATGAGTGTCAGTAGGGTTTGATAAGATTGAAAATGAAAAGCAGTGGGAAATGGGGGAAGGTGGTGTCTGGAAGAGATGAAGAAGGTGATTCGCATAGCAGCTCCCATGGTGGGTTTCTTGTTGTTGATGAGTGTTTCGCCTGTAATTTCAGTCATGATGGTCGGCCATCTCGACGAGCTTTCCCTCTCCGGAGCCTCCATTGCCACTTCCTTCGCCAATGTCTCCGGCTTCGCTTTTCTGGTAATTTCTCTCTTAGTTTCCTCTTTAATTTCATTCTCTTCTTCTCCTTTCACTCACCTCATATATACATAGGTGCATATGCGTGTCTTTATCTATGTCCTCGTGTCGTTCTTCGTGCATATATGTTTTTTTTATTCTAAGTAATTTGAGCTCTAAGCATTTGTGAAGTGAATTCAACTGTCCTAAAATATTTTTTCTATAAAAAATTATAATAAGTTTATAAAGATTAAGCTCATTTCGATCGTCGTAATCTCATTAATACACTAATAAATTAGGTTATTAAAATATTATATTATATATCATATATAGGTATCACATTTCTCGTTTCACACAATTTTTTGATCATCATGTTCACTGTTCTTTTTTGGTTCAAGTTAGCCGAAGAGGAACCCCAGCCGCGAAGGAGGACTAGTGGAGCTGCTGCATCCGAAGACCCTCTCGCCTATAGGTTTCGATTTTTTGACTTTTCTAACCAATTGAGACTCCTTAACGTATTTTTTCATAGGGATACATGCAAAATCGGCAAGGCCGAGGTGAACCAATGCTGTGAGCAGCAGAGCTGGTGCCAGAGCACTGCGGTGCCGCCGTGCAAGAACCCTAAAATTTGCCGGAAAGGATTTTTAACACTGATTTTGGCATTTTAGGATATTTTTGAATACGTGACGAATATTTTAATTTTTGCAGGAAAAATTCAAGAAACCATGGGACCGTCAGGAGGCGTAGTAGATAGCACAGTATTTCAGACACCGATCTGAATAAGGATCACTCACCTTATTCCCTATTATGATAAATTGAGACTTAAATAATTGATAATCTTGTGTTTTGTGAAAATTAAAAAAATCTTAAAAATAATTATAGGTCACTAGTGTAGTCAAAACCAGTAAGTTTATATTTACCCTAATTCACTGTTTATTTTTTCATATTACCTAAATTACTTACTGTTATATTATGCGTACTAAATTAATAGTTTTGATCATTTTCTTGGTTGTTTGATTTACTTTATTGCACATTTTTTTTTAGTTTGCCCTACTGTTCTTAATGTACGTATCACCTATTTACATGATTTATTATTAATTTAAAAACATAAGATATTAGCACATAACTAGTAATCAGTTTGTGGTGCGATACCATGTAAGAAAGACTTATTGGATACTATAGAAAAAGATGGATAGATCTGGTACATAGGGAACCCTATTGTGGACATTACATCAGTTGAATGTGACTGAGAAGTCCTATATCGGAAGACTTTGAGAGATATGATTCACTTTTATATTAGACGGGCTATCGAGGTAATGATATCTTTGGTGCCCATCATCGGACGAGATATAAGAACGATTGGGTTAATTGATAAATTTAGATATTGGGTTCACGAGTAGGAAAATATCCATATGGATCTCCAATGGTTCCAGTAAGCAAGTAAAAAAAGAGAATTGCTAATCGCGTTCATTTATATGTAAAGTCATAATGTTATATGAGTATTTGCTGTATTAGATTGATTTTGGTAAACTAGTGATGGTAAGTATGGAATAAACGTTTTAATATTAAATGAATTTACTTAAAGTAAGGACTCTATTAGTTATTTTGTTATTTTTAACAACCTTCGCTTTCTCGTATAAGTGACTAGTGTGATATTCTTACTGGATTAGTGTAGCTCGCCCTTCTATAACCATTTCAAATCAAGAAGATCAAAATTCAGATCCTGATCAGAAAGAGAGTTATGAGTAGTTTACCTCCCGGACCCCATTAAGTGCTAGTGGAGGTTAACCCCCATGGACATTTATTTATTTATTTTCAATTATTGATTTGCCATTTTTTTTACAAACCGCTGTAGAAGGACATTCTAGTAACTCTATTGGACATTCTAATTTACTGTGTAAGAAATGTGAACTCTAACTTTATAGTTTGCTTCCCCATTTAAAATATAAATTCATTTTCTTTAAGTTCCGGGTCTTTACATATGAAGCTAAATATACCAACTTAGTTGTATTTTCAAAAATTTACGTATGTGTATATATATTTTTACTTTTTTAAGAAGTCATATATATGGGTAATAATTGATTACGTAGCTTAGCCACATAATATGTTAGGCAATAGCTTTTTAATTAATAAAGCAAGCATGCATCATATGGTTAGAATCTTCTTCTTCTACTTATGATTCATCCTACCATTAAAAATCAAATATTTTAACCCAGTAATTAATTGGATCATTTTATACGTTTTCCTATAATTATTTTGGCTAATTATTAAATTAATCATTAAAATTTGAGACTTTTTGTATTTTAGTATTAATATTTTTTTATTACAATTTGTTCATTAGCATTTTATACTTATTTCAAACATCTAATTTCCATCAATGTCTTAACAGAAATATAAAATAATTAGTTTATATCTAATACCTGGGTCTGAAATTTTGCTCAGGATCAATTTCGATATTTTAGAAATAAATAAAAAATTAATTATAAATTAATTTTATTAAATTATTAAAAAAATAGGTAGGGATGTAATTAAAAGCAGTTGTGAAAAAAAAAAGAGATAAAATTTGAATTCAAAAAGTAGTTTTGAAAAAAAATTAAAACAAGGGATCAAAGTGCAAATAGAAAAAGTTCAGCCACATAAGACCACCCAGTCGGCAGCCCTGACGAACTGAAGCATGCCGCGTGGCAAGGCACGGTGATGTCGGTGCCATGCAGCAGACCATATGGGCGATCTGCGTGCCCCGCGATCGAATGACCTAGAACAAAATTTATTTCTCCCTTAAGTGTGATCGGACGATCGAGATCAATCAAGATCAGACGGACGAAATCAATCGCGATGAACGACCCAGATCGATGTAAAATGGGTATAAATACTTCGCGTGACACGGGAACCCAAACCCTAGCCACCAGCCTTCGTCGGAGAAGAAGAACCAGACATCGAAGAAGGAGACCAACCGCCGCCGCACCAGATCCACTGCCGGCATCCAAAAAAGGTAAAAAGTTTCTTTACCTGCTCGGAATTCGATTCTGAACAACCCTATGATCAAATCAGAGTAAGAGAAATGGCGGGTGAGCCAGAAACTGCGGGCAAAGCCTGACGGAGCGGTCGCAGCCAAAACCCTAAAATTCCTTCGATGATCCCCTTCCCAATTTTCATTTGACATAATTTTTTAATCATTATGTTCACCGTCCTTTTCTGTGCAGGTTAGTCGAAGAAGGAACCCCAACCATGAAGGAGGACTGGCGGAGCCGCTGCACCCAGTGACCCCCCCTCCCCCCGCCGGTAAGTTTTGTGTTTTTGGTAATTTTTCGGCCAATTGATGCCCTCTAACGTGTTTTCCAGCAGGAATACATGTAAAGCTGTCCAAAACCGTCCAAAATCAGCTTGGCCAAGGTGGACTACCATGGGCAGCAGAGCCGGCACTGGAGCACGGCGATGCTGCCGTGTCGGAACCCCAACATTGGTCGAAAAGAGTTTTGGACACCGATTTTAGATTTTTATATAGTTTTAGGTACGTGACGAGTGTTTTGAATTTCGCAGGAAAAATTTAGGAAACTTGGTACCTATTAGAAGGTGTGGTAGAAAGTGCGATATCTCGAAACACTGATCCGAGTGAGGTTTAACGATATATAATTTCGTATTTTTATAAAAAATTAAAAAATTCTAAAAATAATTACAGATTACTAATAGTGCCGGAACTGGTTAGTTCACAATTATCTTGATTTCCTGATTATTTTCTTATATTGTCCTACTTGCTTAATTTTCGTATAGTACATGTTCTTAATTTATAGATTCAATAGTCTTATCGATTTATCTGGTTTTTTTGGTTATATACCGTCAGTGTGAATGCAATTTAATTGATATGTAAATATAATATGAGATATTGGTATGTATTTGTTGGTTGTTGTTGACGAAAATCTATATGTAAAAGACTTACTGGGTACTTAGAGAAATGGCGGACGGATCTGGTATATAAGGAACCCTACCGTGAACGTTATCTCAGTTGGACGAGACTGAAAAATCCTTTACCAGAAAATTTTGAGAGATATGGTTCACTCTCATATCGGACGGGGTATCGAAGCGATGACATGTTTGGCACGCATTATCAGACGTGGTATGGGGACGGCCGGTTAATTTTAAAATTGGACATTGGGTTAATGAGTAAGGGGTACATCCTATGGACCCCCAGGGGTACTACTAACAGCTAAGAAAAGAAAGTTATTATCTCTTATTATCTTATGCGTGAAAGTGAAAAGTGGTTTGGATATAGATCTTCATAGGTTATTTTTTGAAAACTCGTTACAGTAAGAATCAAACAAACATCTTCAAGTTTAAAGGTATTTAAATAAAGTAAGGGCTCTATTAGTTATTTTTTTTTTATTTTTACCAATCTTCAAATTTTTATATCTGTAATTAGTATGATATTCTTACTGGGCTAGTGTAGCTCACCATTTCATTAACTATTTTAGATCAAGAGGACTAGGATCCACATCTCGATCAGTAAGAGAGTTGTGAGTAGTTCACCACTTGGACTTTCTTCAAGTGCTAGTGAAGGTTGCCCTAGGGTATTTTTGTATTCGCTATTCTTTTCATTTTTTTAATTACTGGTTATCTTTTAGAATGGATATTCTCATAGCTCCATTGGACATTCTAAATTATTGTGTAAGGAATGTAAACTTTAACTCTATCAATCGCTTTTGCATTTAATTTTTTGAATTTATTTTTCTTTAAGGTTTTAGGCCTTTACAATTGGTATCAGAGTCACGTTCTTCAAAACTATTCCTTACACAAAACTTAAATGTATCACTAGAAAGACTTGATTCTGTGTTGTTTGTGTATACTCTTGAAAATAGAACACTACTAGGGGAGGTTATATACAAAGCTTGTATCATAGACATAACAGATAGGAAATTTAGTATGGGCCTGATAGAGATTGACACGAGAGACGTTGATGTAATCTTAGGAATAAACTGGTTAGCGGTGTACTGCACCACCGTAGATTATTTCCACAAGAAACTTATATTTAACTCTCTTAACAAAGAGTCATTTATAAGTTAATGAAAATTTTAAATGTTATTTTCTCATGAAAATTTTCTTATTACATAGTGCTTAACTCGGTTGTCTTCTCTACATTAGGCAAATCTAATAAAGAAGTTTACATTTAAAAGATCTTGATAGTCTGAGACTTCTCAAATGTATTTTCTGATAAACTATCCGGGCTGCCAGTGGACAGGAAAGTTGACTTCATCATAGATCTTCAGTCTGACACCCAGCCTATTTCGGTTGCCCCTTATCGCATGAGCCGCATTGAGATGGAAGAATTAAGAAAACAAATCAATGAATTGCAGGACAGTGAGTTCATCTAACATAGTGTATCTCATTGGGGTGCTGGAGTCACATTTGTAAGAAAAAGAGATGGGACGTTATGATTGTGTATTGACTATAGTGGATTGCATAGAGTCATGATCAAGAACAAGTACCCCTTTCCCAGAATTGATAACCTTTTTGACTTGTTGTAGGGTGCTCAAATCTTCTCCAAAATAGATTTGTGTTCGGGTTACCACCAGGTAAAGATCAGGACAGAAGATATTCTGAAGACAGCTTTCAGAACTAGGTATGGATATTATGAGTTCTTGGTCATGCCATTTGGACTAACCAACGCACCAACCATTTTTATGGACTTGATAAATATGATTTTTAAACAATTCCTAGATCAGTTTATCATTGTGTTTATCGATGATATCCTGATCTATTCAAAGAGCAGAGAGGAACACGCTCACCACCTAACTCAGGTTTTGCAAGTTCTCAGGAAAAAGAAATTGTATGAAAAATTTAGCAAGTGTGGGTTCTAGCTCAAGTAAACTACCTTTCTAGGACACATCATAAGGATGGAGTGTCAGTAGATCCCGAAAAAATTGAAGCACTGCTTGATTGGGAGAAATTGACCTCGGTCAAAGATATTTGTAGCTTTTCTGAGAATGACAGGTTATTACCGCACGTTTGTAGAAGGATTTTCCAACCTAGCCGCTCATTTGACTTGGCTCACAAAGAAGAATGTTAAGTTTAAATGGAACGAGAATTGCAAAAGGAGCTTTACAGAACTCAAGAAACGGTTACCTACTGCACTTGTGTTGGCTTTACTGAGTGGGACAGGTGGATATAGAGTGTACAATGATATCTTCTATGTGAGTTTGAGTTGTGTTCTGATGCAGCATGGAAAAGGTATAGCCTATGGGTCCAAGCAGTTGAAGAGTCGTGAAAAGAATTATCCCACCCATTACTTAGAACTCACCGTTATTATCCACGTCTTAAAAACCTGGCGACACTACTTGTATGGGGAGATTTTTAAGATTTATACTGATCATACGAGCTCAAAGTACATATTCACTCAAAAGAGTCTCAACATGCGTCAGAGGCATTGGATAGAGCTTCTCAAGGACTACGATTGTAATATTTTATATCACCCGGGTAAGGACAATGTAATATCCGACGCGCTAAGTAGAAAAAGTACATGTATGTTAGCGCACCTAATAGTTTCTTAATGCAGGGTAATAAGGGTTGCACAACAGATACGGTTTCAGAACTTGAAGAGAGTTACATTATTGGCCCACCTGACTGTCCAATCTGAATTGATCTAGAGAATAAAAGAAGTCCAATTAACTGATTCCACCATAGCCACCCTTAAAGAAGATGCAGAACAGGCAGCACATCCAAAATTTTGAGTCTCTACTGATGGGTTACTCACGTTTAAGGACAAGATATGTGTTCCAGATGACAATGAGTTAAAAAAGGACATTATGACAGAGACTCATAGCTCAAAGTTTTCCATACACCTCACAAGTACTAAAATATATGAAAGCATGAGACTTCAGTTTTGGTGGAGTAGAATCAAAAGAGAGATAACCGAATTTGTCTCCAAGTATTTGGTATGTCAATAAGTTAAGGTTGAACATCAATGCCCATGCACGTTACTTCAGCCATTACCGATCCTAGAGTGGAAGTAGGAGCATATCACAATGGACTTCGTGACAGGATTACTTAAGGCACACACGGGGCATGATACTATTTAGGTGATTGTCGATCGGCTCACTAAGTCCTCTCACTTCTTGGCTATTAAGATGTCTGACCTTTTGGACAAGCTAACAAGAATGTGTATCCGAAAAATAGTCAAGTTACATGGAGTTCTAGTGACCAGTGGTATCCAACAGGGACCCCATATTCATTTCTTGATTTTGGTCTAGTTTTCAGCAAGCATGGGAACGAAGCTATCATTTAGTATCATATTCCACCCTCAAACCAATAGACAATAAGATAGAATGATTCGTACACTGGAGGATATGCTTTGAGCTTGTGTTTTAGACTTCGGGGTGGGATGATCATTTACCTTTGATAGAGTTTGCCTATAATAACAGCTATCAAGCAAGTATTGGTATGGTCCCCGTATGAGGCATTGTATAATCGCCCTGCAGGTCTCGATTTGTTGGGAAGAAGGGGTGATAGAAAACTGTTCGGCTCAGATCTTGCGGAGGAGACTATAACCAAGATAGTTAAAATCAAGAAGAACATCCAGACAACTCAGAGTAGGTAGAAGAGTTATACAAATATCCGGATGAGGGATTTGGAATTTTAAAAAGACGATTGAGTATTCCTTAAGGTCACCCTTTTCAAGAGAATCAGTAGGTTTGGCAAGAGGAAAAAATTAAATTTCCGATTTATTGGGGCATTTGAGATTTTAAACAGAATTTTTACGACTACTTACAGACTAACACTACCTCCAAAACTATTCAGGGTTCATAATGTATTTCATGTGTCCATACTACGTAAGTACAACTCGGACTCCTCACACATCTTATCTCACAAGCTCCATTCACTTCATGAGTTTTTATCCTATGAGGAGGTACCTTCGTGCATTGTAGACCAAAAAAGTAGAGTACTCTGCAACAGAGAAATTTCATTCGTCAAGGTCTTATGATAGAATCACACACAGAAAGAGGTCACATAGGAGCTAGAATCGGACTTTAGAACCCAGTATCCCCAACTATTTGACTAAGTGAGAGGGTGACAAATTTAAAGGACTAAATTTCTTCTCAAGGAGAGGAGAGTTATAATACATGGATCTGAAATTTGAGCCGGGATCAATTTTGATATTTTAGAAATAAATAAAAAAAATTAATTTATAATTAATTTTATTTAGTTTTATTAAATTATTAAAAAAATAGGTAGGGATGTAATTGAAAGAAATTTTTAAAAAAAGGGTGATATTTTGAATTTGGTGGGTGTTTTTGAAAGAAAAATTTATAACAAGTGATCAAAGTGCAAATAAAAAAAATTCGGCCACGTAGGACCGTCGAGTCAGCAACCTCAACGAATCAGAGCACGCTGTGTGGCAAGGCACGCAAACATCGGTGCCACGCATGAGGTCACGCGGGCGATCCGTGTGTCCCGCGATCGGACGGTCCAGGATTGATCCCATGATCGGACGGTCTAGATTTATTTTCTCCTTAGGCGCTATCAGACGGCTGAGATCAATGGCAATGGATGGTTCAGATTCGTTTCTTCCTTAAGCACGATTAGACGGACGAGATCAATTGCGATGAATGGTCTAAATCGACCCATGATGGGTATAAATATTTTGAATTACACGAGAACCCAAACCTTAGCTTTCAGCCCCCACTAGAAAAGAAGAACCAGGCACCGGAGAAGGAGGCCGACTGTTGATCGTTGTTGCACCGAAGCGACTGTCGGTCGCCAAAAAGGTAAAAATTCCCCGTACCTGCTTGAAATTCGATTCCGAACATCCCTGTGACCAAATCAGAATAAAAGGGATGGCGGGTGAGACAGAAACTACGAGTAAAGTCTAGCAGAGCCGCCATGGCCAAAACTACAAAATTCCTCCGATGAGCTCCTTTTTGATTTCTCTTTCACGTGATTTTTCGATCATTGTGTTCACCATTTTTTTCTGTGCAGGTTAGCCAAAGAAGGAACCCCAGCTGCGATGGAGGATTTGTAACAGCCCCGGAAATTCATAATGAAATGTATATTAAAAATATCAAATGCGGAAGCGAAGTCAAAATTTGAATAACATCCCTTACACTAAAACCAAAAACGTGCTCACAAAATATAAAAGATCAAACTACCTAAAGGAGAAACTTGAAAGTAAAAGCTACGAATGTGACTATGGAGTCTTTAGGCGTCCCCTTCGTCGTCCTCCTGCGGAACCGGCTCGGGAACGATGTCCTCTTGATCTGAAATGATTAAATAAGGAATGAGCTACACTAGCCCAGTAAAGACATCACGATATCTCACCGTCACAGAGGTAAAGGTGGGTAGAAAACACAAAAATACCAATGGAGCATAATTTACAACAAATCCTTTTATCGATAATAAAACCTTTACCATTCACTTACCTCGGTGAAATTTATAAAACAATATACGAAAGCAATAACATCATTATCATCATGAAAACCATATATATAAACTGTATAACATAATACCTATCAAGCTTTTCGTAATTCAATCGTTACACAACATATTTTCCTCATTTACCAGCCCACTAGTATCCATGGGGATCCATAGAGGTCCCGCTACCTGTTAACCCTTAACACTTGAAATCATACTCCAGGGCCATCCCCATACCCCGTCCGGTATGGGCGCCAAACCATAGACCTCATTACCCCGTCCGGTATGAGGGTGAAACAGGCCGTCCCCATACCCCGTCCGGTATGGGCGCCAAAACACATAAGATCTCCATACCCCGTCCGGTATGGGAGACCACAATCCCGATAGGGTTCCCTACGGACCCGGTCTGTCCACCATCTCCCAGGATATCTAGTCAGGCTGACCACATTATACAATTAGCCATTTACATAATCTATCATTCTCTTTTCCCTCAGTCAGCATCATCAATCCACATACAAACAAGCAAAACAATAATTTATGCCAAACAGACAATATACAACATCAATATCCCAGTCATTCAATCCATAATCGATAAAACAGTACAATATGCACACGAAACTATAAAATGAAAACATCAAACCTCATACTGCATTTAAAACTGTAAAATAGGCCAAATAACAGTTAACCGACAAACACACTAGACTCGGGCTCCATTAGCGACCTTAAGCAATTTCACACATTCGTTGATTCATGAAATACCGTTTTATCATTTATTGAACTTTAAAACCGTGATAGGAAATAGGGTGAGGGGTCCTTACTCGTTTCGGGGTCCGAACACAGCTTCACAGTGCGCTTGCAGGCTGTCCCTAATTTTTCCTGAATTTTTCCCGGGGAACTGAAACGCACTACTGGTACCTGCACGTGTTCCAAAAAATCCCAAATTAGGCCCAGGGCCCCTTTCGGCCAATATCGCAACTCCGGCACGGCAGCTCCGCATTGGTTCCTGCGATAAAACAACCCCACGGCCCTTGGGGGGCCGAAAATTTACTGAAAACCAAAGCTTACCGGCGGCGGTGCTCTCGGGTGCGGCGGCTCTCCGGTGAGGTTCGTGTTTTGGTGATTCGGCTCCGATCAACCTGTAGAGAAAAGAATGGTGATCACGGTGGTATAAAAATTGCATTAAACGGAGGCCGGAAAGGGCCTCATCGGAGGCAAAAACCGAGGAGGGGTGCGGCGTCGCCGCTGGCTTTCGGCCGTGTTTTCCAGCCGTTTGGCCAGAATTTTGGCTCTGATTTAGCCACTGGGGAAATCAGCGTGGAAAAACGAGTCGGGAGTATAAAATTTACCTCGATCGGTGGTCGAAAATCCCTCCGGTGCGGCGGCGGGTGGCGGCGGCCGGCTTCTGGTTCGTCTTCTCTGGCGAGGGCAGGCGGCTAGGGTTTGGGGTCTGGTGTGGGGGTCTTATTTATACCCTTTTGCCTTTTGATCTCAGCCGTCCATTTTGATTTAATTTGGGCCGTCCGTTTTTGATTAAATCTGGGCCGTCCGTGCGCGCGATTGATATGGGCTGTCCGATTGCACGCACGCGGATCGCCAACGTGGCCCGTCCCCGGTCGACGTGGTTTTGCCACGTGGCAGGTCCTGGTTGGCCAGGCCTGCTGACTGGGTCTGCTGACGTGGCTGCTGACGTGGCACATGCGGTTTTTTTTTCCTTCTTCAATTTCCCCGGGCGCTACAACTCTCCCCCCCTTAAAGAAATTTGGTCCCCAAATTTGCCTCGTTACTCTTGATCGAACAGATGGGGATATTGGGCCCTAAATTCTGATTCCAGTTCCCAGGTGGCCTCCCTGGGCGTGTGGTTCTGCCGCACGACTTTTACAAATGATATTTCCCGGTTGCGGAGTATTCTGCTCTCTCGGTCTGTGATACCGACCGGTACTTCTTCATAAGACAAGTCTTCTCGGAGTGGAAGCGGTTCATGAGCCAAGACATGAGAAGGGTCCGGATTGTACTTACGTAGCATAGGTACGTGAAACACATTATGAACCCGGGAGAGCTCAGGAGGCAGTGCAAGTCTGTAGGCAGTGGTACCAATCTTGTCTAAGATTTCAAAGGGTCCAATATATCTGGGGTTTAATTTTCTCCTCCTGCCGAACTTACTAATTCCCTTGAAGGGGGTGACTTTATGAAACACCCGGTCGCCTTTCTCAAAGGCCAGGTCTCTCCTCCGGGTATCAGCATAACTCTTCTGCCTACTCTGAGCTGTCTGGATGTTCTTCTTGATCTTAACTATCTTGGACGTGGTTTCTTCTACCAAATCCGGGCCAAACAATCTTCTATCGCCCACTTCTTCCCAACAGATCGGTGACCTGCACGGACGCCCGTATAGCGCCTCGTATGGGGCCATGCTGATGCTTGCTTGGTAACTGTTGTTGTAAGCAAACTCTATCAGGGGTAGGTGGTCGTCCCAATGGCCCCCGAAGTCAAGGACACAAGCTCGGAGCATATCCTCCAGCGTACGAATTGTCCTCTCTGAGGGGGTGGAAAGCAGTACTAAGAGACAGCTTTGTTCCCATAGCTTGCTGGAAACTATTCCAAAACCGAGAAGTGAATCTGGGATCCCTGTCGGATACTACTGTTACTGGAACTCCATGCAGTCTGACTACCTCCCGGATATACATTCTTGCTAACTTGTCCAAAGGATCAGTCATTCTGATAGCCAGGAAGTGGGAGGACTTAGTGAGTCGGTCAACAATTACCCATATAGCATCATGTCCCGATCGTGCCTTGGGTAGTCCCGATACGAAGTCCATGGTGATGTGTTCCCACTTCAACTCTGGAATCGGTAAAGGCTGAAGTAACCCGCCCGGGCGTTGATGTTCTGCTTTGACTTGCTGACATACCAAGCACTTAGATACAAAGTCGGCTATATCTCTCTTCATTCCATTTCACCAGAACCGAGGTCGAATAGTTTGGTACATTTTCGTACTTCCTGGATGCATGGCGAACCTTGAACTATGGGACTCTGTCATGATGTCTCTTTTTAACTCACTGTCGTCTCGGACACACACTCTGTTCTTGAAACGAATCAATCCGTCGGCAGAGATCTGAAATTCTGAGCTCACTCCCTGTTCTGCATCCTTCTTGCGGGTTACTAGGGCGGGGTCGACTGACTGGGCTTCCTTTATTCTTTGGATTAACTCGGGTTGGACTGCTAGGTGGCCCAAACATGTGACTCTCTTCAGATCTCGCAGGCGAACCTGCTGTGTAGCCCCAATGGACCTACATTCTGAAACCATCAGATGGGCTAGGGTGCCTGCACTTTTCCTGCTGAGGGCATCGGCCACTACGTTGCCCTTACCTGGATGGTATAGGATGTCACAATCATAGTCCTTGAGGAGTTCCATCCACCTTCTCTGACGCATGTTGAGATCCTTCTGAGTGAAGATATGCTTCAAACTCTTATGATCGGTGTAGATCTGAAAGGTCTCTCCATACAAATAATGGCGCCAGGTTTTCAAGGCGTGTATGATTGCGGCAAGCTCCAAGTCATGGGTAGGATAGTTATTCTCATGATTCTTTAGCTGTCTAGACCCATATGCTATAACCTTTCCATGCTGCATTAGGACACAACCCAGGCCCAGATAGGAGGCATCACTATAAACCGTATACCCTCCTGATCCACTCGGTAGAGCCAGCACTGGTGCAGTAGTCAGTCGCTTCTTCAACTCTGAAAAACTCCTTTCGCAGTTCTCATTCCATTCAAACCTTGCATTCTTCTTTGTGAGTCGGGTTAGAGGAGCTGCTAGACTAGAGAACCCTTCGACAAACTGGCGGTAATAACCTGCAATCCCTAGGAAACTGCGAATTTCCTTAACTGTTGTCAGCCTTTCCCAACCAAGTACCGCTTCAACCTTTTCGGGGTTCACCGACACCCCTTCCTTCGATATAACATGTCCTAGGAAGGCGGTTTGCTCGAGCCAAAATCCACACTTGCTCAACTTCGCATACAACTTCTTTTCCCTGAGTACCTGTAGGACTTGGGCAAGATGATGAGCATGTTCTTCCCTACTTTTTGAGTAGACTAAGATATCATCGATGAACACGATGACAAATTGATCCAAGAATTCTCTGAAGATTCTGTTCATTAGATCCATAAAGATGGCCGGGGTGTTGGTTAGCCCAAACGGCATAACCAGGAACTCATAGTGTCCGTACCTGGTTCGGAATGCCGTCTTGGGGATGTCTTCTGCTCTCACTTTTACCTGATGGTAACCTGATCGTAGATCTATTTTAGAAAAGACCTGTGCACCCTGCAACTGATCGAAAAGGTCATCAATCCGGGGAAGAGGGTACTTGTTCTTAATTGTTACCTTGTTTATTCTTCTGTAATCAATGCACAGTCTCAACGTTCCATCCCCTTTCTTTGCAAAAGTAACCCCGGCACCCCATGGGGAAATGCTGTGTCTAATGAAGCCACTGTTTTGTAGCTCAGTGATCTGTTTCCTTAGTTCTTCCATCTCGATGCGGCTCATTCGGTAAGGAGCTACCGAGATGGGCTGGGTTCCTGGCTGTAAGTCTATGGTGAACTCGACCTCTCTGTCCCCTGGTAGACCGGGCAGTTCATCCAGAAATACGTCTGGAAAGTCTCGGACTACTGGAATCTCTTGGATACAAACTTCTTTCTTGAGTTTACCTAGTTAGAGAAAATACAATATTAAGGCACTGGGAATTAAGAAGAAAAGAATTTGCCATTAGGGGAAATCAGTACCGAATAATTTTATTAACTTGTAAATGGCTCCTCGTTGGGAGGATTAAATATAATCTTTTTGTTAAAGCAGTCTATGGTGGCGTGATACGCCGCTAGCCAATCCATTCCTAGGATTACATCAAAATCCCCTGTGTCTAACCCTATCAGGTCTACCCTCAATTTTCTATCTGCTATCTCCACGGCACATGCCCTGTAGACAACCTCTCCTAGCAATGTCTCCCCCCCAGCGGTAGATACAAGCAATAATGAATCAAGTCTATTAGGTGATACACAAATTTTGGAAGCAAGAACATGTGAAATAAAAGAATGTGATGCACCAGTAACAAACAAAACATGAGCAATGTGGCCAGAGATAGTATACATACCATGTACCACGTCCGGGTTTGCGTCGGCATCCTTCTGGGTAAGGTTGTAAACTCTGCCCTGGATTGGAGGCCTCCCTTGATTCTGGTTCCTAGGGCACTCCCTTGCATAGTGCTGGGCACTGCCGCATATGCGACAGGTATTGTTGAGGCGGTAGCAGGGTCGGTCCCCATGATCCCTGCCGCAGTACTGGCAGATCTTCCCACGTGCTGCCCCCGTAGCCTGAGGAGGGGCCTGGACGGCGGGTCTGGGCCTCTTACTGGGTTGGACAGGCATGGTAGGCGCTGGCCTGCGGAGCGGGGCTGAGGGTCGGGAACTCCCCGCTAGCTGAGGGCGGGTGTCGAAGCTCCTTTCTATGATCTGCGCCTTTGCCAGGACTGCCGAATATGTCTCGAGCTCCATCACCAGTAAGTGTTGTCTGATCGCCGGGCGGAGACCCCACTGGAATTTCCTGGCCTTTCGGCCCTCATCCAACAATGTCTCCGGGGCATGTCGGCCCAGCTCCAGGAACTTGCGGGCATACTCCGACACTGTCATATTTCCCCGGACCAATTGAGCAAATTCCATTTCCTTTAGATGTTGGATGTGTTTAGGGAGATACTCCGCATGGAAGGCCGCTAGGAACTGCTCCCAAGTAATTGGTGCAGGCAGGGTGGCCCGCTTGAGCTCCCACCAGCATACTGCTTCCCTTACCAGCATGTAGGAGGTAATGACAGCCCTCTGCTCAGGAATTAATCCCAAGGTCTCAAAAGCTCTCTCAGTCTCTGCCAGCCAGTATTGAGCCTCTTCGAAAGAGGATCCCCCTGAAAAAGTAGAAGGGTTCAGTCTTCTGTACCTCTCTATGAAGCCGGGGTCGATCAAGGAGGGAGCGGGGTCCCGAGGTAGAGGGACTGGGGCCGGCTGAGGGTGAACTGGGGGACCCTGTAGTGGCGCCTGCTGATGTGGTGGGGGCACTGGAATGTGCTGTGGCGGCACCTGTTGGTACTGTGGCTATGGTACCGGGTCGTACCGCGGCAGTGGTGCCAGGTGGTACCGTGGAGGAACAGGCTCCTGCCGGGGTGGCTCAGGATCAGCCTGCTGTAGCGGAGGCTCAACCTGCGCTAGCGGAGGAGGTCCCGGTAACTCCCTTCTCTCCTCTTGCCTTCGCTGGGCAGCTGCGAGAGCCTCCACCATCTCGAATAGTCTATCTAAATCCTCTCGAAGTGAATTATCTGGGGTCGCTCGGTTTAGTGGGGGCCTTCCTCTCCTCATTCCCGTGTACCTGCATTCACAAGGAATGATTGAGTAACGATATATCGGTGAGTATTTCTCTAAGGCACTATTGTGTAAGGGATGGGTCCGAGGAAATGCGGCTCTGATACCAACTGTAACAGCCCCGGAAATTTATAATGAAATGTATATTAAAAATATCAAATGCGGAAGCGAAGTCAAAATTTGAATAACATCCCTTACACTAAAACTAAAAACTTGCTCACAAAATATAAAAGATCAAACTACCTAAAGGAGAAACTTGAAAGTAAAAGCTACGAATGTGACTATGGAGTCTTTAGGCGTCCCCTTCGTCGTCCTCCTGCGGAACCGGCTCGGGAACGATGTTCTCTTGATCTGAAATGATTAAATAAGGAATGAGCTACACTAGCCCAGTAAAGACGTCACGATATCTCACCGTCACGGAGGTAAAGGTGGGTAAAAAACACAAAAAGACCAATGGAGCATAATTTACAACAAATCCTTTTATCGATAATAAAACCTTTACCATTCACTTACCTCGGTGAAATTTATAAAATAATATATGAAAGCAATAACATCATCATCATCATGAAAACCATATATATAAACTGTATAACATAATACCTATCAAGCTTTTCGTAATTCAATCGTTACACAACATATTTTCCTCATTTACCAGCCCACTAGTATCCATGGGGATCCATAGAGGTCCCGCTACCCGTTAACCCTTAACACTTGAAATCATACTCCAGGGCCGTCCCCATACCCCGTCCGGTATGGGCGCCAAACCATAGACCTCATTACCCCGTCCGGTATGAGGGTGAAACGGGCCGTCCCCATACCTCGTCTGGTATGGGCGCCAAAACACATAAGATCTCCATACCCCATCCGGTATGGGAGACCACAATCCCGGTAGGGTTCCCTACGGACCCGGTCTGTCCACCATCTCCCAGGATATCTAGTCAGGCTGACCACATTATACAATTACCCATTTACATAATCTATCATTCTCTTTTCCCTCAGTCAGCATCATCAATCCACATACAAACAAGCAAAACAGTAATTTATGCCAAACAGACAATATACAGCATCAATATCCCAGTCATTCAATCCATAATCGATAAAACAGTACAATATGCACACGAAACTATAAAATGAAAACATCAAACCTCATACTGCATTTAAAACTATAAAACAGGCCAAATAACAGTTAACCGACAAACACACTAGACTCGGGCTCCATTAGCGACCTTAAGCAATTTCACACATTCGTTGATTCATGAAATACCGTTTTATCATTTATTGAACTTTAAAACTGTGATAGGAAATAGGGTGAGGGGTCCTTACTCGTTTCGGGGTCCGAACACGGCTTCACAATGCGCTTGCAGGCTGTCCCTAATTTTCCCTGAATTTTTCCCGGGGAACTGAAACGCACTACTGGTACCTGTACGTGTTCCAAAAAATCCCAAATTAGGCCCAGGGCCCCTTTCGGCCAATATCGCAACTCCGGCACGGCGGCTCCTCCGTGCTCCGGCGACGGCGCCGCCGCTTGCGGCGGCGGTTCGCCTCGAGTTGGCCGTTTTCGGCCGAATTCGGCCACACTTGCATTGGTTCCTGCGATAAAACAACCCCACGGCCCTCGGGGGGCCGAAAATTTACTGAAAACCGAAGCTTACCGGCGGCGGTGCTCTCGGGTGCGGCGGCTCTCTGGTGAGGTTCGTGTTTTGGTGATTCGGCTCCGATCAACCTGTAGAGAAAAGAATGGTGATCACGGTGGTATAAAAATTGTATTAAACGGAGGCCGGGAAGGGCCTCATCGGAGGCAAAAACCGAGGAGGGGCGCGGCGGCACCGCTGGCTTTCGGCCGTGTTTTCCGGCCGTTTGGCCAGGATTTTGGCTCCGATTTGGCCACTAGGGAAATCAGCGTGGAAAAACGAGTCGGTGGTATGAAATTTACCTCGATCGGCGGTCAGAAATCCCTCCGATGCGGCGGCGGGTGGCGGCGGCTGGCTTCTGGTTCGTCTTCTCCGGCGAGGGCAGACTGCTAGGGTTTGGGGTCTAGTGTGGGGGTCTTATTTATACCCATTTGCCTTTTTATCTCAGCCGTCCATTTTGATTTAATCTGGGCCGTCCGTTTTTGATTAAATCTGGGCCGTCCGTGCGATTAAATCTGGGCCGTCCGTGCGCACGATTGATCTGGGCCGTCCGATCGCGCGCACGCGGATCGCCAACGTTGTCCGTCCCCGGTCGACGTGGTTTTGCCACGTGGCAGGTCCTGGTTGGCCAGGCCCGCTGACTGGGTCTACTGACGTGGCACGTGCGTTTTTTTTTTCCTTCTTCAATTTCCCCGGGCGCTACAGGATTGGCGAAGCTGCCATACCCAGTGACTTCCCGACGGTAGGTTTAGTGTTTTTGGTGATTTTTCGGCAACTGAGGCCCCCTAACGTATTTTTTTGCATGAATACGTGTAAAGCTAGCCAAAAGCAGCAAAAAATAGCCTAGCTGAGGCAGAGGTGGTCAAGCTGGCACCGGAGCACGGCGTCGCCGCCGTGCCGGAACTCCAAAATTTACCGGAAAGAGTTTTGGACACCAATTTTAGATTTTGGGGGTATTTTTAGGTACATAACGAGTGTTTTAAATTTTACAAGAAAAATTCAAGAAAATACCCGTTAAGAGCCATGGTAGATAGCACGATTTCTCGAAATACTGATCTGGATAAGGATCCATCACTTTATTCCCCGTTATGGTAAATTGAGGTTTAACAATGTATAATTTCATATTTTTATGAAAAATTAAAAAATTCTAAAAATTATTACAGGTTACTAGTGGAGTCAGAACCGGTTAGTTCACAATTTTCTTGATTTCCTGATTATTTTTCTGTACTATCCTATTTGTTTGATTTTCATATAGTACATGTTCTTAATTTATAAATTCAATGATTTTATCGATTTATCTGGTTATTTTGGTTGTATACCGTCAACATGAATATAATTTAATTGATCTGTAAATGTAATATTGGTATGCGTTTGTTGGTTGTTGTTGATGAAAATCTGTATGTGAAAGACTTATTGGGTATATAGAGAAAGAGTTACCTCAGTCGAACGTGGCTAAAAAGTCCCTTACTAGAAAGGTTTGGGAGATACGGTTCACCCTCATACTGGACGGGGTATCGAGATGATGGAATGTATGACGCCCATTACCGGACGGGATATGGGGACAACTGGTTAATTTTAAAATTAGATATTGAGTTCATGGATAGGGGGGACATCCCTATGGACCTGCAGGGGTACCAATAAGCAGGCAAGAAATAAAAGTTGTCTCTTGTTCTTTTATTCATGAAAGTAAAAAGTGGTATGGATATGTATTTTTATAGGTTATTTTTAGAAAACTCGTTACAGTAAGAATCAAACAAATGTCTTCAAGTTTAAAGGTATTTAAATCAAGCAAGGGCTCCATTAGTTGTTTTTCTAATTTTTACCAATCTTTAGCTTTTTTTATTTGTGATTAGTGTAATATTTTTACTGGGCTAATATAACTTACCATTTCATTAACTATTTCAGATCAAGAGAATCAGGATCCAGATCCCGATCAGCAAAAGGGTTGTAAACAGTTCACCACCTGAACTCTATTAAATGCTAGTGAAGGTTGTCATAGGTTATTTTTGTATTCACACTTCTTTTCATTTATTTAATTTTTATTTATCTTTTAGAAAGAACATTCTCATAACTCTATTGGGCATTGTAAATTATTGTGTAAGGAATATAAACTCTAACTCTATCAATCTTTTCCACATTTAATTTTATAAATTCATTTTTCTTTAAGGTTTCGAGCTTTTACATCATATATAAATGTTCTAAAAAGATAAATTAAAAATATTCACTAATTAATTAAATCAATAAGCTTACCAACAACAATACATCTAATTTTATTATTAAATTATTGATCTATTAATTTTAAATAATTAGTTAAAATTATTTTTTAAAAGTGTTTCTTAAAGTATCTAAATATGACCTAAGTATTTTTTAGAAAATAGAATGAAACTAAATATTTGAAAAAACATCATAATCAATTTGTAATTAACAACATATTATAAACCAAATTTAATTAGTATCAAATTTTGGAGACTAATTTAATAATTTGACTAATTGTTTTCTAAGAAAATTATATTATTTCAAAGATATAATGTAATTGAATAATTGAATAATTTCATTGCTTCTTTGATAAATATAGGTCGGAATGTCATGTGCATTGGAAACTCTATGTGGACAGGCTTATGGAGCGGAACAATACGAGAATGTAGGAATATATATGCATGGAGCAATTGTGTGTCTCTTAGTAGCTTGTTTTCCTATCTTTGTCTTTTGGATATTCATAAATAAACTCTTAATATTGATTGGTATAGACCATCTGATCTCAATTACAGCTCGAAACTATACAATTTTATTGATTCCAAGATTATTCAGCCACGCGATCATGCAACCAATGTTTCAATTCTTACAAACACAATCCCTAATCATGGCATTGCTTGTGACAAGTATTATAACTGTCATGTTTCAAATTCCACTTACATGGCTATTGGTATTTGAAACACAAATGAGATGCAATGGAGCTGCTTTAGCTTTAAGCATTTCAATCTGGCTTAATGTGTTATTCCTCGCCTTTTATATTAGCCTTTCATCGAAATGTGCAAAAACTCGTGCTTATGTTCTCTCCAAAGATATTTTTCTTATAACAAAACAATTCCTTCGTCTAGCTATCCCTTCTACTATTATGATGTGGTAATTTTTTTCTCTTTTTTAACTCTCAATTAGTATTATCACTCTTTTTTTATATCTCATAATTATTTGCTATTATGTCTACCTATTTTTTTAAGATAAAATATCAAATCAATCCCTGAAGTTAGTTATTTACTACAACTTACTCTTTAATATTTTTTAAATTACACTTTGATCTTGACATTTTTTGTTTATTTTAAATATCCTGTTTCATTATACTTCTTAATTAAAAGAATTAAAATAATTATGTCATATTTTTATGTTTTAAAAATAGCTCAAAAATAATTTTAATTAATTATGTAATACCCGGGCCCGAACTTTGGTCCGGGATTAATTTTAAAATTAAAAAAATATATTAAAAATCTAATTTTAAAATTTATAAAATTTAATTTAATGTGAATTATAGAAAAAAAAAATAGATGGAGGACGAAATTGAAAACAATTTTGAGAAAAAAAAAGTGAAAATTTGGGTTCGAATGATATTTTTGAAAGAAAAATCAGAAACTAGCGGTAAGAATGCAATTAAAGAAAATTACACTACGTAGGAGCACCCAATCAGAAGCCTCGATGAACCAAAACACACCACGTGGCAAGGCATGCTGACTCAGTGCCACGCGGGGGGCCACACTGGCGATCAGCGTGCCCCGCAATCAGACGGTCTGGAAGCGTTCCCACATGCGTGGACTGTCCAGATCCGTTCCTCCTTAAGCGCGATCGAACGATCGCAATTAAACGCGATGAACGATCCAGATTCGTTCTCTCTTTAAATGCGATCTGACAATCGAGATCAAATCGCAATGAATGGTTCATATTTATTTCATCTTTAAACACGATCAGATAGTCGAGATCAAATGCAATGAACAATCCAGATTAACGTGAAATGGGTATAAATATCCCGTATCGCACCGAACCAAAACTTTAGCCGCTAGCCACCCGTTGGAGAAGAGGAACCGGTCGTCGGAGAAAGGAGCTGATTACCATTGCGTCGGAGCCACCTCAAATCGCTAAAAAAGGTAAAAATTCTCGTATCTGCTCGAAATTTTGATTTCGAGCACTCCCATGGCCAAATTGGAGCAAAAGGAATGGCGGGTGAGTCGAAAACTGCCGGCAAAACCCGAAACCTCCTCCGATGAGCCCCTTCTAGTTTTCTGTTTCGTGTGATTTTTCTACCATTGTGTTCATCGTTCTGTTTTCTACAGGTTTACTGGAGAAAAAGGCCCAACCACAAGGGTGAGCCGGCAGAGCCCTCGCATAAAAAAATCTCACTGCCAGTAGGTTTTCGTTTTTTGATTTTTTTGGGTCAACCGATGCCCCTTAACGTGCTTTTTCGCATGGATGAGTATAAAACAATTCGAAAAAGGTTTTTGATACTAATTTTTAATTTTTTGGATATTTTTAGAAAAATTCAGAAAATTCGGAGACCACCAGTAACTGCAGCAGAAAGTTCAATGTTTCGGATACTAATTTGGGTAAAAATCTCTCACCTTATTCTCTATTATAGAATTGAAGTTTAATAATTGGTAATATGATATTTTGTGTAATTTAAAAAACCTTGAGAATAATTACAAGTTACCAATGGAGTCGGAACTGATTAGTCATTTATTTATTATTTTGTGTAACTGAATGTTGAATTTACAATTTTAAATATATGATCATATACTGGAATGGTTGAATGATTCAGTTGTTGTAGCACCCGGAAAGGAGGAGGAAAAAAAAAAAAAAAAAAAAAAAAAAAAAAGAGGGGGGGGGGGGGCCACGTCAGCAGCCACGTCAGCAGGCCCGGTCAGCAGTCCCGGCCAACCGGGGCCTGCCACGTGGCAAGATCGCGTCACTCCAAAAGGAGCCACGTTGGCGATCCGCGTGGGTGCGATCCGACGGCCCAGATCAATCGCGCGATCGGACGGCCCAGATTCAAACGCACGGACGGCCCAGATTCAATCAAAAACGAACGGCCCAGATTAAAATGAAATGAACGGCTGTGATCAAAAGGAAATGGGTTATAAATAGAACCCCCACACCAGACCACAAACCCTAGCCGCCAGCCGCTCGCCGGAGAAGACGAACCAGAGGCCGACCGCCGCCACCCGCCGCCACTCGCCGCCGCACCGGGGAAATTTCCGACCGCCGATCGAGGTAAATTTCATACCCCCGACTCGTTTTTCCCCACTGATTCCTCCTATGGCCAAATCGAAGCCGAAATCCTGGCCAAACGGCCGGAATACGCAGCCGAAGCCCAGCGGCGCCGCCGCGCCCCCTCTCGGTTTTTGCCTCCGACGAGGCCCTTCCCGACCTCCGTTCGATGCAATTTTTATATCACCGTGATCACCATTCTTTTCTCTACAGGTTGACCGAAGCCAAATCACCAAAACACGAACCTCGCCGGAGGGTCGCCGTACCCGAGAGCGCCGCCGCCGGTAAGCTCCGCTTTTCCGTGATTTTTTGGCCCCCCGAGGGCCCTAGGGTTGTTTTCTGACAAGGACCGATGCGAGTGTGGCCGAATTCGGCCGAAAACGGCCGAAAACAGCCAACCCGAGGCGACTCGCCGCCGTCAGCGGCGGCGCCGTCGCCGGAGCACGGCGGAGCCGCCGTGCCGGAGTTGCGATTTGGGCCGAAAGAGGCCCTGGGCCTAATTTGGATTTTTTTTGGAACACGTGCAGGTACTGTTAGCGTGTTTCAATTCCCCGGAAAAAATTCAGGGAAAATTAGGGACAGCCTGCAGGCGCACTGTGAATCGTATTCGGATCCCGAAAACAAGTAAGGACCCCTCACCCTATTTCCTATCACGGTATTAAAGTTCAAAATGATAAAACGGTATTTCTTGAATTAACGCATGTGTGAAATTGCTTAAGGTTGCTAATGGAGCCCGAGTATAGTGTGATTGATGATTTACTGTTATTTGGCCTGTTTTACACTGTTTTACAGCTTTAAATGCATTATGGGGTTTGATGTGTTCATTTTATAGTTTCGAATGCATATATTACTGTTTTATTAATTCTGGGTTGAATGACTGAAGAACTGATACTGTATGTTGTCTGTTCGGCATGAATTACGATTTGCTTGTTTAAATGTGAATTGATGATGCTTATTGAGGAAAAAGGGAAATGAAACATTGTATAGACTGATAATTGTATGATGGGGTCAGCCTGACTAGATATCCTGGGAGATGGTGGACGGACCGGGTCCGTAGGGAACCCTACCGGGATTGTGGTCTCACATGCCGGACGGGGCATGGAGATCTTATGGTTTTGGCACCCATACCAGACGGGGTATGGGGACGGCCCGTTTCACCCTCATACCGGACGGGGTATTGAGGTTTATGGTTTTGGCGCCCATACCGGACGGGGTATGGGGACGGCCCTGGAAACTGATTATGAATGTTAAAGGTTAACGGGTAGCGGGACCCCTAGGGACCCCCATGGATACTAGTAGGCTGGTAAATGAGAAAAGGATATGTTGTATAATGATTGAATTACAAAAGGCGTGATAAGTGCTATGTTTTACAGCTTATATTATTCCATGATTGTGATAATGTTATTATTTTTCTTATATTGTTTTCATAAATTCCACCGAGGTAAGTGGGTGGTAAAGGTTTTCATGTTAATAAACGAGTTTATTGTAAATTATGCTCCATTGGTCTTTTTGTGGTTTTCTACCCACCTTTATCTCCGTGACGGTGAGATATCGTGATGTTCTTACTGGGCTAGTGTAGCTCACTCCTTAATTAACCATTTCAGATCAGGAAGACATGGTTCCCGAGCCCGTTCCGCAGGAGGACGACGAAGGGGATGCCTAGAGACTCTGTAGTCATACGCATAGTTTATTTTCGAGTTTTCTTTCTTAGTTAGTTTAACCTTTTATATTTTAAGTACGTTTTTTTGGGTTTTTTTCGTGTAAGGGATGTTAACTGAAATTTTGATCTTGCTTCCGCATTCGATATATTTAAATACTCATTTCTTTTTTAATATTTTCCGGGGCCGTTACAGTTGTGCTTCCTTGATATATATATTACTTGTCTTACGTGATTTATGGTTGATTTGTGAAATTAAAAATTAATATGCAAATGAGAAATTGATTGATCACGTGAATTAATGAATGGTAGCCTTACTGAATATTTTGGAAGATGGTGGACAGACCGAGTACATAGAAAACCTTACCGTGAACGTTATCTCATACCGGATAGGATATCGATGAATGGTATTTTTGGCGTTTATACCAGACGAGGTATGGGGACGACCCGATTATCCCTCATACCAGACGGAGTATTGATGGATAATATTTTTGCGTTCATACTGGACGGGATATGGGGACGGCTGGTTAGTTGATAATATTGAATATTGGTTCACGTGTAGTGGGACATCTTTATGGGCCCCCAGTGATACCAGTGAGCAAATAAAAAGGGAAAATAGTTGTTATTGCTCACTTGAAAATGAGATTGGAATGTTATTTGAATTATTGTATCTCTATAGGTCGATTTTAGAAATCTCGCAACAGTAAATATATACAATAAATGATTTTTTCTTATGATAAATGAATTTACTTAAATCAAGAGCTCCATTAGTTGTTTTTATAATTTTTACCAACCTTCAGTTTTTGTATCGGTGAATAGTGTGATATTCTTATTGGGGTAGTGTAGCTCACAATTTCATTAACTATTTAAGATCAAGAGGATCAAGACCCAGATCCCGATCAACAAGAAGGTTGTGAATAGTTTACCACTCGGACTCCTTTCAAAAGCTAGTGAAAGTTGTCATAAAATACTCAGCATATTACCTTTTATTTATTTCCTTGATTTTTGTTTGTTATTTTATAAGGGTCATTCCTGTAACCCTATTGGGTATTCTAAATTATTGTGTAAATAATGTAAATCCTAAACTCTACTATTTTGCTTCCGCATTTAATTTATAACTTTATTACCTTTTAAGTTCCGGGACTTTATAAATTAAATCAATAAATTACTATTAGTTTTATTTTTATTGTTATTACTTTATTAATTTAACAAACTAGTTAAAATTATTTTTTTGAGTTATTTTTTTAAAGTATCCAAATATTACACAATTATTTTAGTTTTTCTGTTAAGAAATAGAAAGAAACTGAATATTTGAAACAAATAAAAATGTTGGGACCAAATTATAATGAAAATATTATAAATTAAATTATAACAAGTGTTAATCTTGGAAAACTAATTAATAATTTATCTTTTTTATTATTTTAACTATTATTTTGATCATCATGTTACAAAAGTTACCTAATGTAATCATATAATGAGTAACTGTATGTAGATAGTCATTTTATCAACTTTTAAGAATAAAAACATGCATAAAATTAAAAGTTAAAAAATATTTTCATCTACCAAACCGACTTTAATTCTTAATACATATATATATACACACAATAGATTTTTTTTTATCTAGATTATTTGTAATACACTTAATTAATTTTAATATGTTAAAATTAATATATAAATATAATTTTTTGAATTTTTATTTATTGTATAAAATTTAATTTTTAATTTTCTAAATTATTATTTAATGTAAAATTAGGAAAAAAATTGGTGGATGATGAAATTGAAAATAATTTTGGGAGAAATGGGTGAAAATTTGGGTTCTGAATATATTTTTGAAAAAAAAAAATTAGAAACTGGGGGTCAAAACACATTTTAAAAAAATTGTGCCATGTAGGATGCCCAGTCAGCAGCTCCAACGAATCGGAGCACGCTGCATGGCAAGGTGCACTGACACAGTGTCACGCGGGAGGCCACGCTGGCAATCTGCATGCCCGCGATCAGACGATATGGCTTTGTTTGCGCGCGCACGGACGGTTCGGATCCGTTCCCTCCTCAGTCACGATCGGACAGTCACAATTAAACGTGATGAACGGTTCAGATCTACTTCTTATTTAAACACCATCAGACGGTTAAGATCAAATCACGATGAAAGGTCTAGACTCACTTCCTATTTAAACGTGATAGGAAGGTCTAGATCGAACACGATGGACGACCTAGATTATAAGAGGATGGATATAAATACCCTTCTTCACACCAAACCCTAACCCTAGCCACCAGAGACCCCCCCCCCCCCCCCCCCCGAGTCGGAGAAGAAGAGCCAACTGCTAGGAAGGAAGCCGCCCGCCACCCGCAGCCACGCTGGAGATACTTCCGACCTCCAAAAGAGGTAAATTTTTTTTCATTTGCTCGAAATTCAATTTTGAACACCCTCATGGCCAAATCGAAACAAAAGTACCAGCAGCTGAGGCGAAAACTTCGGGTAAAGCCTGGCAACGGTGCCGCAAAAAAAAGTAAAAACTACCTCCGATGAGACCCTTCTCGATTCCCATTTTGTGTAATTTTTTTGCCATTGTAATCACCATTCCTTTCTTTATAGTTTGATTGAAGCAAAACACCCAACTGCGAAGGTGAGTCGGCGGAGCCGCCGCACTGGAGAATCCCACCATTGGTAAGTTTCGATTTTTCGACTTTTTTGGGCCAACCGAGGCCCTTTAACATGTTTTCTCGCAGGGATTGGTACAAAATCAGTTGAAAATGGATGAAAATAGCCAACCTGAGGCAAACCGCCACCGCAGAAGGCGGTGCCATCGCCGGAGCACGGCGGAGCCGCCACGCCGAAATTCCAAAATTGGCCAAAAAGGGTTCCTAACACTGATTTGGATTTTTTAGAGTATTTTTTGGTACTTGAAGTACATTTTAATCATTGAATAAAAATTCAGGGGACCTGGGGACCGCTAGTAGGCGTAGAAAAAAATTAACATTTTGGACATCAATTTGAGTAAGAACCTCTCACCTTATTCCCTATTATGAAATTAAAGTCTAATTTTAAATAATGTGGTATTTTGTAAAACGTAAAAAATATTCATAATTAATTACAAGTTACTAATGGAGCCGGAACTGGTTATTTATTGTTGTTTGCTATGTTTAACTGATTACTTGATTTTACAGTTTTTTGAATGCATAATAATATGCTGGGATTGGTATGATAATGCGATTGTATTTTTCTTGATGCACGTATTGCTTGTTTTATGTTATTACAGTTAAATTGGAAAACTAAAAATTAAAGGTAAACAGAAAATTGTTTGATTAAGTGGATGGATGAACGGTAGCCTTACTGAATATCCCTGGAGATGGTGGACGGACCAGGTACATAGGGAACACTACCGCGAATGTTGCCTCAGACTGGACAGGGTATCGAATATTGGTAATTTGGTGCTCATACCGGATAAGGTATGGGGACGGCCCATTATTTGAAAATGTTGAAAAAAAGTTCACGTGTAGTAGGGATATCCCTATGGACTCCCACGAATACCAGTAGGCTGATAAAAGAGAAAAATTTTTGTCCTGACTGATTACATATGAGATTATAGTATTGTTTATGTCTTTGACTCTATAGGTTGGTTTTGAAAATCTTGTTATGGTAAGCATGCAGTAAATGATTTTATTTATGATAAACGAATTTTACTTAAATTAAGAGCTCCATTAGTTATTTTTATAATTTCTACCAACCTTCATTTTTATGTTAGTGAGTAGCGTGACATTCTTACTAGGATAGTGTAGCTCACTCATTTATTGACAATTTCAGATCAAGAGGACCAGGATCCAGAACCCGATCCACAAGAGGGTTGTGAGTAGGATGCCCAATTATTTATTTTCTGTTTATTCCTTTGATTTTTCATTATTTATTTTACAAGGATCATTCCCATAGTAGCCATATTGAAAAATCTGAATTATTATGTAAGGAATGTAACCCTAACTATTTATTTAGTTTTCGCATTCAATTCATAATTTATTTTCTTACTAGCTCACGGGTTGTTACAGTTAGTATCAGAGCCGCGTTTCTCGGAACCATTTTTTACACAAAATTCTTAGGAAACACCAAAAACCAAGAATTATTACTCAACTATTCCTTGTGAAGTACAGGTACAGATAGATGAGGAGAGAAAGATCCCCACTAAATTGAGCAGCCCGGGAAGGTTCGCTTCGAGAGGATGTTGACTGGCTATTTGAAATGCTGGAGAGACTCATTACTGCCCAGTAGGCCCGGGAAGAAATGAGGGAGCTACCTGACCCTCCCATGCTGCCACAGGTTGAGCCACCCCTACAGCAAAAGGATCTTGAGCCACCTCGGCATGACCCTACTCCTCCACAGTACCATTCAGTACCACCATAGTATGATCCGGTCCCCCAGTCACAGTACCACCCGACACCACCACAGGTTCATCCAGTCCATCCTTAATACAACGGGATCTAGTTCCTCCCATGATGGACCCAGACTATATCGAGAGGTATAAAAGACTAAACCCATTTACTTTTGCAGGAGCATCCTCCTTTGAAGATGCCGAGTATTGGCTGGTTGAGACAAAAAATGTCTTCACGACTCTTGGGGTGATTCTCGAATAGAGGGTCATACTTGCCACCTACATGCTAGTGGGAGAGATAGTCTGCTGGTGGGAGAGGCAGGTCGCTGGTGGTAACTCAAGCAGGCTACCCTACCCATTCCAGTCACTTAAGAACAATTCTTGATGGCTTTTAATGCAAAGTATCCTCTAAAGCATCTCCGACATCTAAAGGAAATAGAGTTTGCACACCTGGTCCAAGGTGATATGACTGTATCAAAATATGCTTGAAAGTTTCTAGAGCTGGGCCGCTATTGTCCTGAGAGCATGATGGATAAAGGCAGGAAAGTAAGAAAGTTTGAGTAGGGTCTCCGTCGTGAGATCAGATAGCAGTTGTATGTGTTTGAGCTCAGTACGTACTCGGCTATTCTGGCCAAGACACAGCTAGTAGAGAGGAGCCTTTATATTTTTCCTCCAACAGCAAGGAACCTCAGGCCCTCGGCTTCACACCGCAGACCAGCATCAACTGCATCTGTTTAGCATAACAAAAGACTTAGACCGATGACTCAGGCTCTCCCTCAGATTCCAACAACAGGACACGGTAGGATTTGCTAGCATTGTGGTAGGGATCATGGGGACCGACCTTGCTATCATCTCAACAATACTTGCCACATATGTGGGAGTGCCTAGCATTATGCGAGGAAGTGCCTGAGGAGCCAGAACCAGGCTAGACCTCCTATCTAGGGTATGACTTACAAACTCACTCAGCAAGATGCAAAAGCTGACCCAGATGTGGTACAGGGTACGTACACTATCTATAATCATCCTGCATATGTTTTGATTGATACTGGTGCCTCACATTCATTTATCTCATATATTTTTACATCAAACTTATTACCTGAAAGACTTGATTCTGTATTGTTTGTGTCTATAACTTGGAGTAGAACACTACTGTGAGAGGTTATATACAGAGCCTGTGTCATAGATATAGCAGATAGAAAATTGAGTGTAGACCTAATAGAGATTGACACGAGGGACTTTGATGTAATCTTAGGAATGAACTAGTTAGCGGCATATCATGCCACCGTAGATTGTTTTCATAAGAAGCTTGTACTCAACCCTCCTAATGATGAGTCATTTACAAATTAATAAAATTCTTTAACATTTGTTCCCTTATGGCAAATTTTCTTATTATCGAGTGGTTTAACCCAGTTGTTTTCTCTAACTGGGCAAACTCAAGAAAGAAAATTGTATTCAAGAGATTCCAGTAGTCTAAGACTTTTCGGATGTATTCCCGGATGAACTACCTGGATTGCCAATGGACAGAGAAGTCGAATTCACTATAGACTTTCAGCCAGGCACCCAGCCCATTTCGGTTGCCCCTTACTACATGAGTCATGTTGAGATAGAGGAGCTGAGGAAACATATAAATAAATTGTATGATAGTGAATTCATCCGATATAGTGTATCTCATTGGGGTGCTGGAGTCACATTTGCAAGAAAGGGAGATGGGATGTCGAGATTATGTATCGACTGCAGAAGTCTGAATAGGGTCACAATCAAGAACAAGTACACCCTCCCTAGAATCGATGACCTTTTTGATCAGTTACAGGGTGCTTAGGTCTTTTCTAAGATAGACTTGCGTTCAAGTTACCATCAGATAAAGATCAGGGTAGAAGACATTCCTAAAATAGCTTTTTGAACTAGGTACATATACTATGAGTTCCTGATAATGTCATTTGGACTAACCAACGCACCAGCCATCTTCATGGATTTGATGAACAGGATTTTCAGACAATTCCTGGATCAGTTCGTCATTATATTCATCGATGATATCCTAGTCTATTCAAAAAGCAGAGACAACCTCTGACTCAGGTTTTGCAGGTTATCAGAAAAAAGAAGTTGTATGTAAAGTTGAGTAAGTATGGGTTTTGGCTCGAGAAGACTACCTTTCTAGGGCATATCATATCAAAAAATAGAGTATTAGTGAACCCCAAAAAGGTTGAGGTAATGCTCGGTTAGAAAAAATTTAACCTCGGTCAAGGAGATCCGTAGCTTTCTGGGAATGACAGGTTATTACCACAGGTTTGTGGAAGGGTTTTCTAGTCTAGCTGCTCCTCTGACTAGGCTCACAAAGAAGAACGTCAAGTTTGAGTGAAACGAGAACTATGAAAGGAGTTTTTCATAACTAAAGAAACAGTTGACTACTGCACCTATGTTGGCCATGTCGAGCGGGTCGGGTAGATATACAGTTTATAGTGATGCCTCCTACCTATGGTTGGGTTGTGTTCTGATGTAGCATGAGAAGGTTACAGCCTATGAGTCCAGGCAATTGAAGAGTCATGAGAAAAACTACCCCACCCATGACTTAGAACTTGCAGTAATTATTCATGTCTTGAAGACTTGGCATCATTACTTGTATGGGGAGACCTTTCAGATCTATACTGACTATAAGAGGTTGAAACACATATTCGCTCAAAAGGATCTCAACATGCGTCACAGAAGATGGATAGAACTCCTCAAGGACTATGATTGCAACATCTTGTATCATCCAAGTAAAGGCAACATGGTAGCCGATGCACTCAGTAGAAAAAGTACAGGCATATTAGCTCACTTGATGATTTCAGAATGCAGAGTAATAGAGGCCATACAATAGATACGACTTCAGGACTTGAAGAGAGTCATATGCTTGGTCCACTTGACTGTTCAACTTGAGTTAATGCAGAGAATAAATGAAGCTCAGTCTGCTAATTCTACCCTAGCAGCCCTCAAGAAAGATGAAGAACAAGGAGTTAATTTAGAATTTCGAGTCTCTATTGATAGGTTGCTTAGATTTCAAGACAGAGTGTTTGTTTCAGGTGATAGTGAGTTGAAAATGAACATCATAACAGAGGCTCATAACTCAAAGTTTGCCATGCATCTTAAAAGCACTAAGATGTATCAAAGTATGCGACCCCGATTTTGGTAGAACGGGATGAAAAGAGATGTGGCCGACTTTATTTCCAAGTGTTTGGTATGTCAACAAGTCAAGGCAAAACATCAACGTTCAGGCGAGCTACTTAAGCCATTATCAATTTCAGAGTGGAGGTGGGAACATATCACAATGGATTTTGTGACAGGATTGTCTAGGGCATGCTTAGGATATGATGTCATCTGAGTAATTGTTGACCGGCTCACCAAGTCTTTCCACTTTTTAGCCATCAGGATGACCGACTCCTTGGACAAGTTAACAAGAATGTATATCCGGGAGATTGTCAGGTTACATGGAGTGCTAGTGACAGTAGTGTCCGACAGGGACCCCAGATTCACTTCTCGGTTCTAGTCTAGTTTTCAGCAAGTCATGGGAACGAAACTGTCCTTTAGTACTACATTCCACCCTCAGACTGATGGACAGTTAGAAAGGACGATCCGCACACTTGAGAATATACTTCGAACTTCTGTTCTTGACTTCGGGGGCAATTGAAATGATCATTTACCCCTAATAGAGTTTGCCTATAACAACAACTACCAAACTAGTATTAGCATGGCTCCGTATGAGACATTATATGGTCATCCATGCAGATTGCTGATATGTTGGGAAGAAGTGGGTTATAGAAAACTGTTCAGCCTAGATCTCATAGAGGAGACTATAACCAAAATAGTTAAGATTAAAAAGAACATTCAGACGGCTCAAAGTAGGTAGAAGAGTTATGCGGATACCTGAAGGAGGGATTTGGAATTTAAGAAAGGTGATTGAGTGTTTTTCAAGGTCAATTCTTTCAAAGGAATCAGTAGGTTTGACAAGAGGGAAAAACTAAATCCCAGATTCATTGGGCCATTTGATATCTTATACAGAATTGGCACCGCCACCTACAGACTGGCACTGCCTCCAGAACTATCCAAAGTCCATAATGTGTTCCATGTGTCTATGTTACACAAGTATAACCCGAACCCCTCTCAGCTCTTGGCCCACGAGCCCCTTTCACTCCAAGAGGACTGTCCTACGAGGAAGTACCGGTCAGTATTGTTGACCGAAAGTGCAGAGTACTCTGCAATCGGAAAATTTTCTTTGTTAAGATCGTATGGCAGAATCACACACCGGGAGAGGCCACATGAGAGCTAGAATCAGACTTCAGAGTCCAATATCCCCGACTATTTAATTGAGTGGGAGAGAGACAAATTTGAAGGACCAAATTTTTTTTTAAAGAGGGGGAGAGTTATAATACCCTTAATTAATTTAATATGTTAAGATTAATGTATAAATATAATTTTTTGAATTTTTGAATTTTTATTTAATGTATAAAATTTAATTTTTAATTTTATAAATTACGCAAAAATAGGTGGATGATGAAATTGAAAATAATTTTGGGAGAAAGGAGTGAAAATTTGGGTTATGGGAGTATTTTTGAAAGAAAAATATGAAACTGGGGTCAAAACGTAATTTTAAAAAATTGTGCCACGTAAGATGCCCAATCAGTAGCTCCGACGAACCAGAGCGCGCTGTGTGGCAAGGTGCGCTGACGCTGTGCCACGCGGGAGGCCACACTGGCGATCTGTGTGCCTACGATCGAACGGTCTGAATTTATTCCCACGTGCACGAACAGTCCAGATCCGTTCCCTCCTCAGACACAATCGGATGGTAACGATTAAACGCGATGGATGGTCCAGATCAAATCGCGATGAAAAGTTAAGATTCACTTCCTATTTAAACGCGATCGGACGGTTCAGATCGAACGCGATAGATGGTTCAGATTAAAATGGGACGGATATAAATACCCCTCTTCACACAATATCCTAACCTAAGCCGCCAGAGAAGAAGAGCCAATTGCCGAGAAGGAAGCCGCCTGCCGCCGCGCCGGAGTCACTTATAACTGCCAAAAGAGGTAAAAAAAATTCCATTTTCTCAAAATTCAATTTTGAACATCTTCTGAGCCAAATTGGAGTAAAAGAATTGACAAATGAGCCAAAAATTGTGAGTAAACTTCGGGAGCGCCGCCGTGAAAAAAAGTAAAAATCACCTTCGATGAGACCCTTTCCAATTTCCGTTTCGTGTAATTTTTCCACCATTATAATCACCATTCCTTTCTCTTCAGGTTGACCAAGGCAAAACACCCAACCGCGAAGGTGAGCTGGGAGAGCCGTCGCACCGGAGAACCTAGCTGCCTGTAAGCTTCAGTTTTTTGACTTTTTTCAGCCAACCGATGCCTCTTAACATGTTTTCTCGCAGGAATTGGTACAAAATCGGCTGAATTCGTCCAAAAGTGGCTGACTCGAGGCAAACCGTTGTCATAGGCAGTGGTGTCGTGGCAAGAGCATGGCGAAGTCGCCATGCCGGAATTTCAGAATTGGCCAAAAAAGGTTCCTAACACTGATTTGGGTATTTCTAGGTACTTGAAGTGTGTTTTAATCATTGAAGAAAAATTCAGGAGACTCGGGGACCGCCAGTAGGCGCAGTCAAAAGTTAGCATTTTGGACATCAATTTGAGTAAGAATCCATCACCTTATTCCATGTTATGAAATTAAAGTTTAATTTTAAATAATATTATATTTTTGTAAAATGTAAAAAATATTCATAATTAATTACAAGTTACTAATGGAGGCATAACCGGTTATTTATTGTTGTTTGCTATGTTTAACTTATTACTTAATTTTACAGTTTTTCGAATGCATAATAATATGCTGGAATTGGTATGATGACGCAATTATATTTTTCTTGATGCACGTATTGCTTGTTTTATGTGATTACGGTTAAATTGGAAAACTGAAAATTAAAGGTAAACAGAAAATTATTTGATTAAGTGGATGGATGAACGATAGCCTTACTGGATATCCTGGGAGATGGTGGACGAACCGGGTACATAGGGAACCCTACTGAAAATTAAAAGTAAACAGAAAATTATTTGATTAAGTAGATAGATGAATGGTAGCCTTACTGGATATCCTAGGAGATGATGGACGGACTGGATACATAGGAAACCCTACCTAACGTTGCCTCATACCGGACGGAGTACCGAAGATTGGTAATTTTGCACTCATACTAGACGGGGTATGGGAACGGCCCATTATTTGAAAATGTTGAATAAAGGTTTACGTGTAGTGGGGATATCCCTATGGACCCCAATGGATACTAGTAGGTTGATAAAAGAGAAAAGTTATTGTCCCAACTGATTTCATATGAGATTATGGTATTGTTTATGTTCTTGACTCTATAGGTTGGTTTTGAAAATTTTGCTACGATAAGTATGCAGTAAATTATTTTATTTATGATAAACGAATTTTACTTAAATTAAGAGCTCCATTAGTTGTTTTTATAATTTTTACCAACCTTCATTTCTGTGTCAGTTAGTAGCATGACATTCTTACTGGGCTAGTGTAGCTCACTTATTTATTAACCATTTTAGATTAAGAGAACTAGGATCCATAACCTGATCCACAAAAAGGTTGTGAGCAGGATGCCCAGTTATTTATTTTTCGTTTATTCCTTTGATTTTTCGTTATTTTTTTTACAAATGTCATTCCAGTAGCTTTATTGGAAAATCTGAATTATTGTGTAAGGAATGTAACCCTAACTATTTATTTCACTTCCACATTCAATTCATAATTTATTTCCTTGCTAGTTCACGGGTCGTTACATTTTTTTTATAATTAACATTACAAATTAATAGTATTTCTTATATGTTCACTATAAATTAATTAATGTTCAAATATAAATTTATATTTTCATATCACTAGAAATTCAAATTTTAATTAAGTTATTTTTTTTAATATATATACTCTTGATTTTTTTTTTCATATTTAATTTATCTTTCGTAAATAATTTACTATAGTCTTAAATGGTGGGCATCTGACGTAAAAACTCCTATCAGGAATTTTGAGAGTATAATACAGTAATAATAAAATGATAATACTTAAATTTATTATTATAATGGAAACAATTAATATTTTTAGGTTACATTCCTTGCATGTTACTAAAAATATCCAATAGAGTTATGAGAGTGATTTTGATACTTAAAAAAAAACATAGAAAAAAAAATTATGATTACCCTCTACTTGAAACTGGTGAAACGGAAGAGGTAATTCTTTAACTGCTCTCGTGTTGTTCAGAATCTGAATTTTGGTCGTCCTGATTTGAAGTGGTTAATAAGAAAGGGGTGAGCTACACTAACTCAGTAAGAATATCAATATCTTACCATTGATATAGAAAATCAAATGATTGTTGAAAATATAAAACAGCCAATGAAGCCCATTCTTAATAAAACCTGAATACTAGCACATTTATTATTTGTTTCATTGAAAATGTTAACACTTTCTCGACTAACTTGTAAATTCTCAAATATCGTTCATTAAAATAAAAATCAGGATCAAAATATAATAGTATACATTCTAAAAGACATATAACAATTGACCATTCGCTATTTCCTAAAATCGGATTCTTTACCATGTTCGTCTCTACTCTATCATTTTACCTTTTTCTACCGGTATCACTAGGGGTCCATAGGGATCTTCACTATACGTGGACATGAACAATGTCTTTGTAATCAAATGGTCACCCCCATACCTCATCCGATAATGAGAACCACAATACACACAACTACCTCAATACCCCATTTAGTATGAGTGTAATTAAATCAATTTCCAACACCGTTCAGTATGGGACTTCCCAGCCCCCTACAACTAAGGGTAATATCCATGGTAGGGTTCACTCTATGCATCAAGTCCGTACACTCTTTATTAAGACACCCGATAAGCCCTTTCATTCAACATCATCAATTCAAACACATCCTTTCTCTTATTTACTATTTAGCCTTAAACGACACGTATATTCGCATCCCAAGCAACACACGAGTACGGAATTTATATTTCATAGTACGTGAGTGAAATAAATATGTATGATGTTAACTGAAACGTATTATGCACACAATAGAACAACAAGAGACGTAGATTAAGAACCATATTATGCTAGCCATAGATTTAAAGCGAATAACTTGAAGTAAATAGAACAGTGAATAGATAAGCATAATAAGTGACTGAAGAAATCACTAACATAATTAAAGCTAATAACAAGCATAAACTGACCAGTTACTGACTCCATCAGCAACCTGTACTTAATTAATCAAGGAGTCATCGATTATCTAAAATTTTCATTCATTATTAATTTGGCTTCAATTCAACAGTAATAGAAAAAAGGAGTGAGGGATTCTTACCCTGGGTTGGTGTCCAGAACACTAACTTTTTCACTACGATTCTCGACAGTTTTTTGTTCTTGAATTTTTTGGATTTTTCTGATAAGATTGAAATGTACGTCAAAATAACATGAAAATACGCAAGAATTTCCAAAAAGAGGCAAAAATCTCATCAGGAAATCGGTTTAGGGTTCCGGCACTGTAGCTCTACCCTGCTCCACTGCCTCATTCGCCTTTTTTGGCGGTTCCTCCATCTCGGTCAAACCGATTTTAGCCAGTCCTTGATAGAAATCTGTTTAAATCATGGTTAAGGGATGTTTCTTGACGAAGGGAGGGAAAAACAAATTTTTATCGGTTATTTTGGTCCTCCATTTCAATGGCTCAGTCGAGCTCTGTCCTTCCTTCCTTGCGGGTTGCAGTTGTTCTCGATTATCCTGCATCAAAAATGTGTTAGACAGCTAAAGGATAGAGAAACAGGAAGAACATGAAGAAACATCATGCTCACTGGTGCGTTTTGGGTCTCCAGCACGGTGGCACCAACGTCCTCTAATGGCTGGGCTTCTCCACAAGCTGCCCTTTTTCTTCTTCTCCATCGAGGTATGTGTCGGCTAGGATTAGGGTTTGTCTGAAAGGATGCTTAAATAAACCAAATCTAGGTCGTTTGATCAAAGATGCATGGATCGTTTAATCACGCTTATTCAAAAAATCAATCTGGACTATTTGTGCGTGCGGGAGTGGACACGAGCCATTCGATCACTCTGGCACACGGATCCCCGATGTGGCTCCTGCGTGGAGCTCGTGTCAGTGTGTCCACCATGCAACATGCCATAACTCGTTATGTTGCTGACGTGGCCATCCTATGTCGTCTGTACTTTCTCTTTTTATAATTTGACCCTAATTTTCAATTTTTTTTTCATATATGCCCCCTTCATTTTCAGTTTCGCCCTTCTTTTAAAATTATTTTCAATTTCACCTAAAATATATATATTTCAACAAAAATAATTAAAATTACCCTACATTTTTTATTATTATTTTAAAGAATAAATTACATCATTCCGAGCCAAATTTTGGGGCTCGGGTTGTTATAACTATCTCCCCTTAAGAAAATTTACTCTCTTAAATTACTGGCCCCTAATCAAACAATTGAGGATACCTATCCTTGAAGTCTGATTTCAACTCTCAAGTTGCCTCGTCCTACAAGGTCGACCATACAATTCTTCACACAGAGCCATAGTAATATTTGTTTGATAACTATTATTGTAGACGAACTCTACAAGAGGTAGGTGATTATCCTAGTGCCCTCTGAAATCTAGAACACAAGCACTGAGCATATCCTCCAGTGTGCGGATAGTTCCTTCTAATTATCCATCTATTTGAGGGTGGAATATTATACTAAGAGATAATTTCATTCCCATCGCTTGTTGAAAGCTTGTCCAAAACCTAGAGGTAAACATGAGGTCCCTATGTGATACCACTATCACCGAAACTCATACAATCTGATTATCTCCTGAATATAAATTCTAGCCATCTTGTCCAAAGAATCTATTATTCTGATAGCTAAGAAGTGGAATGAATTAGTGAGTCGATCAACAATTACACAGATCACATTGTGTCCTAAATGTACTTTAGGCAATCCGTTACAAAGTCTATGGTGATATGTTCCCTTTTTAGTTCAGAATTAGTAGCGGTTGAAGTAGCCCGCTTAGGTGTTGATGCTCTACCTTAACCTATTGGCATGTAAGGAATTTAGAGATGAAGTCAGCAATATTCCTTTTTATCTCGCTCCACTAGAATCGGGGCCGCATGCTTTGGTACATCCTCATGCTTCTCGAGTAGATGGTGAACTCCAAACTGTGAGCTTCTGCCATGATATCTCTCTTCAACTCACTATCACTAGGAATACACAACCTATCATGAAACCTGAGCAACCCATCTGCAAAGACTCAAAACTCTGAATTCAAACTCTGTTCTGTATCCTTTTTTAGAGCTGTTAAAGTGGAATCAGCCAGCTAAGCCTCATTTATTCTCTGAATTAACTCGGGTTAGACTGCTAAGTGAGCTAGACATGTGGTCATTTTCAAGTCCTAGAGTTGTATCTGCTATGTGACCTTTATCATTAAAATGACCCGTAAACTTCAAAGAAAATAAATTATAAATTTAATGCATAAGTAAAATAAATAGTTAGGATTTACATTCCTTACACAATAATTCAGATTACCCAATAGAGCTACGAAAATGACCATTTTAAAAGAAATAACGAAAAATAAATAAATAAATAGAAAATAAACAACTGGGCATCCTACTTGCAACTTTCTTGTGGATCGGGCTCTGGATATTAGTCCTCTTGATCTGAAATGGTTAATGAAAGAATGAGTTACACTACTCCAGTAAGAATATCACGCTACTCACCAACATAGAAATGAAGGTTGGTAAAAATCATAAAAATAACTAATTAAGCTCTTAATTTAAGTAAATTCATTTATCATGAATAAAATTATTTATCGCATACTTACGGTAGCGAGATTTTTAAAAAACCAAATTATAAAGTCAATAACATAAACAATATCAAAATCTTATATTCAATCAGCCAGAACAACGACTTTCTTTTTTATCAGCCTACTGATATCCATGGGGGTCCATAAGGATGTCCCCACTACGCGTGAATTTTTATTCAACATTTTCAAATAACGAATCATCCCCATACCCCGTCCAGTATGAGCGCCAAAAGAAACCATCCCTCAATACCTTGTCCGGTATGAGGGTGAAATGTGTCGTCCCCATACCCCGTCCAGCATGAGCGCCAAATATCCAATCCTTGATACTCCATCCGATATGAATCAATGTTCACGGTAGGGTTCCCTATGTACCTGATCCGTCCACCATCTCCCAGGATATCCAGTAAGACCATTGTTTGTCCGTCTACTTAATTAAATAATTTTTCGTTTACTTTTAATTTTTTAGTTTTCTAATTTAACTATAATCACATAAAACAAACAATACATGCACCAAGGAAACACAATCACATCATTATACCAATTGCAGTGTATTATCATGCAATCAAAAACTGTAAAATCAGGCAATCAGTTAAACATAAAAAGTAGTAATAATTAACTGATTCTGGCTCCATTAGTAACCTATAATTAATTATGGATATTTTCTAATTTGTACAAAATACCACATTATTTATAATTAAATTCTAATTCCATAATAAGGAATAGGGTGAGGGATTCTTACTCGAATTAGTGTCTGAACGCTAAGTTTTTTACTACGTCTACTAACGGTCCCCGGGTTCCTTAAAATTTTCTTTGGAGGTTAAAACACGCTTTAAGTACCTAGAAATACTCCCAAAAATCCAAAATAAGTGTTAGAAACCCTTTTTAGCAAATTCTGGAATTCCAGCACAGTGGCTCCGCCGTGCTCCGACAACAACACCACCGCCCGCGATGGTGGTTTACCTCGAGTTAGCTGTTTTCGGTCGATTTTGGCTATTTTTGTACCAATCCTTGCGAGAAGACACGTTAAGGGGCCTCGATTGGCCAAAAAAAGTTGAAAAATCAAAATTTACTGGCGGCGAGGTTCTTCGGTGCGACGACTCCGCTAGCTCACCTTTGCGGTTGGGTGTTTTTCTTCGATAAACCTGTAGAGAAATGGATGGTGATTACAATGGTGAAAAAATTACATGAAACGGGTATCGGGAAGGGTCTCATTGGATGCGGTTTTTATTTTTTCACGCGACAGCGCCGCTGGGCTTTGCCTGCGGTTTTCAGCTCATCCGCCAATCCTTTTGCTCCGATTTGGCCATGGGGGTGCTTAAAATTGAATTTCGAGCGAATAAATTTTTTTTTACCTCTTTTGCAGGTTGAAAGTGGCTCCAACGCGGCGGCAGACGATGGTCGACTTCCTTCCCGGCGATTGGCTCTTCTTCTCCAGCAAGGGGTCTGGCGGCTAAGGTTAGAGCTTAGTATAAAGAAGGTTATTTATATCCATCTCTTTTTAATCTGGGTCATCCATTGCATTTAATCTGGACCGTTCGATCGTGTTTAAATAGGGAGTGAATCTAGACCGTTCATCGAGATTTGATCTGAACTGTCCGATCGCGTTTAAAAAAAAGTGGATCTAGACCGTTCATCACAATTTGATCTGAGTTATCTGATCGCGTTTGAAGGAGAAACAGATCTAGATCATCCATGCGCATGGGAACAAATCTGGACAGTCCGATCGCGTTTAAAGGGGGAACAAATTCGGACCATCCGTGCACGCGAAAATAAATCTAGACCGTCTGATTACGGGCATGCGGATCGCAACGTGGCCTTCTGCATGGCACCGTGTCAGTGTGCCTTACCACGCGGCGCACTCCGGTTCATCAGCGCTACTGATTGGGCGTCCTACGTGGCACAATTTTTTAAAATTGTATTTTGACTCCGATTTTTTATTTTTCTTTCAAAAAAGCCCTAGAACCCAAATTTTCACTATTTTTTCTCAAAATTATTTTCAATTTTATCCTCCACCTATTTTTCTTCATTTTTACATTAAACAAAAATTCAAAAATTAAAAGATTATATTTACACATTAATTTTAATTACATTAAAATTAATTAGGGGATAGCAATCATCCTGTACTCAGAGACTATTATGTGAGCAAACATACCTATATTTTTTCTAATGAGGGTATCAACTACCACATTACTCTTGCCCGAGTGGTACAAGATCTTATAATCGTAATCCTTAAGGAGTTCTATCCAATGTCTTTGATGCATGTTGAGGTCCTTCTGGGTGAATATATGTTTTAGCCTCTTATGATCTATATAGATTTCAAATGTTTCTCCATATAAGTAATGGTGTCAAGTTTTCAAGACATGAATAATGGCGGCAAGCTCCAAATCGTGGATGGGGTAATTTTTTTTGTGAACTTTCAACTGTCTGGACCCATAGGGTATGACATTCCCATGCTGCATCAGAACGCAACCCAACCTTTGGTAGGATGCGTTACTGTATATTGTATATCCACTTGTTCCATTTGGCAGAGCCAATATCGGCGCGGTAGTCAATCGTTTCTATATTTGAGATTCTTTATATAAACTTGCCGTAATACCCTGTTATACCCAAGAAGTTTATAATTTTTTTGACTGAGGTCAACTGCTTCCAACTCATCACTGTCTCAATCTTGTCGGGATTCACTGACATTCCATCTTTTGATACTATGTGTCATAGGAAAGACGTCTGTTTAAGGCAGAATCTACACTTACTCAACAGTACATATAGTTTCTTCTCTCTGAGAACCTATAAGACTTGATTGAGATGTTGAGCGTGTTCCTCTCTACTTTTAAAGTAAACTAGAATATCATCAATAAAAACTATGACAACCTAGTCCAAGAATGGCCTGAAGATCATGTTCATCAAATCTATAAAGATTGTAGACACGTTATTCAATCTGAATGACATAACAAGGCACTCATACTCTAACGCCCCGATTTTAGCTTCAGCGGCGTTACGACTACCCTGTTAGTATATGTGGCATAACATGCATCATCCCATAAACAATTTTAGTCATACATATAGAAAATATTCAAATCAAATCATTCAAATTACTAAAGTTACTCTATTGTATATCCATCAATACAGTAGCTTACAATTTCACAATTTCTCATTTCAAAATGAGTTACTTATTACTAACTATATAAGTATTCCATTTCACTATCCATACTCCCTGCTCCATCTCCTCTACACATTAAGTTCGGAAGCACGCAGCTCTAATCCAGTTTCTGGTACTACATCATCTATAAATGATAAGTAATAAGCATATACAAGTTCAGTAAAATAAATTCAAATAATAAACATAGCATGAAAATCCAGTTAAATGCCTACTCTCCTAGGTCCCCACTTCTATTGGTCACGCCATCTTTCCTACCCACATTCTTCTCTTCTTACTCACCTACCCCTATTGTAATTACAACATCTCTGCGAAGAAAATCGTCAACCCTCCCACTTCTTACCACGTGCAGTCACCACATTAGGCCACCCTAACATTACCCAACATACATGTCCACTCGACCCTGACTCGGCCACTCACCCAAACTATTACTCCCAAATAAAACCCCCCAGCAATCACCAATATCGGTGACCATTTTTTGTCACCACTCGACCCCCATCTGGCCACCCACTCACACCGTTACCCATTCCATCCATCACCAATATCGACGACTCAACTCATCCCCAATTTCATCAATCCTCGATCATAAACTGGCCACACACTCACACCATTACCCTTCCGGCAACCCCTTAACCGTCACCAACGACGACCCCACTCATCTTCTGTACTAACAACCATCAATAGCCAACATCAGCATATTCAGCCACCAAAAATACCACCAGTAGAGTTATACAATTTCCACAATCACAGTCAAACATCATACATACATGCATATTCAGCAAACACACGGAACAGTTCATACAGACATACATATTCAACAAGCACATAAACTAGCTTATACTAATATACACACGCATGTGCAACTAATAGAATTCATACACATACTCGATACCCATATCCTATAATGTACACACACACACACACTTACTCTCACTACTATATCTCTCTCTTATCTCCCTCAATTGTCCCTCTCGGACCATACACACACACACACTTCCTCTCACTGGTATCTCTCTCTCTTATCTCCCTCATTTGTCCCTCTCGAACCATATACACACACACTTCTTCTCACTGGTATCTCTCTTTCTTATCTCCCTTAAGTGTCCCTCTCGGATCACTCCCTCTCACTGGTATCTCTCTCTCTCATCTCCCTCAAGTGTCCCTCTCATACCACTCCCTCTCACTGGTATCTCTCTCTCTTCTCCCTCAAGTGTCCCTCTCGGACCACTTCCTCTCACTAGTATCTCTCTCTCTCATCTCCCCCAATGTTCCCTTTCAAACTGCTCCCACATTCACAATCCCTTGCACTAATCCACTCCCAGCCTAACCTCATAGGCCTCTAAATCTCCTCTCTCTAAGTATTCACATACACGTTTTTACATTTCCTAGCCCAATTCCTATGTTGATCATACTTTCTCTCCCTCTAGTGACATTCTGATATATATATATATACCGATATAGGGTTATACATCTTTTTCCTCTACACTCCCGTTTGTACTTCCCGCACGATTCTATCATGATTTTGCCTTCCAGATTTCCCCTTCCCTATTCACTCCCCTACCGACTCTCCACGAGCCATTCCTTCTTCTACAGCTCCCTGTCCTCTCTGTTGATCCACTCTCTCTCGGCTAGAGTTCAATCCACCGGTATGCAACTCTAAGTAATAATTTAACTACAATTTACCATTTCAGTGTTTGAAATTCAAATTTACAATACTTTCTATCTCCATCGTCCTCAACACAGCCACAGCTCACTCAATCACCTTACCTCCTTCTCCGACTTTCTCTCAAGTCCTCAACTGACTGCCTCCTTTCTTATCTTCTGGTCTCCTTTTTCTCCAGCACTCTCTCAAGTCCTCTACCGACTGCCTCTTTTTTTCTTTTCCTTTTCTCTTTTTCTTTTTTTCTTCTTTTTTTTTCTTTTCTTCATCCTATTTATACCCAACTTGCTAATCATCCCAACCGTCCATTCCCATCCCTTAATTTGAATCGTCCCTTCTCACCCCTCCCCCTCTTCCATAGATATATATATATCATTATTATTATTATTATCATTTTTTTTCTTTTTTTTACAACCCAGTTATTACACATAATACATATACCAGGTCCTGAAGGCCATCTTAAGAATGCCTTCTGCCTTGATATTCACCTGATGGTATCCTAAATGCATGTTGATCTTGGAAAAAATCTGAGCACCCTGTAATTGATCAAAAAGGTCATCAATCCTGAAAATGGGGTACTTGTTTCCTAATTGTGACCATGTTTAGTTTTCTATAGTTTATACACAATCTAAAGGACGCATCACTCTTTCTTACGAACATAACTCTGGTACTCCAATGGGATATGTTATGTCATATGAACTTATTATCCTATAACTCTTTGATTTATTTTCTCAATTCTTCCATTTCGACATGACTCTTTTGGTATGGGGCAACTGAGATGGGTTAGGTGTCAGGTTGAAGATCAATGGGGAATTCAACTTCTCGATCTATTGGCAGTCCTAGTAGTTCATCAGGAAATACGTTCAAAAAATTTCAGACAATAAGGATATCTTTAATGCAAATCTCTTCCTTAGGTTTACCTAACACGGAAAAAAATAGTTAAGTTTAAAGCATTTAATAAACAATACAGCTACCATGGGTCAACAATATCTAAAATTTTTTTAATTAGTGAAAGACTCTTCGTTAGAAATATTGAATACAAGCTTTTTGTGATAATAGTTCATAATAACATGATACGCCGCTAACCAGTTCATCCCCATAATTACATCAAAATTTCTCATATCAAGTGTTATTAGATCTACGCTCAATTTTTTACCTGTTATCTCTATGATACAAGCTTTGTATATAACATTCTGTAATAATGTTCTATTCCTAGATGTAGACACCAACAATATAGAATCAAGATATTCAGGTAACACATTTAAATTTTGAGTAAAAGCATTGAAACAAAAGAATGTGAAACACTAGTATCAATTAAAATATGTACAAGGTGTTTGCAGATAGTATACATACCATGTATCACATATGAGTTGGTTTCGGCATCCTGCTGGGTGAGTGTGTAGACTCTACCCTAGACGCAAGTCTAGTCTGATTCTAATTTCTCAGGTACTCTCTCGCGTAGTGTTAGGTACTCCTGCATATGCGATAAATGTTGTTGAGGCAATAGCAAGGTCGGTCTTCATCATGATTGCCATAGTGTTAGCAAATCTTATTGTGTCCTGTTCGGGACCTGGGGAGGAGCCTGAAGTACAGGTCTTAGTCTCTTGTTCTGCTGGTTCAGTGTAGTAGGTGTTGCCATGTGATGTGAAACCAGGAGCTTGAAATTGCCCACTATCGAGGAAAAGATGCGGAGGTTCCTCTCTATTAACTGTGTCTTAGCCAAGACTGTCGAATAAGTGTCAAGTTCGAATAGATATAGTTGTTGTCAGATCGCATGAAAAATGTAGCAGCCCCGGAAATTCATAATGGAATGTATATTAAAAATATCAAATGCGGAAGCGAAGTCAAAATTTGAATAACATTCCTTACACCAAAACCAAAAACGTGCTCACAAAATATAAAAGATCAAACTACCTAAGGGAGAAAACTTGAAAGTAAAAACTACGAATGTGACTATGGAGTCTTTAGGCGTCCCCTTCGTCGTCCTCCTGCGGAACCGGCTCGGGAACGATGTCCTCTTGATCTGAAATGATTAAATAAGGAATGAGCTACACTAGCCCAGTAAAGACATCACGATATCTCACCGTCACGGAGGTAAAGGTGGGTAGAAAACACAAAAAGACCAATGGAGCATAATTTACAACAAATTCTTTTATCGATAATAAAACCTTTACCATTCACTTACCTCGGTGAAATTCATAAAACAATATACGAAAACAATAACATCATCATCATCATGAAAACATATATATGAACTGTAAAACATAATACCTATCACACTTTTCGTAATTCAATCGTTACACAACATATTTTCCTAATCCACCAGCCCACTAGTATCCATGGGGATCCATAGGGGTCCCGCTACCCGTTAATCCTTAACACTTGAAATCATATTCCAGGGCCGTCCCCATACCCCGTCCAGTATGGACGCCAAACCATAGACCTCATTACCCCGTCCGGTATGAGGGTGAAACGGGCCGTCCCCATACCCCGTCCGATATGGATGCCAAAACACATAAGATCTCCATACCCCGTCCGGTATGGGAGACCACAATCCCGGTAGGGTTCCCTACGGACCCGGTCCGTCCACCATCTCCCAGGATATCTAGTCAGGCTGAACACATTATACAATTTCCATTCACATAATCTTTCATTCTCCTTTTCCCTCAGTCAGCATTATCAATCACATACAAACAAGCAAAACGATAATTTATGCCAAACAGACAAAATACAGCATCAATATCCCGGTCATTCAATCCATAATCAATAAAACAGGAAAATATGCACACGAAACTATAAAATGAAAACATCGAACCTCATGCTACATTTAAAACTGTAAAACAGGCCAAATAACAGTTAACCGACAAACACACTAGACTCGGGCTACATTAGCGACCTTAAGTAATTTCACACATTCGTTGATTCATGAAATACCGTTTTATCATTTATTGGACTTTAAAACCGTGATAGAAAATAAGGTGAGGGGTCCTTACTCGTTTCGGGGTCCGAACACGGCTTCACAGTGCGCTTGCAGGCTGTCCCTAATTTTTTCTGAATTTTTCTCGGGGAACTGAAACGCACTACTGGTACCTGCACATGTTCCAAAAAAAACCCAAATTAGGCCTAGGGCCCCCTTTCGGCCCAAATCGCAACTCCGGCACGGTGGCTCCTCCGTGCTCCGGCGACGGCGCCGCCGCTTGCGGCGGCGATTTGCCTCGGGTTGGCCGTTTCCGGCCAAATTCGGCCACACTCGCATTGGTTCCTGCGATAAAACAACCCTACGGCCCTCGGGGGGCTGAAAATTTACGGAAAACCGAAGCTTACCGGCGGCGGTGCTCTCGGGTGCGGCGGCTCTCCGGTGAAGTTCGTGTTTTGGTGATTCGACTCCGATCAACCTGTAGAGAAAAGAATGGTGATCACGGTGATATAAAAATTGCATTAAACGAAGGCCGGGAAGGGCCTCATCGGAGGCAAAAATCGAGAAGGGGCGCGGCGGCGCCGCTGGCTTTCGGCCGTGTTTTTCGGTCGTTTGGCCGGGATTTTGGCTCCAATTTGGCCACTGGGGAAATCAACGTGGAAAAACGAGTTGGGGTATGAAATTTACCTCGATCGGCGGTCAGAAATCCCTCTGGTGCGGCGGCGGGTGGCGGCGGCCGGCTCCTGGTTCGTCTTCTCCGGCGAGCGGCAGGCGGCTAGGGTTTGTGGTCTGGTGTGGGGGTTCTATTTATAACCCTTTGCCTTTTGATCTCAGTCGTCCATTTTTTTTTAATCTGGGCCGTCCGTGCGTTTAAATCTGGACCGTCCGATCGCGCCTACGCGGATCGCCAACGTGGCCCTTTTTGGAACGACGTGGTCTTGCCACGTGGCAGGTCCCGGTTGGCCGGGCCTGCTGACGTGGCTGCCGACGTGGCTTTTTTTTTTCGGCCCCTTTCCGAGCACTACAAAAAAGACCATTCAAATCTTCTTGCCTTTTTGCCTTAATCTATCATGCTCTCAGGGGAGTACTGGACTAACTCTAGCAATTTCTGAGCATATTTTGATCCTGACAAATCTTTTTAGACGATGTGTGCAAACTCCATTTCTTTCAGATATCGGAGATGTTTCAGAAGATACTCAACATTGAAGGCTGCCAAAAACTGTTCTCAGGTGACTGAAGTGGATAGAGTAGTATGCTTAAGTTGCCACCAACGCTCTGTCTCACCAACGAGTATATAAGTGGTAAAGACAACTTTTTGTTCAAGGACCACCCCAATGGTCGCGAAGGTCTTCTCTGTCTCTACTAACCAGTACTCAGCTTCTTTAAAAGTGGATGCCCCTATAAAAAGATATGGATTAAGTCTCTTATACTTCTCGATGTAGTCCGGGTCCATTGAAGCAAAGTTGGGTCCTGTTGAAGGAAAAATGGATTATGTTGGGGAGGAACCGAGTGACCATATGGTGGCACCAAGTTGTATGGTGAGGGCACTTAATAATACTACGGTGGAACCAAATGGTACTGTGGAGGAACTAGGTTGTATCGTGGGGGTACTAAATCCTCTCCGTGTAGAGGTGGCTCATACTGTGGTAGGGGTGGAAGGGGATCAGGCAAGTCCCTTCTCTTCTCCCTAGTCTGCTGAGCATAAATGAGTCTCCCAATTATCTTGAAGAGCCGATCAACATCCTCCCGATGCAATCCTTCCCGGGCTGCTCTATCTAGCAGGGGTCTTCCTCTTCTCATATTTCTTTACCTATATTTAATAAGAATGTTTTAATATTCAGGTTGCATTAAATTTACTCTAACCCTATGTGCAATTAATGGTTTCCAAGAATTCGACTCTGATACCAACTATAAAAGTCCAAACTCTGATCAGAGATTTTGAGCGTATAACGCAGTAATAATAAAATGACAATACTAAAGTTTATTTTTATAGCAAAAGCAATTAATGTTTTTAGGATACATTCCTTACACGTTACTAAAAATACCCAATAGAACTATGAAAATATTTTTTATACTTAAACAGAAAAAATATAGAAAGAAAACAATTATGGTTACCTTCTACTTGAAACTAGCGAAATGGAATAGATAATTCTATAACTAGCTCTTACTATTCAGGATCCAAGTCTTGATTGTCCTGATTTGAATGGTTAATAAGAAATGGGTGAGCTACACTAGCTCAATAAGAATATCAACGGCTTACCACTGATACAGAAAATCAAAGAATTGTAGAAAAAATAAAACAGCTAATGGAGCCCATTATTAATAAAACTCAAATGTTAATGCATTCATTATTCGCTTCACTGAAAATATTAGCACCTTCTTAATAACTTGTAACTTCTCAAATACCGTTCATTAAAATAAAAATCAGGATCACAATCTAATAGTATACATTTCAAAAGACATATAATAATTGACCATTCGCTATTTCCCAAAATCAAATTCTTTAGTGTATTCATCTATACTCTATCATTTTACCTTTTTCTACCGGTGTCACTAGGGGTCCATAGGGATCCCCACTGCACGTGGACATGAACATTGTCTTTGTAATCAAATAGTCGTTCTCATACTCCATCTGGTAATGGGCGCCACAACACACAATCATCTTAATACCTCATTTGGTATTAGCGTAATTAAACCATTTCTAACCCCGTCTGATATAGGACTTCTCAGCCCTGTACGACTGAGGGTAATGTCCACGATGGGGTTCACCCTGTGCACCAAGTCCATACACTATTTTCCAAGACACCTGGTAAGCTCTTTCATTCAACATCATTAATTCACGCATATCTATTATTTTATTTACTATTTAGCCTTAAACGACACGTATATCAGCAACCCAAGCAACACATGAGTGCGAAATTCATATTTCAGAGTATGTGAGTGAAATAAATATGCATTATATTGACTAGAATGTATTATGCACACTATAAAACAACATGAGATAGATTAAAAACTATATTATGCTAGCCATAGATTTAAAGCAAATAACTTGAAGTAAATAGAACAGTGAATCTTAAACATATAAGCGACTGAAGAAATAACTAACATAATTAAAAGTAATAACAAGCATAGACTAACTGGTTATTGGCTCTATTAGTAACTTGTACTTAAGTAATCAAGAGGTTGCCGATTATCTAAAATTTCTATTCGTTATTAATTTGGCTTCAATTTAACCATAAGAGAAAAAAAGGGTGAAGGATTCTTACCCTAGGTCGGTGTACAGAATACTGCCTTTTTTATTATGATTCTCGATGATTTTTTGCTCTTAGATTTCTTGAGTTTTCCTAATAAGATTGAAATATACGTCAAAATGGTGTGAAAATACACGATAAACGACATAAAGAGGCAAAAATCTCACCGAGAGGTTGGGTTGGGGTTCCTCTCGTTTTTTCGCCGCCTAGTCCACCTTCTTTGGTGGTTCCTCCTCTCGGTCAGACCAATTTTGGCCAGTTCTTGATGGAAATCTGTTTAAATCATGGCTAAGGGGTGTTTCTCGACAAAGAGAGGGGAAAAGAGATGTTTACTGGCAGTTTCAGTCCTTTAGTGCAGTGGCTTAGTCGAGCTTCGCCATTCCTTCCTCGCGGTTTACGGTTGTTCTTGGTTATCCTGCATCAAAAATGTGTTAGGCGACTAAAAGGCGGAGAAATGGGAAGAACAGGAAGAAAAATCATGCTCACTAGTGCATTTTGGGTCTCCAGCACGGTGGCGTCGACATTCTCTGGTGGCTGGGCTTCTCCTCCAACTGCCCTTCTTCTTCTTCGGTGAGGTGTGTGTCAGCTAAGGTTAAGGTTTTTCTGAAGGGATGCTTAAATACCTCCCTCCCCTCAATTTGGGCTTTTAATCCAGGCCCTCATGGATCATCCTAAACCGTTCAATCTCGCTTATTAGGAAAATAAATCTGGGTCGTTTGATCGAATACGCATAGATTGTTTTATCGCGCTTATCCAAAAAATCAATCAGGACTGTTCGTGTGCGCGATAGTGGACACAGGCTGTTCGATCACTTTGGCACGCGGATCGCCCGCGTGGCTCCCATGTGGAACCTATGTCAACGTGTCCATCACGCGGCATGTCCTGACTCATCGTGCTACTAACGTGGTCATCCTACATGGTCCGTATCTTTGTTTTTTACGATTTGACTCCTGTTTTCAAATTTTTCTTTCAAATATACCCCCATTCATTTACAGTTTCACCATGCTTCTAACATTGTTTTTAATTTCGTCCAAAATATATATATTTCATAAAAAATAATTAAAATTAAACCCTATATTTTTTATTATTATTTTAAAGAATAAATTACATCATTCCGAACTAAATTTTCAAGCTCGAAATGTTACATCTGAGGGTGTAATTTTGATATCTAGACTTCTACCTAATCCCAAGTTACAGACTTCTAGTTACAACATGAAATGCTGCCTTTCTTCTCCTTGCACTCTTAATATTATATATATTATAAAAAGTAATTACTTTCTTGTTTTTTTAACAGAATATATCTTATCATGATAATGATTAATTTTTTTACTTTGTTATTTTTTTTCTGGGCAACAGCTTCACAATTGTTCATATTCACTATTTCGTCACTTATGGATTTGGAGCAACGATAAGGTTTGATTTAATTTAAATCTTGTCTTAATCTAAATTACCATATATATTAATTATAATTAATTTCAAGAATATATATATATAAATTATGAATATTTTTTTTAATCGTAGATATAATTATAATTAAATTTATTTTAAAAAATTTATATAACAATTAATTTTTATTTAACGAAGTAGTTATTCAATATTATATCGATGCAGCACTTGAGTTTAAAAATGAAAATGAATTATTAGTTGTAGTTGGAAATTCAAAAAAGGCGAAAATAGCAATTACGACAATATTAGTTAGTTATTGGATTGATAGAGGTTTTATTCGTAAGCATAACACTTTTTCTTCTTCGAAACATTTTGGGATATGCATTTAGCAATGAGAAAGAAGTTGTGAATCTAATTGCCAATTTGGGACCTCTCATAAGTCTATTGATCATCATTGACAGCGTACAAGCCATTTTTTCAGGTTACTTTCTATTCTCTACCTTTATCGGTTCTAAGATATTGATATCGATATAGCAAAAGAACTTGTAACTCGTAAAATCGAACCAATCTGCATATACCCATTAACTGAAACCAAATCCATGTTGTGTGAGTGATTAATGGGTATATGCATATGGGTATGTTCTATATAGATGCATATGGTTAATGGGTATATTATATATATACAGGAGTTGTAAGAGGAAGTAGATGGTAGAAAATTGGAGCATGTGTAAATTTAGGGGCATATTATAAAGTTGGATTCCCAGTGGTTGCAATGTTGGCTTTTGTCCTCCATCTCAAATCCAAAGGCTGTAACGGCCCCGGAAATTTAAATGAAATGTATGTATTAAAAATCTCAAATGCGGAAGCGTAATAAAAATTTTGATTAACATCCCTTACACAATAACCAAAACGTACTCAAAACATGAAGGAACAAACTAACTATAAGAGATACTCGAAATAAGAACTATAAATATAACTATGAAGTCTTTAGGCGTCCCCTTCGCCATCTTCCTGCGGAAAGGGCTCGGAAACAACGTCTTCCTGATCTAAAATGGTTAAATAAGGAATGAGCTACACCAGCCCAGTAAAGACATCATACTATCTCACCGCCACGAAAGTAAAGGTGGGTAGAAAACAAAAATGACTAATGGAGCATAATTTATAACAAACTCTTTTATTAACATAAAAACCTTTACTGTCCACTTATCTCGGTGAGATCCATGAAAACAACATATGAAAGCAATAACATTATCATCATCATGAAATCATATAGACTTTATAACATAACACTTACCATGCCTTTGTGTTTCAATCATTAAACAATATATTTTCTTCTTTTACCAGCCTACTAGTATCCATGAGGATCCATAGGGGGTCTTCGCTACCTGTGAACCATTAACATTAATAACCTGATTCCAGGGCCGTCTCCATACCCCGTCCGGTATGGGCGCCAAAACCATAAACCTCCATACCCCGTCCGATATGAGGGTGAAACGGGCCGTCCCCATATCCAGTCCGGTATGGGCGCCAAAATACATAAGGTCTCCATACCCCGTCCGGTATGAGAGACCACGTTCCCGGTAGGGTTCCCTACGGACCCGGTCCGTCCACCATCTCCCAGAATATCTAGTCAAGCTGTCCACATTATCCATCTTACCTTTTTCCTTGATCTCAATCATCCAATCATACACAACATGTAAACCAGTCATTGACACTAAACAAGACAACAAAGTATCGGGTTCACCATAATACAAAACATAATAAAAGAAATCATGATTCATGCATACGAGACCATAACATAATTATATCAAACATCATACTGCATTTAATACTGAAAATTAGATCAACCAACAACTGACCAACAACGTATCAGACTCGGGCTCCATTGGCAACTTTAATCAATGATACATCTATAAAGTCACACAGTGCAGTTTAATTATATATTTAGCTTTAATACCGTGATAGGAAATAGGGTGAGGGGTCTTTACTTATTTCGGGGTTTGAAATCGACTCTACAGTGCGCCTACGGGCTGTCCCTAATTTCTCTGAATTTTTTTCAGAAAACTGAAACGCACTACTGATACCTGTACGAGTCCCAAAAATCCCAAATCAGACCTAGGGCCCCTTTCGGCCAATATCAGAATTCTGGCACGGCGGCTCCGCCGTGCTCCGGCGACGACGTCGCCGCCTACGGTGGCGATTCCCCTCGGGTTGGCCGTTTCCGACCGAATTCGGCCAAACTTGCATCGGTCCCTGCGATAAAACAACCCTAGGGCCCTCTGTGGGCCAAAAAATCACGAAAAACTGAGACTTACCGGCGGCGGTGCTCTCGGGTGCGGTGGCTCCTCCGGCGTGAGTCGTGTTCTGATGTTTGGCTCTGATCAACCTATAGAGAAAAGAACGGTGATCACAGTAGTATAGAATTTGCATCGAACGGAGGCCGGGAAGGGCCTCATCGGAGGCAAAAATAAAGGGGAGTTGCAGCGCCGCCGCCGGACTTCAACGGGGTTTTCCGACCATTTGGTCGATGGTTTAGCTCCGGTTTAGCCATAAGCGGATTCAGCATCGAAAAACGAGACAGGGGGAAAAAATTTCCCTCGATTAGCGATCAAAAACTTCTCCGGTGCGGCGGCGAGTGGCGGAGCCGGCTCCTCCAGCGTCTGATCCTTCTTCTCCGGCGAGGCACTGGCAGCTAGGGTTTTGTGGTCAAGTGTGGGTGGGGTTATTTATACCCTTTGCCTTTTAATCTCAACCGTCCATCAAGATTAAATCTGGACCGTCCGATCACGATTTAATTGGGATTAAATCTGGGTCGTCCATTGCGATGCGATCTGGGCCGTCCGTACCTGATTGAATCTGGGCCATCCGTACGCGTAAATCTGGGCCGTCCGTGCGCACGTTTGATCTGGGCCGCCAGTGCGCGCGGGAACAAATCTGGGTCGTCCGATCGCGTGCACGCAGATCGCCCACGTGGCCCGTCCTGTGTCAGCGTTTCCTTGCCACGCGGCGTGTCCTGGTTGGCCAGGGCTGCTGACCGGGCTGCTGACGTGGCTGTTGACGTGGCACAACTTTTCTAAATTGCGTTTTGACCTCCAGTTTCTGATTTTCTTTTCAAAAATACCCCCATAATCCAAATTTTTACCCCTTTTTCCTAAAATCAATTTCAATTAAATCCAAATAATATTTTTACCCAATTTTATTATTATTTTTATTTTTATTTTCATTAAATTAATTTAAATTAAATTAAATTAAATTAAAATCTACAAAATTCAAATACAAAAAAAGAAAAATAAATAAAAATAAAAATAAAAATAATATAAAAAAAATATTTTGGGTGTTACAACTCCCCCCGTTAAGGAAATTTGGTCCCCCAAATTTGTCCCTCACTCTTGGTCGAACAAATAGGGATACTGGGCTCTAAAATTCGATTCTAGATCCCAGGTAGCTTCCCTGGGCGTGTGGTTCTGCCACACAACCTTTACAAATGATATTTTCCTGTTGCGGAGTATCCTGTTCTTTCGGTCCGTGATACCGACTGGTACTTCTTCATAAGACAAGTCCTCTTGGAGTGGAAGCGGTTCATGAGCCAAGACATGAGAAGGGTCCGGGTTGTACTTACGTAGCATGGATACGTGGAACACGTTGTGGACTCTGGAGAGCTCTGGAGAGCTCTAGAGGCAGTGCTAGTCTGTAGGCAGCAGTACCAATCATGTCTAAGATTTCAAAAGGTCCGATGAATCAGGAATTTAATTTTCTCCTCCTGCCGAACCTACTAATTCTCTTGAAATGAGTGACCTTAAGAAACACCCAGTCGCCTTTCTCAAACGCTAGGTCTCTCCTCTGGGTATCTGCATAACTCTTCTGCCTACTCTGAGCTGTCTGAATGTTCTTTCTGATTTTAACTATTTTGGACGTGGTCTCCTCTACCAACTCCAGGCCGAACAATCTTCTATCGCCCATTTCCTCCCAACAAATCGGTGATCTGCACGGGCGCCCATATAACGCCTCATATGGAGCCATGCCGATGCTTGCTTGGTAGTTGTTGTTGTAGGCAAACTCTATCAGGGGTAGATAGTCATCCTAATGGCCCCCAGAGTCCAGGACACAGGCTCGAAGCATATCCTCAAGCGTACGAATTGTCCTTTCTGATTGTCCATCAGTCTGGGGATGGAAGGCAGTACTAAGAGACAGCTTTGTTCCCATAGCTTGCTGGAAGCTACTCCAAAATCGAGAAGTGAACCTGGGATCCCTGTCGGATACTACTGTCACTGGAACCCCATGCAATCTGACTATCTCCTGGATATACATCCTTGCCAACTTTTCCAATGAATCTGTCATCCTGATGGCTAGGAAGTGGGAAGACTTGGTAAGTCGGTCAACGATTACTCATATGGCATCATGTCTTGAACGTGCCTAGGGTAGCCCTGATACGAAGTCCATGGTGATATGTTCCCACTTCCACTCCGGGATCGGTAAAGGCTGAAGTAACCCACTTAGGCGCTGATGCTCTGCCTTGACCTGCTGACATACCAAGCATTTATATACAAAGTCGGTTATGTCTCTCTTCATCCCATGCCACCAAAACTGGGGTCGCATGCTTTAGTACATTTTGGTGCTTCCTGGATGCATGGAAAACTTCGAGCTATGGGACTCCATCATGATGTCTCTTTTTAACTCACTGTCATCTGGGACACACACCCTATCTTAGAAATGAAGTAATCCATCGGCAGAGATTCAGAATTCTGAGCTCACTCTCTGTTCTGCATCCTTCTTGCGGGTTACCAGGGCGGGGTCGACTGACTGGGCTTCCCTTATTCTCTGGATCAACTCGGGCTGGACTGTCAGGCGGCCCAAACATGTGACTCTCTTCAGATCCTATAGTCGAACCTATTGCGTGGCCCCAATTGGTCTGCGTTCTGAAACCATCAAATGGGCTAAGATACCTGCACTTTTCCTGCTGAGAGCATCTGCTACCACGTTGCCCTTACCCGGATGGTATAAGATATCACAATCATAGTCCTTAAGGAGTTCCATCCACCTTCTCTAACGCATGTTAAGATCCTTCTGAGTGAATATGTGTTTCAAACTCTTATGATCGGTATAGATCTGAAAGATCTCTCCGTACAAATAATGGCGCCAGGTTTTTAAGGTGTGTATGATTGCGGCAAGCTCTAAGTCATGGGTGGGATAGTTCTTCTCATGATTCTTTAACTGTCTGGACCCATATGCTATAACCTTTTCATGCTGCATCAGAAAACAACTCAGGCCTAGATAGGAGGCATCACTATAAACTGTATATCCTCTTGATCCACTCAGTAAAGCCAGCACGGGTGCAGTAGTCAGCCGCTTCTTTAATTCTGAAAAACTTCTTTCGTAGTTCTCGTTCCACTCAAACTTGGCATTCTTTTTTGTGAGTCGGGTTATAGGAGCTGCTAGACTAGAGAATCCTTCAACGAACCTGCAGTAATAACCTGTCATCCTAAGGAAACTACAGATTTCCTTAACTGATGTCAGCTTCTCCCAGCCAAGTACCGCATTAACCTTTTCGAGATTCACTAATACCCCTTCCTTCGATATGATGTGTCCTAGGAAGGCGGTCTGCTCAAGCCAGAATTCACACTTACTCAACTTTACATATAACTTCTTGTTTCTGAGGACCTGCACAACTTGGGCAAGATGGTGAGCATGTTCTTCTTTGCTTTTTGAGTAGACTAAGATGTCATCAATGAACACGATAACAAATTGATCCAAGAACTCTCTGAAGACCCTGTTCATCAGATCCATAAAGATTGTCGGGGCATTGGTTAGCCCAAATGGCATTACCAGGAACTCATAGTGTCCGTACATGGTTCGAAAGGCCGTCTTGGGGATGTCTTTTATTCTTATCTTCACCTGATGGTAACCTGATCGCAGGTCTATTTTAGAGAAGACCTGTGCACCCTGCAACTGGTCGAAGAGGTCATCAATCCGAGGAAGGGGATACTTATTTTTTATCGTAACCTTGTTCAATCCTCTGTAATCAATGCACAGTCTCAACATTCCATCTCCCTTCCTTGCAAAAGTGACTCCGACACCTTAAGGGGACACACTGTGTCTAATAAAATCACTGTCTTCCAATTCAGTGATCTGTTTCCTCATCTCTTCCATCTCAATGCGGCTCATGCGGTAAGGAGCAACCGAAATGGGTTGGGCACCTAGCTGTAGGTCTATAGTGAACTCGACTTCTCTGTCCACTGGCAGACCGGGTAGTTCGCCCGGAAACATATCTGGGAAGTCTCGGACTACCGGAATCTCTTGAATATAAATTTTCTTATTGGGCTTGCCTAGTCAGAGAAAACAGCAAGATTAAGGCACTAGAAGTTAAGAAAACTTGCCATCAAGGAATAAGTACTGAATGATTTTATTAATTTGTAAATGGCTCCTCGTTAGGAGGATTAAATACAACTTTCTTGTTAAAACAATCTATGGCGGCGTGATACGCCGCTAGCCAATCCATCCCTAAGATTACATCAAAATTTCCCGTGTCTAACCTTATCAGGTCTACACTCAGTTTCCTATTTGTTATCTCCATGGCACAAGCCCTGTAGATAACTTTCCCTAATAGTGTTTCACCACCGACAGTAGACACAGATAACAATGAATCAAGTTTATTAGGTGATACATTAATTTTGGAAGCAAAAACATGTGAAACAAAGGAATGTGATGCACCAGTGTCAAATAAAACATGAGCAATATGGTCACAGATAGTATACATACCCTGTACCACATCCGGGTCGGCGTCGGCATCCTGCTGGGTAAGGTGTAAGCTCTGCCCTAGATAGGGGGCCTTTCTTGATTCTAGTTTCTCGGGCATTCTCTTGCATAATGCTGGGCACTGCCACATATGTGACAAGTGTTGTTGAGGCGGTAGCAGGGTCGCTCCCCGTGATCTCTGCCGCAGTGCTGACAGATCTTCCCACGTGCTGCCCCTAGAGCCTGAGGAGGGGCCTGGATGGCTGGTCTGGGCCTCTTATTTGGTTGGGCAAGCGTAGTAGGTGCTGGCCTGCGAAACGGAGTTGAGGGTCGGGAACTCCCTCCTGGCTGAGGATGGGTGTTGAAGCTCCTTTCCACGATCTGTGCCTTTACTAGGACTGCTGAATATGTCATAAGCTCCAGACTAACAAGTGTTACCTGATCTCCAGGCGGAGACCCCATTGGAATCTCCTGGCCTTTCGGCCCTCATCCATCAATGTCTCCGGGGAGTATCGGCCCAGCTCTAGGAACTTACGAGCATATTCTGATACTATCATGTTTCCCTGGACCAATTGAACAAACTCCATTTCCTTTAGGTATCGGATGTGCTCAGGGAGATACTCGGCATGGAAGGCCGCTAAGAACTGTTCCCAAGTGACTGGTGTAGGCAAGGTGGTCTGCTTGAGCTCCCACCAACGTTTTGCTTCCCCTACCAGTATGTAGGAAGCAACGGCAGCTCTCTACTCAGGAACTACTCCAAAGGTCCTGAAAGCTCTCTCAGTCTCCGCCAGCCAACACTGGGTCTCTTCAAAAGAGGATCCCCCTGCAAAGGTGGAGGGTTTCAGTCTCCTGTACTTCTCTATGTAGCCCGGGTCGATCAAGAAATGAGCGGGGTCCCGTGGAAGAGGGACTGGACCCGACTGGGGATAGACTGGGCTGTACTGTGGCGGTGCCGGGTAGTACCATGGCTGGGGCACCGGGTTGTACTGCGGCAGTGGTGCCGGGTGGTACTGTGGAGGAGCAGGCTCATGCCGGGGTAGCTCGGGATCAGCCTGCTGTAGCAAAGGCTCAACCTGCGGTAGTGGAGGAGGGTCGAGTAACTCCCTTCTCTCCTCTCGCCCTTGCTGGGCAGCTATGAACCCTTCCATCATCTCAAATAATCTGTCTACATCCTCCCGAAGCGAATTATCCCGGGCCACTCAATTTAGTGGGGGTCTTCCTCTCCTCATTTCTTTGCACCTGCATTTCATAAGGAATGGTTGAGTAACGACTTATCGGTGAGTATTTCTCTAAGCATTATTGTGTAAGGGATGGGTCCGAGGAACGTGGCTCTGATACCAATTATAACGGCCTCGGAAATTTAAATAAAATGTATGTATTAAAAATCTCAAATGTGGAAGCGTAATAAAAATTTTGATTAACATCCCTTACACAATAACCAAAACGTACTCAAAATATGAAGGAACAAACTAACTAAAAGAGATACTCGAAATAAGAACTATAAAAATATAACTATAAAGTCTTTAGGCGTCCCCTTCGTCGTCTTCCTGCGGAACGGGCTCGGAAACAACGTCTTCCTGATCTAAAATGGTTAAATGAGGAATAAGCTACACCAACCCAGTAAAGACATCACACTATCTCACCGACACGAAAGTAAAGGTGGGTAGAAAATAAAAATGACCAATGGAGCATAATTTATAACAAACTTGTTTATTAACATAAAAATCTTTACTGTCCACTTACCTCGGTGAGATCCATGAAAACAATATATGAAAGCAATAACATTATCATCATCATGAAATCATATAGACTTTATAACATAACACTTACTATACCTTTACGATTCAATCATTAAACAAAATATTTTCCTCTTTTACCAGCCTACTAGTATCCATGGGGATCTATAGGGGGTCCCTGCTACCCGTGAACCATTAATATTAATAACCTGATTCCAAGGCTGTCCCCATACCCCGTCCGGTATGAGAGACCACGTTCCCGATAGGGTTCCCTACGGACCCGGTCCGTCCACCATCTCCCAGGATATCTAGTCAGGCTATCCACATTATCCATCTTGCCTTTTTCCTTAATCTCAATCATTCAATCATACACAACATGTAAACCAGTAATTGACACTAAACAAGAAACACAGTATCAGGTTCACAATAATACAAACCATAATAAAAGAAATCATGATTCATGCATACGAGACCATAACACAATTACATCAAACATCATACTGCATTTAATACTAAAAATTAGATCAACCAACAACTGACCAACAATGTATCAAACTCGGACTCCATTGGCAACCTTAATCAATGATACATCTATAAAGTCACACAGTGTAGTTTAATTATTTATTTAGCTTTAATACCGTGATAGGAAATAGGGTGAGGAGTCCTTACTTGTTTCGGGGTCTGAAATCGACTCTACAGTGCGTCTACGGGCTTTCCCTAATTTTCTTGATTTTTTTTCGAAAAACTGAAACGCACTACCGGTACCTGCACGTGTCCCAAAAATTCCAAATCAGACCTAGGGCCCCTTTCGGCCAATATCGAAATTCTGGCACGGCGGCTCCACCATGCTCCGGCGCGGCGGCGATTCACCTCGGGTTGGCTGTTTTCAGTCGAAATCGGCCAAATTGTATCGGTCCCTGCGATAAAACAACCCTAGGGACCTCGGTGGGCCAAAAAATCACGAAAAATTGAGACTTACCGGCGGCAGTGCTCTCGGGTGCGGTGGCTCCTCTGGCGTGAGTCGCATTTTGATGTTTGGCTCCGATCAACCTGTAGAGAAAAGAACAGTGATCACAGTGGTATAAAATTTGCATCGAACGGAGGCCGGGAAGGGCCTCATTGGAGGCAAAAACGGAGGGGAGTTGCGGCGGTGCCGCCGGACTTCGGCGGGGTTTTTCGGCCGTTTGGCCGGTGGTTTGGCTCCAGTTTGACCATAGGCGGATTCAGCATCGAAAAATGAGCCAGGGGGAGAAAATTTACCTCGATTGGCGGTCGGAAACTTCTCCGGTGCGGCGGCGGGTGGCGGCTGCCGACTCCTCCGGCGTCTGGTTCTTCTTCTCCAGGGAGGCACTGGCAGCTAGGGTTTTGTTGTCAAGTGTGGGTGTGGTTATTTATACCATTTGCCTTTTAATCTCAACCGTCCATCAAGATTAAATCTGAACCGTCCGATCGTGATTTAATTGGGATTAAATCTGGGCTGTCCATCGCGATGTGATCTGGGCTGTTCGTGCCTGATTGAATCTGGGTCGTCCGTACGCGTGAATCTAGGCCATCCGTGCGCACGTTTAATCTGGGTCGTCTGTGTGCGCGGGAACGGATCTGGGCCGTCCGATCGTGCGCACGCGGATTGCCCACGTGGCCCGTCCGGTGTCAGCGTTTCCTTGCCACGCGGCGTGTCCTGGTTGGCCGGGGCTGCTGATGTGGCACAACTTTTCTAAATTGCGTTTTGACCTTCGGTTTCCGATTTTCTTTTCAAAAACACCCCCATAATCCAAATTTTCACCCATTTTTTCCAAAATCAATTTCAATTAAATCCAAATAATATTTTTACCCAATTTTATCATTATTATTATTTTTATTTTCATTAAATTAAATTAAAATCTAAAAAATTCAAATATAAAAAAAATATTTTGGGTGTTATAAAGGCCTACTAATTGGGTTCATCGCCGGAGCCTTTGTTCAGGCTAGTACCTTCTCCCTCATTACAATTTCCACTGATTGGCACAAACACAGTTCTCTTGCATATATACATGCATATATATGCCCCTTCTTTCTCTTTTCTTTCTAGCTTTTATATTGGGTTTGTGTTTTGCAGGCGTTAAAAGTTATGAAGAAGCTTCAATCAGATGTTGGGAGTTAAAAGTGCTTCAAATTTCATAAGCACTTAATCATATTCTGGCTGCCTTGTGGGCCTGAGTGGATCAACCACCTACTTGTTTCCTTTGTGGGCCTCAAGTAAAACATTATAGAAGCCTGTAGTTTGGACAATTAAATTTCATTCTATATACAACCCTTTTTTAAAAAAGAAAATTCATATTAATTACTATTTATTTTTATATTTAAAATTATTTTTTTATATTTCTATTAAATTACTATTCAAGTTAGAATTTCAAAGATAACTTTTTTCTTTAAAAAAGGATGTAACATGTGATGGGTATTTATGGTTACTACTTATAAATATATGCATGATAATTTTTTATGATATAGATTTCATTTATTTTTAAATTTAATATTTTGGGTTTACGTAATATTTACATATATATATATATATATTTCATTTATTTGTATGATTTTGATGTGCATTTAATTTAAATGGTGTCAATTGTTATTGGGTGGTAGACTGAACATGACATATAAAAATTTGTGACATTAATTGAGAGAACTTGGGTCTGGCCACGTGATTAGGTTATAAAATGACACTCTCCTAATCATCAATATACCAAAAATCAAAACATTGTTAAAAAATCTGAAAAAATAATCAACTACTTTATCTATACTTACATGTGTATATATATATATATGTACAAATTGTATATTTCATTGAGTACTCGAACAAGCAATAAAACATGTACAAGTGTAATAGGTGGAGTATTAACATATTCAATTTGAAGATTAATTGATAAATTTAAATATCGTTGACATAATCTTTTCTAACACTAAATAGTTTTTGGTTGGACTGGCAATTAATTACTTGATAGGTTCTTTTTTTTTTATATAAAAGTTTATGAATTCAAATTAGATTGTAGTTTGATCTATATTATTATTTAAAAATTATTTATATTATATTATTATTTATATATTGTATATCATTTAATTCATAAATATATATAATATTTGCTTAAAATATAATTTTTTTTTATTAAAATCAAATATAATATTATAAAAAAAATTAAATTTTCCTTGCGCTTCGTACTTTACCATATTATTTTTGTGTTTGTGCTCTTAAGTCTAAGTTTTTTTTTTTATTTTACTCTCTGTTGTTTTTTTCGTATTTTTTATATTTTTTCTCGATTTTTTTTTATATCATCTCTTGTTCTCTTCGTACTTCTATATATTTTGTTTCTAATATCTTTATTTACTGTATTTTTATTTTCTTACACATCTTTACAAAAACAAGAGATGATTATCCTTTAGCATATAAGTTGATTGTGAATTCAAAACAAAAATTGGAAAATTTTAGGAATGAGGTTAATAAAAAAAACAATAATAAATAAGATTGAAATTGTTCTCCCCCAATTACTCTAAATTTTTATCTAATAGGAACACTATTCATAATGATTGCCAATACATGAATATATATATATATATATACACCATAGCAAATAATGATGGTAAGCATCTTTAAAGTTAACACTCTATTATAGGCATTCTAATACATTCACCTAACTAGCTTCATCAATATTTTCAAAACATAATTAATCCCTCACAAATAATTAATATACTTAAGTTACTTTCTTTATTTATTAAACTTAACATGTAAGTTTATTTTCAATATGCATGATCGAATTTTAATGTGTTTCATATATATATATATATATATATATATATATGTATATATCGTTTTTCCATGGACTTCATGTCACCAGATTGTATTTTAAGTGTGAATTTAAATGTAATTTACTCTGGGTTTAATTATTCTTAAAGTATACAATTACAATGATAATATACATATCTTTTGACATTTAGAAAAGTCAAAAGTTGTGTCTTGAAATGTATATTTCATTTAATATAATTGGTAAATAATTAAAAAATAAAAAATAATAATACTTAACCTGATAAATGAAAGTCTATTTGTAACAGATCAGAACTTAAAATGAAATAAATTATAAATTGAATGCGGAAGCAAAATAATAAAATTAGGGTTTACATTCCTTACACAATAATTTAGAATACCCAATAAGACTACGAGAATGATCATTCTAAATAAATAAACGAAAAATCAAATAAATAAATAGAAAATAAATAATTTGGCATCTTATTCACAACCCTCTTGTGGATCGAGATTTGGATTTTGGTCCTCTTAATCTGAAATAGTTAATAAGAGAGTGAGTTATACTACCCTAATAAAAATGTTACCCTACTCACCGATACAGAAATGAATGTTGGTAAAAATCATAAAAACAACTAATAGAGCTCTTAATTTAAATAAATTAATTTATCATAAATAAAATCATTTATTACATATTTACCGTAGTAAAATTTTCAAAAACGACCTATATAGGTAATAACACAAACAACATCATAATCTCATTTTCAATTAGCTAGAGCAACAACTTTCCTTTTTTATCTGCCTACTGGTATTTATGAGGGTCCATAAGGATGTTCCCACTACGCATAAACCTTTATTCAACATTGTCAACTAACCAGCCGTCCTCACACCTCGTCCAATATGAACACCAAAAATATCATCCCTCAATACCTCATCCGGTATGAGGGTGAAACGAGTCATCCACATACCCCGTTCGGTATGAGCGTCAAAATACCAATTCTCGATACCCCATCTGGGATGAGGCAACATTCACGATAGGATTCCCTATATACTCGGTCTATCCACAATCTCTCAAGATATCCAGTAAGGCTACCATTCATTCATTCACTTAATCAAGCAATTTTTCGCTTACATTTAATTTTCAGTTTCATAATTTAGCTGTAAATCACGCAAGACAAGCAATACATGCATCAAAAAAATACAACTAAATTATCTTACCAACTTCAGTATATTATTATGCATTTAAAACTGTAAAATCAATCAATCAGTTAAAACAAGACAAACAGTAATATACAACCAGTTCCGGCGCCATTAGTAATCTTTAATTAATTATCGAAGTTTTCTATATTACGCAAATACCGTATTATTTATAATTAGACTTTAATTTCATAACAGAGAATAAGGTGAGAGATTTTTACCCGAATCGGTGTACAAAATATTTAACTTTCAGCTGTGCCTACTGGCGGTCCCCGGGTTCTCTGAATTTTCCTTCGAATATTATAACACGCTTCAAGTATCTAGAAATACCCCAAAAAATCTAAAATCGGTGTTAAAAACTTTTTTTGACCAATTTCAAAATTTCGGCATTGCAGCACTGCCGTGCTCCGGTGACAGCACCGCTACCCATGGTGGCGGTTTACCTCGGACCGGTTGTTTTTGGCCAGTTTTGACCGATTTCGACCGATTTTACACTCATCTCTGCGAGAAAATACATTAAAGGACCTCGGTTGGCCGAAAAAAGTCAAAAAATAAAAACTCACCAGCAGCGAAATTTTTCGGTGCAGCGGCTCTGCCAGCTCACCTTCGCGGCTGGGTGTTTTTCTTTGGTTATCCTGTAAAAAACAGAATGGTGAATACAATGGTGAAAAAATCGCATGAAACAGAAATCAGAAAGGGGCTTATCGGATGCAGTTTTTGGTTTTTCTCCTAGCGGTGCCACCGAGCTTTACCTCCAGTTTTTGGCTCATCCACCGGTCCTTTTGCTCCAATTTGTCCATAGAAGTGTTCACAATCAAATTTCGAGCGAATAAATTTTTTTTTTACCTTTTTAGCGGTCAGAAATGGCTCCGGCGCGGCAGCGGGCAACGGTTGGCTCCCTTCTCCGGCGACTGGTTCTTCTTCTCCAACGGGGGACTGACGGCTAGGATTAGAGTTTGGTGTGAAGTGAGATATTTATACATGTCTCCCTTTAATCTGCATCGTTGATCGCGTTTAATCTCAACCGTCCGATCGCATTAAAGAAGAAATGAATCTGAACCGTTCATCGCGATTTGATTTGCACCGTACGACCGCGTTTAAAAAAAAACGAATCTGAACCGTTCAGTTCGTCGGGACTGCTGACTAGGCGATCTTACGTGGCACATTTTACTTAAATTACGTTTTAACCTCTAGTTTCATATTTTTCTTTCAAAAATACCATCCGAACCCAAATTTTCATCTTTTTTTTTTCAAAATTGTTTTCATTTTCATTATCCACCTATTTTTTTTCTAATTTTGCATTAAACAGAAATTTATAAATTTAATTTATATTTTTATATATTAATTTAATTTTTAAAATTAATTCAGCACTAAATTTTTGAGTCTGAGTATTATATTATTTAACTATAATTTTTTAATAAAAAAATAAATAATTAAAATAAAAATATTCTTAAAATTCATCTAGGTAGTAACCAATTATATACATATATATATATATATATATTCAAATATTTATTTTTCTTCAAATTTATTTATTAATGATGTTTTGATGATGAATGCATCCATTTATTATTATTATTTATAAAAGATAACACAATAAGTGAATTTCTAACGCAAAAGAAGAAAAATAATAATAATAATAATAACAGTGATGCGTACTTTATTACCTTTTTTTTTTTCTTTAAAAAAGAAAAGACAGGAAACTTGAATTTAATTTATCTTTATTTAAAAAAGTAAATCCATCTTTATAATAAAAATTTTAAAAAAATTACGTAAAATTTATTTTTAAATTTAGATTTATTCAATTAAAAATAAAAATAAAGTTTATATTGTATTTTATATTTTATAATTATAAAAATAAGGACTATAGAATTTTCCAGATATATAAATACAGACCAGTCAGTTTATTTAAAGACGTACGTGGCCACAATATTTCTTTAAATTATTTGTAAGTGAAGTATGGGTTAAAAGGACCCACTGCAAGTAGCCGGAAGTGGGGACGTGGTCCCACCTTTTAGGATCCCCCGGTCACCACACACGTATACATATATTATAAATTATGTATATGTGTGTATATATAGGCTCTCTACTTTTTTTGCTTTGCTCCAATCATTTTATCTGATCCCCATAACGTACTTCTCTGATTCCCTGTTTGGAGAATTGCGAATTCCCATTCTGGGTTTTACACTCAATACTTTTTTGTAATCCCATAAAAAAAAAAGATAAGAGTGTTCATTATTATTATTATTATTATTATTATTTTACTTCTTTTAGATAAATTATAAAAATGTAAAGGAAGTAAACTGTTTAAATAAATTAACTACGAATATTTGAGTTGCAATAAATCATACAATATAGCAATGGGTATTTTTAAAATTAAATTTAATTTGAGAGTAGAAAAATTAACCCAATAACATTAAAATAAAATAATTATTTATTTATTTATTTACTTACTGAATAATTGGTACATAGTAAGAAATTATAAACTTGAGTGTATTTATGAATATTGTATTATAATTTAAACTTATTATTTGAACAAGTGGATTTGCCCAAGCTTGATTAAATTAGCTACAACTCCACGACGGCAACCTCTTTCCCCATAAAATAACATGACATTGTCAACTTTAATTAAAGTAGCTTTCAATTTTTATCCAAAAAGAACAAGTCGGCTAAAGTGACTTTTCAACAAAATAAATTTAATTTACACCAATATATATATATATATATATATTTCCCATCCCTCTGATATTTTAATATCATTTTTCGTACTATATTTACGATACCGTTTATGTAATTCTATATTCTAGAATTTTGTTTTTGTTTTTGTTTTTGTTTGCTTAAAAAAAATATATAAAGTGTATATGTTATTATTATAAGATTATATCATAATATGTCTTCTTTAATTAGAGAATGTATATATTTTTTATTTTTTAAAAAACATAACACAATTTTTAATATTTATATATATATATATATATACATACATACATATATTAATAATTTGATAGTAAGGAGGAGGAATAGGGAGTCATCATGCATGATGAGAACAATTTATTAAAAGCATATACAAAAAGGATTGCGACCCAACAAAGAATCATTTCATTTTCTTTTCTTTTTTCCCCATCAATCACGTACAATGTTCATCAACAGAGAAAAGGAAATATTGCTGTATAACACGTATTCATTAATTATATGTACCAATATATATTTATATATATATATAATATTTATGGACCTTGTTCATTCATCTCTCAAAGTTAAACAGTTATCATGATGACGAATATCCAACCCTTCCTAGTGGTATATCTCGCACGCTACTTTGAATCTTCTCCAAGTTACACCTCATACCCAGATATAATATACATATACATATATATATATATGTTATTCCTAGTTCACTAAAAAAAAATTATGCGTTATACCCAGATAATTCATTCTTAATTATATGTGGTTTTATATATACAAACACCATACAATATTCTGTCTACGTATATACACACATATATAACTTTTTCTGGATTTGTTTTTGTGTGGTTACATATATGTCGTGGGTGTATATATAGACATAAACATATAGAAAGAGAGAGACTAATGAATGTACAGTTTGAATTTTTAAGTTGGTGAAAAATTTCAGAGAGGAGAAAGTGAAGGGAATCACACATGGGAAGTAAAACATGGATTATGACGACGATGAAGGAGGTGAAGAAGGTGAGCGGAGTAGCAGGTCCTATGGTTGCAGTCATGGTGATTCAGAGCCTCTCCCAAGTGGTTTCGTTAATGATGGTCGGCCATCTCGATGCTCTCTCCCTCGCCGGAGCTTCCATAGCCACCTCCTTCACCAACGTCACCGGCTTCGCTTTTCTAGTAAATTACATCTTTGTCCTTCTCAACTGTCTTCCTAAATTTCTGCATGCCCCATGCACGTAAATTACATAACTATCTAATCAATCTCTGTAACACCATTTCTTTTCTTTCTTTCTGTGATTAATTTTGCCAGCTCGGCATGGCCTGTGCGCTAGAAACTCTCTGCGGACAAGCCTACGGAGCCGAACAATACGAGAAGCTCGGAATTTACACTTACGGCGGAATCACGTGTCTCATCGTACTTTGCTTTCCGATATGTCTGATCTGGACATTCACCGACAAGATACTGATGCTCGTCGGCCAAGACCGGGAAATCTCCATCGCGGCTCGGAACTTCTCGGTGTGTCTGATTCCGAAACTATTTGCATACGCGGTGTTGCAGCCACTGATTAGATTTTTTCAGACGCAGAGTTTGGTTCTGCCATTGTTGGTCTCCTCTTTTGCGACGTTGTGCTTTCAGGTGCCACTGAGTTGGGTGATGGTATTTAAATTTGAGTTGAAAAGCATGGGAGCAGCGTTGGCGTTGGGAATTTCTTTTTGGTTTTACGTCTTCTTGTTGAGTTTTTATATCATCTTTTCTTCAAAATGCCAAAAGACACGCGGTGCAACATTTTCGAGAGATTTTCTCCAGAGAATCTGGGAATTCTTTCGTCTAGCTGTTCCTTCTGCTGCAATGGTCTGGTAATTTTTATTTTCTATTAAATTTAATTTAATCTTTTTTATTTGAAATTCATACTTACTTTAAATATGAAATGGTATAACTATTTATTATATTAAACTTTAGGATAATCTTAAATTAAAAATTTTTATTTCATGAAGCTGGTTTTTTTAATATCTTTCAAATTTTTTTTCCCAGAAAAAGTTCAACACATTTTACTCTGAATTTAATTAATTTCTAATATTCTTTCCTTGTTTTTTTATTTTTTTTATTTTTTTGGGGTCTGATTTTACAGTCTCGAATGGTGGTCATCTGAGGTTCTGATTTTGCTATCTGGAATTTTACCAAATCCCAGGATTGAGACATCTGTTCTTTCTATATGGTATGCTGTATCTTCCTTCTCTTTTCTTGGAAATTAATTTATATAATGAGCACAAAAAAGGGCACCAATATATATTATTATATGTAAAATTTATTTGTAAATATATAATTATTTTACTTAAAATGATAGTGATCATAAAAAAGTGATAATAATTAAATTCATATGAAATTTTACATATTACTGAAAGAGTGTATTTCAAACTCTATTAATATTGATCAAATTTAAAATGTATTGTTGCTTTCAATTCTACCTATAAGTATTGCAATTGTAAATTAATTATATATCATTTTAAAATTTATTCCAACCATAACCTTAATTAAAATAAAATTATATAAAATATATGTTGTTTCGAGCATAATCTTATTACAAAAAATCATATATTTTTCTAATTAATCAACTTAAATTTTTATTAAATTATTAATTCCTTATTTATTAATTTTTCATAGCATATATTTTCTCGTAACTTCTGTTCATTTTTCTTTTTCCCAACGACCAGCTTCACAATTACTTATATTCACTACTTCGTTCCTTACGGATTTGGTGCCACTGTAAGGTTTGCTCCAAATTTTGTTTTTTCTTTAATGGAATTATTTATCTATATAAATTTATTTTATCACTTCTACAATAAATCACGCGGTTGTCTATTGATTACAATCTTTATATTATACATAAAAACTACTAAGTTTAAACCCAACTAAAAGCATACAACTCGATAATTTGTGTATAGTCAATCTTTAACAACTCGATAAATTGGGTTAAATATTAGCAACTCTGTCATATTTTTAACAAAAAGAATATTTAGGTATAATTAGATTTCTTAGTTGGGATAATTGCGACGAATTAAAATTTTAATAAATTATTTCAAAAAATTAGTAGTTTGTATCCATATCATGTGTATAGTGAATTTAACCAAAGAATATATTGCAGTACTAGAGTTTCTAACGAGCTAGGAGCGGGCAATCCAAAGGCGGCTAAGATTGCCGTCGTAGCCATATTAGTTCTTGCAGTAACAGAGGTTGTCATTGTAGCGGCGGTTTTGTTCTTTTTCCGGCATATTTTGGGATATGTATTCAGCAACGAAAAGGATATTGTGAATCATGTGTCGGATTTGGGTCCTTTTATGTGTCTGTTAATGACTGTGGACTGCTTACAAGCTGTTTTTTCAGGTAAATTAATTCGTTAACCTTATTTCTTTTATGTTTAAAACAAGGAATTTGATTTTATATATATATATATATATATATATATACACACACACACGACAACATTCATTGGAAATTTTATATTCAATTGACCCATAGTTTTGAAAAGAAAAATCTAGATTGAAAAATCTTTACTCGAATCTTCTTTCAATCTTGGAACTCTCTCCCCAGAATGTAATCTGAAACAGAGTAAAAAGGAAAATATATAGAGTAGATGTAAATTTGTTGGGTAAATTTCGGGAACTGGTAGAAGAAAAAAAATACCCATTTGAACTCTGTTTCTCGTTTTTCTTATCCCTTTTAAAAACCCTCCCTTCAACTTTGGGATATTGACCAACATGTCATCTGAAACAGAGTTAAAAAACAGAGTAGATGTAAATATGTTGGGTAAATTTCAAGACCTAGTAGTTTGAAATATGTATATATATATATATATATATATTACCCATTTTAGCTCTGTTTCTTATATTCTTATCCCTTAAAAAGCCTTCCTTCAACTTTGGGATCCTGCACCAAAACATGTCATCTGAAGCAGAGTAAAAAGAAAAAAAAGCAGAGTAGAGGTAACTTTTTTGAGTAAATTTCAAGACCCAGTAGAAAAAAATCATTACCCATTTGAACTCTGTTTCTTATTTTTGTAGTCCCTTGAAAACCCTTGATTCAACTTTAGAATTCTGACCAACATGGCATCTGAAACAGAGTAAAAGTAAATCTAAGGCGTAAAAATGAAATGGTGATTTGTATATAATTAATTTTAATTCCAGGAGTTGCAAGAGGGAGTGGATGGCAGAAGATTGGAGCGTATGTAAACCTAGGAGCATTTTATCTTGTTGGAATTCCGCTGGGTGCGGTGTTAGCTTTTGTTCTGCATCTCAAAGCCAAAGGCCTTATGATTGGCTTCATCATGGGCACTTTTGTACAGGCCACTCTGCTTGTTCTCACTACACTTTTCACCGATTGGCAAAAGCAGGTATACATATATATTATTTTCTAGAAAGAAAGTCAAGATTTTTTTCCATTATTTTTGCTGGGTCTTTGTTGATTTATACTCTATATACATCATGTTAATAAATTAGTTTTCTAATTAAGAAAAGTTAATTATAATTTTATTTCATCTAATCTGGTTTTTTTGTAACCTAAATTCAATTACTTTCAAAATTCAGTTGTTCGGATTTGGTTTATTAATTATTTGACATAAAAGTGATTAATTTTAAAAGTATTATTTTATAATTTTCATTTTCATCCATTTACTCTTGCAATTAACAGTAAAATTAAGATTTACCATAGAATTATTACTGGCAACAAATAAATAAATAAATAAAAAGGATACTTAATGGGTGAAATATGTGTTAATTTTCAGGCATCAAAAGCTAGAGAGAGGATGTTTCAATCAAACGACGTCGTAGTTTAACTTCCACAAGCCAAGCCATAATTTTTTCGTGGCATTATTGAATTTTCCAATTCTTCCTTCACATTATAATGTAATCAATCAAGTGATATTACACCCTTAAATCAAGTGTGTAATATTAGTTGATGAAAAAAAAAAAAAAAACATAGCTTTGGGAAAACAAATCATCACAGCAAAAATATATTGATTCTATAATTTTTCAAACGGAGAATAGACAGTTGGTTATTAATTTTGTCAAAATAATGTTAGAGACGATAAAGAGTCAGATTTGGACAAGTTTAATTAAATATGAATTAGTATATTCATATGAAAAATATTATTTCAAATCATTGAATAGCATAATAATTTAATGTTTAATATTTATATGTTATATTTAAAAAATTACAGATTTAAAATTTATTTTACTATAAAAAATTTATTTATAAATAAAATATTAGTTATCAGTTTATAATGTTTAATTCTATTAAATTAATGGCTTACGCACTAATATGTATAAACAAATGTGATAAAATCAAATTAAATATTATCCAATCTTTTAATTAAGATTAGTGGGAATGATTAAAAAATCTAAATAACTTTACAAAATGAGTGATGAGGAATCCAATTATAGATATTAATATGATACTTTTAGGCTTTATTTTTATGGTTCTCATTGCTAGTAGTCTCGTTTTAAAGTGTGACACGGACAATATTCTTTTTTTTATGTATTAATCCATTTCGTTATATATATGTGTGTGTGTGTGTGTGTGTATATGTATCTATAAACATATATATATATATATATATATATATATATATATATATAAACACTCGCAAAAGGAAAACATTTTGGTGAAATATTATTAAATGCAGCACACCCAAATTGATCAAATTATTGCAGTGTCTTTGGAAAAATAAAGTTAGGGCTAGGCTATTAAATAAATAAGAGTTTTGGATTACAATAATTGTATAAATTCACCAACAAGTCATTAAATAAATATATTATATGGTACTATACCAACATAAAGTTTTTCTTCATCTTGCAACCTTTTATGTAAGAACAAATTAAAAGTATATTTATCAATATATGTTAAATATTTATTGGTATATGTATCATTGTATTTATTAATATAGGTATAAATATATTTATTATAATAAATTTTTTTAGAATTCGACTATAATTTGGCTTCTCCTTTTTTTTTTTTTTAATTCTAATTCTAATTCTAATATGAACCGACTCAAATATGAATTTTAATAGAAAAAGTACATTGAATCGAGTTTAAATGAGTTAGATTAAGTTGATTTGGGTGTAAAGTAATGATCTAATACTAATTTTTTTTTATAAAAAAAAATTTAAATTAAATACTTGAATATCATAACAAAGCTACTTTTTCTTTTAGCAATTATGCTATAGTTTTCTCCAATTTACACGCATTGGTTGTTAATATCCGATTATATATATATATATATATGTATACTTATATTATTTGAAACTATTAAATATCATTTGATAAAAATGCAACGGCTAATTGTGGGTTCGTGCAAATAAGCATGTGTCATATTGGTGATATACTGTTTTGTGAAATATTTGTTGGAGAGATTAGGTTATGTAAGTTATATATAGATATATTTATATCTTATATACGTATGAAATTAAGTGTAATCTTCACGGTATCAAGCTATATCATTAAAAATATTAATTAATTTAGTACATGCATAATAGGTGTATAAATAAATTTACTTATTTTATATTTAACATGATTCAATAACATAAATTTATTAATATTTTTATACATTGTATGTAATGATTTTAATTATAATATGTAACCAAAAATAAATATTTACAACTTATAATAAACTTATATTTCGGATTGTGATCTTTAGTACATAATTATATGTTATAATGTTAGTAATGATTATAATAAATTACAACGATCAATCAATTTTAATTATAACAGAAAACGTATATTTAAGTTTATGATTATCAATAAATAACTTTGAGAATTAATATCGTAATTAATTATTATGGATTTAAAATGAAACTTAATATATAATTTAGATGGGCCATAAAGACCCGATCCATTTTGAGCAAACTCTGGGCTTTTTCGGTCCATTTGGAGTGGGTGAAGAACGACGTGACACGTGGCGAAATCAAAATGGGAAACTGTTGAAGGTTGACCAGGGGGATTAGTCAACATCATTCCCAACTGAAACCGAGTCCCACTTATCCACGAGTGAGAGTAGTCTGTCAATGCCTTTTTCTGATTTTCAGTTTCAGTCATGGACAAAAGAGATATAAATTAAATTTTTTATATAATAATATTTTATTATTGGTTAAATGAATTAACAATTATATGTTAATTTTTTTTTAGAAAAGATTAAATAGGAAGAGGAGAATATGTAACCTCTTCAAAAAATATATATACATATATATATATGTATGAAAGAAAATAGATTTTTTAATTAGAAAAACAATTTTTGGACAACGGAATAAATTATTTTTAAAAATAAAAAATAGGGAGGGACGCGGGAATTGTACCTTTTGGTACGGGTGTGGCAATGGGGACGGTGCCGTATTGACAATCAATCAACTAAAAAAGGGACAGATAATTGGAAGACAGTGAAGCCTGAGCTGTTAGTTTTGTTGAACATGAGGACTATGAAGGAACATAAAGCTTGATCCAGCTGTTTTCAAAAAATAATAATAATAATAATAATACATAAATAAATATATAAACAAGTACTCGACTGCTCGACTTCAACACTAGAATAGTACCGATATATATATATATATATATATGTGTGTATATCGGCCCCCTATTATCTAACTTGAGTATGATATGGTAGGTGATATGTGAAATCATTTCCATGTATAAAATATTCATTTCTTTGAAAACGATCCATTTATATATATATATATGTATATATTTTTTGGTTTTTTATTGCTCTCATCTAATTTCACACGTGTCTCCTTGCAATATATACACACACACACACACATATATATATATATATAAAAATTAATTAATTAAGTAATTAATTATTCAGACCAAGTACTCTGTCTCGTATGTTAATTATTACTGAAAAGTTCATGAAATCTTGTTACATAAATTTTTTTAATTTTTATTTTATTTTTTAAAATGTTAGACTAATTTTGAGTCAATTTCAACGGATTCAATCTTTTTGTTTTTAATTTACTTAGAATATTTTCAGAAAAAAATTATGGTCAATTAGAGATAAAATTATATTCTCTTCAACTTTCATTCAATTTTTACTTTGAAATTTATATATAGTTTTTAGCATTGCATAATTACAGAGTAATTTTTTGTTAGTGCAGAGAAAACGAAGGGGGAAGTAGCGATTGTAACACCTAAAATTTTTCTTTTATTTTTATTTTTATTTTATTTTTATTTTTATTAGAATTTTATTTAATTTTATTCTATTTTAATAATTAATTTATAAGGTTTTAATTTAATTTAATTTAATTTAATAAAAATAATAATAATAATAAAGGGTAAAATTATGTTTGAGATTTAATTGAAATTAATTTTGAAAAAAATTGATGAAAATTTAGATTCTTGGAGTGTTTTTGAAAAGAAAATCAAAAACCAGTGATCAAAACGCAATTTAAAAAAATAGTGTCACGTCAGCAGCCCCGGCTAAGCAGGACACGCCGCGTGGCAGGGACGCTGACGCAGGACGGAGGCACGTGGGCAATCCACGTGTACACGATCGGACGGCATAGATTCGTTCCTGCGCGCACGGACGACCCAGATGAAAAGCATGCATGGACGGCCCAAATTTGATCACGCACGGATGACACAGATTTATTTTTAATTTAATCATGATCGGACGGCTCATATTAAATCATGATAGACGGCTTAGATTAAAAAGAGAAGGTTATAAATAATCACATCCACACCCAACTCCAAACCCTAGCCGCCAGACCCCTCGCTGGAGAAGACGACCCAGCCACCGGAGGAACCGGTCGCTGCCACCCGCCGCCGCACTGGAGGATTTTCCAGCCGCCAAACGAGATAAAATTTCTCCCATTGGCTCGTTTTTTTGATACTGAACCTCACTGCGGCCAAATTGGAGCCAATCCACCGGTCAATTGGCCGAAGAATACCGATGATGTCTAGCGGCGCCGCCGCGAGTTTTCTCAGTTTTTGCATTCGATAAGGCCCTTTCCGGTTTCCGTTCGATGTAATTTTTATACCACTGTGACTACCGTCCTTTTCTCTAAAGGTTGACCGGAGTAAAACACCAAATCGCAACTCGCGCCGGAGGAGCCGCCGTACCCGAGAGCTTCGCCGACGGTAAATCTCAGTTTTTTGAAATTTTTTGGCCCACCGAGGGCCCTAGGGGTATTTTATCATAGGAACCAATGCAAGTTACCCGAGGTGAATCGCCACTGTGGGCGACAGAGCCGCCGTGCCGGAATTCTAAAATTGGCCGAAAAGGCTTTGGGTCCGATTTAAAATTTTTTGCCACATGTGCAGGTACCGGAAGTGTGTTTCAATTTTTGAAAAAAAATTCAGGGAATCTAGGGACTACCCATAGACGCAGTGAGAACCCGATTTTAGATTTCGAAATAAGTAAGGATCTCTCACCCTATTTTCTATTACGGCATTAAACCTTAATAAATGATAAAATGATATGTTGTCAATTAATAGATATATATAATTAATTAAGGTTGGTAATAGAGCCCGAATCTGATATTTTTTTCAGTCAGTTGTTGTTTGATTTATTTTATAATTTTAAATGCAGTATGGTGCCTAATGTGTTTATTCTATGGTTTTGTATGCATGAATCACGGTTTCATTTATTATGGTTTGAATTATTATGAATCCGATGTTGTGTTACCTTGTTTTGTGTCCATTACTGGTTTACTTATTTATGTTTGATTGGATAATTGAGATTAAAAAAATAGAAAAATATATGTAAATTGATAAATGGATAATGTCGAAAACCTCACTAGATATCCTGGGAGATGGTGAACAGACCGAGTCTACAGGGAACCCTACCGGGAACGTGGTATCTCATATCGGACGGAGTATAGAGACTTTATGTGTTTTGGTGTTCATATCGGATGGGGTATGAGACGACCCGTTTGACCCTCATACCGAACGGGGTATTGAGGTTTATGATTTTGGCGCTCATACCGAACGGGGTATGGGGACGGCAATGGAATTAAGTTATTAATGTGAATGGTTTACGTGTAGCAGGGATCCCAATGGATACTAGTAAGCTGATAAAAGAGGAAATTTGTTATCTGATTATCGAAATACAAAAGTATGATATGTGTTATGTTACAAAGTGTGCATGATCTTATGATGTTTATGATGTTATAGTTTCTCATAAGTTGTTTTCATGAATCTCACCGAGATAAGTGGACAGTAAAGGTTTTTATTCTTGATAAATGAGTTTGTTATAAAATATACTCCATTTGTCGTTTTTGTTTTCTACCAACCTTTACTTATGTGACAGTGAGATAGTGTGATGTCTTTAGTGAGCTATTGTAACTCATGCCTTACTTAACCATTTCAGATCAGGAGGACTCGGTTTCCGAGCCCGTTCTGTAGGAAGAGGGCGAGTAGAAGCTTAAGAATTTATTAGTTTTTCCTTATAGTATTCATTCATAATATTTCCCTTAATTAGTTTATTCTCTCATATGTTTAATTCGTTTTGGTTATTGTGTAAGAGATGTTAATCATATTCTATTTTATTTCGCTTCCGCACTTAAAATAAATTTATATATATATTTTTTATTTCCAGGGCCGTTACAGCGATAATGGTAATGGAGGAAGAGGTAGAGAAAAATCTGAGAAAAAGAATAAAGGGCGAGGATGAAGAAATGGTTCGATCTACTGGTTGATAGGGTAAAAAGCTAGGGCTCGGGAAAGAGGAAAATAAGAAAAAAAACGAGAGAAAATCGGATAATTTTGATTAACCAATATTATTTCTTTTTATGTACTTGTTGTCGTGAATTTAATATGATAATTTTTTATATGGAGGGAAGGAAAATAAGAGAAATGAGAATATTAATGAAATATAAATAATGTATTTGGTAGGTGAGAAAATGAGAGAAAGAAAGTGAGAGAAAATAGGTTAGAAAATTTTGTTTTCTATTTAAACTTTAAAATATCAAATTTTATTTTATTATACAAACAAATGGTAGCGAATTATAAATAATTCTTAATGTTTTCAACTCACTTAAGGGTTTATTTAGATGCAATTGCAAAGCTATACATTCGACCCGATTTAGAATTTCAGAAAATATAAGCAAAACCCTATTTGGACCTAATTTTAGGTTAATTAAAATATATAAATTGAATTCATAAAATTATATTTTATCCTACCAGGAATATCTATATATCTATATATATATATGTATATGAAGGGTCGTCATATTGATCAAACGTCAACCAGAAAGCATGCAAGAAATGGGAAACTTAAATGTGGCGGCATAGAATCTTCTAATCCTTCTTGTTTATTAATTAATTAATTAATTATTACATTTTCATTGAAATTTATAGAAGGCCACTGGGTCGGTGGAACCTACCAACTGACACGTGTCAGTAAACCGCGTTATTCAATAGAAAATCCTTTAGGCTCACGTCTCATACAAAATCCTTTAAATTTTGTACGACCAGAGTACTGAAAATCATTATATATTTTTAATAAAATATTTAATTTATTCTTCAAAAGTGAGAAAACACATGCATACCGTATAATATATATAATTATATTTCATATATACATACGTATATATAAAACCTGATATTAGTGTTTGATTAGTGATTGAGATTGTTTTAAATACTAATTTATGTAAACTGAAGAATAAAAAACCCTCTATGCATGCCTCGTCATCAGAACCATGCATTGAAAACATAGTACCATATTGGGTATTTGTTTACTGACGATATATATATATATATATGTATATATAGTTATACGTATGAAGGAGATATGTGTCATGACATGATTACATCATTCCAAACAAAACGTGCACATGCATGCATTGACAGCCTCTTCCCACTACTCTCTAGTAAGTACTTGGAAGCTCACTCCCTTCTCCTCCCATGTCCCCACTCTCCATATACACACACACACACACACACACACACACACAATATTAAATGCACACACACAACCTATTTGAAGTATATTTAATAAACTAATTAATTCATTAACTAAATCAAATAATTAACATTGTCTCCTCTTTATAAATACTCATCCAAACGTGACCTTGTCTCAAAAACTAAACCCAAGTTCTCTTCTTCTCCACTCTAGAATCTATTAATATACCCCTCTCTCTCTATATATGTATATATACGTATAACAAACACAGTTCCTCTACTAGTTAAACAATTCAAGAAACCACTTCTGCATCTCTTCTTCTCTGCAACTTTCCTTCTAGGGTTTATATACACAGTCACATATATATGGAAGAACATGCAAGTGTTGGTGCAACATATAGGGGAGTTCGAAAGAGGAAATGGGGGAAATGGGTATCGGAAATCCGGGAGCCTGGGAAAAAGACGCGAATATGGCTTGGGAGCTACGAGACGCCCGAAATGGCTGCCGCAGCCTATGACGTGGCGGCATTGCACCTGCGAGGACGGGGTGCCCGGCTCAACTTCCCGGAGCTGGTCGACAGTCTTCCCCGTCCGGCAAGCTCCAGCCCGGAGGACGTCCAGTTGGCGGCTCAACAAGCAGCATTGAGGTTTAGAAGGCCGACAATGAAGAGTTCGGAGGTTACCGGAACTGCACCGGATGGTTTGGGTTTGGGTCCGGTTCGGGTCGGGTTGTCGGCGAGTCAAATTCAGGCGATTAATGAGTTTCCGCTGGACTCGCCGACGATGTGGATGGAGCTGGCAGCTGACCATAATTTTCATCATTATGATTCTGTGATTTATGATGATTTTGAGTTGAGCGAGGGAGAAGAGATGCAGCTCGACTCCATTTGGGATTAATTTAATTATTAGGTAATTAATTAACAGATAATTATGATTTAACTTTTTATTTGCAAATTTATATTTATTTAAAAAACAAATAAGAAATTAGACAAGGGGCGGCGAAAGCACGTCGGGAATTAGCCGTGCACTATACGCACGGAAGGAGTTGCCGTTTTGCGTGCTCATGCATGCGTTTTGCTTGGAAGTGCTGTTTGCGTGGGGACGACCCGACAAATTGTCGGTGGTCACAGACTGACAGAATCAAACCTGATTTCTTTTCTTTTTTTCTCCTAATTTTTTTTTCAGAAGGAATTATGTTCTCCTTACTCTACTGATTTTTTCTCATATGTAATTAGCAGTAATTATAGAAGGAGCAAAGGTTCTTCTATTTCTTATTAATAAAGCTTTTTTTTTTTTTTTTCCCTTCAAAAAACACAAAATTAAATTTCGTTTATAACTTTACAGTATTAACATTCATGTATGTACGTGTTAAGTTAATGGTTTGATTTTCTTATGATGATAAACATTCTCATAAATTCCACTATATATATAATTGTAAATTTCATTTTCTTTGCTTACGTGGGATTTAATAAATAATTTTAGTGTCATAATTTAATTTATATGATAAAAAATATTAAAAATTATATAATTATTTTAAAATAAATAATTATTATAATTACTATCTGAATTAAATTTAATATAAACTATCCATAATATAATCTGACTATTTATATGATGGAAAATTTGTGTTTTATTTATATTTAGCTGTTTGCGTAATACAAATAAATTGGTAGATTTTATAAATAAAATTGAAATATGCTAAATTTTAGTTCTAATAATTTAAAATGAATGGAACATATGAGATTTTTAATTTATTATGCATTTGAAACACTTAAACTAATATATATATATATATATATCAAATTAAACCACTGTTACAATTTGGTTTAGTCATCTGGATGGTTGGATAATGTATTTTCATCAATCGGATCGCAAAGATGATGATGTGCCACCAACCTTATTTTAATTATTTTTCTAGACACATATTATACTTATAAATAAAAAGAATTGTATTATTTCAAATTATTCACATAATTTATGAGAGCTTGTACGTCCAATCAAATGTCAAAAACTTCAGCCTTACCAATTAGAGCCCATTGATTGATTGGAATTTGAATCCGCCCAATTAACGAATGTGAAAACCATACCGTGAAAATTTGACCCGATGTATGTAAGATTATATATAGTTGATACATATATGTAAAATTATATTAAACCATTCCGTAATTTAAATAATTATTTATTTATTAAATTTTAATATTAATTATTAAATTAATCTCCAAAATTTTGAAATTTGCTACAATTTGCCTATAAAATACATTAATACATTGTATAACTATATTCTTAAATGTTAATTAATAAAATAAATATCTTAGTTATAAGTTGCATATATATTTTTTTTTTAATGCTCAATTGAAACTAATCCCACACGTTTACATCTTGAATTTCATCGTGAGCTATAAAATAATTAACTTTAATTAAACATGGAAGTCATTATAAATTGTGATTTAATTTTGATTTATATTTTGATTATATACAAGGATTAGCAAGAAGGTACAATATTTGCTTTAAACATACGATTCTACATATTATTGTTAAACGGGTCTAGCCTATAATGAATACAAATATATACATATAGGAGTTGTTCATATATATATATATATGTATAATTTGGTACGTGCGTATTTGTGAAAGATTATGAATCACAAATTGAATTAAAAAAAAAATCATTATAAAGATAAGCTTGAGGCTCGTGAGATTTATAAGTGTTGAATAGGGTTACCATTGATTTGAGATTATATGTATTTACTAAATTTTTAATAGTATATTTTTTTTTATAAAAAAATTTGATTAATATTTTATGAGTTTTTTTACGTAAAATTTAATATTTTTTTATTTTATTTTTATATTTATCTATTTTTTTATAGCAATAAAATATTTTTTAAAGATATAGTTTATCTAAATTTACTCCGAATGACAACACTTATATAATTGATTTTATAATTATGAATTTATATTTTCACTAACAAGAACATCATATTTAGATCAAATATAAAATTCACTCATTACATCAGTTAAACTTTTATTTTATTCATCTAATGTTCATATTCTCATTATATTTAATTAAAATGTAAAAACTAAAAGAAACCTTATAACTTGAAAAAAAAAATAAAGAAAAGTTATTTTTAATTTCTATTATATTTTACTATGATTAAAATTCTAGTGCTCGATAATGTTTTACCTAAAAATATGCAAAAATAAAAAAACCCAACAAATTTATACATTAATTAATTATGTTATAAATATAAATTAATCACAATATACATAATTTATAAACAAGAACATTTATAACAAAAAAGCACATAAATTTTGGCAATTAATATCAAATGCGTTAACTTTGGAGAAGATTTAAAGGGGTCTTATAATTATAATAAAACATTATTATTAATTAATTGATGAATCCAATCTAATTCAATGTACATAACAGACTATTAGTAACTATCACAGCTTATTTTAAAAAACGCAGCTGATACATTAGAGGTCGTGGTCCCACCTCTCCCTATTATATCTGTAATCATATATCCCTTTAAAAAAAACAAAAAATCAAACTCAATCTTATGGCCCTCAAATATCCACTTGTAAGATGCTTAACGGGTCCCACCAGAACTCCCTCAGATTTTTACACGTGTCCTGCTCTCCTCCCCCCCGGTTCCCACCAAGTAACTCATTACTATTTCATAGAACAGTCAGTCGACTCACTTCGTCTACGAATGAATCATCGGCCTCCCCATTTATTTATTCAATTATAATAATAAATGTTATAAATAATTAATGTTGGTTTTTTTTTTTTTTAATAATTAGGATGATACGGCGCCGTATTAGTAAGAGTAATTGTAAGTACCTAAAACTCAAGGGTCCCAGAGTGACGTCTGCAAATCTTCCCACTCATTCTCCTCCATATCCATTTCATAAGGAAACCTCATGGACGAAACGTCGTCGTCTAACATGAGCGCTCCCGCCATTTGCATCCACATCTTCGGCGAGTCCAACGGCGACTCATTGATCGCCTGAATTTGGCTCGGCGAAAGCCGAACGGTGATCGGCGCGGCGTTTCCTACAGGGCCGCCAGGACTACCCTCCGCAGCTCCCGTCGAAGTACTTCCACTACTCGGAGTCGTCCTGATGCGGACAGCCGCCGAGTGAGCCGCCAGCCGAATATCGTCGGCGTCGGAGCTTATTGGCTTGGGGAGATCGTTGACAAGTTGAGGAAAGTTTAGACGAGCATCGCGTCCCCTGAAATGCAAGGCTGCGACGTCGTATGCGGCGGCGGCCATTTCCGGAGTCTCGAAGCTGCCTAGCCAAATCCTGCTCTTCTTTCCAGGCTCCCGAATTTCAGACACCCATTTGCCCCATTTTCTTTTCCGAACCCCTCTGTAACTCGATGAAGTTCCGCGGGGATTGCTGCTGCTTCCGATTTCTTCCATTGATGGTAAGTAGATTTTTAGGTGTTTTGCAGAGATATTTTTGTTTTGTTTGGTTGCAGGGGGTAACGAGGAGGTGACATGGGGTTGCATGTATTTATAGACGTGTAATATGTTAATGGGTTCTGCAACGTGGAGGTTTATTGGTAGAAAGAAGTGAGTTTCCGAGTAGTTGCATGACTGGCAACTATATTTATGTATATGCATCCATCCATCGATGCGCATGTACTTACATGTGTGTATATATGTTTCCATTTTCATATATATGTGCGTGTATGTGTTTGTGCCATTGCCTGAATATTCTTGAAAATGATCCACAGGATTAATTTTAAACAAAAAAGAATGAAATAAAAGAAAGTTATATATATATATATATATGTATATGCTATTTGCTCGATCTTTGAAGCTACAAATGATCAAAGGTGTAAACTTTAAAAAATTGAAAAAAAAAAAAAAAAAGTGGTAATAAAATTTTAAATATATTATTAGTGTTTTGAGAAAAATGAGGATGAAGTCCTGTAGAGACGCGGTTTGCTTCCAAGTGGCAGTAAGAAGGAAGTGGAGCCAGTGATCCATATATATATATATATATGTGTGTGTGTGTATGTGATGTATGTATATGTGAAAGATGGATACTTAAGAAGTTGGTGAATGCTTAGATCAGTCTAGAGAATGATATTGCAGTTCATGTAATGTAATCTCTAGCCATTCCTTTCTTTGTTTGAACTTTGAAGTGACCTCATTGGCCCATTTATATATATATTAATTATTTTTATTTTATAAAAAATACTCCAGCTGATGTAATCATGGCCAATAAAGACTAACCCTTCTTATGTACATATATATATATATATATATATACATAGGTATAAAAAAAAAAAGAAAAAAAAAATTGTTGAATTCCAACATTTCCTTTTTGAAAAATAAAAAGCTAAATTGTATTTTTATCTTAGCTTAACTTCTCCAATTAATAAAATTTAACTCTAATGAAATATTATTTTACTTAAAAAAATAATATACTCATTGAAATTTACTCTAATTTAACTATTGGGATTCAATATTTTATTAATTTTAATTATAATTGACATATCTTCCTAATATTTGCAGAAAATATGAATAATTAATTAATTTTGATGATTTCACTAATTATTTGCATTAAAAAATTATATTATTTGTTAAAAAACTTTCCCATTTACCCACATAATCTTACCTACAATAATTGAATCCAAACTAAGAAAAGCACACTTCTTTTCCCAAATTTAGTGCAATTGCCCATGATATGTGTAAAGATAATATTGTTTTGACCTTACTAAAGCATGTCAACTTCAAAAATTAAAAAAATATGTATTCTTTACGGTATTTCTTCTTTATAATAATTAATATATTTATAGTCTAAAGTAGCATGCATAAATGTAAAGGCTCAAAATTTAAAAGAAATAAATATATATTGTAAAAGCAGAAGCAGTTAAGAGTTTAAAGTTTATATTTCTTATACAATGAATCGGGATTCCCAATAAAACTATAAAAATGTCCTTTTAAGAAAATTTTCAATAATGGAATAAATAAATAAATAAAAATACAACTAAAGATCTTATGGAGTTAACTTCGGTTGGGCAACTTTGATGGGATGCAGGATGCAGTTTTATTCGCAACCTTCTTCTTACTACTCAGGATCTGGATCTTATTCTTTTTTATATGAAAATAAGTAAATAGATGGATGAACTACATTAACCCAATAAGAATATCACGTTTAGCACCAATACGGAAAACTAAATATTTGTAAAAATCGTAAATAACCAATAGAGTCATTATCTTTTTATAAATAAAATCATTTAACATAAAAATTGTTATTCCCATACTTATCCTTATGAATTTCCAAAACCGACCTATGAAGACAATAACCGAGATAATATTTTATTTCACATTTAAATGAACAATAACAGTAACTTACATTATTACCTGCTTACCAGTACCTTTGTGGGTCCATAGGGACCCCCCATACGCGTAGACCTAATATCCAATTTACCATTTAACCAGTTGTTCGCATACCCCATCCGGTACTAGGCGTCAAATATATCACCGCTTCAATACCTCATCCGATATGAGGGTGACTTATACCTCCCAACCCCTTCCGATATAGGATTTCTTAGCCTCATTTGACTGAGGTGATGTCCACGGTAGGATTTTTTCAATACACCGGGTTCATACACAATTCCTCAAGGTACCCGATAAACCTTTCATAGATATATCCACATCATCAACCAATCACCAACTACATACCAACATTTCATATTTACATATCAACAATAAGTTATGCAAATAGAAAATATGAAAATCAAGAAAACGCAATTAGGGCATTTGCTTATAATAAATCGATACGTGAGAATAATCAGCACAATAATCAACGAACGAGAAAGTAATTAAAATAAATAAACAATAGCAATTTAGATAATATAAGAGAATACAAACAACACAGCTAAGGAAATTATACACTAACAGTTCTGGTTCCATTGATGACTCGTAATTAATTTAGAGATTTTTAATTTTTATAAAATACACTGCTATTATTTATTAGACTTTAATTTACCATAACGGAAGAGAAATGTGAGAGATTTTTATCCCAAATCAGTGTTCGAAATACTATTTTTTTCACTGGGTCTCCTGTCAGTTCTCGAGTTTCTGGAATTTTTTTTGCGAAAATAAAAAACACACATTACTTATTCCAAAATACCCTCAAAAAAGCTAAAATAAGCATTTTTAAATCTTTTCGACCAGTTTAGGGTAATGATACCAGTTCCGTCGTCGAAGGTGGCACTTCCTCTCAACTTGGTTGTTTTCGGTCGGTTTTGAACAATTTCGCATGGAAACCTACAAAAGAACAGGGTTAGGGGGCCTCTATCGACCGAAAAAGGGAAAAACCGAAACCCTACCAGCAGAGGGGTTTCCCAGTGCGACGGGTCCGTGGTTCCTCTCTTGCGGTCGGAGTTTCTCTTCGACTAACTTATACACAAAAGAGACAAGAAACACATTGGTCAATGAATAAAAGGGAACAAAAATCGTGAAGGGGCTCATCGGAGGGGTTTTTGGGTTGCAGTCGTAGCAGGTTGGCTGAGCTCTGCTGGCAATTTCTGGCTAACCCGTTGGCCTTTTGGCTCCGACATGCATGTAAGGAGGTGCGAGATCCAATTCTGAGTGTAAAAGGAAATTTTTTTACCTTTTTGGTGTCGGCGATGGCTCCTATGAGGCAGAAACGGTGGCTAGTCTCATTCTCTGGCAACTGGTTCGCTTTTTAGCCGCCCCTTTTCTTCTTCTCTGATCACCTCTCTCACGGATAGGGTTTAAGAGTCCACTGAAAAGATTTTTAAATACCTCTTTTCACCTAATTCCGATTGTCCATTTGTGTCGATGTGGAGCAAGAAGATTCATCTGATTCAAGATCCGTTTAAGAAGATCCTGGCATAAATTTAGGTCCTCCATTGCAATCATCCAGAGTAAATCTCACCCGTTCATTGCCTCACCGTTGGATCTTCACATAGCTGATCAGAGCCATCCGTTTGAATATGGTGGGGGGGGGATCTCATCGTTCGTGCAAGCGGGACAGATGAGGGCTGTTGGATCGCCCAAGCACACGGATCGCCCGTATGGCTCCCGCGTGGAACCCGTGCCAGTGTTTCCGCCACACGGCACGTTCTGACTCATCATTACTATTGATGTGACCGTCCCACGTGTTCGCATTTCTCCTTTTACGATTTGACCTACTGTTTTTAATTTTTCTTTTAAATACACCCCCTTTATTCACATTTTCACTATGTTTGCCAAAATTAATTTTAATTTCATTCAAAATCCATATTTTTTCACAAATTGACAAAAAAATTAAAAATTAAATTATTTTAATTTTATATTTTGTTAATTTTAAATTATCCTGGGTTAAATTTTTGGGTTCAGGTATTACGATCCTCTTCCACTGCTATAATATGAGCCACCCTTGTAATGAGAGGATCCAATGCCACTATGATACAACAATTCTCCTCCACAATATCATTTGAGACCGCCACAGTATAATCTAGTGCCCCCAGCATACAACCAGTATTTGCCATAAGACCACCCGACTCTTCCCCACCATAATCTAGTCCCTCATCAACAGGACCCACTTCCGCCCGTGATGGACCCATGTTACATTGAGAGCTACAAAAAGCTTAACTCATCTACTTTTGTAGGGGCATCTACATTCAAAGAGGACGAGCACTGGTTAACAGAGACAGGGAAGGTATTCGCAGCTATTGGGGCTATTTTTGAACAGAACGTTATACTTACTACCTACATGCTCGTGGGTGAGGCAAGTCGCTGGTGGTAGCTGAAGCAAGCCACCTTGCCCATATCGCTCACTTAGAAACAGTTCCTGGTAGCTTTCAATGCAGAGTATCTCCCAAATTATCTTCTGCATTTGAATGAGATGGAGTTTGCACACCTGGTCCAGGGTGAGATGACAGTGTTTGAATATGCCCGAAAATTCCTAGTGTTTGGCTGATATTCTCCTAAAAGCATGATGGACAAAGGTAGAAATGCAAGAAAGTTTGAGTGGGACATTCATTCTAAGATCAGACAACAACTAAATGTATTCAAGCGAAGCACTTACTCAGCACTTCTGGCTAAGGCACAGTTGATAGAGAGAAAACTTCGCATCTTTCCTCCAGCAGTGGGCAATTTCATTCCTCCGGTTTCATACTGCAGGCCAGCACCTACTGCATCGATTCAGCAGAACAAGAGACTTAGGCCCGCGACTCAAACTCTTTCTCAAGTTCCAGCAACAGGATGCGGTAGGACTTGCATGCAGTGTGACAAAAATCATGGAGACCGACTTTGTTATCACCTCAACAATACATGCCGCATATGTGGAAGTGTCCAGCACTACGCGAGAGAGTGCTCGAAAAAACAGAATAAAGCCATACCTCCAATCCATGACATAGCCTACACCCTCACCTAGCAGGATGTTGAAGTCAACACGGATGTTATATAGGGTCATACACTATCTGTAATCACCTTACACATGTTTTAATTGTTAATGGTGCTTTGCATTCTTTTGTTTTACATATTTTTACAAAAAAATTGAATGTGTTATCTAAAAATTTTTATTCCGTGCAGTTTGTGTCTACTCCTGGGAATGGAACACTACAAGAGAATGTCATCTACAAAGTTTGTATCGTAAATATAGCAGATAAAAAATTGAGTATAGATCTGATAGCATTAGACACGGGAGATTTTTATGTAATTCTAGGTATGAATTGGTTAGTGGCGTATCATGCCACCGTAGATTGTTTTCATAATAAGCTTGTATTCAATCTTTCTAACGAAGATTCCTTCATAAATTAATAAAACTTTTAGATATTATTCCTTCACGTTAACTACATTATTTATATGATACTTTAACTTAGTTATTCTTTCTACATTAGGCAAACCTAAGAAAGAAATTTGCATTCAAGAAATTCCTGTGGTTTGAGAATTTTCATACCTATTTACTAATGAACTACCCAGACTGTCGGTTGATAGGAAAGTTTAATTTGTTATAAATCTTCAACCTGACACCCAACCCATTTCAGTTGCCCCTTACTGTATGAGTCTAATTGAGATGGAATAACTGAGAAAACAAATAAAAAAATTGCAGGAAAGTGGGTTCATCTGACACAATTTATCTCATTAGGATGCTAAAGTCACATTTGTAAGAAAATGAGATGGTTCCCTAAGGTTGTGTATTGACAACAGGAGGTTGAATAGGATCACAATTAATAAAAAGTACCTCATCCCCAGGATCGATGATCTTTTCGATTAATTACAGGGTGCTCAAGTTTTTTCTAAGATTGACTTGCGTTCGGGTTACCATCAGGTAAAAATCAGGGCAAAAGATATCTCCAAGACCACCTTCAAGACCCAATACAGGTACTATGAGTTCTTTGTCATGCCATTTAGGTTAACGAATGTACCAACCATTTTTATAGACTTGATAAACAGGGTCTTTAGATAGTTCTTATATAAGTTCATCATAATGTTTATTGATGATATCTTTATCTATTTAAAGACTAGAGAGGAACACGTACAGTACTTAACTCAGGTTTTACAGGTTCTCAGAAAAAAGAATCTGCATGCAAAAGTGAGCAAGTGTGAGTTTTTGCTTGAGTAGAATACCTTCTCAGGGCATAAAATATTAAGATATGGTGTGTCAGTCAATCCTGAGAAGGTTGAGACAGCAATAGATTGGGAAAATTATACTTCAATTAAAGAAATTTGTAGCTTTTTAGGGATGGCAGATTATTACCGCTAGTTTGTGGAAGGATTTTCAAGCCTACCCGCCCTCTTGACTCGGCTTAAGAAGAAGAACATCAAGTTTAAGTTGAATGATGACTGTGAAATGAGTTTTAGAGAACTTAAGAAGCGACTGACTACCGCACCAGTTTTAGCTCTACCAAGTGGGACAAATGGATACACAATGTACAATAACGCTTTCTACCTAGGGTTGAGTTTTGTTCTGATATAGCACAAAAAGGTTATAGTTTATGGGTCCAGATAGTTGAAAAATCATGAAAAGAATTACGCCACCCACGAATTGGAGACTTGGCGTCATTACTTTTATGATGAGATTTTTTAGATTTATACAAACCTTAAGAGCTTGAAGCATATATTCACCCAGAAGGATCTCAACATGCATAAGAGACATTGGATATAACTCCTCAAGTATTACGATTGTAAGATCTTGTATTACCTAGACAAAAGTAATGTGGTAGCCGACACGCTCAGTAGCAAACGTGCAGTTATATTGTATCACATAATGGTTTCTTAATACATGGTAATAAAGGCTGCACAACAGATATAACTTCATGATTTGAAAAGGGGCACATGTCTAACCCATCTAGTTGTTCAACCCGAACTGATTCAGAAAATAAAGGAAACCTAATTGACTGATTTCACTCTAGTATCTTTCATATAGGATACAGAACAAGACATAAATCTAAAATCCCTAGTCTCATCCGATGGGCTACTTAGGTTTCAAGACAGGATATGTGACCCAAACGACAGTAAACTAAAAAATGATATCATGATAAAGGCTCACAGTTTAAAGTTTACCTTGCATCTCAAGAGCATTGAGATGTATCAAAGCATGCGACTCCGATTCTAGTGGAGCGGGATGAAAAGAAAAATTGTTGATTTCGTCTCAAAGTGTCTTATATGTCAACAAGTTAAGGCAGTACATGAACACCATGGCAGGCTACTTCAGTCATTACCAATACGATAGTGGAAATAGAAACATATCATTATGGATTTTGTAACAAGATTGCTTAAGTCACACTCGAGGCATGATGCACTTTGGGTAATCGTTGACCGACTCACCAAGCCCTCTCATTTCTTGGCCATCAGAATAACTGAACCCTTTAGATAAGCTAACAAGGATCTATATCTGGAAGATAGTCATGCTATATAGAGTTCTTGTGACAATGGTATCAGATAGGGACCTATGATTCACCTCTTAGTTTTGGTCAAGTTTTCAGTAAGCATTGAAAAGAAAATTGTCCCTTAGCATAATATTCTGACCTCAAACAGATGGACAATCAAAATGAACCATTCATATACTGAAGGATATGTTCAGGGCCTGTGTTCTAGACTTCGGAAGGCATTGGGATGATCACCTATCTCTGATAAAGTTTGTCTATAAAAACAGTTATCAAGCAAACACCGGCATGACTTCGTACGAGGCATTGTACGATCGACCTTGTAGATCGCCAATCTGTTGGGAAGATGTGGGTTATAGGAAATTGATTGGCCCATACTTGGTAAATAAGATCACAACGAATATAGATAAAATCAAAAAGAACATCCAAACAACCCAGAGTAGGTAAAACAGTTATGCAGATACCCGAATGAGAGATTTAGAATTTGAATAGTGAGCTAATGTTTCTTAATGTCACCCCCTTTAAGGGTTTCAGCAGGTTTGGAAAGAGAAAAAACTCTCGGTTCATCGAACCGTTTGAGATCTTAGACAAGGTCAGTACATTTGCCTACATACTAGCACTACCATCAGCGCTATCCAGAGTCTATGAGAAATTTTCATAAGCCACTTCCACTCTAGGAGGATCTACCCTATGGGGAGGTACCGGTACGTATTTTAAATCGGAAGAGTAGAGTGTTTCGCAATAGAGAAATTTCTTTCGTCAAGGTATTATGGCAGAAATTTCTTTCGCAATAGAGAAATCACTCGAATGACGAGGCCACTTGGGAGATAGAATCACACTTCAAGACCTAGTACCCCCAACTATTTAACTAGTGAGAGAGTGCCAAATTTGAGGAATCAAATTTTTTTAGGGGAAGAGTTGTAATACCTGCGCTCGAAAATTTGGCCCGAGATAATTTAATATTAACAAAATAATAAATTAAATAATTTAATTTTTAAATTTTTTGTTAATTTTTGAAGAAATATGGATTTTGGATGAAATTAAATTAATTTTGAAAAATAGGGTAAAACTATAAATAAAGAGGTGTGTATTTGAAAGAGAAATTAAAAATAGGGGGTCAAATCGAAAAAGGGAGAAATGCGGGCCATATGGGATAGCTATGTTAGCAACAACAGCGAGTCAGAACGCGCCGCGTGGTGGACATGCTGATACGGGTTCCACACGGGAGCCACGCGGGCGATCCGCATGCCTAGGCGACTGAATAGCCCACATTTATCCTGCTCGCACGAACGAAGAGATCCCAATCCTTCCTATATTTAAATGGATAGCTCTGATCAATTATGCGAAGATCCAACTATGTGCCGATGAACGATTGGGATTCACTCCAAAGGATCGCGATGGATAGCACAAATTTGCACCTGGATATGCTTAAATGGTCCTCAAATCGGATAGCTCTTCTTGCTCCACGTCGACACAAATGGACGGTCAGGATCAGTGGAAGAGAGGTATTTAAACCTTTATTTGGTCAATTCCCAAACTCTAGTTGCTAGAGAGGAGATCGGAGAAGAAGAATAGGGGCGTCCAGAAAGAGAACTAGTCGCTGGAGAAGGAGACCGCCCACTGTCGCAGCTGCACCAGAGCCACTATTGATGCTGAAAAAGTAAAAAAAAAAATTCTTTCACTCGGAATTGGATTTCATACCTCCCCACACACAGATTGGAGCCAAAAGGCAAAAAGGTGAGCCAAAAATCGCGAGCAAAGCTCAGCCAAGACATTACGACCGCAACCCGAAAGCCCCTATGATGAGCCCCTTTTCGATTTTCATTCCTTTTGATTCGTTGATAAATGTGTTCCTCGTCTCTTTGTGGTGCAAGTTAACTAAAGAGAATCTTCGACTGCAAGAGAAAAACGGTGAAGCTACCGCATCGGAAAATTTGTAACGGCTCCAAAAATTTAAATGAAGATATATGTTTTAAAAATTTTAAATGCGGAAGCAAAATAAAAATTCTGATTAACATCCCTTACACAATAACCAAAAACGTATCCAACGTATGAAAGAATAAGCTAATTAAAAGAAATACTTGAAATAAAAACTATAAATAGAACTATAAAATCTTTAGGCGTCTAACTCACCGTCTTCCTGTGGAATGGGCTCGGGAATCATGTCTTCCTGATCTGAAATGGTTAAGTAAGGAACGAGCTACACTAGCCCAGTAAAGACATCACACTATCTCACTGCCAAAGAAGTAAAGGTTGGTAGAAAACAAAAATGACCAATGAAGCATAATTTATAACAAACTTATTTATTAATAATAAAAATCTTTGCTGACCGCTTACCTCGGTGAGATTCGTGAAAATAACATATGAAAACAATAACATTATAACTATCATAAAATCAAATATATTTTGTAACATAACACATGTTATACTTTTGCACTTCAATAATAAGACAACAATTCTCATCTTTTACCAGCCTACTAGTATCCATAGGGGGTCCCCGCTACACGTGAACCATTAACATTAATAACCTTATTCTAGGGCCATCCCGATACCCCATCCGGTATGGGCGCCAAAACTATAGACCTCAATACCTCGTCCGGTATGAGGGTGAACGGGCCGTCCCCATACCCCATCCGGTATGGGCACCAAAACACATAAGGTCTCCATACCCCGTCCGATATGAGATACTACGTTCCCGGTAGGGTTCCCTACGGATCCGGTCCGTCCACCATCTCCCAGGATATCTAATTAGGCTGTCTACATTATCCATTTATAAATTCACATAACATTTTTCTCATTTTTCTTGGTCTCAATTATCCAATCATACACAAATACGTAAACCAATAATGAACACCAAACAAAACAACACAACATCGGGTTCACCATAATTCGAACCATAATAAAAAAAATAATGATTCATGCATACAAAACTATAAAATAAATACATCAAATATCATACTGCATTTAAAGTTGAAAAATAGATCAAACAACAACTGACCAAAAAATACATCAGATTCAGGCTCCATTAGTAACCTTAATTCATTATACACATGTATTAATTCATGAAATGCCGTTTTATTATTTATTGAGCTTTAATACCATGATAGGAAATATGGTGAGAAATCCTTACTTGTTTCAGGGTCTGAAATCGGCTCTACAATGCGCCTACGGGCTGTCTCTAAATTCCTTGAATTTTTTTCAGAAAATTGAAACGCACTATCGGTACCTGCACGTGTCCCAAAAAATTCAAAATCATACTCAGGCCCCCTTTTCAGCCAATATCAAAATTTTGGCACGGCGGCTTCGCCGTGCTCCGGTAACGACATCGTCGCTCGCGGCGGCGATCCGCCTCAAGTTGGCTATTTTTGGCCGAATTCAGCCAAACTTGCATTGGTTCCTGCGATAAAACAACGCTAGGGCCCTCGGTGGGCCAAAAAATCACGAAAAATCGAGACTTACCGGCGGTGGAGCTCTCGGGTGCGGCGGCTTCTCCGGCGCGAGTCGCGGTTTGATGTTTTACTCCGGTCAACCTGTAGAGAAAAGGACGGTGATCATAGTGGTGTAAAAATTGCATTGAACGGGAACCAGAAAGGGCCTCATAGGAGGCAAAAATCGAGGGAAACCGCGACGGTGCCGCTGGACTTCGGCAGTATTTTTCGGCCGATTGGTCGGTAGTTTGGCTCCGATTTGGCCATGGGCGGATTCAGCATCGAAAAACGAGCTAATGAGAGAAAATTTACCTCATTTATCGGTCGAAAAACACCCCGGTGCGGTGACGGGTGGCGGTGGTCGGCTCCTCCGGCAACTGGTTCTTCTTCTCCAGCGAGGGTACTGGCGGCTAGGGGTTGGGGTCAGGTGTGGGTGAGGTTATTTATAACCATCCCCTTTTAATCTCAGTCGTCCATCACGATTTAATATGAATCGTCTGATCGTGATTGAAATGAGAATAAATCTGGACCATCCATCGCGATGCGATCTGGGCCGTCCGTGCGTAATTCAATCAGGACCGTCCGTCTGCACGCGTGAGTTCTGGGCCGTCCGTGCGCGTGAGATCTAGGCCATCCGCACGCGTGAGATCTGGACCGTTCGATCGCGTGCAAGCTGATTACTCACGTGGCTCCGTCCGCGTGGTCTACCGCGTCAGTTTTCTTGCCACGCGACATGTTCTGGTTGGTCGGGGCTGCTGACTGAGCTGCTGACGTGGCTGCTGACGTGGCACAACTTTCCTAAATTGCGTTTTGACCTCCGATTTTTTATTTTCTTTTAAAAAATACCCCCATAATCAAAATTTTCACCCCTTTTTCCCAAAATCAATTTTAATTAAATCTCAAAAATAATATTACCCTATTTTATCATTATTATTATTTTTTTATTAAATTAAATTAAATTAAATCAAGACCTTATAAATTAAATATTGAAAAATTAAACTAAAATTCTAATATAAATTAAAATAAATTAAAAAATAAAAATAATAAATTTGGGTGTTACAAAATTCCTCTGCCAGTAGGGTCTCGGTTTTCTCATCTTTTGGTCGATAGAGGCCCCCTAACCCTATTCTTTTACAGGTTTCCATGCAAAACCTTCCAAAATTGGCTGAAACCATTTGGAAATGGCTAGGCCAAGAGGAAGCGCCGCCATGGGCGCTAGAGCCGGCGCCGGAATACAGCGGTGCCACTGTGCCAGAACCCTAAACTGGGCGAAAAAATTTTAAAATTCTTATTTTAGCCTTTTTGGAATATGTAACGTGTGTTTTTTATTTTCGCAAAAAAATCTCAAGAAATCTGAGAACTGCCAAGAGACGCAGTGAAAAAAACGGTATTTCGAATATCAATATGGGATAAGAATCCTTCACTTTTTTCTCATGTTACAGTAAATTAAAGCCTATTAAGTAATGACTGTGTGTTTTATAAAAATTAAAAATCCTTAAATTAATTATAAATCATCAGTGGAGCTGGAACCGGTCAATGTATAATTGTCCTAGATGTGTTGTTTATGTTTTCCTATACTATCTAAATTGCTATTGTTTATTTATTTTAATTAGTTTCTCGTTTATTGATTACTTGGCTGATTATTCTCACATATTGACTGATTTGAAGCAAATATCCTAATCACGTTTTTTTAATTTTCATATTGTCTATTTGAATGGAGTTGAGAAGTCTCATACCAGAAGGAGTTGGGAGGTATAATTCACCCTCATACCGGACATGGTATTGAGGTGGTGGTATATTTGGTATCCATTACCAGACGTAGTATGGAGACGACCGATTAAATGATAAATTAGATATTGGGTCCATGCGTAAGGGGGATCACTATGGACCCCAGAGGTACTGGTAAACGGGTAAGAAGATAAGTTACTATTATTGTTCATTTTTATGCGAAATGATTTTATTTAAAAGAAGATAATGGCTCCATCAGTTATTTATATTTTTGTCAATCTTTGGTTTTTCGTATTAGTGCTAAACGTGATATTTTTATTGGGCTAATATAGCTCATCCCACTATTTAACTATTTTCATATTAGGAAGACGAAGATCCAGATCTTAAACAGGTAGAAGAATATTGCGAATAAAGGTGCCTCCCTTATCCCATCAGAGTTACCCAGCAGGGGTTAACTCTATTGGATCTATAGTTGTATTTTCTTTTATTTATTTATTCTGTTATTGAAAACTTTCTTAAAGGGATATTTCCGTAATCGTATTAGAAATTCCGATTCACTGTGTAAAGAATATAAATTTTAAATTCTTAACTGATTCCGACTTTACGATATATGTCCATTTTCTTTTAAGTTTTAGATTTTTACACTAAATATATATAATAATTAAAGTTGATGTAACTTGGCAGGGAATATATATTGTATTTGACTATATATGTAAGTATAAAAAATAAAATATTGAAAATTCATTAAGTAATATGAGAAATATATATATATATATGTCAGTAAATTAAAAATTATTATCTTATATTTTCATTTGATTGCACGTGTGATATTGGTTTTTCTTCTTTTTTCTTTCGAAGTGAAGGTCAACCAAATAAAAAATGTTGAGGCGATTAATGAATTAATCTAACAAATACAGCTTGAAGTACACTAGTAATTAAATAAGATTAAATAAAATAATATTATATGTATATATTAATTAGTGTTTGTGTTATAATGTTATTATTGATGTAATCATGATTAGCATTACATAGAGTAATGTATAGAATTAGTAGACAACTAATACTCCATAATTAGATGGATGCCCCCTGTACTAATCATACTCGGCACATTCATTTCTCACCGACTTAACCATACGTACCTCCCATATTGATTATCTTAGTTTGGATCTTTACAAATATATTTATTTGGTTATGAGTATTTTCAATTTTTCAACTCATCAAAAAATCTTTTTACTACTTACGATGGTAATAGAAATAAAAAGAAAAAGAGAGCACAAAAACATACTTCAATGAAAATAAAATTTAACGATATTTATGGGGACTTAATTCGAATTTTTCTTATTATATGTTTTGAGAGATTTTATACGATGATGAAATTAAAAATACTAATTAATATTATATGATTATCAAATCAAAAAATATAAATTAGAATGTAAAATCATATGGAATTATTTATTTGTTACAAGCAAATCACCATTAAAAAACAGAGATAAAATACACTAAGTTAAAAAAGAGTTTAACTTAGCTATCTTTTTACTTCTACATTTTTCTGCCCTTTATTTTAGTTAAGAAATCGATAATAATATTTGTTCCGTCAGAAATGAAATTGAATTTTTAGGGTATCCAAGAGTCTGTGACTCTCCATTTCATCCTTTTGTTTTTTCATAAGAAGAGTGTTTTAGGGTTAAACACTCTTCTTATATTATAAGGTAAATATACAAAATTCTGTCACAATTCTAATTACCCTTATAACTAATGAATAATTTATATATATAATATGATTTGTTTGAAATAAAATTTAGTTTTAATGTTTCAATTTGAGTTTTACAAATTACGTAAGTTTGGTTTTTAGTAATTCAAAATACAAAGGGTCTTTTTTATATGGAAAAAACGTAGAACAATATTAAATATTGCAAACTGAAGTAGTTTAGTGAACTTATAATTTGTTAATATACATAATAATTAATAAATACAATTTATTATTAAATACAATTTCGTTTTTAATTAAAAATAAAATTTTGAAATAATTAGAAGTATCTTTTTTAAGATAATCAAAATTAATTTAGTTCCACCAAACTAATTCTGGTTTTAATTTTTCTCAAATTTCAATTTTAAGTTTTTTTTCTTATTTTTTTATTTAGTTTCCACGTACTAAATAATTAAAATTTTAAAAAATATTTTTTTTAATAAAAATCACTAATTTTTTATGTCGAGTTTGTAAATTTAAAATTATTTTTTAAAACATTAATCCTTAATCCGTACACATGTCAAAGCTGGTTAAATGTTAATGTGATTCCAACTCAAATGCCAATATATATATATATATATATATATATACATACACATGTATATCGATCGCATTGCTATTTCAAGTTTAACGAGAGTGGAAGTGTGTATATATATATATATATATATATCTTATTATATATATGTATACATATATATATATATAATTATAGTTTAAGTTTTAAACAGCTGGATCTCGCTAAGCGTGCATTAATTCAAGTCGCTTTTGTCTTTTTTTTTTTTTTTTTCTTTTCCGCTGGTAGTGATTGAAAATATTTTTAAAAAAAAAAAAAATCAACAACATTCAAGATGTTAATAATAAATGCAGTAATTTCAACCTTCATTTTAAAAAAAAAATAAAAATAAAAAAAGGCTAAAACAATATTAGTGATGTCAATTAATACGTACTGATTCCGCGTTTCAACAATAGCTGCTTTGACTTAGTCTCACTCGCATCAAAACGCATCGACATCATGCGTTTTAATTATTTTAATTAATTAATTAATTTGTTTTCATTTAATATTAATAGTTTAATTTACATGTTCGCTACACTTGTTTTGTTTTCGCGTGCTGCTTCTGTATATTAGCATTTTCGTTATTTATTTTTATAAAAATAACATTTGATTGGTTTCTTTTAGATTTTAATAATTTTATATTAAATTATTTATACATACATTGGTCTTGTATATTAAATATAAATTAAAATATATCAAAATTTGAATATAAGCATTATATTAAAATATATAACTTTTTATGTATATACAAAAGATTAAATTAGGTTGTGGCAAATTTTGTATTTTTAAAAATTAAATTCAATATATTCTTAAATGATAAATAAAAATTATCTGTCCCAATCAATTATAATAGTTTGATTTCATTTAAATATTTAAATAAATTTAAATGTACGTTCGAAATTATTTCGATACCCAATAATTTTTTATTAAAAAAATATTTCATTTAATTTTATAGAACTAAGTTTTAGAACAAAATATCTCTATATTTATCTATAATATTTAGAATATCATTTTTAAAATATATAATTTTTTTTTTCATATTATTACCACTGTCATTTTTGACATCATCAACCAAGAAAATTATATATATACTAAACATGGTCATATATATAGATGTATATATATACTAAACATGGCGTGACATGTGTTTAATTTTATGAGATTAGTTTTGCATCAACGTTTGGACGATCATTATCAAATAAAAAGGGCAATTAAAGAGAAAAGTGCACTACCCTATATATCTTTACCGACAAATTTAAATTCATTAAGTACTCATTAGATTTTTTTTTTGAAGTAATCTCGAAGTGATCAACTTAATCAATTAATTAATCTTCGTTAATTATTCAATGTATCAAGAAAAAATCACTTAAGTTCACAATTAGTTTTCAAATAATAAGTTAATGAATCATCAAAATCTTATAGATAAAGCAACAAAAGCATATGTTTTTATTTGGATCATCATTTTTTATTTTGATATTTGCAATTTTAAAGTAATGATTATAAATGCAATAATTTTATTTGAATGAGTTTGAAATTATGATATTATATTTTTTTAATTAAATTCATATATTTGCTGATTAAGTGATGATATACATATATTAATAATAACATAACATAAATAATATATAAATAAATAAATATAAACATTAAAAATAGGAAATTGAATTATGAAAAAAATATAATAATTATTTAGTTAAATGATAGTATCACATTGAAATTTGTGTAGATAAGTTAATTAGATTTATTTTCATTATTAAAAAAATAAATTAAAACCTTTAAACATTAAATTAATTTTTATTTATTTATTTATAAAAAAGGTGATATTTCAAATATCAAAGTAAAGAGTAATTAGTGATTAGATAATTAATTGGTTTCAAAATATTGTAGATTAGGTAAAAATTTTAATGTAATGTAATATTAATTATTGTTGTGATGTTAATTTAATTAGAAGAATTAAGGAGAGCATCGGGTGTCCACGGAGTGAGGAAAACAGCTGCCACACACAAACAAAGACATTACTTGAATCTAAATAACTTTGACCACATTTAAACAAAGATAAAATATATATATATATATATATAAAAGACATTATAAGCTTTTGACTATTACTGCTTGACCAACAACAGACAGCCACGTGTCTACACGAAATCCCCTGGATTTTGTGGGCCAGCAATGCTAGAATGCCGGTGCGAAAGGCAGACTTTCTTCCTTTGACTACAGCAGACAAAGGTTTTGTCGGGTCATCTCCGGTCAAAACTTAATCCAAACTCAAATTTAAAGTATTTTTAATTTAAAATTTTCCTAAAAAACTCGCATTATCTTCCTTTTTTTTTTTTTTTTGTTTTGAAAAATCTGACGGATCAGAAAATTTGAGGGTACCATTTTTTGTTGGGTGTTATGAGATACACGGTATGAAATCTCACCATGTCGACAATAGATTTTTTAAAATTGATTTTAACTGTAATCCAGTTAGTCAATAGGAATCTTGTTTTGTTTCTTTTATAATTTTATTGGGTTAAAAGGTTTTAATTTTTTTAATCATATTAGTGTCAGATGACATGTCCCTAACCTATGAAAAGCTCCGTCACCCATGAGAAAACATGTCGTTATTTTTAAATATTAAAACATTAATTTGTGTTAGATTTTAATGGAAACTAATCATCTCACTCTAATATATATGTTTAATGTCAAAAAATAAAGATAGATCTCCATTAAAATCCTGTGTGCCCAATTCTTACACCATTTTCCCCTTCCTGGCAAGCCCAATTCTTATACTCATACACACACGCGCGCGAGTCCTATAAGGCCCATATTTATACGACTTTTTTATGTCACGAAAACTGACCCAAATGAAAAATGAACGAAGCCTTATCTAAAAGAAAATAAGAGATATAACCTATCAAAGTCAAGTAAATTATAAGTGAATTCATGAGATTTAGGTTTTAGTTACAATTGAATTTACTACTTTTTTTTTTTTTAAAAAAAAATGTAGAATTAACTCATTTGTAACGAAACAAAAATCTCATAAACTTCCTATAATTTACCTGCAAATCTCTGAGCCTCTTCCGTTCGACCCAGGCGAGTTAACAGTCTGGCAATTAGACGACAATGTTCTTCGGATGCCTTCATTTTATATCTTTGAAGCATCATATCATATATTCCAAGAGCTTCATCTGCAAATCCAGCCTGATCACAAATCGAGAAAAGCACCGAGAAAGTGAAATCGCTTGGAACGAATCCGTCAGACACCATTTGATCAAACAGACTGACCGCATCTGTAAACCTTTCATTACAACCATAAGCTTCAATAATTGCTGTCCATGTCACACAACCCTTTACTGCCACTGCATCAAAGACCATATTTGCTTTATTAATTGCTCCGCAACTCCCGTACATCTTGATGATCCGGGCAGCAACAAAAGGGATCGATTCAAAATCTTTCTTCAATGTATGTCCATGAATCTCTTCGCCTAGTTTCAAAGCTTTAAGCTGGCTGCAAACGCTCAACATCCGTGCCATCGTTACAGAATCTGGCCTGTGCTTGGAAAACTGCATTTCTCGAAACACCTCCGTTGCTTCACTCAATCTGTCATTCTCCGCATGCGAATCAATCATTGCAGTCCATGACTTCACATTCCTCGCCTCCAAATTATCAAACAGTTTCTCAGAATACCCCAACACACCGCATTTTGAGTACATTACCATCAAAGAAGTGACTAATGACATGTTTGGCAAGAACAAGTTCTTCAGGGCATAACCATGAATCTCCTTCCCCTGCTTCAAAGCTCTCAGCTTTGCGCAAACAGGAAGAATTGTAGCAACTGTAACCACATCAGGCCGAAATCCTTCCTGCTGCATCCAAAGAACTGATCTCAAAGCTTGCTGTAGTCGACCATTTGAGATATATCCTGAGATTAGAGCTGTCCAAGACACAGCATTCCTCTCCCTCAACCCGTAAAAAACCCGTCTCCCAGAGCTCATGTCACCGCATTTGCAGTACATATCGACCAAGCCGGACTGAATAAACGGTTGGTTAGAGTAATTTTTTGATTTTAAGACATAAGCATGAACCTCCAACCCCAATTTCCGTGCCTTAATTTCCCCAATGGCGGGAAGGATCATAGTCAATATAGCCGAATTTGGATATATCCCGTCATTAATCATCTTCCTAACAAATTCTAATGCTACAAATTGTCGCTTATTATGCGCAAAACCAGCAATCATTGCTCCCCACACAACGACGTCCCTCTCAAGAATTTCGTCGAACACCGTGCATGCGAGCTTAATTTTCCCACATTTAAAGTACAAATCTATCAGACTAGTCCTGAGAATGGAACTATCAAGCAACCCGTTCTTGATTAAAATCCCATGAGTCTTCAATCCTTGCCGTAGTGCGGAAGCACCAGCGAAGCTCTTAATTACATTAGAAAAACTGTACACATTCAACTTGACTCCCAACTCCCTCATTTCCGAAAAGGTAGAAAGCACGTTACGATACTGTTTCTTCCCCGATATAACAGTGCCCCTGAGCAGAGCATTCCACGAATACACACTCTTGCTCGTACTTTCATCGAACACCTTCTGGGCGTCCTCAATGGAGTCACAGGAAGTGTACATGTGGACGAGTTTAGTACGTAAGAAATCGTTGTTTTCGAGGCCATTGATGCGAATGTGGGCGTGGATCTGCTTCCCGTGGAGTAAGGATTTGCAGCGTACGCAGGCCGCGAGGAGAGTGGAGAAGGTGGTTGAGTTGACAGGGATGCCTTGCTGGTCTAAGTAGTCGAGAATCGCAAGCGCCTCTTCAAGCTTGTTCTGTCTGGCGAATCTTTGGATGTCTCCGCAAATAGCGTGCGGATTTCTGGTGTGGAGCGGTAGTGATGACGGGAAAGCATCTCTTTCTGAGAAAGGTTTCGGGTTTCTGGTGCGAAATTTTGGAGATTTCAGGTGGGTTTTCCTTGTGGATTTGGTTCGGGCTTTGGCCGAGAGGAAACGGTGGCTGCCGTCGGAACTGGAGGCAGAGGTGGGAGCGGTGAGAGGATTTGGCGGGAAAGGTTGCAGGTGTAGAGACAGAGTAACGGAAGGTAGAGCTTCCATGACGCTCAGTTTCTTTACGGGAGAAATTCGAAATACAAACAGAAATATTATTTTATCTAACAGTCAATTAAATAATATAATGGAGAAATTCGAAATATCAATAGAAAAACAATATCTTCTTTTTTTAAAAATATTATTAAAATTCTGGCCATAATAAATAAACATGGATTTTTTTTTTTAATAAACAAATTAAAATGGATTTTTGCGCTTTTACATTTATACTTAAAAAACGGAATTTATTTTCTTCAGAAAAAATTTTGAGCGGCTATATCATCATTGCAGAGCATGATGATTGGCTGCAACAGATCACTCCTCTCGCCTTCCTCCTCAACAACTCGCTCGCCTCCTCTGCACTCCTCAACAATCGGTTACCATAAGTTCAAAACCAGTTCGGGAAACTTCTGGAAGACTGTACGGACGCCAACCACCGCAATCAGGCTATCCTTATCCGACAATCAGACGGTCGCTGTCACTCCTACGACAACAGCCGCTCAATCCGCCACCGAAAACGAACCAAAACCTGCATCGGAGGTTGTGAGGAGCTTCTACGAAGGAATCAACGACCAAGATCTCGCCTCGGTTGAAGACCTCATTGCCGAGAACTGTGTGTATGAGGATCTTATTTTTCCACAACCGTTCGTCGGCCGGAAGAAAATCTTGGAGTTCTTCAAGAAATTTATTTATATCAATCGCTCCGAACTACGGTTTGTTATTGATGACATATCTACTGAGGACTCAGCAGCTGTTGGAGTTACATGGCATCTAGGTATGTTACTCTATATGTGTATATATATTCGGCAATTCCTTTTCTGAAATATCTCTCGAGAACAATTTTTATAATGAAAATGGTAACAGAGTGGAAGAAAAGGCCTTTTCCTTTCAGCAAAGGTTGCAGTTTCTACAGGTTGGAGATTGTCAATGGCAAGCGACAGATTATGTAAGTGAACTTCTGTATTCCACAATGAGTAAAATTTAAGTTTCGCATTTTTTGTCAAGTTGAAATAGCACATTTCAAAGTTAAGACTAGAGCTGATTTTTATTATTTTTTAATCAATTTTCTGCAGAACAAATTTTTTTTTAAAAAAAGTAATTTTTATATTAATTTAACAAAAGTACTTAGTACATTTCCCAAACATATTTTAATACAATTTGAAAATCTTTTGTTTCTCCTTTATTTCCACCTTCGACTTTTGTATATAATTTGTTTGTAACGGGAGAACTGAATTGCCATTGTTGAGGAATTCAGATACGAGTTCTTCAAGTTCTAATCCGCTCTTCTCCATAACAGATACGGAAGAGACAGTGTTGAACCTGCATTCAAGCCTGGGGAGACAGCTCTGGTATGTAAATGTAACCTTCAATTTTGTTTTGTAAATCAAATGCAAAAATCTATTACTATTTTCCCATCAAGATAATTGAACCCAATATATTTATAGAACTCTCTAATTCATCCGTGTTCCGAAGTCAAATGCACCTGTGAGAAGAAATCATCAGTTTACAGACCTCACCCTTTTTTCTAATCCTGCTTTTGATTACAGGTCGTTATTAGAGGCGTAACATGGCTATTGAAACAGTTTCCTCAGCTGGTGAATCGGTTACCATGATTCCTTGAAGATGAAGCACGACTGATACACTGTATGTTGTATATTGAGGATTGCTAATATTGTACCTATATCTGTTTGCTAACGTTTGGTTTCTCACCGAAAAGAAATGGCAGTTTTGCATGATTCTTTTCCAAATAATTCGTGTATATAAAGCTTGCTTCAATCCTTCGATACCTTGGGAAACAAGTACATAAGTAAAAGCATCAAGAAAATTAAGCACTAGCAAACAATAAGTCTTCCAAAAAAAAAATGAACAATAAATTAGATGCACTGCAAAGTAATAGAGAAAATAAGTAGATGAACATAAATGTTTTAAAGAACCTATTTTTGCCTCTGTTGGTGGAATAATTCTTGTAATAACACCTATAAGAAAACATGATATGAAGGTAATTCAAAGATGCAAAAAGCAAAATTAGCCAGAGATTTGAAGACTAGTCTCAGCATAATAAAAAACAAAATGAACCTTAAACCTTGAAACAAAGTGATGGCAACTTATTGAGCACCATTGCCTAAGGGTACATGGAGCTGCCACCTGCTAAAAATCAATGAAGTGAAGCATGAAGGATTGTCAAGCTTGCAGATTCAATCATCTTTATGTGCAAATAAACTTTAAGAATTACATTCAGACATTATAGCGTTTCATGTGGTTTCCACTAGTTTCACAAATTAATCTTTGATGTTTTGGGACAGATTTCACCAGGATGATGATTAAAATGGAATGTAATGGATGAGAAAATAGCTTGTGTGCAGCATCTTGCTGCCGTCGTGTGCAATGTCTGAAAAACGCCTTCATGGGATACATGCCATGCCGTTGCCTTTCTATAACATAATAGATAAAAGAACAATGAAATGAATTGCTCGTCTGTTTTCAAGCAAGAAAAGAAAAACATCGATTTGCAACTTAAATTCAAAACCACATAATTTGAAGAACTTCATCATATGCTTAATCATAAACCCCTATAAATGGCTCGCTCTTGCGCTGCCTCTCTCACACGCACACACTCTCTAAAAAGAATTCTTTCCTGCAGTTCAGCCATCAACACAGTACAGATAACTACACCCATTTATCATTTTTTTTTTCTCTTGATATAAACTGATTTTTTCCACACTACTTATGGATTTGTAAATAAATTTTCCACACAAGTTCCAGATTTCTTTCAAAATAGACAATGATTTTGTAACTTGCGTTAGTTGGGTAGCTTTTTTAAAAAAATATTTTTATCTCAATTTAAGTATTTAAAATCAAAACAAAATGAGAAACCCACATCAATTGTTACGAATAATTAGGCACAATCAATATTAACCAAACTAGATGAATAGGAAAATAAAATAAAATAATTTATTATTCGGTCCAAAAATAAATAAAAAATTAAATTACCAATATAATTCTTTTTCTAGTAGCACCGGCAAACTTCTTTTTGAACCTGATGTTGCTTCTTCTTCATTCTGGTCTATAAAAAGCCTCTAAACTGATGTACGTCCATCCCTGATCTCTTGATGCAGCCGTATCAATTTCCAAATCAGTTAGCACCTCTTTTGAGCCCTCACTTATCACGTCTCCATTATCAAGCTCATCATAGACGATGATAGCTTTCAAATCACCTTTTGATGTTACTGCATCATCAAGAAGCTCCCCAACACCTTCAAAGGCTTCCTTGAGCTCTGGAGTTCCAGGCCAAGAGGAAGCCCTTTACTGGCTTTGTCACCCAAATGTCATCAAGTATACATCTTCAATCCCATCTATGTCTTCCTCGGTCCTCATGACAGACACCATCTTCTGTTTATAACTAAATAAGTAGATCTAAAAAGCACAACATTGATTATTGACATTTTGGAAATTAGGAATTTGAGTTATTTTTTTGAGTTTCAGAACAGTTCAGGTCGATCCAAAATTTTATTCATAGATCAGTCTGAACCGGTTCATATCTAAAATTTGTTAATATTACATAAAATGTCACATGACGTTTGACATACATTCAACTTGAACCAAACAAAAAGTATCATGTTTCAATAAATTTAACAGTGTTAATTTCTACTAATGGGAAAAGACTAAATCGAGAGACTATTTTGACCAAAGATTGAGATACGTACTAGTTTGAACAAAAATAAATAGTATAGGGACCAAATCATTATTTCAGCCTATATTCATGTGTAAGTTCATCATTTTATCCCTCTCCAAGGGTAATAACATAATTTTATCCCTCTACAAGGGTAATAGCAGCATGCAAAGAGCAGGCCGTCCTCCCAAAATATGACAGATTCTAAAATGACTAATTCAAGTTTTGTACCTTCAAAACAAAGAGGACAGAAGGTAGATCTGAAAACTCTCCCGTCACGCCAGCCTCGAGCCCCAAGGCTTTGCATTAATTGGTTCAAGAAGAATGATCCAGTTCAAGGCAGTATATGACAACAACTTAGAAAAATTGTTCGACTTCATGTTGTTTTTACAAAGAAAGCCCTCGAGTTGCTGTCCACCAGACTGATGACTCATATCTGCTAAGCTACAAGAATTATGGTACCCTCAAACTATTCTATACAATTTCTTCAAGAACTTCATCATCCGAACCAAATTCTGAAACATAATCATCACTTTTCATTAGCTCATTCAATCCATCAAGTAAAGGGTAAATCTCATGTGCATGGAAATTTGATGTATCTCCAACCAAGAAAGGGGAGAACCCACTGCCGCCATCGACCCAAGCACAACCAGGAGCCTTCCTCATTCCCAAATCTCTCATGAAAGTCCTCACTTTTGCTAGTTTGCTCCAACAACCAGCAGCGGCATACATGTTAGCAATCAACACATAGTAACCTGAATGTTCGGGCTTTGTAGCCAATAGATTCTCAGCTGCCCATTCGCCTATGTCTGTGTTCCTGTGGATACAACAGGCTCCTAACAGAGTGGCCCACATGGCAGGGGTTGGCTTGTAAGGCATCTTTCTGATGACCTCCTTTGCTCTACTCAACAAACCAGCTCTTCCATAGAGATCAGCCATGCAAGCGAAGTGTTCCAACTGGGGAATGATTCCGTAGATGCATTGCATCTTCTCAAATAGCATTTTGCCTTCATCCACTAGACCCGAATGGCTACAGGCTGATAAAACTGCAACCATCGTTACATGGTCTGGCTTGATCTGGAGCTTGATCATCTCGTCAAACAGGTCAAGTGCAATTCGCCCTTCCCCCTGGATCCCATATCCTGCTATCAAGGAGGTATAAGTCACTTCATCCCTCTTGGTCATTAAATCAAAAACTCTCTTGGCTGTTATAACTTTTCCTGATCGTGCATACATGTCAATGAGAGCATTCCACAGTAATAAATAGTCCTGAAACTCTTGATGCCTCAGAATATAGCAGTGGAACTCTTTACCATGCTGTAGGTTTGCGACTCTAGCACAAAGAGGCAGAATGCTGGCAATTGTCACATAATTTGGTTTGATCCCTGATAGTAACATCTCTCTAAAAAGAAAAGATGCTTCTGCTAATAGATCCATGCGGGTATAACCCGAAAGCATTGAATTCCAAGTAATTATAGTCATCGCTTCTGTCAACTTAAACACAATATGGGCACTCTTGTGGTCGTTGCACCTGGAGTACATAGTGATCAGTGCATTTCTAACATTATTAGACCTCTCATGATAACTGCGAATTGCAAAAGCATGAATTTCTTTCCCCAATTTAATGGCCCCAATATGAGCACATGCACCCAAGCCAATAATCATTGCCACTGAATCTAAGTGTGTGTCACAAGTTGCCATCTGAGAAAGCAACTCCAGTGCACCTCTATAATTGCCTGTATTCAGGCAACCTCCAGCTATAGTATTCCATGTTATAAAACTCACTTCAGTACCCGCAGTCTTCATTTTTTCAAATAAATGAAATGCTTCCCCCCACATGCCCTTGGAGGCATAACAGCTAATCATTGTATTCCAAGAAACAGCATCCCTTTCTGGCATTTTATCAAACAATTGACGAGCAACATCCATCTTACCAAATTTCCCATACATGGAGATCAATGCATTATGGACATACAAGTTCCATTCATGATGATTTGTTTTTATGGACTCGTGCAGTGCCGTCCCAAAAGCCAAATCTAAACTTTCACCACAAGCCTTGAGAACAGATGGGTAAGTGAAACTGTCAGGTCTGATCCCCTTAGTCGCCATTTGCTTATATGTGGCAAGAGCCTCGGTGAAAAGCCCATTTCTAACGTACAAAGAGATGAGCATATTCCAGGGAAGTGGGTGCAAACTATTTGTATTCTCGGTAACTGTTCGAACCTCATCCAGGAGATTAAATGTTGAATAAAAGGTAATAAGCTTGGGAACCAAAACTGGGTGTTGTTCCAACCCCAAAGAAATAGTCTTAGTGTGAAGTTGTTTACCTGGTTGTAGTGCCTTGATATTGATACATGATAATAGAAGAGAAGATATGGGATCCAATAAAAGGTCATGAGAAGTGCTAGATGAGCCATGGAGCTGAATGTGAGAAAATGTCTCAAATGCTTTTGACAAGCGATTTTGGCTAACAAATTCTTTAAGACACTTAATAAGGTTATCTATCATAGATTCATCCTCAACTGGGAATTTTTCTCGGATCAGTTTGGTAGTTTGTTTCCATATTTTAGGTATGAATTTTTGGATTTGGAATACAGAAAGACCTCCAAGTATAACATGTGAAGAAGCAGACGGCATATACTGTAAAAATATAGGCTATGTATAGCAGCATGGTAAGTGAGAATGGATTGCATTGGACAGACATCTGTACATGTAACTTTTGCGACATTGGCTAAGCCACTTTCACTCTTTAGCTAATAGAGGTCTCCCGAGGAATCCAATGCTTCCCTGCAAGTAAATAACTGATCTAGGAGTATGGCAAACATATCTTACAGTTTAATTCAAATTCCAAGAAATAAACCACAGAAAACTATAATAAAGTGAGCTAGGAGTACTAACTGGTAGAAAAAAAAGGTAGAACGCGTTTATGTAAATTGAAAATGAGATAATCAGGGTATGAGACAACTTAAACGTTATGCAACACAAAAGATTCAAACAAAGGATACAAAACTCAAGTTCTCCAAGCGACTTAACGAAAAAGCTGGCAATAACGTTTTTGCATGTTCCTTAGAGAATGACCAGAAACTAACATTCAAACATCAACTACTAATACAAGACCCTTGAGCTCTGGTGGTGTTTAAGTTCTAAAAATCAAACACCTATTTCAATTGAAATCTGTCAGTAGGTGAACTAACACGCATCTACGATATTATCCGCGATAAACCTCATCAAACATTTGCGATAGATCAATTATTTCGCAAGCTTCACTGAGACAATTTGACAAACACGTCGTGAGCAAGCATAGTCGAACACTGACAAGTTAAAACAGACTACGGTTTTACGTCGAACATACAATATATGCTAAATCTTTCTGAAGTTGAATTTCTATACATAAACATACGTACGTATGTAGGAGTGAACTGACTATATAGACTGTCAATATAAAAGGGAAAAAGGTACGAACAATGACTTTAAGAGAGAGAGAGAGAGAGAGAGAGAGAGAGAAGAGAGAGAGCTCACCGCAGTCGTATAATAAAAATCTTGAATGAAGAAATTTCCAGAATCTGTGCGAAGCTTGCTGGAGGCGGGAGACCGAAGTGCGATGGGGAAGAAAGTGGAAGTGGTGATACCGTGAAGACTCGAGAGGGAAGAATTAAAAAGGGCGCGGCTTATTTTACTTGGAAGTTCAACTTCTTATTGTCGCTCTAATAGCGTGTTTAATTCTATAGACTTTTTTACAAGTATTTATATACCTAATAAATATATAAGTTAATAAATTATTATTTTCACAAAATCACAAAAATTTATAATTTTATTATTTTTTATTTGTACAATCGCTGTAATACTTTTTGTTTTAAAATTATTTATTTATGTTTTATAATAATAAAATATAATTTTAATGTCAACTATTATTTTTTATTTATTTTATATTTATAAGTAATTACAAGTTAGAAATACATGTTATAATTTTTAAATTATTAAAAAATATTTTTTTATATAAATTTATATAATATACGAATATCAATCATAACATAATATAATATAATTTTAAATTATAATTTAATTTAAATTTTTTAAATATAATTAACGCAGCAAGAATAATAATACTTGAAATAAAAATTTTAATTTTATCAACAAGGATATATTCCGTATAGTTTATAAACTACCTAACAAAAATTATGAATTAACAATTTTATAAAAATTATTGTTAGAATAATTTATATATTTTATAATTTATAAACACTCAAGTATCAAAGACATGCAAAAATAAAAATATTATTGAGGAGGTTTTAAAATTTGTTGAGCTGAAAATCTCCTATGAGGTATTTGTGTAACGCCTGGAAAATCTGAAAAAAAAATTTATTGTCTTATTATTAAATATTTTTATTAGGTTTAAAAAAAAAAAAGAGTGCCATGTCAGCAGACCCAGTCAGCAGTCTTGGCCAACCAGGACCTGCCACGTGGCAAAACAACGTCGACCAGGGACGAGCCACGTTGGCGATCCGCGTACGCGTGATTGGACGGTCCAGATCAAGTGTGCGCACGGACGACCCAGATCAAGCGTGCGCACGGACGGCCCAGATACAATCGCACGGACGGCCCAGATTCAATCAAAAACGGACGGCCCAAATTAAATCAAAATGGACGGCTGAGATCAAAAGACAAAAGGGTATAAATAGAACCCCCACACCTGACCACAAAAACCCGAGCTGCCTGTCCTCGCCGGAGAAGACGAACCAGACGCTGGAGAAGCCGGCCGCCGCCACCCGCCGCCGCACCGGGGAGATTTTCGACTGCCGATCGAGGTTGATCGAAGCCGAATTACCAAAACACGAACCTCACCGGAGAGCCGCCGCACCCGAGAGCACCGCCGCCGGTACCAGTAGTGCGTTTCAGTTTTCCGGGAAAAATTCAGGAAAAATTAGGGACAGCCTGTAGGCGCACTGTGAAGCCGTGTTCGGACCCCGAAATGAGTAAGGACCCCTCACCCTATTTCCTATCACGGTATTAAAGTTCAAAAATGATAAAACGGTATTTCTTGAATCAACGAATGTGTGAATTTGCTTAAGGTCGCTAATGGAGCCCGAGTCTAGTGTGTTTGTCGGTTAACTGTTATTTGACATATTTTACAGTTTTAAATGCAGTATGAGGTCTGATGTTTTCATTTCATTGTTTCGCGTGCATATTTTACTGTTTTATTGATTATGGACTGAATGACTGAGAAACTGATGCTGTATGTTGTCTTGTTTGGCATAAATAACTGTTTGCTTGTTTGTATGTAAATTGATGATGCTGACTGAGGAAAAGGAGAATGAAAGATTATGTAAATTGATAATTGTATAATGTGGTCAGCCTGACTAGATATCCTGGGAGATGGTGGACGGACCGGGTCCGTAGGGAACCCTACCGGGATTGTGGTCTCTCATACCGGACGGGGTATGGAGACCTTATGTGTTTTGGCGCCCATACCGGACGGGGTATGGGGACGGCCCGTTTCACCCTCATACCGGACGGGGTAATGAGGTTTATAGTTTTGGCGCCTATGCCGGACAGGGTATGGGGACGGCCCTGGAATCTGATTTTAAGTGTTAAGGGTTAACGGGTAGCGGGACCCCTATGGATCCCCATGGATACTAGTGGGCTGGTAAATGAGGAAAATATGTTGTGTAATGATTGAATTACAAAAAGCGTGATAAGTATTATGTTATACAGTTTATATGATTTCATGATGATGATAATGTTATTGCTTTCGTATATTGTTTTATGAATTTCACCGAGGTAAGTGGATGGTAAAGGATTTATTATTGATAAAAGAATTTGTTGTAAATTATGCTCCATTGGTCTTTTTGTGTTTTCTACCCACCTTTACTTCCGTGACGGTGAGATATCGTGATGTCTTTACTGGGCTAGTGTAGCTCATTCCTTATTTAATCATTTCAGATCAGGAAGACATTGTTCCCGAGCCCGTTCCGCAGGAGGACGACGAAGGGGACGCCTAAAGACTCCATAATCATATTCATAGCTTTTACTTTCGAGTTTCTCCTTTAGTTAGTTTGATCTTTTATATTTTGTGAGCACGTTTTTGGTTTTAGTGTAAGGGATGTTAATCGAATTTTTGACTTCGCTTCCGCATTTGATATTTTTAATACACATTTCATTTTAAATTTCCGGGGCCGTTACAGTTGGTATCAGAGCCGCATTTCCTCGGACCCATCCCTTACACAATAGTGCCTTAGAGAAATACTCACCGATATATCGTTACTCAATCATTCCTTGTGAATGCAGGTACACGGGAATGAGGAGAGGAAGGCCCCCACTAAACCGAGCGGCCCAAGATAATTCGCTTCGGGAGGATTTAGACAGACTATTTGAGATGGTGGAGGCTCTCGTAGCTGCCCAGCAAAGGCAAGAGGAGAGAAGGGAGTTACCCGAACCTCCTCCGCTAGCGCAGGTTGAGCCCCCGCTACAGCAGGCTGATCCCGAGCCACCCCGGCAGGAGCCTGTTCCTCCACAGTACCACCCGGCACCACAGCCGCGGTACGACCCGGTACCACAACCACGGTACCAGCAGGCGCCGCCACAGCACATTCCAGTACCCCCACCATATCAGCAGGTGCAACCACAGGGTCCCCCAGTTCACCCTCAGCCGGCCCCAGTCCCTCTACCTCGGGACCCCGCTCGTTCCTTGATCGACCCCGACTTCATAGAGAGGTAAAGAAGACTGAACCCTTCTACTTTTGCAGGGGGATCCTCTTTTGAAGAGGCCTAATACTGGCTGGCAGAGACTGAGAGAGCTTTCAAGACCTTGGGAGTAGTTCTTGAGCAGAGGGCTGCCATTGCCTCGTACATGCTGGTAGGGGAAGCAGTACGCTGGTGGGAGCTCAAGCGGACCACCCTGCCTACACCAGCTACTTGGGAGCAGTTCCTAGCGGCCTTCCACGCGGAGTATCTCCCTAAACACATCCAACACCTAAAGAAAATAGAGTTTGCTCAATTGGTCCAGGGAAACATGACAGTGTCGGAGTATGCCCGTAAGTTCCTGAAGCTGGACCTACATGCCCCAGAGACATTGATGGATGAGGGCCGAAAAGCCAGGAAATTCCAGTGGGGTCTCCACCCGGAGATCAGACAGCACTTACTGGTGATGGAGCTCGAGACATATTCGGCAGTCCTGGCAAAGGCGCAGATCATAGAAAGGAGCTTCGACACCCGCCCTCAACTAGCGGGAAGTTCCCGACCCTCAGCCCCACTCCGCAGGCCAGCACCTACCATGCCTGTCCAACCCAGTAAGAGGCCCAGACCCGCCGTCCAGGCCCCTCCTCAGGCTACTGGGGCAGCACGTTGGAAGATCTGCCAGTACTGCGGCAGGGATCACGGGGACCGACCTTGCTACCGCCTCAACAACACCTGTCGCATATGCGGCAGTTCCCAGCACTATGCAAGGGAATGCCCTTGGAACCAGAATCAAAGAAGGCCTCCAATCCAGGGCAGAGTTTACAACCTTAGCCAGAAGGATGCCGATGCAGACCCGGACGTGGTACATGGTATGTATACTATCTCTGGCCACATTGCTCATGTTTTGTTTGATACTGGTGCATCACATTCTTTTATTTCACATGTTCTTGCTTCTAAAATTTGTGTATCACCTGATAGACTTGATTCATTATTGCTTGTATCTACCGCTGGGGGGGAGACATTGCTAGGAGAGGTTGTCTACAGGGCATGTGCCGTGGAGATAGCAGATAGGAAATTGAGGGTAGACCTGATAGGGTTAGACACGGGGGATTTTGATGTAATCCTAGGAATGGATTGGCTAGCGGCGTATCACGCCACCATAGACTGCTTTAACAAAAAGATTGTATTTAATCCTCCCAACGAGGAGCCATTTACAAGTTAATAAAATTATTCAGTACTGATTTCCCCTAATGGCAAGTTTTCTTAATTCCCAGTGCCTTAATCTTGTATTTTCTCTAACTAGGTAAACCCAAGAAAGAAGTTTGTATCCAAGAGATTCCAGTAGTCCGAGACTTTCCAGACGTATTTCCGGATGAACTGCCCGGTCTACCAGCGGACAGAGAGGTCGAGTTCACCATAGACTTACAGCCAGGTACCCAGCCCATCTCGGTTGCTCCTTACCGAATGAGCCGCATCGAGATGGAAGAACTAAGGAAACAGATCACTGAGCTACAAGACAGTGGTTTCATTAGACACAGTGTTTCCCCATGGGGTGCCGGGGTTACTTTTGCAAGGAAGGGAGATGGAACGTTGAGACTGTGCATTGATTACAGAAGGATAAACAAGGTAACAATTAAGAACAAATATCCTCTTCCCCGGATTGATGACCTTTTCAATCAGTTGCAGGGTGCACGGGTATTTTCTAAAATAGATCTACGATCAGGTTACCATCAGGTAAAGGTAAGAGCAGAAGACATCCCCAAGACGGCATTCCGAACTAGGTACGGACACTATGAGTTCCTGGTCATGCCGTTTGGGCTGACCAACACCCCGGCCATCTTTATGGACCAAATGAACAGGATCTTCAGAGAGTTCTTGGATCAATTTGTCATCGTGTTCATCGATGATATCTTAGTCTACTCAAAAAGTAGAGAAGAACATGCTCATCATCTTGCCAAAGTCCTACAGGTACTCAGGAAAAAGAAGTTGTATGCAAAATTGAGCAAGCGTGGATTTTGGCTCAAGCAAACCGCCTTCCTAGGACATGTTATATCGAAGGAAGGGGTGTTAGTGAACCCCAAAAAGGTTGAAGTGGTACTTGGTTGGGAAAGGCTGACAACAGTTAAGGAAATTCGCAGTTTCCTAGGGATGGCAGGTTATTACCGCCGGTTTGTCGAAGGGTTCTCTAGTCTAGCAGCTCCTCTAACCCGACTCACAAAGAAGAATGCAAAGTTTGAATGGAATGAGAACTGCGAAAGGAGTTTTTCAGAATTGAAGAAGCGACTGACTACTGCACCCGTGCTAGCTCTACCGAGTGGATCAGGAGGGTATACAGTTTATAGTGATGCCTCTTATCTGGGCCTGAGTTGTGTCCTGATGCAGCATGGAAAGGTTATAGCATATGGGTCTAGACAGCTAAAGAATCATGAGAAGAACTATTATACCCATGACTTGGAGCTTGCCGCAATCATACACGCCTTGAAAACCTGGCGCCATTATTTGTATGGAGAGACCTTTCAGATCTACACCGATTATAAGAGTTTGAAGCACATCTTCACTCAGAAGGATCTCAACATGCATCAGAGAAGGTGGATGGAACTCCTCAAGGACTATGATTGTGACATCCTATACCATCCAGGTAAGGGCAACGTAGTAGCCGATGCCCTCAGCAGGAAAAGTGCAGGCATCCTAGCCCATTTGATGGTTTCAGAATGCGGGTCCATTGGGGCCACGCAGCAGGTCCGACTGCGAAATCTGAAGAGGGCCACATGTTTGGGCCACCTAGCAGTCCAACCCGAGTTAATCCAAAGAATAAAGGAAGCCCAGTCAGTCGACCCCGCCCTAGTAACCCGCAAGAAGGATGCAGAACAGGGAGTGAGCTCAGAATTTCAGATCTCTGCTGACGGATTGATTCGTTTCAAGGACAGAGTGTGTGTCCCAGACGACAGTGAGTTAAAAAGAGACATCATGACGGAGTCCCATAGTTCAAGGTTTGTCATGCATCCAGGAAGTACAAAAATGTACCAAACTATGCGACCTCGATTCTGGTGGAATGGGATGAAGAGAGATATAGCCGACTTTGTATCTAAGTGCTTGGTATGCCAGCAGGTCAAAGCAGAACATCAACGCCCAGGTGGGTTACTTCAGCCTTTACCGATTCCAGAGTGGAAGTGGAAACACATCACCATGGACTTCGTATTGGGACTACCCAAGGCACGATCGGGACATGATGCTATATGGGTAATTGTTGATCGACTCACTAAGTCTTCCCACTTCCTGGCCATCAGAATGACTGATTCCTTGGATAAGTTGGCAAGAATGTATATCCGGGAGATAGTTAGACTGCATGGAGTCCCAGTAACAGTGGTATCCGACAGGGATCCCAGATTCACTTCTCGATTTTGGAATAGTTTCCAGCAAGCTATGGGAACAAAGCTGTCTCTTAGTACTGCATTCCACCCCTAAACTGATGGACAATCAGAGAGGACAATTCGTACGCTTGAGGATATGCTCCGAGCTTGTGTCCTTGACTCTGGGGGCCATTGGGACGACCATCTACCTCTGATAGAGTTTGCCTACAACAACAGCTACCAAGCAAGCATCGGCATGACCCCATACGAGGCGCTATACGGGCGCCCGTGCAGGTCACTGATTTGTTGGGAGGAAGTGGGCGATAGAAGATTGTTTGGCCCGGATTTGGTAGAAAAGACCACGTCCAAGATAGTTAAAATCAAGAAGAATATTCAGACAGCTCAGAGTAGGCAGAAAAGTTATGCTGATACCCGGAGGAGAGATTTGGCTTTTGAGAAAGGCGACCGGGTGCTTCTTAAAGTCACTCCCTTCAAGGGAATTAGTAGGTTCGGTAGGAGGGGAAAATTAAACCCCAGATATATTGGACCCTTTGAAATCTTAGACAAGATTGGTACCACTGCCTACAGACTTGCACTGCCTCCTGAGCTCTCTCGGGTTCATAATGTGTTTCACGTATCTATGCTACGTAACTACAACCCAGACCCTTCTCATGTCTTGGCTCATGAACCGCTTCCACTTCAAGAGAACTTGTCTTATGAAGAAGTACCGGTCGGTATCACGGACCGAGAGAGCAGAATACTCCGCAACCGGAAAATATCATTTGTAAAAGTCGTGTGGCAGAACCACACGCCCAGGGAGGCTACTTGGGAACTGGAATCAGAATTTAGGGTCCAATATCCCCATCTGTTCGATCAAGAGTAATGAGGCAAATTTGGGGACCAAATTTCTTTAAGGGGGGAAGAGTTGTAACGCCCAGAAAATCTCGAAAAAAAATTTATTGTTTTATTATTAAATATTTTTATTTGGTTTTTTTTAAAAAAAGAGTGTGCCACGTCAGCAGCCACGTCAGCAGACCCAGTCAGCAGTCCTGGCCAACCAGGACCTGCCACGTGGCAAAACTACGTCGACCGGGGACGGGCCACGTTGGCGATCCGCATACGCGCGATCGGATGGCCCAGATCAAGCGTGCGCACGGACGGCCCAGATGCAATCGCACGGACGGCCCAGATTCAATCAAAAACGGATGGCCCAGATTAAATCAAAATGGACGGCTGAGATCAAAAGGCAAAAGGGTATAAATAGAACCCCCACACCTGACCACAAAAACCCGAGCTGTCTGCCATCGCCGGAGAAGACGAACCAGACGCTGGAGAAGCCGGCCGCCGCCACCCGCCGCCGCACCGGGGAGATTTCCGACTGCCGATCGAGGTTGATCGGAGCCAAATCACCAAAACACGAACCTCACCGGAGAGCCGCCGCACCCGAGAGCACCGCCGCCGGTACCAGTAGTGCGTTTCAGTTTCCTGGGAAAAATTCAGGGAAAATTAGGGACAGCCTGTAGGCGCACTGTGAAGCCGTGTTCGGACCCCGAAACGAGTAAGGACCCCTCACCCTATTTCCTATCACGGTATTAAAGTTCAAAAATGATAAAACGGTATTTCTTGAATCAACGAATGTGTGAATTTGCTTAAGGTCGCTAATGGAGCCCGAGTCTAGTGTGTTTGTCGGTTAACTGTTATTTGGCATATTTTACAGTTTTAAATGCAGTATGAGGTCTGATGTTTTCATTTCATTGTTTCACGTGCATATTTTACTGTTTTATTGATTATGGACTGAATGACTGAGAAACCGATGCTGTATGTTGTCTTGTTTGGCATAAATAACTGTTTGCTTGTTTGTATATAAATTGATGATGCTGACTGAGGAAAAGGAGAATGAAAGATTATGTAAATTGATAATTGTATAATGTGGTCAACCTGACTAGATATCCTGGGAGATGGTGGACGGACCGAGTCCGTAGGGAACCCTACCGGGATTGTGGTCTCTCATACCGGACGGGATATGGAGACCTTATGTGTTTTGGCGCCCATACCGGACGGGGTATGGGGACGGCCCGTTTCACCCTCATACCGGACGGGGTAATGAGGTTTATAGTTTTGGCACCCATGCCGGACGGGGTATGGGCACGGCCCTGGAATCTGATTTCAAGTGTTAAGGGTTAACGGGTAGCGGGACCCCTATGGATCCCCATGGATACTAGTGGGCTGGTAAATGAGGAAAATATGTTGTGTAATGATTGAATTACAAAAGGCGTGATAAGTATTATGTTATACAGTTTATATGATTTCATGATGATGATAATGTTATTGCTTTCGTATATTATTTTATGAATTTCACCGAGGTAAGTGGATGGTAAATGATTTATTATTGATAAAAGAATTTGTTGTAAATTATGCTCCATTGGTTTTTTTGTGTTTTCTACCCACCTTTACCTCCGTGATAGTGAGATATCGTGATGTCTTTACTGGGCTAGTGTAGCTCATTCCTTATTTAATCATTTCAGATCAGGAAGACATTGTTCCCGAGCCCGTTCCGCAGGAGGACGACGAAGGGGACGCCTAAAGACTCCATAGTCATATTCATAGCTTTTACTTTCGAGTTTCTCCTTTAGTTAGTTTGATCTTTTATATTTTGTGAGCACGTTTTTGGTTTTAGTGTAAGGGATGTTAATCGAATTTTTGACTTCGCTTCCGCATTTGATATTTTTAATACACATTTCATTTTAAATTTCCGGGGCCGTTACAATTTGGTTTTGCCATTATACTCCAATGTGAATTTATATTGAATAAATATTAATATATTTTTTTTGTTACAATTTAATTTTTAATACTTTTTATTTAATTCAAATGATCAGTTTTTTTGTTAATTTTATAATATAAAATAGTTATATTATATTTTGATATTTTTAAAATAATTCAAATATATAATTTTAATTAATTAATTATTAAATTATAATAAATGTTATATTTTAGGAACTAATTATATAACGTGTAACGCCCCCTTTTTTTTTTCTCTTTCCACATTTAGGGCGTAGTTAACAAAACAACCAATATTATAATCAATCGGTCATGCACAAGGGAACCCTATCACGATCCCTTATTCAACAATCAATATAAACCTACAATCAGGCACAAGACATCACATACAATACAATCGTACTCAATATCATACTACCATCAAATTTATTTATTTTTTTTGTTCACATTCAATTCGGTCAACAAAACAAAAATCTCTATCCTGTTATTCTACACACTGGGTTTGGACGCCAGCAACCTCGATCCGGACTCCGTTCCTACATCATCTGTAAAGAGTAAAGAGTGAGTCCATATAACTCAATACAACGAAAATCAAAATACATGTGTGAGATGCAACAATATAAAACCTCATACCTCTACCAACGGTTCACTACTTAACCAAAGTCTCCCCCCCCCCCTCCCCCTGTACCCCACAACTCTACCTACCCAGGGTTTCCATCCCCCAACGCCACCCCAGGCGTGCCAGCGATCCTACCCACCACCAAGGTCGGCGACCATTAACCCCCTATCGACCCCTACGAGGCCACGCACGCACACTATTTTTATTCCCTTTCGCCACCAACATCGGCGACAATCATCCCCCTACCGACCCCTATCGGGCCACGCACACACACTTCGATCATTCTCCCCCGTCACCAACATCGGCGACCATTAACCACCTCTCAACCCCTAACAGGCCACACACACACACCCATTCATCATTCTCTCCCGTCGCCAACATCAGCGACCATTGGCTACCTCTCGACCTCTACCAGGCCACGCACACACACTGATCATTCTCTCCCGTCACCAACATCGGCGACCATTAACCACCTCTCGACCCCTAATAGGCTACACACACACACTCATCATTCTCTCCCGTCGCTAACATCGGCGACCATTGGCTACCTCTAGACCTCTAACAGGCCACGCACACACACCATTTTCATTCACGTTCGTCACCAACCTCGGCGACCATCGTCCACCTACCGACCCCTATCGGGCCCCACACACACACACTCTGATCATTCTACTTCGTTACCAACATCGACTTTCACTCGCTTCATCTCCCGATCTCTCTCTCTCAGACTTCATCCTCACTGCCACTACCTCTTTCTCTCTCCTCCCCCATGTGGCGCACACAACCCCGTTCCCTATCACATAACTCACTACCTCACACATCTTGCTCCCTCCTGGCCTCCACTCACTCCACACCTCTACTTCTCGCTCGGCCTCCACTCACTCCACACCTCTACTTCTCTCTCGGCCTCTCAGACTCCACACACACCGCCAACCTCATTCTCCCTCACGGCACTCTCGGACTCCACACACACCACCCCTTTCTCTCTCATGGCACTCCCGGACTCCACACACACATCGCCAACCTTCTTTTCTCTCCCGGCACTATCGGACTCCACGCATCGCCAACCTCTTTCTCTTTCTCGGTACTCTTAGACTCCACACACCGACAACCTCTTTCTCTCTCTCGGTACTCTCGGACTCCACACACCAATAACCTCTTTTTCTCCCTCCCCCCTCCCCCCCACGGTTCTCACGCGACCAACTCCTTTCTACACACCTTATCGCACGCACTCCCCTATACTGCCTCCTCTGTACACTGCTACCTCCGTAAACACTCACAAACACACACCACAGCTCCAGATTTCGCATCCACATTTTCAATCTCAAATCAACACACACATATTTGAAATATATCACCATACCTCCCATTTCCATCTTCCTTCTGCCTGTCGATTGTGCTATCACCGTCCGCAGCCTCCTCTTCCCTTCGCTCCGCTTCCCTTCGCTCTGCTTCCCTTCGCTCCGCTTCCCTTCTTTCTCCTTCTAGAACCTTCCTTCTTCTCCTCTTTCTCTTTCTCGCTCCCTTATTCCTCTGTTCTTTCTCTTTTTTTTTCTTTCTCTTTCCTTCTTTTTCCTTCCTTCCCCACCCCCTATTTATATCCCACCAGTTTCCCCAAAACGGTGTCATTTTTTTCTTTTCAAAACGATGTTGTTTTCTCCCCTCTACAAAACGACGTCGTTTTCTCTCCTCTGCAAAACGACATCGTTTTCCCTCTCCCCCCTTTTTTTTTCTTTTTTTTCCAGTTATTACATATAGGGACTTTCGTTAAGTAGTGAACCGTTGGTAGATGCATGGAGTTTTATATTGTTGCATCTCACACATGTATTTTAATTTTCATTGTACTGAGTTATATGGACTCACTCTTTACTCTTTACAGATGATGTAGGAACGGGGTCCGGATCGAGGTTGCTGGCGTCCAAACCCAGTGTGTAGAATAACAGGATAGAGATTTTTGTTTTGTTGACCGAATTGAATGTGAACAAAAAAAAAACAAATTTGATGGTAGTATGGATATTGAGTACGATTGTATTGTATGCGATGCCTTGTGCCTGATTGTAGGTTTATATTGATCGTTGAATAAGGGATCGTGATAAGATTTCCTTATGCATGACCGATTGATTATAGTATTGGTTGTTTTGTTAACTACGCTCTAAATGTGAAAAGAGAAAAAAAAACGGGGTGTTACATAACGTGTCGAAGTATAACTCGAAAAAATAAAATCTAAACATTTTTTATTTAACGAAACTATTAATTAATTTATTTATTGTGAAAGAAATGTATTACACACGAATTTTTATCCTCATAATAAATTTCACAAACAAATTGTGAAATCTAGTTATGGTTACAAGTAGCACATGCAACAACAGGAAACCCAGTATTCCTATATGTACCATATCTATACAACCTAAGTCCTACTTCAATACCACCCTAGGATTACACAAAATTAACTTGCCCCGGTAATTTAGTCATATTGTATATCAAATGTGACCACCTTCCGACGTCACTCCATTAGTACAAATTTTCTCACTCGTCACTAATATCGGCGACCAACACTCAACCTTCTATCTCTCGACCATTAATAGGCCACACACACACACAGATAACATTCTCTCCCGTCACCAATATCAACGACCCAATCCCTTGCCCGTCGGGGTCTCCAGACCATCACCACTATCGACGATCAACTTACTCTTTTTAGGTAGCTGTAACACCCCAATTCTTATTATTGTTATTAGTATTATTTTATTTTACTTTTTTGTAATTTTTATATAAATATAATGATTTATTATGTAATAATATATGGTTTTAATTTAGTTTAATTTAATTAAATAGAAATAATAATAATAATAATAATTAAAGGGGTAAAATTATTTTAGGGATTTAATTGAAAATAATTTTGAGAAAAATGGGTGAAAATTTGGGTTCTGTGGGTGTTTTTGAAAAGATAATTGAAAACCGGGGGTCAAAACACAATTTAAAAAAATTACACCACGTCAACAGCCCGGTTAGCAGTCCTGGCCAATCAGGACACACCGTGTAGCAGAGACGCTGACGCGAGAGGTCACGCGGGCGATCCGCGTGCGCGCGATCGAACGGCTGAGATTCGTTCCCGGGCGCACAGACAGCCCAGATCAAAAGCGCGTACGGACGGCCCAGATTGTAAGCGTACGGACGGCCTAGATTGCATCGCGATGAACGGCCCAGATTTATTTCCTATTTAATCGCGATCAGACGATCCAGATTACATCACGATGGATGCTCATATTAAAAGTGAAAGGTTATAAATAATCTCATCCACACCCAAACCCTAACCCTAGCCGCTAGAGCCCTCGCTGGAGAAGACAGCCCAGCCGCCGAGGAGCCGATCACCGCCACCCGCCGCCGCACCAGAGCACTTTTCGGCCGTCAAACGAGGTAAAATTTTTTTCCTTGGCTCAGAATTCGATGCTAAACCCACCTATGACCAAATCGGAGCAAAAACACCGGCCAATTAGCTGAAAAATACCGCCAAAGCCAAGCGGTGCTGCCACAGATTTTCTTAGTTTTTGCCTCCGATGAGGCCCTTCTCGATTCCCGTTCAATGTAATTTTTTCACCATTGTGACCACTATTCCTTCCTCTACAGGTTGACTGGAGCAAAACACCAAATCGTGACTCGAGCAGAAGGAGCCGCCGCACCGGAGAGCCTTGCTATCGGTAAGTTTCAATTTTTGGTGTTTTTTAGGCCCACCGATTTGGGTGTTTTCTCATAGGAATCAATGCAAGTTTGGCCGAATTTGACCGAAAACTATCGGAAACAGCTAACCCGAGGCGGATTACCACCGCAAGCGGTGGTGCCGTCGCCGGAGCACGGCGGAGCCGCCGTGCCGGAATTCTGAAATTGGCCGAATAGGTCTTGGGTCTTATTTTTGAATTATTTGGGACATGTATAGGTACTATAAGCGCATTTCAGTTCCCGGAGAAAAAATCAGGGAACCTAGGGACTGCCCGTAGGCGCAGTAAAAATCTAACTTTCGACTTCGAATCAGGTAAGGACCCCTCACTTTGTTTCCTATCACGGGATTAAAGTTTATGTAATAAACTTTAATTCATAAAACTGTATTTTATGAATTAAATAGATATATATAATTATTACGGTTGCTAATGGAGCCCTGAACCGAACATATTTCTCTGTCAGTTCCTGTTTGATTTATTTTACAGTCTAAATGCAGTATAGTATCTGATTTATTTATTCTATGGTTTTGAATGCATGAATCACTGTTTACTTCATTATGACTTGATTTTGTGAATCCGATGATATGCTTGCCTTGTTGAATGCTAATTACTTGTTTAAGTATTCATGATTATGTGAGAAACAGAGAACTAAAAAAAAAATAGAAAATGTATATGAATTGATAAATGGATAAGTTGACAGCCTCACTAGATATCTTGGGAGATGGTGGACGGATCGGGTCCATAGGGAACCCTACCGGAAATGTTGTCTCATACTGGACGGGGTATAGAGACTTTAAATATTTTGGCGCCCATACCGGATGGGGTATGAGGACGACCCGCTTCACCCTCATACCGGACGGGGTATTGAGGTTTATTATTTGACACCCATACCGGATGAGGTATGGGGACGGTCCTGGAAATTAAGTTTGTCAAGAGAATAGTTCACGTGTAGCGGAGACCCCTATGGATCCCCATGGATACTAGTAGGCTGATGAAAATGTGACAACTGTTGGTCAAGAGAATGGTTCACGTGTAGCGAGGACCCCTATGGATCCCCATAGATACTAGTAGGCTGATGAAAATGGGGTAATTGTTGTTTGATGATTGAAATATAAAAACATGACATGTACTATGTTACAGGTTATGTATGAACTTATGATATCTATGATGTTATTGTTTCCATTGGTCGTTTTTATAAATCCCACTGAGATAAGTAGACGGTAAATAGTTTGATTATTGATAAATAAATTTACTTGAAACTTGTGCTCCATTGGTTGTTTTTAGTTTGCTACCAACCTTTACTTATGTAACAGTGATATAGTGTGATGTCTTTACTGGGCTAGTGTAGCTCATTCCTTACTTAACCATTTCAGATTAGGAGGCTTGGTTCCCGAGACCGATCTACAAGAAGACGGCAAGTAGTTACCTAGATATTTATTAGTTTCTTTTATAGTCTTTCATTTCCAGTATTTTTCTTTAGAGCACTTATTTTCAGTATTGTTAGTACGTTTAAGTTATTGTGTAAAGGATATTAACCAGAACCTTTTATTTCGCTTACACACTTATATTCTTTATATACATTTCCTTTTTAAATTTTCGGGGTTATTATAGTAGCGACCACCAATATCGGCGTCCCCCCATGCTACCAACTCAAGAATCATACCATCCCGTACTCGCTTCACCATGTTGTCCTGAAGCTCTCCTATACCTTTAACCTATATACCGAACCTATACGCATCTCCCCATAGGACACACACTAACATTTCACACACACGTGGGTAACGTTCCCTCACCAACCACTAAATTTACAGCAGCTATACCAACCTATATATAACCCACACCCTCACACCACACAACTACACCAACACACCTCTATCCCGATACCTTACACCACGCCTTATAAGCCTCCCTTTTCTTCTCCCAAATTTCCAGCATATACACTCTCCTCCCCTTTTATATCTACCTCTCCCTACAGCCATACCACACTTTTCCTCTTACACGAATCTCTTCGCACACCGAATTCTTCATTCTCCCTCCTCCTGCAGCGTACTCTAAGGACCCCATACACAGTCATGAACTCTCCTATCTCTCACAGATCTCACATACCGTTTTCCTTCTTTTTGTACCTCCCACGGCCTATTCAAAGTATCACAACTCCCGACCACACAATCACGAACTCTCATCTCTCTCACAGAACATTCACAAACCTCATTCTTCCTTCTCTCTCCTCCCGCAGCCTCCTCCATGCACCCTGCTCGCACACACACAAAATCTCCACGCCTTCACGGATCTCACTCGCTCACCGACCTCCTCGTTCCCTCTCTCATCCCGCGGCCTCCACCATGTACTTTCACTCATTTTACACAAAATATCCTCACTCTCTCGCTGACCTCTCCCACTCTCCAACGTCTTCTCTCTCTCTCTTCTCGCGATCTCCTCCGTGGACACCTCCACGATTCCACCTGCCATCCACACCCGCCTGTCCCTACATCGTAGTTCTATTGCTCTATATACTAAAGAGAACCTAGATTTCTCAACCTAAAATCACCAATTCGAAATCACACCACACCTATACAAGAACTTAAAATTTACCGTACCTCTCATCTCCATCTTCCTTCCTCCCGTGGCTCCCACCGTCACGGTCCACCTTCTTGCTCCCTCTCTCTCCTCGTTTCTCTCTAATCCAGCTCCTCTCTCTCTCTCTCTCTAGAACCTTCTGTAACACCCAAATTATTATTTTTATTTTTGTTTAATTATATATATATATTTAATTTATAAGATTTTATTTCAATTTAATTTAATTTAATTTAATGAAAATAAAAAAAATAATGATAAAATAGGGTAAAATAATTTTTTTGGATTTAATTGAAATTGATTTTGGGAAAAAAGAGTGAAAATTTAGATTCTGGGGGTGTTTTTGAAAAGAAAATCAGAAATCGGGGGTCAAAACGTAATTTAAAAAAATTGTGCCACATCAGCAGCCCCGCCCAACCAGGACACATCGCGTGGCAAGGAACGCTAACACGGGACGGGCCACGTGGGCGATCCGTGTGTGCGCGATCGGACAGTCCAGATCCATTCCCGCGCGCACGGACAGCCCAGATCAAATGTGCGCACGGACGGCCCAGATCTCACGTGTACGGACGGCCCAGATTCAATCAAGCATGGACGGTCCGGATCGCATCACAATGGACGACCCAGATCGTATCGCGATGGACGACTCAGATTTAATCCCAAATAAATCGCGAACGGATGGTCCAGATTAAATCTTGATGGACGGTTAAGATTAAAAGGGGGAGGGTATAAATAACCCCACCCACACCCGACCACAAACCCTAGCCGCCAGTGCCTCGCTGGAGAAGAAGAACCAGACGCCGGAGGAGCCGGCCGCCGCCACCCGCCGCCGCACCGAAGAATTTTTCAACTGCCAATCGAGGTAGATTTTCTCTCATTGGCTCGTTTTTCGATGCCGAATCTACCTATGGCCAAATCAAAGCCAAACCACCGGCTAATCAGCCGGAAAACCCCGCCGAAGTCTAGCACCGCCGCCACGGCTTCCCTCTATTTTTACCTCCGATGAGGCCCTTTCCGTTCTCCGTTCGATGCAATTTTTATACCATTGTGATCACCGTTCTTTTCTCTACAGGTTGACCGAAGTAAAACATCAAAATGCAACTCGCGCCGGAGAAGCCGCCGCACCCGAGAGCGCCACCGCCGGTAAGTCTTTTTTTTCGTGATTTTTTAGCTCACCGAGGGCCCTAGGGTTGTTTTATCGCAGGGACCAATGCAAGTTTGGCCGAATTCGTAAGCCACCGTGATGGAATTCCGATATTGGCTGAAAGGGGCCCTAGGTATGACTTGGAATTTTTTTTTGGGACACGTGCAGGTACCAGTAGTACATTTTAATTTTCCAGAAAAAATTCAGAGAATTTAGGGACAGCCCATAGGCGCACCGTAGAGCCGATTTCAGATCCCGAAACAAGTAAGGATCTCTCACCCTACCTCCTATCACGGTATTAAAGCTTAATAAATAATTAAACAGTATTTTGTGACTTTATTAATATGTATAATTGATTGAGATTGCCAATGGAGTCCGAATCTGATACATTGTTGGTCAGTTGTTGTTTGATTTATTTTTCAGTATTAAATGCAGTATGGTATTTGATGTATTTATTTTATGGTCTCGTATGCATGAATCATAGTTTATTTTATTATGGTTTGTATTATGGTGAACCCGATACTGTGTTGTCTTGTTTGGTGCCAATTTCTAGTTTACATATTTGTGTATGATTGGATGATTGAGACCAAGAAAAATAGAAAAAAGAATATGTGAAGTGATAAATGGATAATGTGGACAGCCTGACTAGATATCCTAGGAGATGGCGGACGGACCAGGTCCGTAGGGAACCTTACCGGGAACGTGGTCTCTCATACCGGACGGGGTATGGAGACCTTATGTGTTTTGGCGCCCATACCGGATGGGGTATGGGGACAGCTCGTTTCACCCTCATACTGGATGGGGTATTGAGATTTATGATTTTGACGCCCATATCGGACGGGGTATGGGGACGGTCCTATAATCAGGTTATTAATGTTAATGGTTCACGTGTAGCGGGGACCCCCTCTGGATCCCCATGGATACTAGTAGGCTGGTAAAAGAGGAAATTTATTGTCTGATTATTGAAGTACAAAAGTATGACATGTGTTCTGTTACAAAGTCGATATGATTTTATGATGGTTATAATGTTATTGTTTTCATATGTTATTTTTATGAATCTCACCGAGATAAGTGGACAGTAAAGGTTTTTATGTTAATAAATGAGTTTGTTATAAATTATGCTCCATTTGTGGTTTTTGTTTTCTACCGACCTTTACTCCTGTGGCAGTGAGATAGTGTGATATTTTTACTGGGCTAGTGTAGCTTATTCCTTACTTAACCATTTCAGATCAAGAAGACGGGGTCAGGTTCCCGAGCCCGTTCTGCAGGAAGACGGCGAGTTAGACGCCTAAAGACTTTATAGTTCTATTTATAGTTTTTATTTCAAGTATCTCTTTTAATTAGCTTATTCTTTCATGTTTTGAGTACGTTTTTGGTTATTGTGTAAGAGATGTTAATCAAAATTTTTATATACATACATTTTTATTTAAATTCCGGGGCCGTTACACCTTCTCTTCCCGCTCCCGATCTCTCTTTTATCTGCTTTCTTTCTTTTCTTACCTCCTCCTCTTTTTTTTTTCTTTCCCTTCTCCTATTTATACCCCACCAGCCTCTCATCCTGCCCGTCCATCTCACCTCATCCCAACCGTCCACTCCCCCTTTCTCCAAACGATGTTGTTTCCTCTTCCACTTCTCCAAACGACGTTGTTTTCCTCCTTCTCTTCTCCAAACGATGTTGTTTCCTCTAAACGACGCCGTTTTCCTCCTCCTCTTCTCCAAATGACGTCGTTTCCTCCCCCTCTTCACCAAACGGTACCGTTTCACCTCTCAAATCCTCACTCTATATTTACATATATACAAACATACTAATTTTCTCTTTTTTTTTTTCCAGTTATTACACTCTTTCACTGTGCTTCCTGGTGGTTCTCGAATTTTCTGAATTTTTCCTGCGAAATTCAAAAACACGTGTCTATTCTAAAATACTCCAAAAAGGCTAAAAAAATATTTTTAATTTTTTCGGCCGGTTTAGGGTTCCGGCACAGTGGAGTCGCCATGCTCCAACACCGACTTCGTTGCCTACGGAGGTGTCTCCTTCTTGACTTGGTCGTTTTTTATTGATTTTGGCATGTTTTGCACAAAAACTTGCAAAAACGGGGTTAGACGACCTCTGTTGGCCGAAAAAGGAAAAATTGAAGCTTTACCGACTGGAGAAATTTTCTGGTGCGGCGGCTTTGCCGTTCCTCTCTTGCGACCAGGGATTCTCTTCGGTCGACCTGCACTAGAAAATGATTAGGAACATCGCGGTCAAAAAATTAAAGGGAACAGAAAACAAAAAAAAAAAACTCACTGGAGCGATTTTTGGGTCGCAACCGCAGTGGCTTAGCCGAGCTCCGCTCTCGGTTTCTAACTTCTCTTTTAGCTTTTAAGCTCTAATATGAGTGTAGAGAGGTTCAAAATTGAATTCCGAACGAAAAGGGAAGAAACACTTACCTCTCCAATGTCAGCAGTGGCTCCGGTGTGGCAGCGACGATGGTCGAATTTCTTTCCGGCCGCCTTTCTTCTTCTTTTCTGGCAATGATAGGTGCGGATAGGATTAGAGTTTTCTAGGATGCGATGTTTAAATACCCTCTCCGCGTCGATCTTGACTGTTCGTGTAGGAACACATGACCCTCTCCCATATATTGGATTGCTCTTAATTGAGGGAATAATTTTGAACCGCATGATTGGATTAAATCTAACCATTCAATTGCATCTGAAGAGGGAACAAATTTGGGTTGTCCGTGTGCACGAGAGGAGATTTGGATCATTGGATCTGCTGGCACGTGGATCGACCGCGTGGCTTCCGGCGTGGACACGTGTCCATGAGTTTGCCACGTGACGCACGACCACTGGCCGCGCTGCTTACGCGGCAGTCCACATGGCCAAAATTTCATTATTTTTACTTTACCTTAGTTTTTCAGATTTTTTTTTTTAAATATGTCATTCTTTATTTCTATTTCGTCTCTGATTTTTAAAAGCATACAAAACATAATTTTCTTCAAAAATTTAACAAAAATTAAAGTTAAATTTTTTAATTTATTTTATTATTATAATTTAATTATTACGGACTTAAATTCTGGACCCCATTATATTTTAAATTTTGTTAAATTAAATATTACGAATTAATTATTATTAATTTATAATTTAGTTATAAAATGACAAATTATTTATGTTCAATAAATTTTAAATTCGTGATTATTAATTAGTAAATAATAATGCTAATAACGGGGTTGGATATTTGATTTTTGTTGGCCTTTCCTATATAAAATAGGAATTTATTGGCTGACGTGGAATAGTTAAACTAGAAAATAAAAAATAAAGGAATCAAATTACAAAACAGGTTTTCAAAGTGAATAACTCACACGTCCACTAAAATCCTAATCGTCATGTGCCACATAGGTTCCTAAAAGATTGGCGCTGGCTGCTTATCATACACGCCACGTGTAAGAAGAGAACAGATTATCGGTTGACTCACCACGCAAAAATAAAATTGACAAGAACCGTCTAAAACGCCCTTTTTGTCTCACCAGTGGGAGGTCTGAAGCACCGTCCACCTTGGTGTCTCCGCCTCTCCCGTTTTCATCTTCTCCTTCACTGTAATAATCCATCAATACGTACAGCATTACGGCTCCAAGATTGCATTTTTTTTCTCTCCTTCACTGTCGCTTTCCACGGGTGCGAATCCTTAGGTTTGCATTTTCACATTTTACGGAATCAACCGTGTGAATCGCTGTTTGGTTGGGGTAATTGTTTGGAAGTCCTTAGCTGATACTTTGTTTTGCTAGTCACAACGATGGCGACGATTTCCACTTATTTAGCTACCACTCGCGGCGAAGGCGCGGCTATTTTTGCGAGGGAAAAGTTAGATCCTCTGAGGATAGATCACCGGACGGGAATTAGAATCTCGAAACCTTTTGAGGTGGATTCTGGTTTTTTTTTTGGTTTAAATTTTTGTTGAATTTTGGTCCGTTTATCTGCTGAAGTTATTATATTAGTTCATGTTACCAAGTTTAGAAAATGTTGCGTTGAAGATTTTCTTGTAAGTTCTTAGTCAGGGCACTGTTTTGATTGTGATTGGTTGTTTTGTCAGTAAGCTTCCTGTTAGTTGGGTTAATTATTGTGTTCGAATAGCTATTATTGTTTTGTTACTTATTTTCAGTAATTTCCCCGAGGTAATTGTAGTGACTACTTTTGGGGAGAATTGGTCTTTTAAACAAGTTGATGTTGGCCTATTGCTTCTTTAGTCCAAGCATAGAGTTATTTCCAATGAAATACGTATTGAATCTTGAATATCATTCAGTTGTACAGCTAATACTGTCTGCGGCAGGCTCCTCCTAATCCTGACCATGTATATTAGTGGAGATCGGGAGTTCTATATATAACTTCTGTTGTAATGCACTACTTAAGTTTGCTTTCTCTTGTTGCAGAATGATCCACTTCCCGCTTATCGGTTATCTTTCCATCTCCCCGGCAGAGATATTAGAGAAACAAGAACACGTATGGCCTTAGTGGATGAGAGGATTGCACTTGCTAGAAACGTGGTGGAGCCTTCTTCTGGGGTCTTGGTAAGAAGAAAGTTTTTCACTCAGTTTTGAGTTTGATTTTGATTAAAAAAATGATAATGAAAGGCCTGATGGAGCCTTATGATTGGATGGTAATATTATTATGTATAATGACTTAACAGGATATACAATAATCCTTATACAAAAAATAAGGAGTAGACTATCGGTGTACGCATGGCTTTAATTACTGACTCTTTTCTTAACCTTTCTTTTGCAGGCATATGATCTTATTCAAGGAGAACTTGTAAGTTCTCTTATTCTCGAATAAGACTTGATATTTGCTTGATCACGTTTACTATTTCTCAATTTCTAAAACTTCAGGGTATTATTTTTTTGACATTAGGACATTCAATTAAAACTTTCTTGTTTCTTCTCGAAAAATTAAAGCTTTCATGTTCGTCATGCTTTTGATTTTTTTCTTGATTTTATCAAATGACTTCATCGTGATGAACTTTCCATATGCGTATAGGCTTTAAAGGTGTTCTGGTTGGTGTTGTTCTACTGCAATGTAGCAAAAATTAAAATTGTTCTCTTTGTGGTTTTAGAAATAAATATCCAAATAAAGTAGTATCTTGTTATCACTAGGACTGAGAGAGATCTCAAGATTTCTGGTGTGTAAAAATTGGACCTAGAGTGGCAAGAGTGAGAAAGAGTTCTCTTTTTTTTTTGGGGGGGGGCTTGAGAATTTGGTGGAGTGGGTGGATACACTGAAAGTTTGTAAGGTCCTTTTCTGCAAATTACTCACGTTAAAAGTTTTCGCACAGGTAAAATGGAGTTCAATGATGGGAAAGTCAACCCCAGATGCACCAACGGCTGTTCTTCTACATGGAATTCTAGGTAGCAGGAAGAATTGGGGTACGTTTTGTGAATTATTTGTAAGCTTCTTATCACTATGTAGACACACATTGATTTAAAAACATATGACCTCTCTCTGTCTCTGTCTGTATCTCTCTCTAAAAAGACAGATTTTTAATGTCAATTTTAATCAGTAGAGCAACAATTATCTAGTTGTGCACTTGTTATGTAAGGCCTTAATATACAGGGAGGGCTATAGTGGGGCAATGTTTTGTCTTTCCTACTCATTCTTCTACCGATGGATGGCTTCTTCCCCATCTTCATTTTCATAACGAGGAGAAAATACTCTCTATCTCTGTTCAGTGAAGAAGTTTGGTTCCTGTGGATGAAACTTTTGACATAATGTCGAGTTTAAAAATTATAATGATATTCTGAAATTGATAATATATTAAATTACGATCGTAATAGGACAAAAATTACAATTACTCAACTAAAGTCTATCACATTAGAAATGAGAAAAATAAAAAAGTTCCTCGTCAACTAATTAAAATTTTGCAAACAGAATGCAACCTGTATTAAAAATGTACTAAATGTTCTTAAACACCCCGTAAAAAGGAAGCAATTTCAAAGCAAAGCATCTCCTCCAAAAGAATGATGCATTTCTGTGTGTACAAATATATTTGTCTCAAAATTTAGTATTTTTCTGAAAGAATGAATTTATTGTAGACTCTCTTTGTCATATAATGGAATAATTTGAATTAAGAAAGATATATCTAGAGTTAGAGAAATGAAGAATGGTATAATTATAGTAGTAATGATATTATCATCTATAGAATAAATAATTTATTTCTGATCAGGGTGAGGGCAGGGGTTAAGGGCGGAGAGTACACTGCCAGCAACTGTCCGTGAAGTGGAACAGGGACAATTTAATTTTTGCTTCTCTCTCCATCCTCACCAAAACGGAGGAAACTCCACCTTATTTGAAGTATTTCTGTACGAGTCTTCTGTTAAATGGTAAAAATGTCATCCTTAGTAGTTTGGGTGTATGAAACTATCAGTGTCAGAAAATGAAATTGAGTTTAGGATTGGTTCATACATTATTTCAAAAAAAAAAAAAAACCGATTGGTTCGTACAAGGTAACAGCACGTTATGATCATGACCCATGATTTTTAAGATTTCAAAATCATGTTCTGTTCTTCTGCGGGTTTTCCCGACGTTTCATTTTTGTGCTATAGATGTCTCTTTCTTTCACATTTATTTTAATGGTACATAGGTGTGTTGGAGGCAGAAGTCCTTGATATGCTTTTATTATTACAGGTACTTTTGCTCGCAGGCTGGCACAAGAATTTCCAACCTGGCAGGTAATGTGTGATGAGTTCTTGCTCGATTTGGTATCTGCTGACGTAGGAATGAGTCACATGTTTTCTTATAACTAAAACAACACATACTTGGCTCTGGTGGTCTTCTGCTAACTAACTAGACCCCTCACTTACTCTAAGTTCAAAGGGAAGAAAGGTGAAGGATTTGCATTGCCATGGTTTATTGGTGGGTAATGCTTGGAAATTAAGATTTCAGGATCCAGTATTATAGAGATAGTGTGTCTGATTTATAAAGCAAAGATTGTTTTTATCCGTGTTGGACTTGTCACTATGGGTGCTTGTTGTGGTATGGTAATAACTACATTAAGTGGATGGTTACTGAATTACCAATTTTTTTTACATACTTCAATAATAGCTTTTGTAAAAGCATCACTAAAAACTTTAAAATGTTATCAGTTTCTCAGTTCTTATCTGGTGCTTTTGGCTCTTATACGGTCTACTTTGAACTTTTGGCTTGGGAAGGTTTGAGCAGTAACAAAGCATTTAGACTGATTTCTCTTACCATATTCTGGGTCATTTTGAAGGAGAGAAACAATAGAGTTTTTGAGGGGGTCGAACAAGATTTTAATAGATCAAAGATAAATGGTTTTATTATTTTGGTTCTACTGTTTTAGAGCATAATTAACTGTTTTTAAAATTTAGATTCCATTGTATATATGTTTATTGATATGTAAATTTTCTGTAAATGAGTGGTGCTCCCTTAGCACCTCACATCAATACAACTATACTTCTTTTATTTGAAAAAAAAGTTCTTATCTAGTGCTTTTGATTAGTTTGTGTGCTTTGATTGTGGCAAAGGAGGTAGCCATGTTCTTTGAAGGCCATTTTTTTGTTACAAAAAGAAATGTGAACAGTAAAGCTCTACATGAATTGTGAGAAGTTAGAAATTTAGGAAGAGCCATGATATGGTTTAATTTGTGAGAAGTTACTAGGATCAAAAAGTGATTATCTTACCATGCACAAAAAATTGACTCAATTGAGCAGTGGAGGAGGAAAACGGAGGAAAAGACAAATAAGAAGGTTCAGATTTGCATATAACTTCCTATGATAAATCATAAGGGTAAATTTCTTTACATGTGTGAGGAGTACCTAATTGTTCTGGACACTTGGGTTTTCATTTTTTTTTCTTTTCTTTTGAAGGAAAAATTAAGTCCCTTAACAAGGCATAGGGGATGCAATCCATAAAGAACAATGGGGAATTGCAAAAGTGGGTGTTTCTTTCATCTTATTAGGATTTCTTTTTGTTGATTATGAAAGAAATTCATAAGTCAAGATTACAAATGTGGAAACTAAGGTTCTATGATTAAGAGAATAAACTCAAGGCAGCACGTGATAACCATTTGTTGTGGTTATTCATCTTTTGCTTTTCAGATTTTCATTATAAGGCATGGTAATTTGTTTTGTCTAAGTTGAGATATTGAGATTTTGGACGCTAGTAATTTGTTTTTGTTGATGCAGTTCCTACTAGTAGACCTTCGGTGCCATGGGGATTCGGCATCGAACTGGAAGAGGGGGCCCCATACTGTTGCCTCAACAGCAATGGATGTCTTAAAGCTTGTGCGTAATTTTTGAGTAATGACCACCAATCTTTTGCATGAATGTATATTTGTTTCTGGTTCTGCACTACATAGAACTGGAACTTAATACAATCTTATTTCAAGTGACGCCTCTCTGCACGGCTTCTGAATCTGTTATTGTTTCTAGTGCTTAAACCCGTTGCATTTTTTTTTGGGGAAAGGGAAAAAATAATTGCATAAAAAAGTACTAAGGGGTTGCCATCCATCTACGAACCTTTCGACCTTTCTTCTTTTCAAGTATGTAAAACTTGGTGGTGGTTGTGAATTAATCAGTTACATATTTGTGATGTTGGATATGGATGCTTTTGTTTTTGACATTTCTTTTTTTTTTTTTTTTCGTCATACAAGCTGGTTTGTTCTATAAGGGTGTTATGAAGAAACAAAATCATTTTGATTTTTATGTATCAAACTGCCATTATAAAATTGATATTTACTGTATCCTTCTTCCTTCCTTAAAGCAGACTTTAGGCAGAACCTTCAACCCTTTGAATCATTGAGGGGCCTATTTTTCCAAGGTTCTGTTGTGTGCCTTACTGATTAATGATTTGCACATAGTAGTTACTACGATGCTGGGAATATTCCATATTGATAATGTCGCTAAAACACTTTATTTTAATATTAAAAGCAGCCCTGTCATTGGGATTTCTGAGCTAGGATTGCTTTTCTGTAGAAAAGGATAACTAAGCAAAGATTTCGCTTCCTTCACTTGCTTTCCTTTAGTGACTTTATATTGTTAACTTAAATGAATATGGCTGCTTCTGGGTAATGCTTTCACAAAATAATTACTCAGTTAAGTTATGAGTGTGAAATTTGACCACAATCATTTGGAATAGTTTTTTCAAGTCTCAACCAAATTTTTTGCCTTTATTGCATACTTCAACATACCAAAAAAAGAAAGAGGTATTGATTTATATTGTTGAGATTATCTTCCTCCCTCTTACGCAAGATATTTCTGTTCCTTTTTTGAGTAAAAGTAAGAAACTTCTGTTGTCTGAAAGTTTTTTTTCTCACATTCTTTGTTCTGAATAGGTTGGAAAACTTAGAATAACACCTAGAATCCTAGTTGGACACAGCTTTGGAGGAAAAGGTACTTTTGTTGATTTACCGTGTTTCTAATATGCTGTGTGATTAGGACATGATAGCTGATGGTTGACTTAAATATGATTTGATTCAATCTTGCTCAACATGCTTCCTAATTATCTATGCAGTTGTGCTGAGCATGGTGGAACAGGCAGCAAAGCCTCTTGCACGACCAGTCAAAGTATGATTGTTGCCAGTTTAATATAGTTAATGACTTTACGTTTTGATATTTGGTTAAAATCAAAATGCCAATTATAGTTACTTTTGCTGGAGGTTAGGAACTTCAGTTTTAAAATTTCAAGTAAACTTTGACTTTTGAAGTTTCTACAGGTAGCTATACAAGTAATACTCCAAAGCTTGAAAAATTAAAGGAAATGAAGGAAATAGGAATTCCTTCAATTATTTTTACTCTTGCTCTTGTTTCTCTTATGCTTATCTAAATTCTTCTCATGTGGGTTTTTTCTGTAGGTTTGGGTTCTAGATGCCACTCCTGGGAAAGTTCGAGCAGGAGGAGATGGGGAGGACCATCCGGCAGAACTAATATCTTTTTTACAGGACTTGCCAAACGAGGTTAGTGCTAATAATCTCTTGTTCTTGGATATGTTGTGTGTCATCTGAAACTTGACTTCGCTGTAATATCTTTATTTGGTGTATCCTATCATTATGATGGACCTAACATTCCTTCAGTTAACTTAGCCTAGCTGGAATGAATTATTCTGATCTTGACTAATAGATTTTTTGAAGTTAACCTTTACAATGCTTTTAATTTCCCTTGCTGGGACTGGCTATAACTCTGTTGTAAGCTTTCTTTAAGGAAGGTCTCTTCAAAGCGGGATGTTGTGAATGCACTTGTTCAAGAAGGGTTTTCGAAGGATGTGGCACAGGTATACTTCACACACGCGCATTCATTTATCAAAGTTATGAACTCTTTGCTCCTTCCAATATATACATATACATATATATATATATATATATATATAATGAAGTCTTTCACATGGCAATGCATTTCAGACTATTGACAGGCAGGTGCTGGCAGTAGCTCTTTTCTCATTTCTGTCTCAAGTGGTGGCATGTCAGTCTTGCCATACCAACAAAAGAAAAACTTAAAATTCTTTATTATAATTTAGATCTTCCAAATTCCCTTAAGAGATTCTTAGCCATGTGTGGATGTGTGTGAATATGGGCTTGCTTTCATGATTTCTGTTACATGAAGATATGTACATGTATGGTTTCTTGGAATATAATTGCTTGAACATTTTTGATTTTCTGCTCACGCATTCTGGGACCTGTCTTACCCTCCTATTAGTTTCTCTTGGCAGTGATTCTGACAGTTACGGGGCCGGGTTAAAGTGAAAAACTTAAAATTCTTTATTATAATTTAGATCTTCCAAATTCCCTTAAAAGATTCTTAGCCATATGTGGTTGTGTGTGAATATAGGCTTGCTTTGATGATGTCTGTTACATGAAGATATATATGTATATGGTTTCTTGGAATATACCTAATTGCCTGAACATTTTTTATTTTCTGCTCACGCTTTCTGGGACGTGTCTTACCCTCCTATTAGTTTCTTTCTGGCAGTGATTCTCACAGTTACTGGGGCCGAGTTAAATTTTTAAGGAGAAAATTATATCTCCTGGTCAGAATGAGAAATACATGCATATTCACATTTTGTCCTCTTAGTGCAAATGAGAATATGGTCCACAACATGGAGTATCACACTCTTCTTTGCTGCTGATTAAAAAACATAATAATTGGTGTTTATTTCTTTTTAAAATGAGATCAATGCTTATAAAATCACTAAAACTTATCCGGTGAAACATTTTCTGAAGTAGGCTTTGAGCATGGTGCTCTTTTTGTTTACACCTTTTTACTTTTATGCTTGCTGCTTCTCAGAATCAGTTTCTCTTCCAATCAATTATATATGCTCTTGCTTATTAGTTACATGCAGGAAGTTATTAAGTAATCTCTTGCAAAGTTGCTCAGGAATGACATAGTGATTAATATGAGTTCGTCCTGACATCAGCGAGTCCCATTCAAGTTTGGAGAATTTGTAGCCCCTTTCCTGTTTGAGATGTCAAGACAGGTTTAACTGAACTGGGTTCAAGGAGTCACGAGTGCTCAATATTTGCATCATCTATCTCTCTTCTACCCATTTATACTGCATCAAATTATATGATTTATTTGGTCAATGCGATGGGAAGGGTGAAGACTAATAACAGAAGCTGTTTTAACATGTCTCTGGATGTTCTTTTTTTGGAAGACTCATTAACAAAAGATGTGTTTAGATGTCTCAGTGGATTCTTTATATACTTACCATTATTCTTATTTCATCCCTGTACACTAATTTTATGACACGGTTCATTAACAAAAGGGTATCCATTTTGACTGGGTCATCTTTTGCCTTTTAATGCTTGTGGATTGGGAAATGTGGACTTTTGCAGATGAAAGGAAGTACATGAAATAAATTTCTGATAAAAAAAAAATGCCCTCTGCGTTGAAGACAATTATTTACATTTGCATATTGCTTTCTTTCTGGTACATGCATTTTTTTCTTCCTGTCCAACACATCTGTAGCAGGAGGTAACTTTGAGGTTATCTTGAAATTGAGCATAGTGTAGGATCAAGTGATCTCTAACATGATTGACTTGCACTTGTTTTATTTTATGTGCTTCACTTTTACAATGTTGGGCTTCTTTCACTGTTCAGATGATTTCTTGATAATGTTCAAAAATAGTTTCATAAGAGGAAATATTGGTTGTCTTACAATCAAATTATTAGTTTATAGTAATGTTCTCCTTTTAACATATATTTTGCTATCAAAATCTTACTTTTGGCGTCCTTGTCTTTAGTGTCCAGTGGGGGGTAACTAACCTGCAACCAACAGGTCTTCCTGTCTCATATTCCAGAAAATATTGGATGTCATACAATCAAATTATTAGTTTATATTAATGTTCTCCTCTTAACATATATTTTTCCATCAAAAGCTTACTTTTGGCATCCTTGTCTTTAATGTCCAGTGGGTGGTAACTAATCTGCGACCAACAGGTCTTCCTGGCTCATCATTATCCAATTTCTCATGGATGTTTGACCTTGATGGAATTGCTGAAATGTACAAGTCCTATGAAGATACAAATTTATGGTAATCTTGCATGGATTTCTGATTACACTCATCTAAATTTACAATGGTTATTGTGCTCTCAAGTGTTCTTTTTTTTTTTTTTTTGTTCAAATTCTGTTACTGGAAAATCAAGAAAAAGAAAGCATTAGAAGTGAATGAGATTCTTATTTTAAAATGTTTGTTTCCACAGAGAGAATTTTAGAATCATAGCTGACAACATACTCTCTGTCCACTCCGCTTCTTTTTTCTTTTTTCTCTCTTGGGATTGAATGATGAAGGAATTTTGTGGAAAATCTGCCTCGAGGTGTACATATCAATTTTCTAAAAGCAGAGAGGAGCTTACATCGATGGGCACTTGAAGATCTCCAGCGAATTCATGCTGCTGAAGAGCTGGCTGCTGATGAGGGTGGTGGAGTTGAAATGCATGTCCTTGAAGATGCTGGTCACTGGGTATGTTACATTCATCGTTAGCTTCACTATTTTTTTATCATAAATTTGTTAACATATTTCAATGTTTCTTTTTTTTTCCAAAAAAATCAAACTCTCTTTTTGCTAAAAGACTAATAGGGGCATTTAGTAGCAGTTTAGGGTCTCTAGATACACATGCACATAAAATAACCATACGATTATAGCAGATTAGACCCAAAATTGGAACAAGGAAAAAACTGAGCTTCTGGTTTATCACGTGGAAGTAAACTAGGATATGTGGAGCATAACAATAGTGGAATCAAGGGACTAAGGATCGAGATAGAGATGGAGTAACAGTTTGGAAGTTCTCAAGAGTAGTCAATAAATTGGTATCATTTTTTTTTTTTCTTTTCAGAAGATTGAATATCAATTATTCTTACAGAGAACAACTGGGATATTTTATGCCCATGAAATAGTGCAGCCGAGTTGAAGGTAGTTGCAGTATGTTAAAATGAAAGATTGTTTGTTAAGAAAAAATGCATTAAGCAAATGAGTCTAGCTAAAACGATGGTGGCAAGCTTGATATATTCTACTGCAGTAAAAGATAGATCGGACTTCATTACCAGAAAATCAAATTTGGACAGATCGGACTGGAGACGCGGGTAGTTGGAGCCTGTAATAGAGGCTTCTTTAGGAATGTACGAGTATGCAAGAGTATGAGCTTAGGCTATTTGATTGAGCTAGCAGATGATTTGGAGAGAAGTAAGAGCATGTAAGATTGTATGAGCTTAGGGTAGTCAGCTAATTATTGATTGCAAAAGGTTTCCTGAAAGAGGCAACAGTAAGCAAATTGAAGAATTTGAATTTATCTTCACAAGCTTGAGATTCAACTGCTTGTTTGATTATCGCGGTGCCCTTTTTTTCTTTTGCTGAAAGATATATGTATCTTTTTCCAGTTTTCAATAACTTATAATTTGATGATGGAGTACCAAAATCTAGGGGGAGCTCATGTGGAAATATAATAGAAGTAATATGCTGAAACTTGATAAGCTCTTTGTAATTCTTGTAATAATTTCAGGTGCATGCTGATAACCCCGATGGGCTGTTCAGGATTCTTTCATCATCCTTCCAGGGACTCAAATCCTGATTGCGCCAGGGTGTGGCTGAGTTACTCACAGATTTCTGTTAATTCAATTTCTTGTATTGTAAGTGTAGTATGTAAATCATTTTTCCTTTTATTAAGTGTTTTGTTTATTCAGTTTTAACCACTGGGCTTTACAGGCATCTCGATGTAATAGATGCTAGAACCACTGATTGATACAAGAGAAAAATTGAGAAGGGAAAAGCAATTCTTTATATATATATATTAATGAGAAAAATTACCTAAAATGTGTAATTATGTTAAAACTATACTTTGAAATGATTGTAAAATAATTGTTACACTTATATTTCTGTTTCGAGTTAAAGAGCAAATTTATGTGAATTACGTATGTATGTAAATCCAAATATTTGTTGTAAAAGTTATTCATATAAAAATAAAAATTTTAAAGTGGAGAATGATTAATTTTTTTTTTTTTACTTATTGAGGTAATAATGCGAAAGTATTTGATAAAACTCAGTAACCGAAATTCCCGCCAAGTATTGGAGAAATTGTATAGATTCAGCCGCAAAATATTGTGGCTCTCACGCGCCCGTCACAACGTCCGTGCCTTCTTCTCCTCCCGAAGAAAATCGTTATCCACTTTTGTGTGGAGCAGGCCATGCAGACGCTCTGCCCTCCCTCTCTTTCACCTTCCTAACCTTATTCTTCACTTCCCTCCCTGAAATCCTCCATGGCCACCGCCTTCTCTTCACTTCCTGGAAATTACTCTATCCCTTCCCGTACACTCCTTCGCCGCCGCCAATCGCTTTCGCCGCTTCACTGTTCAATTTTCCACTCCGCCCCGGCATTGCCTCTTAATTACAATTTCACCCCTCCGAGACACGCCTTGTCAGTCTCCTGCAAGGCGACGGAGGTATCGTTGAGCGAGGAATCTGCGTCTCCCGGCGGCGGACAGGACTGGGTGCCCGTGGTGCCTCTCTCCGCGCTTCCTAAGGGAGAACGCCGAGTAATTATCCAAGACGGCGAGACGATTCTGCTGCTTTGGTATAAGGACGAGGTCTTCGCGATTGAAAATAGGTCTCCCGCCGAGGGTGCCTACACTGAAGGTCTCCTCAATGCCAAACTCACTCAGGTTTCATCTCTCCCTCCCTCTTACTCTCTCTCTCTCTTTCTCTCTCTCTCTATATATACATATATATATATATATTTGTATATCTCCCTCTCTGTTGCTTTAATTATGCAGAAGATTTTCCTCTGCGATGGAAATGGCTGAGGATTTAGTGCATTTTTTTTTTTCCCTTAGGATGGATGTATAGTTTGTCCAACTACTGATAGTACATTTGATCTTCGTACGGGAGCTATTCGGGAATGGTATCCTAAGAACCCAGTTCTCAGAGTTCTCACCCCTGCTTTGAGGACGCTTTATATTTATCCTGTAAAGGTTGATGAAGAAAATATTTACATCAGCTTGAAAGGAGGTGTAAAATCTGATGCATCTGCGGAGATTGTCTTTAGCGGCAAAGCTCAGCCTGGTCTTACTTCAACTGATGTTAATGTGGAGGAGGTAATAATAACTCATTTATCTTCTTTTTCTTTTTTTGGTTGATCATCTTCCATAAAACTAGCCAGTTGGAGGTATCTGTCTCCGTTTTGGGTGAAGATGGTGGTTGATGAGAATCTTATAATCACCTGCTTGTTTGTTTCTTAGAAGCCTTTCTTCCAGTTTGGCAAACAAGTCTTGTAAATTGATTTGGATTGCTAATAAGCAGCCCCAAATACCCTCTTCAAAAATTTCAGTTTGTTTGGTTTAGTTCTTCTCCCGTTTGCATTTAGGTTGGAGATGTCGGATCCCACCTTGAATTCTTTTAAAAGTAGGAAATAAAGTGCTGTCCCTCAAGAATTTGTGTCTTTGAGGTGGGGAACTCAAAATATAAAAGATTATATTATTAACACGTGTATTCAAACCATCATGGATATTAAGAATGAGACTTAGTATTGGAACAGAGTTGAACTTGCTAGATTTTAGAGTTATTACTACGCCTTCATGCATTTTGTCCTTATTTCAGGTGAAAATGGTTGTCGATGAGAATCTTGAGGGGTTTGGTTTCTCGGGAAAGAACGAATTGATAAATGGGAAGGCGGCTGTGATAGGCTTCTTGCTACTGTTAGATTTTGAACTCTTGACTGGTAAAGGCCTACTCAAGGGTACAGGCTTCCTTGATTTCCTGTATGCTGCCACAAATGCTTTCAAGTAGAGTATGATGTCGTGATTCTCCTCCCATGTTGAGATAAGTCTCTCTGATACATAGGATGGTAAGTTTCTGTATTAGTGACAATATGTTTTGGTATATAATATTTTCAAATCTTTCAAGTTTGTTCATATGGGTAATGGTATATTTCACTAAAAATTTTACCTCCTTGATTTGTTAATGTTTTTATTTAGTTGTTTTTTATTAAGCTTCATGCTTAATACCTTCTGTTCGGTTGACAGGCATTGATTAAGCCATGATATTTCACGTTCTTCACTGCTTGATTTTATATTTTGGGCACTTAATATGGTTATGAATAGCTAGTCATTCGAAATGGTGTAGCTTTATACAGGTGTTTTACCATATTTGACACCCTTTCTGATTCTAAAGATCTTAAAACATACATTGTCTATCTAACAAAGCTACAATATGCATTTTGAGTTTGATTTTGTAACTCATTTATGTTACATTAGTCTCCCAAAGAAGTTTTGCATTGTTCTGACTGCCATTTTTGTTAGTTTAACCCTTAAATTTTTTCTCAGAAAAAGGAGGAAAGGAAAACTCTCTTTATCATTTCTTTCTATAGATTCAGAAAGTCTTATATTATATGTATTCAGGTTATATCTGCTCCTCAGCTTATTAAAAGTGTCTCTATATGTATGTATCTATCATTTCCAAATTTATCTGTCGGAACTTGTGCCTGCGTTTTCATTTCAATTGTTCTAAATCAGCCTAAGCTACACTAGACTGTTTAGTGTTTGATTATTTGATTAAGTTATGTCAGACTAGGATATTTGATATGAGTTAAGAAGAACCACATCCTTGAAGCTAGCTATTATGATAGGAGAATCTAAACTCATATAAACCCCACACTGAAATTGTATGGAAGACCCAAGTTACATTTACCACATAACCATACTTGAACGTGGTACTACCATATCTCAAACTATTAAGAACCATGGGTTGAACTCGAAACTAGATCTCTCTAACTGATTTTGTTTCTTTTGTTTTTTGTTTTTTTTTTTACTTCGATTTTTCATGACCTCTTGGATAACAAGCATTTATGAGCGTGGTCATGGTTTATAAAGAGCTATCTTCCGAAAGGATGAGCCATCAATCACAATGAATTGCGTTGCGGAGAGAATTTGGTTGTGCTTTGTTTGTTATGGAAGGAAATTGTTATTGGTTTCTTGTTGGTTGAATCTGTCAGTCTCTTGCCATAGTTATTAGCATCACTCTATCTCCCCTGCAATCTGCATGTCTGGTTTTTTTGAATTGGTTTGTGCTGTGAGTTAGCTTGAGTTCATTTTGGTTTACAACATATTGTTGTAGTCTTAATCTGTCAATATTATATATAGGTACTCATTTTTTTTTTTAACAATCTCCAAATAAAAATAATGCTTAAAAATTTGATAGTTATAGTTAATGTTTTATTGGCTGAACTTAAAAGCAACACCTCATATATTTCTGTTTAACTCTCTTTTAACTTGTATGAGGTTGTGATTATAGTGGGTGTTTATTTTAATTTGGAGATTATTTATGTTTTGTTAGGAATGGATATATGTTTTATTTAAAAATATTTGAATGAATAATGTTGAATACCATTATTTTGAATTATAGGTTGCAGGCAATAGGAATAGCTGCTACTTAAATGCAATGCATTCCTTCAACATGTGGTGGTGGTGATGTGTTGAATAGAATGTGCTCGTGGTCAACCCAAATCCAAAACTAAAGTTTTTTCAATATTCATAATCTAACTATTTGTCATCAGGTTTTTTATACTAACCACATGTTGATTGCTTTTTCCTTTTCCAAATTGGCACCAGTCAAAACCTAAAAGGAGAGATGTGCATATCTCCCATCCCATTCTGACCTTTAATTTTTTTTTTCAGACAATTATTTCAGTTTAGTTTTAATCCTATTCAAAATGAATAAAAATTAATTTTTATAAAATTAATATTAAAAAAGTATGAAAAGAATTTGTTATAGGAAACAAAAATATAATTATAAAAATAATATGATTGAGAGATTCCCCCAACCCACCCCACCCCAAATGGGGTTGTCGGTGGGGTCACGAGGTCGTGTCAACTTCGTCCGTGACGTCATGCATTGTGTAATATAGCAAATTAGTCTACTTCATTATCACGTGGTCAATGCACGTATATTTTTTACCCCTAACATTATTAACCATGGGTTTATTATATACAAATACAATATGCTCATAGTCACTTAAAATTATATTTATATATATTTATTTTGTAAAAAAATTAATTTCTACAATCTAATTTTAGAAATAATCAGAACCTTATAATTGACTCACACACTCAATATTTTCATGCTAGAAAGTGTTCAATTTCAATTTAATAAAATGCAATATTTTATATGTAACAAAAATAAATATGAAATATATATTTTGTGAATTAATTAAATAATAATAATAATAATATTAATAATAATATTACCTCCTTTCTGTCTTTTCCTTACTTTTAACAATCTTTGACCTTCGACTAATTTCTTGAATTTCCTATTCGTAGACTTATTTTATTTTTTTATTATTATAATTATTATTACTCGTTTGACTTTCTTCATCTTCAACCTATATATACACCTTCAACTCCAAACATCCCACTCCAAAACAACCCGCAAAACCAGTCAAAACCCAACAAGAACACCCATCGATCGGCACCCATTAATTTTCTTACTCGCCGAAAAATGAGCAACGTCCAAGCCTACGAACTTGCCGATTCTGCTGCTCACGGCGACCGCGATCACAAGAAATACAAAGGAGTCCGTCGCCGGAGATGGGGAAAATGGGTATCAGAAATCCGGGTTCCGGGCACCCAACAACGTCTATGGTTAGGATCTTACTCGACGCCTGAGGCGGCTGCCGTTGCTCACGACATTGCTTACTACTGTCTTCGCCGCCCTTCTTCATTCGAAGCTCTCAACTTCCCGCTTACGTCGCTGCCGGCTGCTTGCGCCAACGGGGAGTTGTCGCCAAGGTCGGTACAAAGAGCTGCGTCGGATGCTGCAATGGCGGTGGACGCTCGGATGGTTGTTAATGGACTGGCGCCGTCGACGACGACGGAGCTTTGGGTCGACGATGAAAGTAGTCGGAATTCGTTGTGGGAGGCGGCGAGTCATGAACAGGTGACTGTTGGTAGGGAAGCTTTGAGCATTTCTGTCGAAGATTATTTCTAATTATACATACATATACTTAAATTTTATTACTTAGCTAGCTAATACCTATATATATACACACCCACAAAAATAATCAATTGTAGTGAAGAATTTTTTGGGGTAAATCTTTAGTTTTAATGTAATCATTAATTAAACTAAAAGAGTAATCAATTGTACTGAAAATATTTCATTGAGTAAAACGGATGTGTGTGTGGGACATCCGTATCATTATGCAGAAATGAATGTGAGGGTCAACCTTTTGACTCAGTCAATTTGACTAGTTAGATTACATTATTATGTTAACCAACTTAATTAAATAAAACCTGATTTACCAATTTGAACAAAATTTTGTTCCTCATTGTTAATGATTACATGATTATATAGTAATTAAATTAAACTTAATATTAGAAAATGTACTACGTTTCTGAATAAATACAGAATAAAAATCGATTTAAAATTTTATTTTATACATGAAAATATATATAAATTTATAAAAAATTAAGTTGTATTACTCTTTCAACATGGATTCAAACTTTTGGGTTTTTTTTTTTTCAAAATTATACATCTATAATGTAACCATCTAGAAAATTTTAAGCAAAATAAATAGTTAAGGGTTTACATTCATTGTACAATAATTGAAAGTACTAAATGAGACTTACGAGAATGATCATTCTAAAAGAACAACTAATAACTAAAGAAATAAGTTAAAAGTAAACAAATTGAACGTGCTACTCGCAACTCTCTTGTGGATCGAGTTCTGGATCCTGATTCTCTTGATCTGAAATGGTTAATGAAAGAGTGAATTATACTAACCCAATAAGAATATCACGTTACTTACCAATATAAAAATAAAGATTGGTAGAAATCATAAAAACAACTAATGGACCTATTGATTTAAGTAAATTTGTTTATAATAAATAAAATCATTTACCGTCTACCTACTGCAACGAAATTTACAAAAACAACCTATAGAGTCAATAATATAACATATATCATAATTTCATATGCAATCGGCTAGAACAACAATTTTCTATTTTATCAGCGTACTGGTATCCATAGGGGTTCATAGAGATGTCTCCATTACACGTGAATCATTTTCTTTAATATTTTCAATTAATGAGCTGTCCTAATATTCCGTCCGGTATGAGCACCAAATTACCAAATCACGATACCCCGTCCGGTATGAGAGTGAAACGAACCGTCCCCATACCCCTTCCAATATGAGCGCCAAATTACAAAACCTCGATACTCCGTTCAGTATGAGGCAACGTTTACGGTAGGATACCCTATGTACCCAGTTCGTCCACCATCTCCCAAGATATCCAGTAAGGCTGCCATTTTATCAATCCACTCGAACAACAATTTCTCGTTTACATTTAATTTTCAGTTTTTCAATTTAACTATAATCACATAAAACAAGTAAAATATGCATAAAAGTAATACAATCGCATTCCATTTTTCCAATTTAACTGTAATCTCATAAGGCAAACAATACATGCATTCAAATTATAAAATCAATCAATCAGATATTATCATGTATTCAAACTGTAAAATCAATTAACATGATCGACAGTGAATAACTTCCGGTTCGGCCTTTATTAGTAATTTGTAATTAATTATGAATATTTTCTAAATTACACAAAATACTGTATTATTATTAATTAAACTTCAATTCTATAATAAGAATAATGTAAGAGATTCTTACTCAAATTGATGTTCGAAATGCTAAACTTTTGAATGCGTCTACTAGCGGTTCTTGAGTTTTCTAAATTTTTCTTCCGGGGTTAAAACGTGCTTTAAGTACCTAAAAATATATCAAAAAACCCAAAATCAGTGTGAAGAACCCTTTTTTGGCCAATTTTGAAATTTTTGCATGGCGGCTCCGTCGTACTTCAGCGACGACACTGCCGCTCGCAGTGGCGGTTTGCCTAGGGTAGGCTGTTTTGGGCCGCTTTTGTACCAATCATTGCGAAGAAACACGTTAAGGGGTCTCGGTTAGCCAAACAAAGTTGAAAAATCAAAACTTACCGGCGGCGGGGTTCTCTAGTGCGGGGGCTCCGCTGGCTCACATTTGCGGTTGAGTGTTTTGCTTCGGTCAACCTATAGAGAAGGAAACAGTGATTACAATGGTGGAAAAATTACGCATAACGGAAATCAGAAAGGGCACTATTGGAAACGGGTTTTGCAATTTTCTGCGGCGGCGGCGGCGGGCTTTACCCGCGGTTTTCGGCCAATCCGCCAGTTCTTTTGCTCTGATTTGGCCATGAGGGTATTTAAAATCAAATTTCGAGCAAAGAACATTTTTTTTTACCTCTTTTGGCGGTCGGGAGTGGTTCTGGCGCAATGACGGCAACAGTCGGCTTTCTTCCGGCGACTGGGTCTTCTTCTCTGGCAGGGGGAGGAAGGGGGAGGGGGTCTGGCGGGTAGAGTTAGGATTTGGTGTAAAGATAGTTATTTATATCTGTTCTATTTTAATATGGGCCGTTCATCGCGTTTGATTTAAACCGTCCGATCACGATTAAATAAGAAGTGAATCTGTACCATTCATTGTGATTTAATCTGAACTGTTCGATCAAGTTTAAATAAAAAGTAGATCTGGACCGTTCATCACATTTAAATCTGACCATTCGATTGTGTCTGGAGAGAAAACAGATTCGGTCCGTGCGTGTGGGAACGAATTTGGACCATCCGATCGCGGGTACACGGATCGCCAGCATGGTCTCTCGCATGGCACCGCATCAGCGTCCCTTACTATGCGGTGCGCTCCGATTCGTCGAATCTGCTGATCTTGGCATCCTACGTGCACAATTTTTTTAAATTATATTTTGATCTTTAATTTCTGAATTTTCTTTTAAAAATACTTTTAGAACTTAAATTTTTATCCATTTTTTTAAAAATTATTTTCAATTTCATTTTTTATTAAATTTTTTTCATTTTTACATCAATTAATAATTTATAAAATTAAAAATTAAATTTTATACATTAAATAAAAAATTTAAAAATTATATTTATAAACTAATTTTAAATATTTTAAAATTAATTAAAGGTATTACATATAGATATACACTCGTGGGTCTTTGTGGGTGTATATATATGTGTGTATATATGTATATATATATATATATAGATATATATATAAAAGGATCAATTCAAAAAGGAGGTCTCCAAATAAAGAACAACATGATTTTGGCGAGAAGACAAGTTTGATACCGTAACCACGAACAAGCCATTTGTGAAAAGCTCGGTCAAAATATAAGTCATATTTTGACTTTCAAAAATTTTAAAAAAAAAAAAAATTGTTTATGAAATTGAAATAATATATTCTACATTCTACTGATTCTAATAAAACCTATAAAAAAAAATTTGAAATAAATTAATTTAAAAGAATCGAAATTGAAACAAAGGGATTAATCCTCTTATTGAAAAACAACATATATAGAAAAAAAGCCCTCTATATATATATGTCTTCTCTTAATTATATAAAATTAAATGTCACAAAAACAAACATCCATTCATCATGTACTTACAAATTAAACCCAAAGATGAAAAAACATGACCCTTGATCATTCCATTTTGAAGAACGGATGCTGAGGACTGAGTTGGGGACTGTATTGAGGACTGTACTGAGAAGACGTCGGCGATGTCAGAAGTTTTCTAGGAGAGCTGCCTTCCAGCAGAGGCTGCATACCCTTTCCGGCTCCTGGCATGAGAGGAGATGACCTTCTTGTTCCGTGCATAGCAAGCAACACCCTAAAAGTCCAGCTCAAAACCTTTGGAGCAAAAACCCTGTAAACGAAGAACACATCGTACCAGTTCGGACACTTCACGTACGCATCTCCTCGACAAGCACCTGATACGATCAATCTCGCAAACTCCTCTATGTATCCGCCGCATATCAACTGCGTCTAAAATAACAATAAAAACTGTTATGTTGTCATATAAAAATGATTAAAAGTGAATTTTTTTTTTTGAATTTTTATTATCGATCAATTCTTTACAATTAGCTTTACTTCATACATGTATTTACCCAATGATCAAAAGTGAATCTTTCTCAAACTTGTAATATTGATCAATTCTTTACAATTACCTTTACTTCGTATGCATATTTACCAATTTGTCACAAAATCTTGATCTTATCTCAAGTATAGCTTTACTTCACTGCTCAAAGCTATTGTTTGAAACAATAAGTTCTCCAAACAATTAAGTTTGAGTGTGATTAAGATTTCTTGAAGTTTAAGTTAATAGAAAATGATCTGACTTTATAAAATATTTAGTTTATTGAATGAATATGAATGGGAAAAATATGTTTCCTAAGGCCTTAAGATACAAAATAAAGAAAATCGCTTACTTCTGTTCCTTCTTTCCATTGAATCTCACTGCCCTCAGCCTCGAGCATAGACTTGGTTCGAGTCATCTCACTTCCCATCCAGCCATGAGTTGCAATGGTTATTCCAACTTCATCATTCAATTCAAATCTCAGCGTGTCATAGAAGTTGACTAGGGCAGCTTTTGCAGCCTATTATCAGAGAGAAAAATGGTTATGAAGAATTATGATATTTTTATATCGTATTCAGTAAATCAGCATATAACTAGTGACTGTTAAATAAGAGTTCAGGCTACTAATTTTACTAACAATTTAAGTGAGCTTTTCAAAACTTGATAATTTGAGTCTACGAAATTTTGAACAGATAGTCATTAGACCCGGAATTAGACAAATAAAATTGAAATGCTTCAATGTTAATTTCTATAAACTCACAGCGTAGAGGCTCATTGTTGGTGCAGGTAACCAGCTCTCGATTGATGCATTTACGACTATCCGGCCATTGCTTTGGTGCAGGTAAGGCAGAGCTACATAAGTTGGATAAACATTTCCCCAGAAATTTATGTCCTGAAAATTTTGGATGTACAAAAAAAGATAATTATAACCAAGTATCTGGTAAGTTTATAGCACAAAATAAGGATCTGTTTGGAACTGGAAATAAATATCTACTCGAGTATCTATAGTAAGTAAAATCATTTGCCTTACCAACAAACGGGGAAAAAAAGAGGTGTCTGCAGCTTCCTCAAAGTAGAATGCATGTCCCAAAATTGCAGTATTCACTAGATGATCCACTGAAATTTGCAATATAACAAAATTCAAAATTAAGCATCAATTAAAATATCGAATGATGAAGTTAAAATTATCGAAACTAGTACTTGGTCAAAGTTAATGTTTATTATAACAAATAGGATCAATATTATTATGGATACAATTAATAAGGTCAATATAATGAAAACGGAGATGTAAAAACCATCTTTGATTATGAAATCACGTATATGCATATATACATTTCTTTTAGAACTAAGAAAGAACTTTGTAAGTTCAAAGTTTGAGCTATTACATACCGCGGCCATAAAAGTTGATGGTTTCGGTAACGAATCTCCTGCAGTCATCTTCCTTGACAACATCAGCAGCTATGATCATGACATGCTTTGCACCCAGCTCCAATGCATTCTCGCTTATCCCTCTCAGCCGGTTTTCTCTCCTAGCAACCAATACCAGATTTGTCCTCTTCTTTGCATATTCATAAGCTATTTGCTGCAAATTCACCACCACGGTTATTATTTTCTTGGTATAATTACCCCCAAACAGTACATCATAAGCACATCGAGTGAACCTGATCTTTCCCCCCACCAATTTAGCCGTTCGCGAGAGTATGAGCCAATAGTAGAGAGTAAACCGAAAAATGATAAAGTGATTTGTGGGACTACTCTATATATGATTGAGTTACTCTTAGGTTTTCATTTTATACACAAAAACATTTATAAAGAACTAATTAGGGATTCTTTCAATTTCTGAAAAAATTACCAACACTACTAAAGTGAATGGTTGGTATGTTTCTTCTTACAGTTAGTCCGTCCCTCCCTCAGCAATAGTTTCTATATTCGATTCATGCTATGCTCTCATCTCTGTTTCGTTTAGAGATTTTTTTTTAATTATTTTATGATTAATATCTATGTATTATTTATTAACGATGTATGAATTTTTTCTTTGAAAAAACTTAAAAATATGGCTTCTTTCAACTAATTTATATTCATGTAAAACCCTAATACTTCCTTGAAGTATATAAGCAAATCTTTAATACCACAAACAATAATAGAACTAGTGTCCTTAAACACTTTAATTAAGGATGAAATTAGGACTAATTATGGCCTTAATTCCATTGATCAAATTTTTATTATTGTAATTATTTTTTCCAATTTTACAGAGAAAAAATCACCATGAATTTAAAGTTACAACGTTACCTGCAAATGCTATTTTTAATCTCTTAATTATTAATATTAAAAAACAATTATACAACCTTGACTGGTAAAAGAGAGATATATATATATATATATCTACATATATATAAAGCAACTAATTCAGACCCAGTGCATCAGGAGAGGGAGATTCAGTGTGTTTGTGTGGGTATATACATATAAAGATACATACATATAAAGATACATATGATATAGGAGAAAGGTTACCTCTCCAACGGAAGAAGAAGCACCAGTGATTAAAACAACCTTATCTTCCATATCCTCACTGAAAACAGCACTGTAAATCCACTCGCAGGTGCTGATAAAACATAAAGCCGGCCAAGCGCACGCCAACATCACTAAGCTCGCCGGCGGCACCACCATGTCCAACACTCTGTTCACCAGCCCCATCCCCACCGGCCAACTTCCAAAACTCACCACCCGGCAAATTCAACTCTCACTCACACACTCTCTCTCTCTCTCTCTCTCTCTCTCGATATATATATATACACACAGAGACCCACAAATCAGAACTACATATGAAAAGGGTTTTTGTATGTGAATATGGTTTGATGAGATCATAAAAAAGAAAGGATAAAGGAAGAGGATATGAAGAAGAGAGGTAGAAGATGAAGATTACATGCAGGGAGATTTGTAAATACACGTGGCGTGGTTATTGAGCTGGTTTGTTGACGAATGTAAACGTTTTTGGATGTTCTTGCATGTCTACTGCTACATATATACCCCACTTCTTTGTCATATATACCGTGTATATATACACACACACACTTTATAAGTACGAAAAATATCAGTCAAAATTAATAAAAATCAAATTGTTCGATTTAAATCAAGTTATTTAGATGAGTTTGATCATTTCTGTTTTTTTTTTTAAATAAAAAATTTAACTTGTAAAAATGAATATTAATCATATTATTTGACTACGGAATATAATTTCAGCTTTTATATATTTATTATTATTATACATAAATTTCTACTTAATTGTTTGTACAAAAGATAAATAATCAGATTCATAATAAAAAAATTTATTGATTAAATTCAATTAATTTATAATTTCTGTTTAAATCATAAAAGTCAAGTGAGATAAAATTAAGAAAAAGAAAAACAAGCTCCATTATTTTTATTTTATTCTTTCCAAATAAAATCTAATTAAAATTGTAGTAATTTTTTCATTAATAAAAAAATTCTATTACTTTATTTTACTTACTGTTATTTTTTTAATCAAATTTTACTATTAATCATATTCCTAATTCTATTTAATTAAGGACTTGGCCTTAACTATTTTAGATTACCATAAATTAAAAAGTTATTTAGAGTGTTAAAAAATTCTCCTATTTTATGATATATATATATATATATATATATATATTACACGAATGATGGCAAATCGTAATAGGGAATATTCAGCAGTAGTGTTAGTACTACGTGGACATGATGCTCTGCACGTCTGTACTTCCAGTCCACCCTCCATTAATCACTTCCATTGTATGCATATAGAAACACATACATACATATACATGTGTGTGTGTGTGTGTGTGTGTGTGTGTGTGTGTGTGTGTGTGTGTATATAGAATATATGAAGTTACACGGTTTAAAACTTAAATACAGTTGATAGAAAGAGATTAAGAGTTGAAAATAAGTTGAAGAACACAGGCTGTGTCATCCCAAAAATCTCTTGGTTCCTCGCAGTTTTAGGCCCCCAACAACCCTCCATTTCCTTTCCTCAACAATCTTCTCAATCTTTTATTTTTTTTTTTATTCTACCTTTTTTATTTTTCCAATTTTTGGCTCTCCTTCTTCGCCCCCGTCCTCGATTATGCCCAATTTTTCTCTTTTAATCAATTTTCTTTTTCTTTTTAGGTGATTTTCTTAATAGCAGAGGAAAAGGGGAAGAAAATTCTGTAAAAAGCCGGCCAGGATTCCGGCATTCACAGAAATAAAAACTCTTGATTGATTTCCATAATATTATTTTCAAGTGCTGGAATTTCTGGTCTGGGTTTTCAGCTTCCATGTAAATTCCCTCACAGGTTTCTGCAACAAAATCTGATATTCCCATTTGATTTTTCCTCCTGATTCTGTCTTCTTTTCAATCTTTTTCTTGGGCTGTCCCTAGGGGAAACTATCCGCCATTATTGTTCTGCAAATTCAAGGAAGCTGATAAGGCTTTCTGGGTTCAAATGGGATTCCCAGCAGCGATGCAGGGATACCCATTAGGTCAATGTTAATCAGATATCAAAAGTGTGGCTTTGTTCTGTAAATATTTCTGGTTTATAAGGTAGCTGATCATGAAACCTGGACTGGCAACCTAAAAAGCTTTTGGAAATTGTTGTGGGCGTTAGATTATGGGCTGCATTTGCTCAAAAGGAACCGAAGAAGAAGAAGAAGAAGCTGTTCACGATGATCGTCAGAAGGAGAAAAACAAAGTGCTCAACGAATCCTCTGTACAGTTGGTTGCTCCAGCTCTGTCAAAGGAGGAGGAGCACGTGATTAAACTGGTTAATAATACTAACAATGCTGCTGGAAAAGATTGTTCAGTGCGGCAAGCACCAACTGCTGTTCTGGTGGCGAAGGAGGGAGACAAGAAAACAATTATAGTGGAAAGACCTTCAAAAACTCATCATCGATGGGCGACTATGGATGTGGGAGCTGCAGAGGAAAGGAAACAGCAGCAACTGTCATGGATAAACAGCATGCCACACAGCAGTGAAGGTGAACTGGTCAATGCCGGTTGGCCATCATGGTTGACCTCAGTGGCCGCAGATGCCATCAAAGGGTGGGTTCCTCGACGGGCAGACTCGTTTGAGAAGTTAGACAAAGTAATTAGTTCTCATTATAATTGCTCCTTAGAGATCAAATTATTTGTGGATTTTGAGTTTTTCTCTGATCTGATTGCTGAAAGTAAAGAATTTACAGAACATAAAACATAAACTTACAATCTTACCCTAAAGAAAATTGAACTCAGACTTGGCTTGCAAGCAACTTAATTAAGCCTAGACTTGGCTTGCAAGCAAATAAATGTAAGCTAGGCACAAAGGTTCGAATTTCCGAATAAGGTTCTAAGGACTTCTATTTTTCAGTAAATCTCTTGATTCCAGCTTAGATGACATGTCTTGACTTGTTATACAATTTGAACCTTAACTTTGGTTCGGTGATGCCAAGGCATGACCAAGGCCTATAGCCTTAATAAAGTTCTTTCGAGTAATTGACACTACTAACTTTTTTGGATTTATGCAATGAGATATGCTGATTTTGAAAGGGTTTGATTTGCAGATTGGGCAAGGAACTTACAGCAGTGTATACAAGGCCAAGGACCTTCAAACAGGCAAAATTGTGGCTTTGAAGAAGGTGAGGTTTGTCAATATGGACCAAGAAAGTGTGCGGTTCATGGCTAGGGAAATCCATATTTTGCGGAAACTCGACCATCCAAATGTCATGAAGCTTGAGGGTCTAATTGCTTCAAGGATGTCATGTAGTTTGTTCCTCGTTTTTGAGTACATGGAGCATGACCTTGCAGGCCTCGCAGCAACTCCAGGCATCAAATTCACCGAGCAACAGGTATATGTCTTTCTTTTCCACCAGGAATTTTGGCACTTCTGTACAAATTGTAAAACTGCCAAATACTTCTTTCGGCCTGAAGAAGGAATGTAGTTATGTTATAAGATCACTCTGTGGCTCCCAAAGAACATTTAGAAATGGGAAAAGATGGATATGAAACTTTGCTTAACAATTTCTTCTTTCTTCCGCCATTTTTGCTTACCTTCTTATTGATATCTCGAACTCAGAGGCTTGTGATTGGATTGCAGATTAAATGTTACATGCAACAGTTGCTTCATGGACTCAAACACTGTCACAGTCGTGGTGTTCTGCACCGTGATATAAAGGGTTCAAATCTACTGATCAACAATGATGGGGTTCTCAAGATAGGAGACTTCGGTTTGGCAACTTTGTATCAGCCTGATCAAGATCAGCCATTAACAAGTCGCGTTGTAACTCTGTGGTATAGAGCACCTGAGCTATTGCTTGGTGCCACCGAGTATGGAGTTGCCATAGATTTGTGGAGTGCTGGTTGTATTCTCGCAGAACTGTTTGCCGGAAAGCCTATCATGCCAGGAAGAACAGAGGTAAATACATTCTCTTCCATATATACAAGCTAGGATATTCCTATGTAATTCGAGATAATCAAGTCTGTAACAAGTTGTGATAGTATGTGCATCGGAATCTTGGAAGTTTCTTCACATGTTGAACAAAATTTTCGGAAAAAGGCTCTGATTTTATTGGTCCCCAGGTGGAGCAAATGCACAAAATCTTTAAGCTTTGTGGTTCACCTTCCGAGGACTACTGGCAGAAGACAAAGTTACCACTTGCAACGAGCTTTAAACCACAACATCCCTACAAGCGAGTTCTAAAGGAAACGTTCAAGAATTTCCCTTCTCCGGCTTTGGCTCTTGTCAATAAGCTTCTAGCAATCGAGCCAGAGGATCGCGGATCAGCTACTTCTGCCCTGAGAAGTGACGTAATAATTCGCTTCCTCTTCTTCTCTTTGGTCTTCTAATGTGTTCTCAGCACTTTGTTTTGTTCTGTGTTGGGAAACATTTCCTCCATCAACAACTTCAATGTGTTTCCATTCCTTTCTTTTCAGTTCTTCAATACGGAGCCGCTCCCTTGTGATCCATCAAGTTTACCCAAATATCCTCCAAGCAAGGAATTGGATGCCAAGCTTCGAGATGAAGAAGCAAGAAGGTACGTGTCACATACGAATTTATTTGTCTTGAAAATTTGCAAGGAGCACCTTTGGTTGCTACCAATAAATGATTCTTTGGGAAGCCTTTTCTTTTTTTAAATAAATTATTGGAAACACCTAAATCCATTTTATATTTTGCCTTCAGGCGAAAAGCAGAGGCCGTAAGAGGGCGTGGACCTGAATCTGTTAGACGGGGTTCAAGAGATTTTCAGGCAGTTCCAACACCAGAATTCATTGGTTCAGCGCAGTCAAAAGTCACAAGTACAAGTGAAAAATTCAAGACACAGGATTCCAGTCGCTCTGGCTTCACTGTTGAACCATCCAGAGGAGCTACCCGGAATGGCTATACTCATTCGACTTCTATGGTTCACCCTAGTGCAATGGGATTGTCGTGGAATAAGAACAGAGATCCTATAACAAATACAGCAGAGTTGAAGACACAGATATCTAACTTGCCTCATGTGGCTGCAGAGTTGTCTGGTTCTTCTCACAAGGACAGAGCATCAAACAAAGACCCTACAATGGTAACGTATCAAATACCCTTGTATGTCCCATAGAAATAAATTTGCCATAGAATCTCTTTCATCCTTTAATGGCTTATAATAGTTGCGTACATATCGATTCAGCATCTTCTTATCAAAACAACATACACCAGTATGCATTATATATTGCCAACAGTAGTTTGTTCAAAAATGATTATGCATGTCAACCATCTGAGTATTAAGTAACAAGTTTATTGGCATATTTAAAAGAACATTTTCCAATCATAAACGGCAAAATCATTTATAGGCGTAAATGATCTTAACCTAAAAGCTACAATCTGCTATGATATTCTCATAAAACCCATAAAACAAGCGATAGAAAGAAAAAAAAATTCTGAGGCAGTTTCAGGCTTGATGATTATGAGATAATAATTTTTCCATTCATGATTTATGGTTTCATTGTTTCAAAAGATGTTGCTGAACAGTTTTCATCCATGATCCTCTCTGGATTTTTCTTATAAAGGAAGAATCATAATTTGTTACAGTAAATAAATTCACTTTGCTCTCGTCTACATCCACAACCCCTCCCCCCCCAACCCACTCTCCCACCCATATCCTTTTTAAGTCCGAATACCCTACATTTCTTTGTTATGTTAATTGACATGGAATGGCTTTTGTGAGTTCAGGGGTATGTAGCTAAGAAAAGCAGAATCCATTACTCTGGACCATTGATGCCTACTGGTGGAAACATAGATGATATACTCAAAGAGCATGAAAGGCAAATTCAAGATGCGGTCCGCAAATCTAGACTTGAGAAGTCTGGAACAAAGAAAAACAATGATCTAACTTTTCAGCTACCTTGTAATGGAAGATATGCTTAATTCTCAAAAATTTTAAAATTTTGCCACAGTGAGAGGAAAAGATCTCCAAGTTCTTATAGCTGGAGCTTTTACCTGCGACTGCAGAGTACTACAGAGAGACAACATTTATCATCAAGGCTAAAGTTAAATTAAGGTGATAACACCCAGCAGAGTTTGTTAGGACTATGTAGAACAATTGAAAAATGTACGGCCATTTGTTTGGTTACTAGTATGTTATAGTTGCTTGTTCGCTTTGTGTATAGTGGAACGGATTGTTAGGTAAAAGTCACTATATATAAATACTCCTCATTTAGATCTGTTTTCTTTCCCCAATATTCTCTGTATTTGAACTACATGAGGTATATTATAGATAGAGAGTTAAACAATTTGTGGACAATGTTTAATTAACTACTGAAAACTACAAATTGCTTGTGATGTGAAATGATGAATATTATAAGATTATGTGGTTTGGATAATTAAGAGTAACGGTTTGACACTAGATGATGGAAAACATGTAGCTGGATGGCAAATTGGTATTTATCTAAAAAATGGATTCGTAACAGCTCACAAAATTTGTTCACGAGCCTCTAAAAGGTCATGCTAGTTTGGTGTCTTAGAGGCACCATACTCACGGTAATTTCCTAACATTTCATAATTACATACCATCAAAGATTACTACACAAGATTAGTACGTTACCCCAGAGCTATGATGCATTCGGAAGGCTACATAATTGCCCTTTAAAAACACTATATAAATATAGATAGTAAGTAACAATCTCATTCCAAGGAAGGAACAACTTAAAAAGACCAAAGTTTCTAATACTTGACATCACGAAACCAGGAATATAGAGAAACTAGATTAACCTTTCCAAACTTAACACTTTGATAAAGGATCAAACAAGCTTTGATCAGTGTTCAACACTGATATCCAATCAATCTGAACTTAATTTTGGATTTCTTGTTACTTCATTATACTCTAGATAAATAACATTGAAATACATGTAACCATAAGTAGCAGTGAAATAATACCAAGATTTTATTTGAGTCTATGCTATGGAGATTCCTACCATCCCCACCCCCCCTACAGCCTAATCCTTTAGTTGCAAGCTGACACAAGATGACACAGAAAGAGAGATATAATGCAAGCATAGATAAATATATAAATAAATTTGAAAGTCACCATTTTCAGATAGACAATGAAGGATTTGCCCAAGTGAGTTCAGCTCTATCTGAACCAACAAGTTGCTGATTTAATACCTTAGGATTGCACCTGATTCGATTTAGAGCCTTGCCGGAGTTCTGATCTGGGTTTGGCGACTTCCACAAATATTACCCTGCCATCCAAAAACTAAAACAAATGGGGTTGATTCAGATTTCTAAAGTAGTGATATACCACTGATATGAATTGATTATGAGAATATTTTGTGTATGTCTTGTGAAATATTCTGTGCATATTATGGGAAAAAACCCTAATATTTTGTTTAAATAAGGATCTACAACCCTATTGGTAATGTCCTATCAATTTTGATCACAGTGAAAAGTTTTTTTCGATTTGGCTCGTGGACGTAGACATCTCGGCCGAACCATATTAAATCTTGATCTTTTCTTATTTTACTTTTTACTTTGTGTGATTATTTTCATATTTAGATTTATTTTCTTAACATATACATTTCTTCAACTTCTTCTTCTTCTTCTTCTTCATGTTTAACATTATATTGAAAAAGAAACAATTCATACCTTCCCATGCATTCCCTTTATAGCCTTTTGAGATTCCTCCTCAGTAGAATAGCGCAAGAATGCAAACCCTCTTGGTCTCTTAGCTATTTTATCCATCACCAAATTAACTGCAGCAGAAATTGAAGATTTTAGAAAACCCAAACCAGCCGTCAATGGGTATCAAGCATTGTACTATGAAAATATATAGTTTGCAGGAACAACAGAGGGAAATTAATTAATCCACCTTCTACCAGTTGCCCAAAATTTTGAAAAGCATTCTTTAAACTCTCTTCAGTTGTTCGAAAAGAAAGCCCTGCAATGAACAGAAGATTTTCTCATTCAAACACCAAAAATGGGAGTTTTCAACATGGAGAAAATGAATGAAGGGAGGGAAAACTTACCGCTGACGTAGAGTCTGGTCTTGGCCGTGGAAGAAGAAGAATAAGAATGAAGACACTCCAACACAAAGTAGGCGCCGCGTCTGGGCAAGCGATTTTCGAGATTAACTGCGTTAAACCAGCTTAAAGAAGAAGAAGACGACGACGGCGAAGAAGAAGAAGAGCTGGCGTTGAGGTGAATCAATGGCGAGTTTGACCGAGTTGAGTTGACCTTGATAGTGGAGATGGAAGAGCGAGGAGAGGGAATGGGTTTCCAAGCAAGGGTGCACAGGGTGTTCGCAGCCATGAATCTGCTTTCTGTAAATTCTGCAAACGGCGAGCTTCTTCGCCATTTTTGGAACCGGTAAAAGGCAATCTCATTAGCCAGCATCTTTTCCCCAAAGCCCATATAACCAGACACTGGCCCAATCCATGAATCCATCGTTCAAAATTGGACTTCTTTGTTTCTGTGGACCCAATTAGTTTCGACGCAAAATAAATTAAAAAAAAAAAAAAAAAAAAAAAAATTTAGACTGAAAAAAAAACATTTTCGAGTTTGGTCAAAATTAAACATTCATCAGCAATAAAATTATAAATTTTTATATATAAAAAATACTAATATTTTATTCCAATATTTATTAGAGTATGAATTGAATATTTTTCAGTAATATACGCCAAATAGTATTTCGAGAATCGAGCAACGTCAACAGATTTGTTTTTTAATCTGTGGAGCAGAGGAAATATCAAGCAGGAGCAGGCAGGCGGGCAATGGTGGGTTTTGACATATATGGAGTTGATAAGGAAATCGGCGGTGCTTTACCACTATCCATGTCCCGACGGCGCTTTCGCCGCTCTGGCAGCTCATCTCTACTTCTCCGCCGCTTCTCTCCCCTGTCTCTTCTTCCCCAACACTGTCTACGCTCCTCTCAAAGCAGACCAGCTTCCTCTCCACCAAATCAGCAATCTTTACCTTCTGGATTTCGTGGGCCCTCCCGGATTTGTCCGCCATGTCTCCTCGAAGGTTACCAGGTCTCTCTCTTTCTCTCTCTCTCTCTCTCTCTCTCTCTCTCTCTCTCTCTGAAACTGAAAATAGAGATACCTATGAATTTTAATCGACTATAAACAGAGTGGTGATACTGGACCACCATAAAACTGCAATGGAGATGCTTGGGGGTGCGGCCACCTCGGTGGGGGAGAACGTGACAAGAGTATTGGACATTGAGAGGAGTGGAGCAACCATTGCTTTTGATTACTTCAAGCAAAAGCTGACTGAGGACTCACATGGCGATTGTAGAGCAATCGGGGAGTTTGAGCGCATGAGGCCACTCTTTGATTACGTTGAAGATGGAGATCTTTGGAAGTGGAAACTCCCAAAAAGTAAAGCTTTCAGTAGTGGTCTCAAAGATTTGAACATCGAGCTCAGCTTTCGTTTGAATTCTTCCTTGTTTGATCAGGTTTACTTCCATATTATATATATATATATATATATATATGTATTGGAATATAAAGTGTGAATTATGTATTAATATTGGCACCAAATGTTACCACTCATTTACAACATTTACAAGTCAACTAAATTCTCCATAAAAACTAGAGACATAATCCTATAACAAAAAACCAAGAACCACCTATTCTTAAGGAAATCAAAACCATTAACATCCTCAACCCTCTCAAAAGTCCTCCTAACATCCTTCCATACCCAAATTTCTTTCTTCACCGATCCTGTCATCACACAACTAATGTCCAACAACCCATAAATCAAAGTCCACAGCTTGTATATCTCCGGACACCAAAGCAAAACATGCTTACAAGTCTCTTCATCGCTCTTACAAAGAAAACAAGCATTGACCATTATCTTTTCCCTCTTCTTCAAGTTGTCAATGGTTAAAAAACATTCCCTACTAGCCTCCCATGCAAAAAAAAAAAAAAAAGAAACCCAGTGAGGGACACTAGTCTTCCATATCTGCCTGATAGGGAAATGTATACCTTCATCTCCATATTATATATATTATATATAATTTCTCTTCTGTTGACATGCACTAAATTTAATGATGAATTTTTGCAGTTACTTTCTTTGGATTTGGAGTCAATCATCAGCCAAGGGACGACCAGCTTAGAGTATAAGCAAAAATTGATAAGTGAAACTCTTGATCAATCATATGAAATTGCACTTGGTGGTGGAGCATTTGGTCACTGCCTGGTATTGTGCACCTTCTGTCTTTGAATTTTATATGGCCTGTGTCTGAGTTGCTTGGATTTTTCCCTTTTCCTAGGTGGCAGCAGCAACATTTGCATAATTTGCTTACAACTATTATGTAGTATGATAATGTAGGGGGCAGAAAACTCTGGGTTTATAGGGTTCTAGGAGGGGAAATAAGTATGTGGCCAGTGATTTTGTCGAGGTCAAGCATGTTACTGATTGATCGAGGTTTTCTCCTATTAAAAGAGCCTCTTTTGGGAGAAGGATTTCCCATTTTAAATGTCCTTTTAACTCTAATTGATATAGGACAGAAAAACTTTTATATCCAGGAAACTGTTAGATTCAAACACGATTTTTGAACATCCACTAAAGAATCTTAGGTTGTGTTTAGAAAAAATCTGAAATTTGTGTAGAATTTACTTGCAAATTTATAATTTGTGTGAATTATTTAACTAGAAAATGATGAGAGTCATACCTAAAATGATCAAAAAAGGAGTTAATATGGAATTCTATATGGAATTGGAGCAATAGATTTCAAATTTCTTCAATTTTGATAGAATTTGGAACTTATTGTTCCGATTGCATGTTAAATTCTATGTATACTCATTTTTTTGTCTTTTTAATACAATTTATACATTCTTCCAGGTAATTAGGATGAATTTGCAAATGAATTCTATATGATTTCTTGATATATTCCAAATGTAATCCTGAGAAATCTTAGCAAACCAACAAGTTTTAACAATCTTCTCTATCCTTTTTCCTCCTACATGCTTTGTTCAGATTCCTCTTATTCTTCATCTGTTCTTCTCTTTCTCCCTTTATTTTCCCCTAGAAAGGCAGTATCTCTGTCCTCTTTAATTGTTAGTTCTCTTTGTTGTGGTTCTCAAGTCAATAGACTGCAAAAGTTTGAGTTGCAGTTAACTTTTATTTCACCTCAAAAAGAGTACATAATACAAATCTGTATTGATTTTTTGATATACTCAGCATTGGGTTATATTTCAAACATATTTCAGGACAAAATATTATTTTATCTTATCCCCTTCTTGTAGGCAGTTGATGCAGATTCCTTTTCAGAATTGAGGAGTGAACTCGGGCACCAGTTAGCTATAAAAAGCCGTAATTTAAAACTTAGGTTTGTGACATTTCCTTGATTTTTTTTTCTCTTTTTGTATCATGAGATATATGCTTATCCTGGATTCCTTTATTTGTCTGTTAGTTTTGCTACTTTCTGGTTTTTCAAAATGTTGCTTTTCTAAGAACTTTTAGGCTATGTTTGGATCAAATAAATATTTTAGTTTATAAAATGATGAAAATTCACACTTTCTTTGAAGTAGATGATGGTGAACGGCATCTGAAATTGTAAAAAAGACATCATAGAATCAAGGTGAAATTTGAAATATATTCCAATTTTCGTTAAAATTAGTAGACTCTAAAATTTATTGTTTCAATTCAACATCAAAATTATGTTCCCAATTGAACTTATTGTGAATATCCAGATAAATTTCATATAAATTATTAATTTGTTATTGGGTCATCCTCTCTATTATACGGAGGCTTTAGGAGATTTCATTGATATTTTGGTAGACATATAAATATTTTGGATATGGGTTGACATCTCTTGGTGCCGGTTTTTAATTATATCCTTTACACTTAGTATTTCAACAAAAATTTGTTCCGAACATGCCCTTAAGTGCATCCTGAAAATATTCATGCTTCCTTGTTCTTCCTAGTTCACTAAAGCTATGATGTTATAAACATCATGGGAAAGAGACGATATGATCTTTTTCTATGAAAGTACCAAAATATTTGTTATTTTTTGGGAATTTTTCTCGAGCTCTCTTATTCACTCTTATTCAAATTTCTCCAACTGCATTTAAACTCAAAAACTTGTTACATTCGTTATGGAGTCTCCATTGCCTGTGCAAGCATGACATAGATATATCTCTTTGATTATAAAAGATCTTTGTCATTGAAGCATCATTGTTCTTTCTCTAACATGGTCTCAAATACATGAATTGACGATCATAGAGGCATTGGAGCTGTTGTGTATAGAGTCCTGGAGCTCGAAAATGACCAGATGTTAAAAATAAGCCTAAGGAGTATGGACAGTGAAGACACAACATGTATTTCACAGGTCTTTCCTCAATGCTCGTTGCTCATTCCAGAAATAATTCGTAAATGCTATGTTATTGTCAAATGGTGAATGAAAACGTCTACTAAAACTTGTTCTGCCACTCATTCATGGCAGGAGTTTGGAGGTGGAGGACATCGAAATGCCAGCTCGTTTATGTTAAGCTTGAGAGAATTTGAGCAATGGAAGTTGCACAAGAATGGTTTTGAATAGGCAAATGAATATTTAGACGATTCCGTTCCCAGCTTTAATTCTTGAAGACTGAATCCAGTTTGATGCTGATTGAAACTAGCCAGGAGGACTTTTCTTGAACTTCAATTGGTGTAATATTCTTAGAGAGAGAAGTTTCTTATTATGGTTGTAATAAATGAAGTTTATGGCGAAGTATGGAAGAAATTTGCTGCCTTTATATCTTGGAGATTTTGTAGGGGGAAGATGTTGGGATGTTTTCTTTGTGTTTCTCTAAATCTAAAGTTTTTAGAGTTAGAGGTTCTTTGGATTGTTGAGAGAACTATTTTTTACTTAATTATAAGAAGCAAATATAGAGATGACAAAGAAAATCTGTGATCCGCTGAAACCGTCCACCCCACTAAAGATTGATGCGAGTTCAAACCAAAATCGAACAGATAAAATCGGAGCAGACTCTTAAACATGTCAAGTCGAAAATTTATGTAATCATCTTATTTGGACACTTGGTATTCCAGCGTGACTTGGTTTAGTTCACATTATGACCATCTAAAACTCGCAGCTTTGCAGCTTGCCAGAGTCTTCCATCTTCATCTTCAACTAACTGGAGCAGAGCAGGTTTTCCTGTAAACCCACATAATAACTGATCCCGGATTCAGAGCAGTTTCGATTTATTTGTATTCAGTTTTGATAAAATTCACTCTATTGTCATCACTAAGTAAATAGTTGTTATATTTGATAAATAATACTTACAAGCATTTTGAGCTTGTTAAAATGATAAAAAGGAATATCTTAAATTTCTCTCATATCTTACTGGTTAAAGTAATTCTTCTGACACATTAATAAAAGTGTGCATTTTAAGAAAAAAAAAAATGATAAACATATATATTTATTATAAATATTTTATGATATAAAATAAAATGTAATATATATTATTGACTTTTAAAAATTAAAATAATTAAGTAATTAAATAAATAAAATGTATGAAACTAAAAAAATTAAATATAGAGTATTTTTGTTTTTTTTCTTTTCATTTAAATCATTTTTAAAATTTTAATAAACACTTTAATTTCACTTACAAGAACAATATAAGAAAGAAGCTACAAATTGCATGGCTATTTAATAAGGCATATTATTGTCACTTACAAGAGCCACAATTCTTAAAAATATAAAGGGGAGAGTGAGGGAGAGAGAGAGAAAGAGACACAAAAAGATTTAAATATAAATATAAATACATCTAGTAACTGATAAAAATCCAGTTGAAAGAGTTTTATGTACATTTAGATTCATAACTAACTCAGTCTATATATAATAAATGACTACATATCTTGCTTAGGCTTCCGGCTTAATTCTGAGTAATGGCCACCCATTAGCTGCAAAATATCCTCCCACAAACTTTCTGATGAATCCGATGAACCTCCACAAATCAAATTTGAGCTACATGCAGCTACATACCAGTAATCTGATTCAATTTCCTCTCTCAATTGGTCCAGCTGCCAACCGGCATACCCAACAAAAAATCTAAAATCCTCAGGCTTGAGCACGCCTTTCTTCACGAGCCCTGCAGCTTCGTCCAAACTGTTTCGAGCACCAAAACAGAGGCCAGGCATTACCTCTTCAAACCCTGGGAGTTTCGATTTTTCATTTGTTCTTAACAAAAACATGCTTGCCTCGAGAGGCCCCCCAAAATGCAATGAACAATCAGCAAATGTGGTGGCTAGTTCGTTATTAGTAGGCTTCATGTGTTTGATCTTTTTGTGAAGTGGACGGTTGATCACAACTCCAAATGGACCCTCTTGTGGATGTCGAGTTCCAGACCTGAGAAGCAGAACTACAGTTCTCTCAAATGTACGAACCCCATCAAGCTTTTCTGTTGCAACAAGGACACAGCCCGTCTCGGGTACTGGAATAGGATGTGCCCATTTCAGGCCAAGAGATTTTGACTCCTGAGGAGTTGCATCTTGGTTGCAAGCATCAGACTCTGCTTTTTCTGCCTGTAGTAAACAGTGATACTTTTATGTTATATAAAAAAACTTTCACCACAACTCTGCTGATGAAAGGTTATATTGAAAACAGAAAACAACATAGATCGAGTATATAAAGCTTCAGAATAAATGGTATACACCAGACCCCTTTGATTCCACAAGTATCAACACACATGAAAAGCACACTAAAAGAGGTCTGATTCAGGACCTCATTCTCTAACTTGCCCTTCGTTTGATATGGGAAGAAAATGATAAATTTGTCCCATCTGTTAAGAACAATCTAAATGCCGTTAGAATTTTCCCTCAGCCTTTTTCTCCTACAACTCCAAGGCCACCAATAAGTGACAGAATGCTGGCTTTAATGGTAGGAAAATTTCTAGTCAAAACAGATCGAGCGAAAAAAATGAATGCAAGGAAAGGTAAATCTTCTAAAACCTATTCATAATTCCATTATCAATTATGATAATAAAATAGCTACATGATTCTGGAAAGAAACAGTCACCTGCTCCTGCCTATATAAATTTGCCCTGAACTCTCTCCAGTCCATGTTAACAGGATATGATTTCTGGGAAGCAGATTCATTGGATTTGTTTCCATCAGAAGAGTTATTTCTTCTAGAGTCATCTCCTCCAGGGATAGATTGATCGCCATTTCCTGCAATGATTGTTAAAGGAAGGCTAAAAAACTATATCTAGTTGAGCTAAAATTTGAAATGTTTAATAAACAGATAAAAAGCCTCCCACTCTACGTTATAATTGAAATAATCAAAACTTAACATCTTAAATTTTATTGGAAGGCAGCGTCTGATTATACTTGACCAGAAAAACTTTCTGAGCTCATATTAATCTCCAATAAATATACAGGTTTGGTCTGCCAGAACATTTTCACCAATAAATCAAAATAACCTATTTAGCATGCCAATAAAAGTGAGGGTGCAGTGAGCATTAAGGAGTTCAGATCAATAAACCCAGTAGGGTGTATTTATAAGTTGATTGCAAAGGTCTTAGCCAAAAGAATGATACAAGTGAAGGAGCAGGTAATAGGGGAAAGTCAACACGCCTTTGTTGAAGATATGCAAATAACGGATGCAGTTCTTGTGGCAAATGAGTTTGTTGGTGATGCTATATTCAGGAACAGAGATGGGATTCTGTGCAAGTTGGACATGGAAAAAACTTTGGTCATGTTAATTAGGGTTTTGTAAATCATATGTTGGCAAGAATGGATTTTGGTGATGGATGGCGCAAATGGATTAATTTGTCAATCACAACCACTTCTTTCGCGTTGATGGTTAATGGGGGGTCATCCAATTTTTTCAGGGATCTAAGAGGCATCAGACAAGGTGACCCACTGTCTCCACTATTGTTCATTGCGGTCATGCAAACTCTAAATAAATTGATCTTACAAGCGAGGGAGGTGGGATTGTTGGGAGGTCTTAAGGTGGGAGATGGGGAGACTGCTACAGAGATCATACATTTATTCTTTGCAGATGATACATTGATTTTTTACAAACATGAAAAAAGAGTACTACTCAACCTAACATGCATTTTGACTTGTTTTCAAATAGTGTCGTGTTTAAGTATTAACTTATCGAAGTTAAAACTGGTGAGATTGGGGAACGGGGATAATACCGCCAGCTTGGCAAGAGTTCTAGGTTGTAAGGTGGTGGACCTACCAATTAAACACCTACGAACGCCATTGGGTGCTAATTACAAAAATGTAAGAACACACGATCCAGTGGTGGCAAGAGTTTAGCGGAGATTGGCCGGTTGGAAAAGGAACTTACTTTCTAAAGGTGGAAGACTAACTTTAATCAAAAGCATACTATTTAACTACTGGTCTACTACATGTCTTTGTTAACGATTCCAGTGATCATTGCAAAGAAGATAGAAGCCAAACAATACAGATTTTTGTGGGGAGACTCAGAGGAGAAAGGAGATATCACTTGAAAGTGGATGTGGAGATTCATGGTGGAAAGAGACATGTTATGGAGAAGGGTCATTGAAGTAAAATTTGACACGATGGATAGGGCAAGGTTGAAGAATTATGGCAAGATCACATGGGAAGGGGCTGTGGAAAATTATCTGCATGGAAAAAGATAAATTTTGACAGTGCGTTAGTTGGAGGATTGGGAACGGAGAGAGAATTGGATTTTGGAAGGATGTGTGGATTGATAAGGGAACTTTGAAGAACAGATTCCCTCAGCTTTTTACCATTGCTAAATATAAGGAGATTTCTGTCAAAGATGCCTACAGAGATGGAGAAGGTGGGAGGAAAAGCAATGTGGAGGTTACAAGGAATCTTAATGACTGGGAAGTTAATGATTATGTCACTTTTGAGGTCTCTATGCTCTGTATCACTAAATGAGAACCATGGTCAGCCAGATTGGTCCTTCAGTACCACAGGGAAATTCACAGTTGGTTCCCAGGAAATTAATCAAAGATGAGGACAATGAGAACAATTTTCCGGTCAATCAAAATTGGAAGATGAATAGGCCTCCCATGATCAGTTTTTTTTTTTTTGCTTGGGAATCATGTTGTGGATGCATTTTGACCCTTGAGAAGTTGACGAGAAGTGAGAAGATTATGGTAAACTGGTGTTGCTTATGCAAGAGTGCGGAAGAAACATGTGATCACATCCTAATTTGGTGTCCCACTGCTTATAGTATGGATAATGGCTTATGGGATTTTGGGGTTAATCAAAGATGAGGACAATGAGAACAATTTTCCGGTCAAGCAGGATTGGAAGATGAATAGGCCTCCTGTGATCAGTTTTTTTTTTTTTTTGCTTGGGAATCATGTTGTGGATGCATTTTGACTCTTGAGAAGTTGACGAGAAGTGAGAAGATTATGGTAAACTGGTGTTGCTTATGCAAGAGTGCGGAAGAAACATGTGATCACATCCTAATTTGGTGTCCCACTGCTTATAGTATGGATAATGGCTTATGGGATTTTGGGGTATAGCTGTGTTAGAGGGGGTAGTGTAAGAGAGGAATTGTGGGCTCGGAGAGGTATAACTGGGAGGAGAAACCACTTAGGTATTATACCATTGACAATTTTTTGGCTCTTTTGGAAAGAAAGAAATAGGAGAACTTTTGATGGGGTGAAAGGTAATCTTGATAAAATTAGAGTGACATCGTTCCAGACTAAAGTTTTGTGTTAAGAGTCAACCCTTGTACTCCATGGAGATTTTAGGGATTTAATAGATATTTTGGTTGAAATGTAAATATTTTTGTATGAATTTGCACCCTTTTGGTGCTTATACGCAATGATATTTATACTTTTTGTTACAAAAAAATAAAAGGATTTAGCACGCCCCAATCATGATTCAGTCCCACTTGTTCCTGCTTGACAGTAACCGTTTTGCCCACATGCAAAGTACAATTTAAGGCCTAGGCATATATACTTTAAGGACTGGTAAGGTATGATCAACCCCCAAGAAACCACTTTTGCCAAAAACAAATCCCATTCCCATTATGTTAAACTATACGTCAATCATGAAAATGGAAGAGATAGCTTATATATACAAATATATATCGTGTGGCAAAGTCAAACTTTCAAGCATCTCACATAGGTAGTTCTTTTGCAATGGATTATTCTGAAAATATCTTGCACAAAAATATTAGATTAGCAAGTGTTGATATGGCTAATTACATGGTAACCAAACGAACAATGTCACATTGAAAAATAGAAATTAGTGAACTAATATATATTAGAGACTATGACATTAGGGTTAAACTGGCAATGTTGGAACAGACAGAAGAAATAACTTGAACATGCCTATAAAGTGGAGATCTGTTTTTAAATAAACCTAGCTGAAGAAAGCTGTTTATCATGTGCTGTTATCTCTCGAAAGAGAAAGCATTGGAAAATGACATATGTACGACACATGTTTCTCATTTATGTTAAACATGCATTCTTAGTACCTCTCCAAAGAGAAAAACATTGGAAAATTACTTATATACAACATATGTTTCTCATTCATAAACACATAGGTGCATCTAAATTTCAAACCTACTGCATATCTTTCTGGTTAATCTAACAAACATCCTGTCTCTTAATTTCTGACTATTAAGTTTTTCATTATTCCAATGCTCTCGTAAGATATGTTTCTCATAAGTGCTAGATTTCCATTTTGAACTCTTAGTTTTGGATATTCAGTTGGATTTGAAGATAGCTACTATAGTTAAATATATGACTTCACTGGATTAATGCTGTCTTAGCAACTTTCTTCCCAACTTAATTACCTGTCATATTCACTATCTAACAGATCACGATTTCCCACAAAAGGTATTTCCAAGTATATATTCGAACTCTCTTCTTTATTGCATCAATTCAGTTACAATAATAAGAATAATCTTATCTTCACAGCCAAGCAGAGTCAAAGGTCAAATTCAAAACATCACATACGACAATGTCACTTGAAATCAGTAAGCATACAGTCAAAAATGGGCAATTAGAGTAACTGACGATTAAAAGCTTGCAGGAATTGAAATGAAATGAAATTTCAATGCTGGATTTGTAAACCAAAAATAGACGCTTATAAAATTCAAAAATCCAAAAGGGAAAAAAAGAAAAAATAAAAGAAAGAACATACCTGGAGAAGATGATTGATCGTTATTCTTCTTTGCTGTAGCTTGGACAACTAAAGACTGATACTTAGACGACGACGACGACGAAGACGACGTAGAAGAAGAAGAAGAGTAAACATTGCGCCTCAAAACCCTGATCTCTAACACCCTCGTTTTTCCTAATTTGCGGGAAATTGGTTTATCGGGAATCCAATCCCTCAGCCACAAGGAGCTTCTAGTGGTGTTCTTGACATGCAGCGCCCACAGATCCATCACTGAATTTTCCGGGAAAACGAAGGAAGTCAATTTCTCGGGAAAATACAATGAAGGGTAGGAAAATCAATTCAACGGATAGGAAAAAAGAAAAAGAAAAAGAAAATAAACGAAGGAGAAGAGGAGAGTCCTGAAAAGGACACATAAGAGCAGAGACTCGAAAGAGAATATGCTTTTGGTTTTTAACGGAACTTATTTAATTATTATTATTATTTTTCCATTTCCGCGGAAATGGGCTGGGCCGAACGAGCCCAAAATTAAATAATAGCCCAAATTATTTTATCCCTTTTTCGAATAATATTATGGTTTTGATATTCTTTTTTTTTTTTTTTCAAGATTCTATTTATTTTCTCAAAAAAAAAAAAAAAAAAATCAAATTGGCTAAATTTTTAGAAACGTTTCACATGGTTATTTCAGGAAAAAACTTCTTAAAAACGTTTTTTTTTTTTTTCTAAGATCAGTGAATATTCTAATTTAATTGTTAAGACTACGCGCCCAATTTCCACCACTTCTTCCTTCCTCTGCTATATATGTGTATACAAATACATATATATATATATATGCTTGTCTATGTCTAATTTTGAATAAGACATGAGGGATGCACCAGACTTCCAGTTGATCTCCTTAATTTGTATATATGGTTTAATGCTTTCATGAAAGTATTATTAACCAGTTGAAACTCTTCCTACTCATACATGTATACAATGTGTTTATACATATATATAGTACATATATACACATACGTACAACTTCCCAACTCGTGGCTGCTACTGTCCTTGTGATGCTACTCGTTATAGCATTGCTTCTTTCATTTTTTTTGGCTCCAATTTGTTAAGCTTTATATTATTATGTATGTTTTTTTCTTCTTCTTTTAGCGCACGACAACCTTGTTTTGTGTAAGAAAATAAAAACAAGACAAGACCAGTTTGTTTGTTTTAATGAATTTATAAATAAAAAAATATTAATTAATACAATAATAAATAGTTTATTAAATCAAATTTGCAGTCTTTTTTTTTTTTTTTGAAGTTAAGTTGAATCAAGTGTGGTAGTTGGACTCTCTCCACTAATTCAGTGACTGAACTTTCCATTAATTCAGTGAACGACTAATTCTTCAGTAACAAAGTAATAAGACTCGGATCAGACATGTGGAAGGTTAAAAAAAAAAACAAAAAATTAAAAATTCAAAGGGAAAAACATGTTAGATTTGGTGAGATAATGTAATCTTAAAACTCGTTAATTTTCTGAAACTATAAATTCAATCTCTCTTAACTTGATAGATTCTGAGACTAATTCAAGCCCCACAATCTTACGATCCTACTTGTCTTTCTCAAAACACTTTTTCTTCTTCTTCTTCTTCTTCTTCTCCACACTACTCTATTTAAACCCATTAAACCCCATCTTCTTCTTCCCATCAATCTCTGCAAAAAAACTCGAGAGCGACTCTGCAACCAACTAAGTGTTGTAGTATCCTGCAACTATGGTAATTAGTTCTTAATGCTTAAAAACTTAATCTTTTAATTCAATTTCTTCTTTTTCTTATATAATCTAACAGTACTATTCTGTTTATTATCAGAGTCGCCAAGCTGCTGATTCCGAACCTAAGAATGCTGATCTCGATAACTGGCTACCCATCACTGCATCAAGAAAGGCCAAGTGGTGGTACTCTGCTTTCCACAATGTCACTGCCATGGTTGGCGCTGGTGTCCTCGGTTTACCCTTCGCCATGTCTCAGCTCGGCTGGTATATCTATATATTTCTATATCTATACATTAAGAAGAAAGAAAGAAAGAAAGAAAGAAAGGAATTCTATAAACTGGGTTTTCTTTATTGGATTCAAAAAATGAACTTTGTTTTCTGCAAGGTTTTATCAACTGGTTTTTCTTTTTTTGACCAAAAAAAATATAAAAAGGATTGTATCAACTGGGTTTTCTTTATTTGACTGAAAAACTATAAACTTTGAAGGTTATATCAACTGGGATTTTCCTTATGGTTTCAAAAAAATGAACTTTGTTTTCTGCAGGGGTCCTGGAGTATTTGCAATCTTAATGTCATGGCTGATAACATTTTACTCGCTATGGCAACTGGTGAACATGCACGAAACAGTCCCTGGAAAACGTTTCGATCGATATCCCGAACTGGGTGAATATGCATTTGGACCAAAGTTGGGATATTGGATCATCATGCCCCAACAAATGCTAGTCCAAGTTGCCTCCGACATAGTTTACATGGTCACCGGAGGAAAATCTTTAGTGAAATGTGTCGAGTTATTCTTCCCACAATTTCACTACATTCGACAAACCTATTACATCCTCTTCTTCGGAGGGATCCAGTTGTCTTTCTCAGTGTCCCAACTTTAACTCCCTCAAAGTCGTCTCCCTCCTCGCCACCATCATGTCTTTTGGGTAAGTATCTATAGTGTTTACCCACAATTTCTAGTAAAAAATAGATTTTACCCACAACTTCTCGTAAAAAAAAAAAAAAAATAGAATTTACCCCCAACTTTTCGTAGAAAAATAGTCTTTACCCACAATTTCTCGTCGACGAATAGATTTTACCCACAATTTTTCGCAAAAAAATAAACTTTGCCTACAACTTCTCGTAAAGCAATAGACTTACTAACCGAAACAATTTTTTGGTTGTGGAGATATTGCATGTTGGCATGTGTGGCATCGACGATAAAAGGAATCCGGCACGGCCATCCGTCGGACCACAGTGTCCGATCACACACGACGGCCGGCATGGTTTTCGATGCACTGAATGGTATTGGGACGATAGCTTTTGCATTTGCAGGGCACAGTGTAGCACTTGAGATTCAGGCGACCATCCCTTCGACGCCGGAGGTTCCGTCGAAGAAACCAATGTGGCTGGGCGTGATGGTGGCGTATGCCATCGTCATTGCCTGTTATATCTCTGTCGCAGTGTCGGGATTCTGGGCTTTTGGTCACGGTGTAGAAGATGATGTTCTTATTTCTCTTGGACACCCTTTTTGTCTCATTGCTTTCGGGAATTTCATGGTGTTTATCCACGTCATTGGAAGTTATCAGGTAAATTAATCGATGTGGGATACAATCTTTTCTTATTTCTTATAGTTCTTTTGAGATATGTAGAAATAATTTTGGTTGATGATTGAAGGTTTTTGCTATGCCAGTGTTCGACTTTGTCGAATCAAACTTGGTAAAAAAGTTGCACGTCAAACCAGGATTACCTCTTCGCATCATTGCTCGTAGTACATACGTCTGTAAGAATACATAGTATATATACAAACACATATAAAATGGTTTAATATATGTATGTGCGTGTGTGTATAATTATTGTGAACTTGTAACCGCATTGACGGCGTTCGTTGGCATCTGCATCTCATTTTTTGGAGGACTTCTCGGATTTTTTGGAGGACTTGTTTTTGCATCAACTTCCTACTTTGTGAGTTAATTTTTTAATTATTGGTTAATATTTATAATCACTAACTAATTAAAATTTCTTATTATTAATTAATTTCATGTAACCTTTAATTAATTAATTAGTTAATAATAATAATAATAATAATGAGTCCAATTATAATTAACAAAATTAAGCATTGCAGATTCCTTGTGTCTTGTGGCTTATCATCAATCGACCAAAATTATTTTCTCCTCACTGGTTCGCATCTTGGGTAAGTCTGTGGATTACTTTTAATAATTTCCAAAATATAAACCTAAACTAATTTGATATATTATACATGAAAAATGTAATTTTCAATTATTATAATGTTGAATTTGATGAATGTTCAAATATTTGCAGATTGCTGTTATTATTGGTGTTCTGATAGCTCTGCTTGCACCCATTGGAGGAGCCAGACAAATTATTCTCCAAGCAAAAACCTACAAGTTATTTTCATATTCAGAGTGTAAATAAGTTAGGCTTCATTTAGTACACAAGGATATTTTTTAACTTTTTATGTTTTTTTTTTATAGGTTTATGTGTTTATATATAAAAGTAAATTAGTATTTATCATAATTAAATATAAAATTTTTAAAAAAGTTTTTTCATTTTTTTAAAAAATATATATTTCGATATAAAATTAAGTTAGTATTTTCGTAATTGAATATTAAATAGAAAAAATAACACCAAGGAGTAACCCAACAATAAAATTTATGTATAGATAAATATATAATAAAAATATAATTAATAAAACAAACATGATGATACATTTCATATTATATTTTAGAAAAAATATATATATTTACTTCATAGGGATTAAATTCCTCTAATCATCATTAAGTATAACAACACCGAGTAGTAACCCATCAAATTTTCCTATATATATATATATATAGATAAATAAAACAAAGATACAACTAATAAAATTGAGTATGAAGATAACAGCAACACAACCAAATCATCAGTTCCAGAAATATCATACAAGTGTCAAAAACATTTTGGCCTGACAAAATCACGCCTATTGCTGCTACTCTTAATTCTGCATCGTTTTGGTTCAGGGATAACCCCATCTAGAAGAACCGGGAAGACATTGAAAGTTGACAGACGCATGCATTGATTATTTCCATTCCAACAAGAAAAAGTAGGGGGGGGGAAAAAAAACGAAAGTCCAAGTACAAATTTATGATAGATTATGCTGGAGAAGTGAGATCAATAAACAAAACATACCACTAAAAAGATACTCAAAGATTATGTAATCAAAACAAACAAGTAGCATGGGAAAGAAATATTCGTAATTAATAAGCAATAGCTATTGGTGTCCCACTAACAACTTTTTACTTGAAGAACTGCTTTTATGCCAAAACTCTTAAGAACATGGAGATCCAATTTCATCCTCGTCCTAGAGGCCTTGCATCTCCTGCTCTTTGCAAAAGATTCTTCCACTGAGGATATGTATATTTCACCCCCTCGTCCTCTTGGAGCCTCGCTTTCTGGATCTTTCTTTTCCATGATTTCTCGTTGAATGGCCTCCAGAGCTGACTGAGGCAGGTTGGGCAGACTGAAAAGGCACATGATGCCCAGGAACCAAAGCAGGGAACCCAACAGCAGGGATTCTGCAAAACAACAAATCTCAATGATAAATTAAATTTGGATATCATCATAAACAATCCCATCAAGAGACCATTAAGGTTAAAATCCGAATAGAAGTGTTTGATTACGGCTAGCAACTCGGTTGTTGATCATCTATCCTCCTTATGTGTTCTTAGTAAATCTTCCAGCATGTGATAAAAAACCACGCTGATTTACTTAATAGTACAGGTGAATACAGCCTCCAAATGATCCCGAGACATGTATCTTTCAGATATGCATACGGAAGTTGATGCTAACACAAGCAGGAACTACAGTTACTGTTAGCAAATGAATGCAAGACTTAGGAGTTTGAATGAAGCAAGTCAAATATTTAACAACTTAAGCGCTTAAACATAACTTGAGTTCAATTCAAAGTTCCATTTGAGCTTTTTACTTGCTCATATGAAAAAATTATAATGACAAAGTGTGACTCAGCTTGAGTTGTAAAAGCCGAATCTAACTGAACCATGTTTAATAGACACAGTTAGATGCCAGCCACCCTTGCAACAAAAGGCTTCAAGTAATGCAGCGAACAAAGAAAAGACTTATTACTGACAGTATCTAGTAATGCAGAAAAAGAATAAGCCAATAGAATTTATCCTTTTTTTTTTTTTTTTTTTGAAAAAGTCATTTAAGTTAGTATTTCATATATTTTTAAATTACTTATGTTATTTTGGAAACATAAGTAACATAGGAAACTTTCAATTCAATTATGATTTTCAAGTACCACCCTTCCATGAGTTTGATTGTGATTTAAAAACTGTTCAGTTTTTTCTTGATTGTTTGACATTATCCTTATTTGATTATTACTTGGTACCTAGACAAAGGTTACTAACCAAGAAAGGGATTACATAAATGATTAGAGTTATAATATTGGTTTTTCAGAAACATTAGTTATATTGTTCCTTTCTTGCTCTTCTTGTACTTTTCTTCTCTGTCCTATTTCTGTATTCCATCTCTGTGTCCCTCGGTGCTTCTGATTCTACCTCTCCATCCCTTGTATTTTCTATCTGATCTTCATATTTCCTGAATAAACATTGTCATCGATCTTCGTATTTTTGAATAAGCATCAGTCTTCCCCTATTATCATTGGTTGTTAAGATTTTACTTCTCTATTCCCTAGTTAAGCTAATCTTTTTTCCCTTATATTCCTATATTCGATCTCATCTTACATAACTTGGCAACTAAACCCAGTGTCCTACTCACCTGGTGTTTTTAACTTGCTATCAGCTCAGTTAAGAGTATCTTTTATTTTTTCTTTGAGGGGAATGGTACTGGCAGTCAGTTACGTTGGCATTTGCTTGTACGATTTATAAGCTACAAACACATTTAAAACAAATTAGTTAAAAGTTAAATTTGAAAAAAGGGAAAGGAGGAGACCCAAGAAATAATTCCTTCGGGATATTATTTAAATCCAGTAAAAATTGTAACCATGCAATTATTTCCATTCTCTTTCATGGAGCCATTCGTCAAAACCAATTAATCATATATCAGATATATTAAGAGACTTTCTTGGTATAACCTCACACTAGCCCAGGCAAGCTTTCTGAGAGCTACAATCACAAGAGAAATGCAATAAGGGACAGGTGGTCCAGGATTCATACCCAACAAGAGCACAGCAGACTCCTGCTTGGCCCGTGAAGCACCAAATGCACTGCCTCCATTGTGTAAACTCAGATGAAGTGCTTGATTCTCCGCAGCAAAGCACTGAAGCAACCGCCCCAGTCTCCGACATTCTCCTTCCAAATACTTACTCTTCATCTCCAGATCTCTCACATACATCTTCTTCCTCTCCCTTGATCTCAAGGCAGCATCCCTATTCCTCAATTGCCTGGAAATAAGATCAATTATCATATTGAGTCCACCACCTTTCCATCCAATTCAGGCCACTTAATGATCAGATAGCATCATACAATCACATTTTTTTTCTTTCTGTTATAAATATCAGCATCAAACAGTTAAAAGTTCAACCAGGAGAACTTTGGAAGAGAGCCAAATATATAAACATCAACCAAAAAATGATATATGAATACTCAAGAAATCCATCTTTGCAACCAGTAGAAAGTAAAGAAATAAAGGAAAAATAAAACTGATCAAGCCACTTTGACTGCATATTGTGCAAATTACAACTTACAAGAATAAAGCCTCACATATAAACCTCCACACTGTTACTTACACTTTAAATTATCCTCCAACAATAAGCATAATGGCGATCCTTCAGAACTAACCATGAGACCAAAGCTTATCACCTTTGTGGTTAATGATAAAAGTATTTCTAGTTTCCTCAAATGTAAAAGCTGATAGACAAGTTGAGAGAATTGAAGACGAGAGTAAATTAGCCATACCTTCTCCGTTTCTTGGCGATAGGATCATTGGGGTCGTAGCCGTCTTCGTTGATGTCAGCTCCATCTGTCTTTTCCTTCTCAAGGCCGCTGTTACCAGACTCATCATAGATATTGGTTTCCTTGTCGATAGGAGCGTCCACAAAATCCTCACTACAAGCGGAGCCATGAACTGGGGATTTGACCAATATATCCGCTAAAAAATCGCAATAAAATTGCTGATTCTCTTCTTGAGGAAGCTCGTCATTTGAACAGTCTTCATTCATCAACAAGCTCTCAATCTCACAGATTTTCGAAGGCACCGAATCTGGAGAAGGGTTAGAAAAAGCCTCGACCGGAGATGAATCAGATAGAACGGGGGGTTCATAATTGAACCAGTCACTGCAATCGAAAAATAATGGGTCCAATTCGATCTTTTCAACGACGTCATCACCTAGAAACCCTTGATCATCCATCCTTCTAAAAGATGAAGAAGAGAAGGAAATACAAAGAAAACAAATGAAAAAACTACTGTATATTTACAAAAATCTTTGAAAAACTGCGAGATTTAATCAGAAATATGGAATTTTACTTCCAAACTATGCACATAAAAACCTAGCTAAAGGAGGAAGAGCGGTTGGGCTTTCAGAAATTTTCTTGGGCATCCATAGCTCTTTCTTTGTGGGCAAGGAAACCTGACGCGGATACTGATTCCAGTGACCGTTTCTCTTGACCAGTAGCCGGTTCTGGATGTAATGGGGTCATCTACTTAGCCAACAATCTGACGGCACGGAATAAATTAAATTGACAGTTGTACGCTGTTACGATACTCTCGGTTATACGAGATCAAATTTTGTAGATGTTGTCACTCAGCTAATACGAGCACGCCGCGTGGAACGAGACTACACGTGGAAAGAACATCTGCCTACCCCTTTCTCCAACTTGCGTCGTGCACCCACCTCAGCATACGTATTTTCTCTTATATACATATAAAGTTAGAGAACATTGATATGATATTAAGCCGCTCCTATTAATTAATTAATTAGTTAATTAATTACATGTATTTTTTTATTAATTTAATTATATATATTTTACACTAGTATTATGTATAAATTTAACTAATATAAAAATAATTTAATCAATATTATTATATTTTAATTTTTAATTTAATATTTAAAGAATTAATTAGTTAAGTAATTTAATATATTATATATATTATTTATTTGTAATATTCAGGTCTGAAATTTAGTTCGAAATTAATTTTTGTATTTATAAAAATAATTAAAAATATTATTTAATTTAATTTTATCAAATTATTTGAAAAAAATAGATTAAAAACAAAATTAAAAGTAATTTTGGGAAAGATCGATAAAATTTTGTGCTCGAAATATATTTTTGAAACAAAAATTAAAAACATATGGTTAAAATGCAAAAAAAAGGAAATTCAGCCACGTGGAACGGCCCAATCAGCAGCCACGATGAACCAGAACACCGCATGGCAAAACATGCTAACATCAGTGCCACGCGGGAGGCCACAAGTGCGATATGCGTGCCCAGTGATCCAACGGCCTAGATTCAATCTTGCGCGCGTGAACGGCTCAAATACCTTTCCTCCTTATGTGCGATCAGACGGACGAGATCAATCGTGATGAACGGTCCAGATTCGCTCACGCAATCAGCCTAAATATGCAACGATCGGATGGCTCTTCTTACTCTACGTCAACGTGAATGAACAATCTAGATTGACGCGAGATAAGTATATAAACATCGCGTCACAGGAGAACCCCAACCCTAATCGCACCTTCCCTCGTTGGAGAAGAAGGACCAGCCACCGGAGAAGGAGACCGACCCTTGGCCGTCGCCGCACCAGTGCCACCACCAACCGTTAAAAAAGATAAAATTCTCCCATATCCGCTCGGAATTCAATTCTGAGATTTCCTGTGGCCATATCAGAGTAAAAGAGATAGCGAGTGAGCCGAAAATTACGGATAAAGCCCGACGGAGCCGTCGCGGCCGAAATCCTAAAACTCCTCCGATAAGTCCCTTCTTGTTTCACACAATTTTTATGACCATTATGTTCACTATCCTTTTTCTGTGCAGGTTAGTCGAAGAAGAAACCCCAACAACGAAGGACAACAGGTGGAGCCGTCGCACGCGGAGACCCCCCTTGCCGGTAGGTTTGATTTTTTGTTATTTTCTAGCCAACCGAGGCTCTCTAATGTGTTTTTTTGTAGGAATACGTGTAAAATCGACAAAAACTAGCTAGGCCGAGGTGAACTGTTGCTGTGGGCGGTGGTGTCGTGCTGGAACTCTAAAATTGACCGAAAAGGGTTTTCAACACTAATTTTAGATTTTTAGGGTATTTTTAGGTATATAATGAGTATTTTAATTATCATAGGAAAAATTTAGGAAATTCAGGACCTATTAGGAGGCGTAGTAGATAGCACGGTGTTTCGAAACACTGATCCGGGTAAGGATCCCTCACCGTATTCTCGGTTACGGTAAATTGAAGATTATTAATCGATAATTGTGTGTTTTGTGAAAAATTAGAAAAATTCTAGAAATATTATAAATCACTAGTGGAGCCGAACCGGTTAGTTCACATTTATCCTGATTCCTTGTTTATTTTCTTGCACTGCCTATATTTGTTTACTATTATACTATGCGTAATTGAATTAATGATTTTTATGGTCTTCTGAATTATTTGGTTATTTATTTCCTCCTGCATTATTTGCTCGGTATTCTGGTTATTTGGTTTTTTGATTATGCTAAACTATATCGCTTGTTTAAGTGCCATTTGAATTAATCTGTGAATATGAAATAAGATGTTAGTATATTTTAATGGTTGTTTGGATAATAAGAATCCAAATAAATGAAAGCTTACTAGGCATCCTTGGAAATGGTGGACGGACTTAGTACATAAGGAACCTTACTATGGACATTATTTCAGTTGGATGGGACTGAGAAGTCCCATACTATATAAGTTTTGGGAGATATGGATCACCCTCATACCGGAAGGGGTATCGAGACGATAGTATTTTTGGTGCCCAATACCGAACAGGGTATGAGGACAGCCAAGTTAATTGTCAAATCTTGATACTGGGTCCACAAATAAAAGGATATTCCTATGGACACCCAGGAGTCCCAGTAAATAGGTTAAAAATGAAGGATTATTGATTCTATGCATAAAATTGAAATGTCATTTGGTTAATTATCTTCATATGTTGATTTTGGAAAAAAAAAACCGTAACGGTAAGTATCGAATAAAAAAATTTAAAGTTCATTGTATTTACTTAAAGCAATGGTTTCATTAGTTGTTTTCTGATTTTTACCAACATTCAGTTTTCCGTATCAGTGATTAATATGATATTCTTATTGGGTTCGTGTAGCTAACCCTTTCATTAACCATTCCATATTAAGAAGACCAAGATGCAGATCCCGATCGGTAAGAGAGTTGTGAGTAGTTCACCTTCTGGCTTTAAGTGCTAGTGAAGGTTGTTGCCCTAGGATATTTATTTATTCATTTTTTTTTCTAATTACCGTTTGTCTTTTATGAACCACGTAGAATGGACATTCCCGTAACCCTATTAGGCAATTTAATTTATTGTGTAAAGAATATAAACCCTAATATTATTACTCACTTTCACATTTAAATTATAAATTTATTTCCTTTAAAGTTCCAGACCTTTATAGTTGGTATCAGAGTTGCATTCCTCGAAATTATTCCTTACACAAAGACTTAAAAATACCAAATACAAACTGTCGCTCAACTATTCCTTATGAAATGCAGGTACAAGGATATGAGGAGAATAAGACACCCACTAAACGAAGCAGTCCGGGATGGTTCGCTTCGAGTGGATGTTGACCGAATTTTTGAGATGCTAGAGAGACTCATCTCTTCCCAGCATGCCCGGGAGGAAAGGAGAGAGTTGTCTGACCCTCCCTCGCTGCTATAATTTAAGCCATCCTTGCAACGGGAAGATCCGGAGTCACCCCGGTACAACCTTACTTCTCCACTGTATCATCTAACACTTCTACAATGCAACCTGGTGCCTCCACCATATCATTCGGCACCGCTATAGGGCCACTTATTCCCTCACAACACAATCCAATTCCTCTTCCATGGGATCCAGTTCCACTCATGATGGACCCAAACTACATTGAAAGATACAAAAGACCAAATTTATATACCTTTGTAGAGGCATCCTCTTTTAAAGAGGTCGAGTATTGGTTAGTTGAGACAGAGACAACTTTTACGACTCTTGGGGTGATTCCTAAACAGAAGGTCGTACTTGCCACCTACATGCTTGTGAGAGAGGCAGGTCGCTGGTGGCAACTCAAACAAGCTACCCTGCTCATTCTAGTCACTTGGAAACAATTCCTGATGGCCTTCAATGCAGAGTACCTCCCAGAGTACCTCCAATATTTGAAGAAAATTGAGTTTGTACACCTAGTTTAGGGTGATATGACTGTGTTAGAGTATACCCAAAGATTCCTAGAGTTGAGTCGATATTCCCTTAAGAGCATGATAGATAAAGGAAGAAAGATAAATAAGTTCGAGTGGGGCCTCCGTCCTGAGATCAGATAGTAATTGTACATATTTGAGCTCAACACATATTTAGTCATCTTGGCCAAGACACAACTAGTAGAGAGGAACTTTCATATTTTCCCTCAAGTAGTAAGAAATTTCAGACCCCCAGTTTCTCACCGCGAACCAGCACCCACTGTACCAGTTCAGCAAAGCAAGAGGCTTAAGCCAGTGACTCAAGCTTCTCATCAGGCTCTGATAACAGGGTGCGGTAGGATTTGTCAACACTATGGCAAGGATCATGGAGACCAATCCTGCTATTGTCTCAACATTACATGTTACATATATGGGAGTGTCCAACACTACGAGAGAGAGTAACTGTAAAATCAAAACCAAGTCAAACCTCCTATCTAGGGCAGAGCCTACAACCTTACCCAGCAGGATACTGAAGCCAACTCGGATGTGATACATAGTACGTACACTATCTGCAATCATTTTGCACATGTTTTGATTGATACTGGTATTTCACATTCATTTGTCTCACATATTTTTACACAAAACTTGAATGCATTACCTAAGAGACTTGATTCTGTGTTGTTTGTGTCCACTCCTGAAAGTAGAACACTACTAGGGGATGTTATATACAAAACTTATATCATAGACATAGCATATAGAAAACTGAGTGTGGACTTGATAGAGATCGACACGGGGGCCTTTGATGTAATTCTGTGAATAAATTGTTTAGCGGCGTATCACGTCACCGTAGATTATTTTCACAAAAAACTTGCATTCAACCCTCCAAACGAAGAGTCATTTATAAGTTAATAAAAGTTTTGAATATTATTCCCTCATAGCAATTCTCTTATTACATAGCACTTTAACTCGGTTGTCTTCTCTACACAGGCAAACCTATGCATTTAAGAGATCCTAGTAATTTGAGACTTTCTGGGTATTTTTTCTAAATAACTACCTGGAATGCCAGTATACAGGAAAGTTGAGTTCGCCATAAATATTCAGCCTGACACTCAGCCTATCTCGGTTATCCCTTACCGCATGAGTCATGTTGAGATGGAAGAATTGAGAAAATAAATCATTGAGTTACAGGATAGTGGGTTCATCCGATATAGTATGTCTCTTTAGGGTGGTAGAGTCACATTTGCAAGAAAAATTGATGAGATGTTAAGATTATGTATTAACTACAGGGGATTGAACAAAGTCACAGCCAAAAATAAATACTCCCTCCCCAAAATTAATGACCTTTTTGACCAATTGTAGGGTGCCAGATCTTCTCTAAATAGACTTGCATTCGGGTTACTATCAGATAAAGATTAGGACAGATGACATTCCCAAGACAGCTTTCAGAACTAAGTACAGACACTATGAGTTACTAGTCATGTCATTTGGACTGATCAATGCACTAACCATTTTCATGGACTTGATGAACAGGATTTTTAGATAATTTCTAAATCAATTCGTTATTGTGTTTATCGATGATATTTTGATCTATTCAAAGAGCATAGAGGAATATATCCACCATCTAACTCAGATTTTGCAGGTTCTCAGGAAAAAAAAAGTATATAAAATGGAGTAAGTGTGGATTCTGACTCTAGCAAACTACCTTCTTGGGGCACATCGTATCAAGAGATAGAGTATCAATGAACTCCAAAAAAAATGATGTAGTATTCGGTTGGGAGAAATTGACATCAGTTAAGGAGATTCGTAACTTTCTGGGAATGACAAATTATTATCGCAAGTTTGTGGAAGAATTTTCTAGTCTAGCTGCTCCTTTGACCTGGTTCACAAAAAAAAAACGTTAAGTTTGAATGGAACGAAGATTGCAAAATGAGTTTTACAGAACTCAAGAAGCGGTTGACTACTGCACCTGTGTTGACTTTATCGAGTGAGATAGAGGGATATACAGTGTATAGTGATGCCTCCTACCTAGGGTTGGGTTATGTTCCAATGCAACATGAGAATGTCATAGCTTATGGGTCTAGACAGTTGAAGAGTCATGAGAAAAATTACCCTACTCACGACTTAGAACTTGCCGCCATTATCCTCGCCTTGAAGACCTGACACCACTACCTGTATGGAGAATCTTTTGAGATTTATAATGACCATAAGAGCTTGAAATACATATTCACTCAAAAGGATCTCAACATACATTAGAAGCATTGGATAGAGCTCTTCAAGAACTACGATTGTAATATTTTGTATCACCTGGATAAGAGCAATGTTGTCGCTGATGCGCTCAGTAGAAAAAAGTGCAGGTATGTTAGCTCACCTAATGGTTTCTGAATGCAGGGTAATAGGGGCTGCATAACATATACGAATTCAGGACTTATAGAGAGTTACATGCTTGGTCCACCTGACTGTCCAACCCGAATTGATGCAGAGAATAAATGAAACCCAATTAACCGATTCCACCATAACAGCTCTCAAGAAAGATGCAAAACATGGAGTAAATTCATAATTTTGAGTCTCTACCGATGGGTTGCTCAGGTTTCAGGATAAGGTGTGTGTTCCAAATGATAGTGAACAAAAAATTAACATCATGATAGAGGCTCATAGCTCAAAGTTCGTCATACATCTTGAAAATACTAAAATATATCAAAGAATGCGACCCTGATTTTGGTGGAGCGGGATAGAAAGAGAGATAGCCAACTTTGTCTCCAAGTGTTTGATACTTCAACAGGTTAAGACAGAGCATCAATGCCCAGGCGGACTACTTCAGCTATTACTGATCTCGGAGTGGAAATGAGAACATATCACAATAGATTTCGTGACAAAGTTGCTTAAGGCACACTCGAGACATGAAGTTATCTAGGTAATTATCGATCAGTTCACCAAGTCCTCTCACTTATTGGCTGTCAAGATGATCGACTCCTTGGACAAGATAGTGAGAATATATATCCAGAAATAGTCAGGTTACATGGAGTTATAGTGACAGTGGGATCTGACAGAGACCCGAGATTTATTTTTCGGTTTTGGTCTAATTTTCAGCAAGTTATGAGAATGAAACTGTCCCATAGCACCACATTCTACCCTCAAACCAATAGACAATCAGAAAGAACGATCCGCACACTAGAGGATATGCTTCGAGTTTATATTCTAGACTTTGGAGGATATTGGGATGATCATCTCCCTTCGATAGAGTTCACCTACAGGCATTGTATGGCTGCCCCTGTAGATCGCCGATCTATTTGGAAGATGTGAGTGATAGAAAATTGTTCGGCTCAGAGCTTGTAGAAGAGATTACAACTAAGATAATTAAGATCATGAAGAATATCCAGATGGCTCAGAGTAGGTAGAAAAGTTATGCAGACACCCAGATAAGGGATTTAGAATTTGAGAAATGTGATCGAGTATTTTTTAAGGTCATCCCTTTCAAGGAAATCAGTAAGTTTGACAAGAGGGAGAAATTAAATTCCCAGTTGATTGGGCTATTTGAGATCTTAAATAAGATTGGTACGACTGCCTACAGACTAGCACTATCTCCAGAGCTATCTAGGGTCTATAATGTGTTTCATGTGTCCATGCTACACAAGTACAATCCAGACCTCTCACACATCCTGTCCCACGAGCCTTTTTCACTCTAGAAGAATTTATCATATGAGGAGGTACCAGTAGGCATTGTATACTGAAAAAGCAGAGTGCTTCGCAACAGAGAAATTTCATTCGTCAAGGTCCTATGACAGAATCACACATAGAAAGAGGTCACATGAAAAACCAAATTTTTTTCTCAACAGGAAGAACGTTGTAATACTCAGGCTCAGAATTTGACCCAGGATCAATTTAATTTAATTTAATTATTTGAGAAAAATAAGTTATGGACAAAATTGAAAGTAATTTTGAAAAAAATGGTTAAAATTTTGAGTTTGAGGGGTATTTTTGAAAGAAAAATTAAACATAGAGGGTTAAAATATAAAAAAAAAATTGACCACGTGAGACGGCTCAGTCAACAGTCATGGTGAACCAAAGCATGCCGTGTGGCAAAACACGCTGACATCGGTGCCACGTAGGAAGCCACAAGGGCAATCTACGTGTCCAGCGATCCGACGGTCCAGATTTAATCATACACGCGTGAACGACTTAGATGCATTCTCTTCTTAGGCGTGATCGGACGGACGAGATCAATTACGATGAACGGTCCATATTCTTCCACGCAATCGGCCTAAACAGGTAACAGTAAGATGACTGTCATCGCTCCACGTCGACACGAATAGACGATCCAGATCGACGCGTGATATGTATATAAACATCCCATCGCGGGAGAACCCTAAACCTAGCTGCATCTGCCCTCACTGGAGAAGAAGAACCAGCTGTTGGAGAATGAGACCAACCCCCAGCCGTCACTACACTGGAGCCACTGCCGACTGCCAAAAAAGGTAAAACTCTCCCCTATACCGCTTAGAATTCAATTTCGAGTCTTCATGTGGCCATGTTAGAGCAAAATTGACAACGAGTGAGCCAAAAACTACGGACAAAGTCGACAGAGCCACTGCACCCCTCTAATGAGCCCCTTCTCGTTTCCTGTTTCACACATTTTTCGACCATTGTGTTTACTGTCTTTTTCTGTACATGTTAGCTGAAAAATAAACCCCACCCACAAAGAAAAACTGGTGGAGCTGCCGCACCCGAAGACCCCCGCCGGTAGGTTCAGTTTTTTTGTGATTTTCTTGTCAACTGAGGCCCTCTAACGTATTTTTCTGTGGTGATACATATAAAATCGGTAAAAATCAGCTAAAATCGACCAAATCGAGGCGAACTACTGCTGTGGGCGACGGAGTTGACCCTGGAGCATGACGCCGTCGCCGTGCTGGAACCCTAAAATTGGTCGAAAATGATTTTTAACACCGATTTTGAGCTTTGGGGGTATTTTTAGGTACATAACTAGTATTTTGCATTCCCGAAAGAAAAATTTAGATAACTTAAGACCTGTTAGGTGGCGTAGTAGAAAGTACGACATTTTAAAATACCGATTCGGGTAAGGATCCCTCACCCTATTCTCGATTATAGTAAATTGAGGATTAATAATTGATAATTGTGTATTTTGTAAAAAATTAGAAAAATCCTAAAAATATTACAGTTCATTAGTGGAATCAGAACCGGTTAGTTCACATTTGTCTTGATTTTCTGTTTATTTTCCTATACTGCCTATATTTGCTTACTATTATATTGTGTGTAATTGAATTGATAGTTTTTATGATTTTTTAAATTATTTGGTTATTTAATTCCTCCTACATTGTTTGCTCGGTATTCTGGTTATTTAGTTATTTGACTATGCTAAACTATGTGTCTTATTTAAGTGTCATTTGAATTAATATGTTAATATGAAATGAGATATTAGTATACTTTAGTGGTTGTTTAGATGATGAAAATCTAAATAAATGAAAGCTTACTGAGCATCCTGGGAAAGGGTGGACGGACCTGGTACATAGGAAATCTTACCGTGGACATTATCTCAGTTAGATGTGGCTGAGAAGTCCCATACCGGATGAGTTTTGAGAGATATGGATCACCCTCATACAGGACCAGATATCGATGGGATAGTGTTTTTGGTGCCCAATATTGAACCGGGTATAAGCACAGTCAGGTTAATTATCAAATCTTGATATTGAGTCCACGAGTAGAGGGATATTCCTATGGACCCCCAGGGGTCCCAGTAAATAGGCTAAAAATGAGGGATTGCTGATTCTATGCATAAAATTGAAATATCATTTGGTTAATTGTCTTCATATGTTGATTTTGGGGAAAAAAAACGGTTACGATAAGTATCGAATAAAAATTTTTGAAGTTAACTGTATTTACTTAAAGTAAGGGTTCCATTAGTTTTTTTATGATTTTTACCAACATTCGATTTTCCGTATCAGTGATTAGTGTGATATTTTTACTAGGTTCTTGTAGCTCACCATTTCATTAACCATTTTATATTAAGAAGAGTAAGATTCAGATCCGATCAACAAGAGAGTTGTGAGTAGTTCACCTTTCAGACTCCCTTCAAGTGTTAGTAAAAATTATCATATGATACTTATTTATTCGTTTATTTTTAATTATCGTTTATCTTTTATGAACTTCGTAGAAAAGAATTCCCATAATTATATTAGACAATTCAATTTATTGTGTAAGGAATATAAATTCTACAATTATTATTTACTTCCGTATTTAAATTATAAATTCATTTCTTTTAAGATTACAGGTATTTACATTATTAAATTTATATATTTATTATTATTTGTAGCGCCCGGACCGAGGGAAAAAAAAAGCCACGTCAGCAGGCCCGGTCAGCAGTCCCGGCCAACCGGGGCCTGCCACGTGGCAAGACCACGTCGCTCCTGAACGGGCCACGTTGGCGATCCGCGTGGGCGCGATCGGACGGCCCAGATCAATCGCGCGATCGGATGGCCCAGATACAATCGCACGGACGGCCCAGATTTAATCAAAAACGGACGGCCCAGATTAAAACAAAATGGACGGCTGAGATCAAAGGGCAATGGGTTATAAATAGAACCCCCACACCAGACCCCAAACCCTAGCCGCCTGCCGCTCGCCGGAGAAGACGAACCAGAGGCCGACCACCACCACCCGCCGCCGCACCGGGGAAATTTTCGACCGCCGATCGAGGTAAATTTCATACCCCCAACTCGTTTTTCCATGCTGATTCCTCCTATGGCCAAATCGAAGCCAAAATTCCGGCCAAACGGCCGGAATACGCGGCCGAAGACCAGCGGCGCCGCCGCGCCCCCTCTCGGTTTTTGCCTCCGACGAGGCCCTTCCCGGCCTCCGTTTGATGCAATTTTTATATCACCGTGATCACCATTCTTTTCTCTACAGGTTGACCGGAGCCGAATCACCAAAACACGAACCTCGCCGGAGAGCCACCGCACCCGAGAGCGCCGCCGCCGGTAAGCTCCGTTTTTCCGTGATTTTTTGGCCCCCCGAGGGCCCTAGGGTTGTTTTCTCACAGGGACCGATGCGAGTGTGGCCGAATTCGGCCGAAAACGGCCGAAAACAGCCAACCCGAGGCGACTCGCCGCCGCCAGCGGCGGCGCCGTCGCCGGAGCACGGCGGAGCCGCCGTGCCGGAGTTGCGATTTGGGCCGAAAGAGGCCCTGGGCCTAATTTGGGTTTTTTTTGGAACACGTGCAGGTACCGTTAGTGTGTTTCAGTTTCCTGGGAAAAATTCAGGAAAAATTAGGGACGGCCTGTAGGCGCACTGTGAATCGTATTCGGATCCCGAAAACAAGTAAGGACCTCTCACCCTATTTCCTATCACGGTATTAAAGTTCAAAATGATAAAACGGTATTTCTTGAATTAACGAATGTGTGAAATTGCTTAAGGTTGCTAATGGAGCCCGAGTCTAGTGTGATTGATGATTTACTGTTATTTGGCCTGTTTTACAGCTTTAAATGCAGTATGAGGTTTGATGTGTTTATTTTATAGTTTCGAGTGCATATATTACGTTTTTATTGGTTATGGGTTGAATGACTGAAAAACTGATACCGTATGTTGTCTGTTTGGCATGAATTACGATTTGCTTGTTTAAAATGTGAATTGATAATGCTTACCGAGGAAGAGGAAAATGAAAGATTGTGTAAATTGATAATTGTGTAATGGGGTCAGCCTGACTAGATATCCTGGGAGATGGTGGACGGACCGGGTCCGTAGGGAACCCTACCGGGATTGTGGTCTCACATGTCGGACGGGGTATGGAGATCTTATGGTTTTGGCGCCCATACCGGACGGGGTATGGGGACGGCCCGTTTCACCCTCATACCGGACGGGGTATTGAGGTTTATGGTTTTGGCGCCCATACCGGACGGGGTATGGGGACGGCCCTGGAAACTGATTATGAATGTTAAAGGTTAACGGGTAGCGGGACCCCTAGGGACCCCCATGGATACTAGTAGACTGGTAAATGAGAAAAGGATATGTTGTATAATGATTGAATTACAAAAGGCGTGATAAGTGCTATGTTTTACAGCTTATATTATTCCATGATTGTGATAATGTTATTGTTTTCTTATATTGTTTCATGAATTCCACCGAGGTAAGTGGATGGTAAAGGTTTTATCATAAATAAAAGGATTTGTTGCAAATCATGCTCCATTGGCCTTTTGTGTTTTTCTACCCACCTTTACCTCCGTGACGGTGAGATATCGTGATGTTCTTACTGGGCTAGTGTAGCTCACTCCTTATTTAACCATTTCAGATCAGAAAGACATGGTTCCCGAGCCCGTTCCGCAGGAGGACGACGAAGGGGATACCTAGAGACTCTGTAGTCATACTCATAGTTTTATTTTCGAGTTTCTCTCTTACTTAGTTTAATCTTTTATATTTTAAGTACGTTTTTGGTTTCCGTGTAAGGGATGTTAACCGAAATTTTGATCTCGCTTCCGCATTTAATATTTATAATATAATTTCCATTTTGAATTACCGGGGCTGTTACATTATTAGTTATACAAATTTATTATTTTAAATTATTGTTCAAAATATTTTAAATTTAATCTAACAATTTAAAATTTTTTCTATTAAAAAATATATAAAATATTGACATTACAATTAATAAAAAATCATGAATTAAATTGCTACGAAAAATATTAAAAATTAAAATAATAAGAACTATTAAATTTTAAAAAATAATTATTAGTTTATTTTAATTTTATTTTTATAATTATTAAAATATAACATATGTAAATTTAATTTAATTATTTTTATTTAATGTAAATTTTTTTAATTAATAAGTCTTTAATTATATAAAATAATATGTATCCAAATTTACAATCATTAATTTATAAAGATTATATGTTTAATTACAAAATATAAAATATTAATTAAAATAAATTCTTACTACTATTTAATTAATAACTTTAAATAATAACTAAAACGAGGACCTATAATTAATAATTGATCAATTTATAAAATAATTTTTATTTATTTAAAAAATATATACTTAAAATTATTATTACTATATAAATTATACAATATTTTAATCTGATAGAGGATAAAAACTTTTACGAGTTAATAATCTGAATACAAACATGGATAATCAACACATATTATAATATTTAACAAAAATGTTTTATTAATTTATATTCAATAAAAAAATAAATTTTATAACATGATATTATTTCTATAAATATTTTAACATAATATTATTTTTAACCTAATATTGTCATATTAATATTATTTTTATATTTGAGATTTTTAAGAGTTCAAAAATTATTTTTTAAAATAAAAATATTATTTATTATTTTTTAATTTAATTAATTAATTAATTAATTAATTAATAACAGTAATTCATAATATAAATAGTTTGGCTTTTTTTATTATTTTTTTTGTGGCTTTCTATTTTTTCTTTTCGTGCGGGAACGTGGCTTTCTTTTTACGCTCAAGGGACCGTTTAAAAGAGTGGGGTCCGGAAATTCCAACCGACTCCATCCCCAAACCCAATTCTCTATATAATAATCAGAAGCCCCTGCCTCAGGAACCCAAAGATCTTCGATTGAGGAAACCAGAATTTTCTCAACAGAGGTCGACGCCCAATCCACCTTACACATGTCTCTTGGTCATAAGGTATTTATCTTCTTCTGTCAATGTTATCGCTGCTACCTCTTCCTCTTCTCTATGCGGATTCTGTTTTGATTAGGTTTCAGACAGTTTCTTGATCAAGATCCCAGGTACGTGAATCTTGAAGTTATCATTGATATTACGTTGTCGTTGATTCGGTTAGTTTTGTTCCTCCCAGTTTCGTCGACTGGCGCTCGTCTTAAATATTTTTGAATTTCCAACAATATTCGCATGAGTTTTGTCTATAGTAGTCAGGTGCCAAATATGTTTTCAGATATTTTCTTGATCGAAGACAACAGGTTCGTGAATCTTGGATCTTTTTTTTGTTCGAATTTATCAGTCTATTGTTTTCTTCTATTCTATCATTGATATTGAACATATTAAATTCGGTTAACTTCGTTCCTCCCAATCTCGTCAACTGGCTCTCCAGTTGGTGCTCCTCTTAAATATATTCTTTAATCTCTCGCAACATTCGCTTAAATTTTGTCAACCGAAGCGGAAGCCCGCTATGTTGTTATCTTGCTATCGCTTTTTCTTTCCTGCTGGTTGTTTTGATTCCTGTCATATGTTTTCTTTATCTAGACCGCAGGTACGTTAATTTTTCTTTTTTTTTTTTACCCTTGTCCGGAGTTCTCATTGTTTTGTTTTGTTTTTATTATTGAGACTCCATGTTGAATTGTTAGTGGAATCCTGATGTTCCACCTCCCAAAATCCTCTTAAGTTATCTTTAATTTCTCACAAAATTCGCTTGTACTCCCGAAGCTCTTTTCCTCTTTTTGGTTATCTTTAAGGTCACAACTTCAAGTTTCTCCACATCTTAAGAGCGGTATCCGATTTGGTTCCTAATAACGAGATGCAGTCCACTGTTTGTGTTGCATCAAGAACCCCGCTCTTAGGAATTGTTATGACGCTTAAACCCAAGATTCTCTGGGCTTTATTCTGGTTCCGGTAGTATACAAGATTCCATCGTTCTTTGGCCGGTTTTCATACTTGGGGTCTTCTTTCATGTGATTTATGGTATCATAAGTAGAAATCAGTTGACCGGATGCTTGACTGTGCACCAAAATACTGTTAGGTGGACTGTGATGTTCCCTTCTAGTTATGACCTTAGAGGGTTAGTAGAAGTTGGGAAAATTCAAACTTACACTTAGCATTTTCTTCAATATATTATATTTCTTATCTTTTTTCTTATTATAATTATTTATTCGAATAAACAAGTTGATTGATACTTGTTAGTATTTGAAGCAAAGAAAAATTCAAGGTTACTTGATGATAAAAGCCGTAAGAACTTGTGGGTTTTTGGTGGCTCAACTTATTTTCAAGAGTTTCTGCATCTCAATTTTTAGTTTAAAATGAAGACTGGCTCTTTGAATAAAGATTCTTGACAAAGGTCTATTTGATGATAAAAGTGAGAAGGGCTTAATTAAGGTTTTGAGGAGATGGAATTTACTAGCAGGAGCCAGTTTTCTGTTTAAACTAAAACTGGAGATGCAGTAATACTTGGAAACTCGATAGTAGAATTCTTCAACTTTCGACACATCTCAAAAACAATGTTCTTGATTTTGTTTAGTCTAATACAATCTCTTGAAGACACTCAAGTTTCTGATTTGTTTCTTTTAAAAGCTCGTATTTTCAGATAGATAGAATCCACTTTCCATGTTACAGCAAGAATCTTGCTTTTCATCATTGATAAAACGCATGTATGGAAGATCCAGTATTTTTAAGGAGTTGGCTTGGGGTTTTGTTATGACTCAATTCATTTTCAAGAATTCTGTGACTTAAATTTTTAATTTAAAATGAAGTTTGGCTCATTGAATCAAGACTTTTAAGAAATTTTTTCATCATGATAAAAACGAGAAGAATTTTTGCACATCTCTGCAACACCATTTTTGATTGTTTTTCTCTCTCAAACAATCCTCTGAAAATTTAGAGCAATATTTTTGGAAACTTAAGAGAGATATTCTTCACGTTTCAAAGACTTGATGATTTTTTCAAAAGCTTTGATTTTCTGATAGCCAAATACAACCCAATATCCATATTGCACCCTAAATTTTTAAAATTTTGATAAGATGCATATGAGGAAGGTCGAGTTCTTTCAAGAAGTTGATCTTGTGGGTTATGTTTCGGCTCAATTCATTTCTAAAAAATTCTCTCTTGAGTTTTTGTTTAAACCAAATATTTTCTTCTTTCATTGGGTTTCTCGAGAAAGTTTTTACTTAATTGTGAAAACCATAAGGAGTATTAAGTTTATATTAGCTCATTTTTCTTTTTCGAAAATCACTGTATTTTTGGGTTTTAGTTTAACAGGAACAACTCTTCTTGAGTCACGATTCTCGATGAAGTTTTACTTGATGATAAAATCGAGAAGGACTTGATGAATGTTTGAAAAGATATAATTACTAATAATGGCCAGTTTTCTATTTAAAGTAAAACCAATATAATAAGAATTCTTGGAAACTTAAGAAAGATATTCTTCTAAGTTTTTCATATTTCAAGAACAATGTTCTTGATTTTGTTCTCTATCACATTTCAAGGACTTTCTGACCTTTTTTAAATCTCAGATTTTTTGATAGCCCGATATAACCCAATATCCATGTTGCACCCTAAATTTTTAAAATTTTGATATAATGCACATAAGGAATGTTGAGTTCTTTCAAAAAGTTGGTCTTGTGGGTTATGTTTTGGCTCAATTCATTTCAAAAGAAATCATGTGTCTTGAGTTTTTGTTTAAATCAAAAATTTTTTCTTTAATTGGGTTTTTGAAAAAGCTTTTACTTAATGATAAAACCATGAGGAGTTGTGAGTTCATGTTAGCTTTTTTTTCTTTTTTTGAGATAACATGTTAGCTCTTTTTTTTCTCAAAACAAACAATGATTTCTTGAATCGTGATTCTCGATGAAGTTTTACTTGGTGATATAATCGAGAAGGCCTTGATGAATGTTTTAAAGAAATGCAATTACTAATAGCAGCCAGTTTTCTGTTTGAACTAAAACCAATATATAAGACTTCATGAAAATTTAAGAGATATTCTTCAAGCTTTTTCATTTTAAGAACAATGTTCTGGATTTTGTTCTCTCTCACATTTCAAGGACTTGATGACATTTTCAAATGGTCAAATTTTCTGATAGCCAGAGAAAACCCAATATCCATGTTGCACCCTAAATTTTTAAAATTTTGATAAGAAGAATAGAAGGAAGGTCGAGTTTTTTTAAGAAGTCCATCTTGTGGGTTATGTTTTGGCTCAATTCATTTTAAAAGAAATCATATGTCTTGAGTTTTTGTTTAAACCAAAGTCTTTCTTATTTAATTAGGTTTTTAAGAAAGTTTTTATAAAACCATAAGGAGTTGTGAGTTCATGTTGGCTCATTTTTCTTTTTCAAGAATTAATGCATCTTGGATTTTAGTTTAAAACAAACATTGACTACTTGAATCATGATTCTCGATGAAGTTTTACTTGATGATAAAATCGGGAAGGATTTGATGAACGTTTTGAAGAGATGCAATTATTAATAGCGACCTGTTTTCTATTTAAACTAAAACCAATGTTTAAGAATTCTTGAAAATTCAAGAGAGAGATTCTTCATTTGTTTTTAGATTTCAAGAACAATGCTGTTGATTTTGTTCTCTCTTGCATTTCACGAACCTGATGACCTTTTCAAAAGTTTAGATTTTTTTATAGCTTGATACAACCCAATATCCATGTTAAATTTTTAAAATTTTAGTAAGATGCATGTAAGGAATGTCGAGTTCTTTCGAGAAAGTGATCTTGTGGGTTGTGTTTTGGCTTAATTCATTTCTTTTGTCTTAAGTTTTTGTTTAAACCAAAGATTTTCTTCTTTATTGAGTTTCTTGATAAAGTTTTTATTTAATGATGAAAACCATAAGGAATTTTAAATTCATGTTAGCTCATTTTTCTTTTTCAAGAATTACTACATCTTGAGTTTTAGTTTAAAACAAACATTGACTCCTCGAATTATGATTCTCGATGAAGTTTTACTTGATGATGAAATCAAGAAGGACTTGATAAATGTTTTGAAGAGATGCAATTACTAATAACAGCCATTTTATGTTTAAAATTAAACCAATATACAGGAATTCTTGGAAATTTAAGAGAGATATCCTTCAAGTTTTTTTCATATTTCAAGAACAGTGTTCTTAATTTTGTTCTCTCTCACATTTCAAGGACTTGATGGCATTTTTAAAAGCTCAGATTTTCCGATAGCCAAATAGAACCCAATATCTCCATGTTGCACCCTAAATTTTTAAAATATTGATAAGATACATATAAGGAAGGTCTAGTACTTTCGAGAAGTCAGTCTTGTGGGGTATGTTTTGGTTCAATTCATTTTCAAAAAATCTTGTGTCTTGAGTTTTGGTTTAAAACCAAAGACTTTCCTCTTTCATTGAGTTTTTGGAGAAAATTTTTACTTAATGATGAAAACCATAAGAAGTTGTAAGTTCATGTTAGCTCATTTTTCTTTTCAAAGAATTACTGCATTGTGAGTTTTAGTTTAAAATGAACATTGACTCCTCGAATCACGATTCTCGATAAAGTTTTACTTGATGATAAAGTCGAGAAGAACTTGATGAACATTTTGGAGGGATACAATGACTAATATACATGAATTCTTGGAAACTCAAGAAAGATATTCTCTAAGTTTTTTCACATTTCAAGAACAATGTTCTTGATTTTGTTCTCTCTCATAAAATCTCTTGAAAATACCCAGTCTACTTTGATCTTTTTCAAAATTTCAAATTTTCTGAGAGCTAGATACAAGCCACTGTGCAGATTGCACCCAAAGTAATTAATCATTGATAAGGTTTCATATAGGGAAGGTTGAGTTTTTTCAAGGGGGGCCGGTCTTGTGGGTTTTGTTTGGGCGCAATTCATTTTCAAGAAATCCTGTCTTGAGTTTTTGCATTGGGTTTTTTCAAGAAAGTTTTACTTAATGATAAATAATTCAAGGACATGTGGATTCATGTTTAGCTCAATTTTTTTCAAGAATTAATGCATCTTGAGTTTTAGTTTAAAAGAAGATTGACTTCTCGAATCAAGATTTTCGAAAAAGTTTCACTTAATTATAAAATTGAGAAGGACTTGATGAATGTTTTGAATAGATGCAATTACTAATAACGACTAGTTTTCTGTTTAAACTAAAACTCAAGATGTAGGAATTCTTAAAAGCTCAAGAGATATCTTCTTGATTTTGTTCTCTCATAGAATTCCTTTGAAAGTACTTTGTCTTCAACTTGGTTCTTCAAAAGCTTGATTTTCTGATGCTAGATAGTACTCATTTTTTCATGTTGTAGCCAAGTCCAACTTTTCAACATTGATTAGATACAAATAAAAAAGATTCAGTTATTTCAATGGGTCAATCTTGTGAGCTGTGTTTTGGATTGATTATTTTCAAGAATATCTACGTCTTTACTTTTAGTTTAAACAAAAGACTGACTCATTGCATTGGGATTCTCAAGAAAGTGTTACTTGATCATAAGAACCATAAGACTTCTCTTTTGGCTCTTTCCATTTCCAAGAATCCTGCATCTTGTGTTTTAATTTAATAGAAGATTGACTTCATGAATCAAGATTCTCGAGAATGTTTAAATATAAAGCTTAAAAATTAGAAAGACTTGATTAAGGTTCTGAAGACATGCACTTAGCTAAAATAAATCAATTTTCTGTTTAAGCTAAAGCTCAAGGCGCAGGAATTCTTGGGGACTAAAGAGATGATCTTATTCTCGTTCAGTAAATCCTCTATAAAAATAATTAGTGTCAAATTTTTAGATCCTTTCAAAGTGTTGGATTTTCTGATAAGCAGATAAAATCTACTACCCATATTTCACCAAGAATCCGACTTTTTGACATTGATAAGATGCATATACCAAGAAATAAAGGAGTCAGTCTTTTGCGTTCTTTTCTGGCTCAATTTATTCCAAGAGATCCTGTGTCTTATTTATTATTATTATTATTTTTTAAAAAAGAAATCCTGCATCTTTATAAGATCCCCTGAAAAATGCTCAGTGTGTGATTATGTTCTTCCAGAAGATCAGATTCTGTAATACCTGATACAATCCGCTGCCTGTGTCGCACCCATAATTCTACTTTTCTACATTGATAGATCCAGTCCTATCTAGGTCTTGTGGGTTCAAATCATGCTTAGTTCATTTCCAAGAAATCTTCTGTCTGTAGTTTTAGTTTAAATGGAAAACTACCTCTTCGCATTGAAATTCTTGAGAGATGCAGTTGTCTTGTTTGTGCTCATCCTGAATTGCTTTTATCAACGTTGCTTTTTTAAGTCGCACTGGCATTATTGAATCACAGCTGTCTTGGCTATTGATAATGCAGCCTAGGCTCTTTGTTATGCCAGATTCTCTGCTTAGGGATACTGTTTCTCGTGCTTTGGAAGTTGGGTTTTCAGTTAACTCGGGGATGTTTATCTGTGCAATGTATACAATTAGTTGCCCAAGTGAAAAAATTTTGAAGGAAAAACTTGATTTGATTAGAATTTATGGATTTCTAGAGAATGAAAGCATGATGATGTTTAGAAGGGCTGGCTACTCATGACCTCGAAGGAGAAGTTGAAGTTAGATTCACAAATGTAGTTTGGAGACCTGACTTTTTTTAGGTGATGCCTTTAACAGAAGATGAGGTTATGGAGTTTATCTGTGCAAGGTTCAAGGTGATAATATGGAGGAGTTGTTGGTAGCCTTCAAATTTTATCTTTTCGATTTATCTTCTTCTTATGGGAGGAAGGCCCTTATTCTGCAGGTTTGCAAATAGTAGCTGATCTTACTGTCTATGCTCCTGAACTTAAATCTGGATTCTTATTCTGCTGTAATATCATTCTGAGACATAAATTTAGAATTAAATTGTTAATATGGATTGCTATGTTTGTTGTTTTTATACTTTGTTATTAATGGTGGTTAAGCTGGAATGTAATATTTTTATATGCAAGAATGCTGTAGGTATTCTTTTTATTTTAAAAAATACAATGTCAGCCATTTGTTATATTGTGGAGATATTTTTTTCTCACTCCGTTCTCTTTATAATTCAGAACATCAAAATGAACAAGTCAATTGCCACTTGGTGGTATTTGAATTAAAATAAATCAAATCGACACACTTTGATCTTATACAACTGAGCTAGAAGAGAAAGCACATAAGTTTGCCAATGTGATTTTTATTATATTCTGTAAACTATGAATGTTTGATATAAAATGTACTTTAGATATCTTATTGTTACAGAAAACTCACTTCTATCTCCATGATAAAAAGCGAAAAAGAAGCTCAGAGAATCTTCTTAGTAAACGACACAAGTGATTTTTCCCCCTTCTTGTAATTGAAACGTCAAGTTAGCTTGTTTGCGTCAAAATTAATAAGCTGATTGGTGCTTATTTATATTGGTAGAAGAAACATATAAATCGGTGATTATCCGTATTAGAATCTAAATAAATCACATTAAAATAGTCTAAACTCACTATTATCAAGAAAAAAATAGTGGGATATAGTGATTGTTTATTGAACTTTCCAATTAATTATTACAATATTGATGAATAATAATTATCAGATCTACAAGATAATTAATCATTATTTTATTATTATTACTGATGTTATATCTTTTTCTTATCGGAACATTTGACTTATCTTTTTATTACACTTTTTTAGGAATGCTTAATTTTAGAGTTTTATATCTTCATTGCATTATCGGTTTGTTTGAATTATCCTCTTGACAAGAGGATACTTTTTTATTCAAAAGAGAGGTTATACCAGATTGTTGTTTGACAGGCAGTTGCTGAATTTTGTATTGAACCTAGAATTTTTTAACAGTATAGCTATTAATTTTCAGTGTTCTAATCACTTGCCATCTTTGACAAGTATCAAGGATTATTTGATTTTTGGAAATGAAAATATGGAAATGACCATCCCAGGTCCATATTTCTGTTATTGTTCCCCACGAACTTAATGATGGAGTTCCAACTAAATCCAATGCGCTAGTGCTGATATGTCCACATGGTACTCATGAAGAATATGTGCTGGTACTAGTACATATACATGATCACAAAAGAATATTTCATTTAGAGAGAGAGATTATACCAGATTGCTGTTTGATATGCAGTTGCTGAATTTTGTATTGAACCTTAAATTTTTTTAACAATATGGCTATTAATTTTCACTGTGTTCTAGTCACTTGCCATCTTTGACAAGTATCAAGGATGATTTGATTTTTGGAAATACAAGTTGAAAGTACAGGTATGACCATCCCAGGTCTATCTCTTTGCTACTGTCTCCCAAGAACTTAATGATGGAGTTCCAACTAGATCCAATGCGAAATTGCTGATATGTCCACAAGGTACTCATAAAGAACATGTGCTGGTACTAGTACATATACTTGATCACAAAACTATTAGCACTAATATTTACTTCACAACAATCAATCACCATATTGCCCACACAGGTCACACACCTCAAAAGCAATTCTCAATTTCATGGACTGTGAAAAAGTATATGTACTAACTTCGAAATGTAACTTTCACTAACGCTATTTATATACTTCATCATCCATAAACTTTCCATAAGTTTCACCCAAGAATAATGTTTGTTGACTAGCCTTGACAGCTAACAATTCTTGAACCTACTAGGTGACTAGTTATCGATTATTGGACATACTATAATCAGGGAGAGGGCTGCTAGAACTCTTGAACAGAAAGAATATAAAGGATGACCCCTAAATAAATAATTCAGGATCTGGAACCACTTATTTCTAATCCTATTCTTATCTAACCCCTCAAAAGTCCTTTTGTTTCTTTGTTTCTGCACAATCCAAAAAATACCAAAGAGAATGAGGGCAATGCTTTTTCTAATAGAGATACTCTTCCGGACCCTTATCTAATCCCTTACTGTAGCAACCATAACCCAATTAATCCCTAAGAGCTCATGAGCCATGATCCAAAGGTTGTGCACGATTGGACACCCAAACAAAATATGATTTTAGCCCTCCAACAAAGATAACAGACATTCACCATAATCTTGCCTCTTCTCATTAGCTTGTCGATAGTGAGAATGCAACTTCGTGCAGCCTCCTAAGCAAAGCCACTCTAAAAGGAGGATTTACCTTTTAGTTTGCCGATAAGAGAACTTGATATCAGTGGAGTCAGTTTTGGTCAGAAGATTATAAAAAAACCTAACCATGAATTTTCTATAGAGTTGAGGCTCCAAACGGATTGGTCTTTGTTCCCATTCAAGGATACTGAGGCAAATGAATTTAAGAAAGTTTCATATCCATCATCTTCCTAGTCGTTGAGGCTCTTTATCATCTCCATATACTATTCTCTTGCCCCCCTCTCTCCCCCCCTCCCCCCCCCCCCCCCCAATTACTTCTGAATGATTCATGGATAGAAATATTCCTTTATTGTGTAATTGTAAAAATTTGGGGACACCTATACCTGAGCGCTTCCTCTCCAAGCCAAAAGTCGTTCTAAAAGCTTGTTCTCCTCCCATTTCCAATGTTCCACTTGATCTCAAAATTATGTCTTCTCATGCTTATTCTTTTCTGCACTTCTTTCTTATGCGGTTTTAACATCTCTCTCGAATACCAACCTCTATCCGTTGTACCAAATTTCACATCTATCATCATTTTCCATAGAATGTCATTTTCTACCATGAACCACCCAATCCATTTTCCTTGAAGTGCCTGGTTCATCTCTACAACAGATATCAAACTCAACACCTGATGCAATGGTCTTTTCGCCTCTTCCCCTTCCACCAAATGATATTTTCTTCGCTATTCATGGTCGCCCAAAGAAATTTGGGTTAGATAGCTTTCAATCTCTTGGCAACATTCATAGGGACAATCTTTAAGGGACATGTAGTAAATAGGAAGATTAACCAAAATACTTTTGATGAGAGTTAGACATTTGCCTTTGGACAATAAATTCCTTTTCTACCTTGCAAGTCCCCTCTCATATATCTATCTACAACTGAGTCTCACGTTCTCACAATTTTGTAACTTACTCTTAATAGCACTCTAAGGTACTTTATTGACTTGATCTAAATAGGGAGTGACCAAAAATTTTCATTCCATTCCGTTTTTCAGGAAAAAAATTATATTAGATATTTTTCTACCGTAATTATCATAACTAAGAAAATCAAACTGTCATTAAATATTATTTTCTTTCATCAAAATATAATAATTTGCTGGAACAAAATTAAATTTAATAATCACAAACTTCATCAATATATTAATAAGTAATGTCATAGACATATTGAATAAAATATTATGAGTTAAATCTTATAATCCATCATATGCTTAAAAAAATGATAAAATATATTTTTTCAATAAGATTTAAATGTGTAGCTTTCAAATGAAATGCTAAGATATTAATATATTTATATATCATTAGTTTTTTTTAGTACTTTTTAACATAAAGTTTAAAATCCGCAACACCATAGGTAATATGTGCATCAAAAGCAATACCAGAGATTGTATATAGTAAAAAAAAGATCCAGAATTCATAATTAATGACAAGTTATTAGCTTCGCTCCACCACAGAGAATGTGTGTATCAAAAACAACATCAGAGACTATATAAACAAAAGAAAAAAAAAATCAAGAGCTTTTCGTTTGTCTCATTTTACACCCTTCCAGTCCATTTTCCAGCCAAAATTCTTGTCATATTTATTATCCTCCATAAACAAATGCAAACTGGGGAGAGAGAGAGAGAGATTAATTCTCACTTCCAAATTGCTTCTGGATGTCCTTGAAAGATATGGTGGCTGATCCCCTCCTTTTTGCCTTCTGTTGCGATGGATGCTCCTTCCATCCAGTCATATAAATCACCTATGAAGTATAATGAACATCACATACGGTCCTAGGACATTATATCAATATGGATATATTCTTCTATGTCTTTAAAAGTAGATTAGTGTATATAACTCATGACAATAGTTCTAGAGCAATTGCTCTATATATTATATATATTTTCTAGGCACAACACGAAGTAGAATTTGAACTCAATTAATCAACTCTAACAAAATATGTAATGTGAGCCACAAGCTCTCGATGACTATCATGAATATCTTTATTGATGTTTAGATAAACTAGAATTAAGGAATTCCTCTTTTGAATCATAGTCCAGACAATGAGACTTATAAGGATAAAGTCTGCTCTTGGCTTTTGACTATTATACAAGGCTTCCATTCAGTTTACAGAAGTTCGAGAACAGTATAACAGCATAAAACTCTTGTAGGACCTAACTGTTTCAAGCCTAATCTCTTATTTTTTCAGAAGTTAAATACAGAAGTTTCTAGTAGTGATTGGCTAGAATCCTTATAACATTTGTCTACCTTTTGGTCATTGTCTTATTAAGGAGAAAAGAGGTCTGCATAAACAAGATAATACAGCTTCCAACTGATTTAATTCTTCAATCAACCAGAAAATTTCCATATGTTGGATCACTAGTGTTGATCTTTTGGAGAATCTTTTACCATCCATTTAAACCAATCTAATTGAGGAAAGTCTTATTAATAGATGGAATTTTATAATGCTAAAACTTTAGATATAGCCCAAGAATACTAAAAAATAAATGGTGCACTTCTAAAAATTGTTTGACACTAAAATCTTACTTATTCTCTATTTACCAGTACAGCAGTAAGCACCAAAGTTGAGAGCGTATATTTCATTTCTCCTAAAATATTATTTTGACAGGATTTTTTTGTGTCACCTGGAAGGTTGCAGGCACGGTGCCATCATCTGCTGCAAACATTGACTCATAAATGGCTGCAGTTGCCAAGGCTGTTTCTCTCTTCAGAATCTGTTTTTGTCAAAGAAAAATTTCCAAAAAAAGAAAAAAATTTGAAAAACCATCCACTCCTAATTCTTAAATTGAAAAAAAAAACTAAAATATTTATTGAAATGAAAGAACAGTGTTATAGAGAATAATGCCTCACCTTGTTCCTCTGTAGGAGAGCATTAGTTTCACCCATTGCTCGCAGATGATCTATCAAATCTAGAGCTACAACATGTGAAGGGAGAAAATGAGGGAGAGAAACAAAGAAGAGAAGAAGAAAAAGGAAACAAAACGAACTTCAAAATGACAAATAAACAATTTCATGAAGATATGAATTTAGACTGACTTTGTAGGTCAATCACTAATCTTAAAATATTGATGCAAAAGACGATATATCCGAGGCTACAGTTTCATTCTTCATACAATATCTCATGCAGCTATAAACGGTGCGTGGGTTGGTTTCTTTATTGGATAATCCTTTAAGCTGATTCTGACGGGAAAAAGAAGCTCTAAAACGACTAAGAGTCATATAGGGCTTAAATCAAAAAGAAAAAACTAGTGAGACCAGTTTTTCTTTTCATGGCTTTAATTGGTATATAAGAAGCTTACTTGACCTTTTACTTCTCGAAGAAGAAAGGATCATTTGAACAGAAGTTTAAACCAAAATACCCCATAGCAACTTAAAAATTAAACTCTAATAACTTTTTAACTGGAAGATTAACAATTTGTCTTTTTTCATTAAACTCTAGTTTTACCAAACCCTTCATAACTTAACAAAGTCTTGATGTTAGAAAAAAAAGGTCAAGCATCAAAATAATTTCCTAAGTTATATGAGCTTGAAGCACTAAACAAAAGTCCAACCAACCGCCTTCACAATTTGAAATAATGGGAACTTTAATTTCAATGTAGGTAGTTTAATAATGAGAATGACTGACATAGTCAAACTGCAAGGAAATGCTTACCACTCTTATATCTAACTACGTATTCATCAACGTCAACACCAGGAAGGGTGAATCCAGCCCTAGTCAATAGATTGCCAGCATCCCTCACCTAAACAACATAAACAAAACATGCTTAAAGCCGCAGAGAGGATGGACTTTGTTTTCTATAATGAGAACAGACAATTTAACAGTGCATAACAACACGAGAGTATCTCTACCATCCACACAATAAGTTGTATAAGGATCAAGGCTGAGAAAATGTTTGACCACAAATCAATAAACCTAATTATGCAGGATGGTGAATATGCTAAAAGCATACTTTTAAGTCTTAGGAAATATTTAAAATGATAATTATGTAATTCTTGTAACTTGTTATGTCATTCAGGAAATATTAGCTAAACTTACAAGTTAAGTATGTGGCACTTCATTCCTTGTTTGTCATAGGAGCTATACCTTTATTTTGATGGTTGCTTGTATGGTGGCAATTCCCAATTGATCCAAAGTAGCTGCTACTCCCGATTGGTCCAAAACCGATGACAATTCTTTATTGACCCAAAGTTATAAATACCTTTTATTGGTCCAAAGAGGTAAGACCTCCTTATTGACCCAATCTGCAATACACTTACTATTGGCCAATTTTGCCTCCCACCTTTACAAAGCATATGTGTAATGCAACATCAAGAATTGGATTTTGGAATGTAAACTGTTGCATACTACTTCCCTATGTTCTAATTTTTCTGCATTCTCTTCTACCCTGTTGTCTTCCTATTTCTCTCTTTTTTTCTCTGTTTTTTCTCTCTTATTGAAGTCCTCACTTACTTCCTATTCTTCTGTTTCCAAACTTTATTAACCTGGTATTGCCAGTACCATACTAGTTAGGGATTATGTGGCATGGGAGTGTATGAAACGATAAATAGTTGTAACCAAGATACTGGCAGAAAGGATGTAACTAGAAAAGACGGGGCAAGAAGTGAATTTCATCCAGAGCTAATCAGAAAGTAAATGTTGAAAGAAAAATGAAATAAGCAGCAACATTAGAATTTTGAAAAACATTATAGTATTCTCTGGTGGTTATCCTTTTCTTTTTTCTTGTTGGAACTTAATAAGTAATCTATTCCCATACGTACTTGATTCTAAAAAAGTCCACATGATTTTCTATAGGTCGACTGTGTTTGCTAAAACAAAGATTTTCCATTTTCTTAGTAATCGTTGCTATATGTTCTTTCTAACTCCCACTCCACATGGAATATTTCTCAAATTATTTGCAATGAGTTTATTCCGGGACATAAAAGGAGAAGTGTCTCAGAATCACATATTTAGAAATGCCACAAGAAATTAGAGATATTAAAACCATTCATTTTGACAATGCAATTTAAAACTGAATTGCAAGATTAAAGAGTGGAATGTAGCCAAAAAATTAAAAAAAAAAAACATGACATGTAGATGCTAACTTCCAAAATTCCACAACCATAGGAATTTTTCCAAAACAAAAACGTGCCTGTGCCAAAGGTGATACTCGAGGACTTATGCCCCCCTCACGCTCCATCTGAGCCACGGTGCATGCTATTCTCAACTCCCTGTTGATAAGCAAAAAATATGTCAGGACAGCTAGGCAATCCATGTCTACGTCTAATTGGAATTTATAATATATTTAGACAAGAATTTTGAAAGGGAAAGGAATGAAGGACAAAGGAAGAGGCAACTTTAAGGTTTCTCCACCAAGAATAGCTGCTAAAAACAGGCCATCCGGCTTCAATGCTAGTTTACACTGTCATAGATACAATGAAGACGAACGTGTCATAGACATCACCATATTTAGATATCTTGCACTTAATAAGAGCAAGCTAAAAATGAAAAGAAAAAATACTGAAAATCGTGACAATCGAAAAGGCACCAAAGGAATGAAAAAGCGGAGGAAGACAACTTGTCAACAATCAGTATAGCCTAAAATTAAATAGAAAACTGAAAACATCAAAAAAGATTTAAGCATTAGCCAAAAGCATAACCAGGCAAAGAACAGTTAAAAGTGGACAGATGTGCTACTATAACACCCATGCATGTAACTGGTTTCACTTCTAAATCATCGAATTTAAGCTATTTATTAATGATATGACTTATTTATGCATAATTTGAGATATCTAAAATAAGTGAAAATAAACGTAAATATAAAACCTTATTCATATAGTTGTTCCATATAATTTTTCCACTACACACTTTGTATGTCAATATATATATATATATTCCACTCCACTAATTATTTTCTTTTTCTACCATATCATAACTATCTCTCGCATTACATAACCACATTCTTGACAAATCTAAGCACGCCAAGCTTAGCATAGGGATGATAGATTTCAATGCTTAAATACAGATAAGACAGAGAAGCGCGTACCTGTATCATGGCCCCAGGAAGATCATTTGTCCAGTGGAGTCCCAAGCAACTGATTATCAGGTCAACTGAACTACACATTCACAGATTTGATTCACAAATATGTATTTTTTTGAGATAAAAAAGAATGCGTATTAAGTATAAGACACCAAGGGATGTCACCCCTGTACAAAATATTTACAATACAGTTAGAACGTCAAAAACTTTCCCAAGATCATCCCATCCATATAAATCATGCCCCAGAATAAGAGACCCAAAAATATGTATGCACCTATCTCTAATCCTACCCGAATTCCCCACACACCCATCAAACACTCTGTTGTTTCTCTTTTCATACACTCAAGAAATAGTTGAAGGTATGAGCTTTACAAAGACTTACAAAGATGTATTTTAAACTGCTTTGAGCAATTTTTTGTGGGAAAACTGCCTAATAAGCTAGATTTCACATAAAGAACAATTCAATCTGCAACCACACCTTTCCTCGACAGGCAAAAATTCTTCATCTCCAACCATAAAGGATGTTTCAACAGATTTGTCATCCATATCTTGCTCAGCATCTTTACACAATTTCACCATGTCATGTGACATATCCATCATAGTTAGCTTTTTGATGCCACCTGAATCAAAGATGCCAACATTATAACCTAACAAGAGCTCCTAAACAAAGTGACAGTCTTTGTCAAAAGGATCAAACTTATTATCAACATATTAAAACATAAGAAAACAATATCCAAACTTCAACAGTCTCTGAAGCGCCACTGCTCCCACAAAAAACAGCCTTCTAAAAAGTGTTATTTGGATATACTCAAATACTTGTACGTAATTTCTACTCACACAACATTAAAACAATTTTTATTAACAAAAAAGAAAAAACAGGAGAACAAAACTGAACCACAGGCAACTGCAGCAAAGTTCGTCAAGACAGAAAACTTATGGGACTAAAGTCTCACCATGATCACGTGACAATCGTCTGACAGCTTCCAAAGAACCTCCCAAAAATAATGCTGATGGAAATACTTTCCTACAGTCCTACAAAAGATAAAAGGATGCTAAGGATTGATGGTGAAGCAATTAAATTATCATCTTTTGGAAATAAATGCAACCAAGCAATAGTAAGCCAAAGAAGTTGAAAAGATGTTGTTTCATGGTCTCCATCCGATAAGACATTTCCGTTGAAGGAGTTCTTCCTTACTTCCAGTAACTTTTTTAAGTAACCAAGATGAAATTCAGACAAACTAACTGATTTTGTTGGCAACATCCCAAAATTGAAGTACGACTATCAATCTCAACATACCAAGTCAATGAATTATGAAACATATCATTCTTGAACACGTAAGCTATCAGAAATCAAGAAATGATTAATTGATTACAACTGCAATGTCATCCTAAAAGACAATTACCATAATAAAGACGTCAATGCATGAGAAAGAAACATTCTATTCCCGTACCTCCAGGCGATCTACGAGATTTTCAGCTACAGAATCTATAAAACAATCATTTTGGCGCCACAACCAAGCAGCTCGGTCACGCTGCCACCAGAAAGAAATCAGGAATTAGAGAGAGAGAGAGAGAGACTCAGAATCATACTCACAGAAAACAAGTATTCGATGCTAAAAAACAATGAAACCCATCCTCAAGAGTTCAGAGATTGCAGACAAGGTGAAAGCAAGGTCAAGAAGAAGGAGAAGGGCACTTGTTTGCGTTTGAAGTCACGGTCAAAGATCATTATCCTTGAAGCATTAGGACTCGAAAGTCCGTCGCCGGCGCCGCCGTCCGTACAGAAGAATTCGGAATGGACAGAAGCGTAGGGCATCGTCCTCCATCGCGAAGAAATTCTCTGATAGAGTGAAAGAGCTCTCATTTACTCACTGCTTTGAGCTTCAACTCTTCTCAAGGTTTTGGTCTTGGGTTTTGTCTTTCTATTTTCAAAAAATAAAAATAAAAATGATATTTATTTTTAAAACAATTTTTCGTTTTTTTTAACATTTTCTTTTTAAAAAAATTAATCGGGAAGCAGAGCAGCATGCCAGTGTCCACCCAACCCGATACCATGTCCACCTCGCCATCACCTTCTTGCTCTCGATTTTCTTCTCTTCATTTCATTATTCCTACCCCGAACCAAAACTTCCCGCCACAAACTGCCTTCTTACCAATATCTTCACTGGATTTTCCATCTTTTTCTCGAAGATTCTTGACGAATGCGAAGCGGCTTTCTCACAGAAAAAGATGGATTCATGCGAAATCAAGTGAAGCAGATACAGACACCAATGACAATTCCCGACTAATTTCTGAGGATAATGTTGCAGTTTCTGGTTCTAAGGCGAAAGTATCGAACAGTTTCTTGTCTTTTCTTTGCCCCTTGCTCAAACTGTTCTCCGTACGTCTCTTCTCTCTTGTCTCCGCTTTCTTTTGTTTAATTTTTTCTTTAAATTTTCAGGTTTAGATCATTTTCGTACTTGCGTCGAATGGCCGTGTTTCATATATTAGGTTCTAAATTCAATTCCTTGGTGTATGTTTGGAACAAATTAACTATTTTTTTTTAAATAATTAACTATTTTTATATAACGTGTCTGGAAATACATAATCCACTAATAATGAATTTCAAATGTATTCTCTGATTTTTACTTGGATGGAATTCGAGATGTTTAATTTTCCTTGATTTTTCATTCTTTATTTGAAATTTTATGTTGTTTATGATTGAATTAGTATATATTTTCAAAAGAATTCCACAAAAATACTTTATTTGAACAAAACTAACATTGGTTGAATCTTCATTCAACTTGATAGGCTGAATTACTTCTGTTTGTATATTTCCATTCAGGGAGGAGATCCCTCTGGAGAACGGAATGATACTCTGGAGGTAGGATTCTATGGTCCTATCAAAGTTGTATCTTTTACTTTTATCAAAATATTAATTTGCTACTCACAGTTCGTATTTGCTCGTCGAATGGGAGTTTTACATTCATACCATCTTATTCAATGTAAAGCTTTGTCTTAGTCTTTGGAAACAGTCTCATTCAATGGAAGTTAGGATCTTCTTCTTCTAGAAAAAGTCTTCCGAAAAGATGTGCTAGAAAGAAAATTCTTTGGCACTGAATAATATTTACACTGTTGGTTTTTTAGTAGGTAGCAACATCTTCCTTATCTACACTGGCTAGATTTCCATGGGGATCAACAGCATTATCTGGGAGCTTGAACAGTCAAGAGACCTGTTCTGGTCCTCCTATGCCTATGCCTTTGCAACTTTTTGAATTTGGTGAGTCTCCTCTTGACAATTAATATCAGGTTTGAGGTTAAAACCCTGAGGAATATGATTTAAGTTGATATTTATGTTGGACATTGGGAGTTGACTCACATGCAAACCTGATCTGACAATGAAATATTCTATTGGCTCCAATATATTAACTTTAGGATGTGGTTCCATCAAAGCTTTTGCAGCAAGTCCTAAAGTTCACCCACCACCTCTATTGATTTCATATTTGAAAAGTTCTAGTAGGCATTTGGAATCATGCCGAATTAGATATTATACATATGCTTGAAATTTTCCTTTTTGCTTTTTTTTGTAAACAGAGGCATGCCCCTTTTGCCGAAGGGTGCGAGAGGCCATTACTGAGCTAGACCTTTCTGTAGAGGTAAGTAATAGGAAGATTTTATGCAGTTAGTTCTTATTCTTTATGAATTTCTTGAAGTTCTTTGGAGGCTATCCATTTGTAGAATGAAAAAGACACGCTTTTTTTTCCCAGATCATGTTTGCTCTCCTATTTTACTAACAATTTAAACTTATATAAAGTATTTGAAATAAAACTATCTAAAAACGGATTCAAGTCCAATTTTAGGTTTGGACACTTGATATAATGTTATTGCCAACCTCGGTAGGAAAAGCTACTTACTGAGGGTATGTACACATAGTTAGAGTTCCTAGATAACTAAGAGAAGATCCTTTTTAATATGCAAAAGAGAAAGAGTAGTTCTGACCTTGTAGGGGTTGAACTTAAATTAGAATTTGATTCATAAGCATTCTGGGATATAAAATTGTGTTATTTCTGGGTTTGGATCCATCTATAACGTTTTGCTTTGTGTGGATTGAAGAAAAAACAAAGAAGAAAACAATCCAGTATGTCTGTATCTGACATTAATCCGATCATTGTTTTAAACTACTAAAAAAATTTAAAGCTTTATTTGGAAAATTTGTTTCTTTTGCTTTGTTAATTTTAGCGGCTTCCTGATATTATGTATAAACAGGTATATCCCTGTCCTAAAGGTTCTGTGAGACACAGGGAAATGGTTAGAAAATTTGGTGGCAAAGAGCAGTAAGTAATTTTCTAGCAAGCTTAATCTTACAAATTTCTTCAGCTTTTACAGAGTTGTTTGTTGATTTTTATCAGACTGATACTATACCCTTGAATAATGGAAATTTGCACAATTTGAAGTATCTGCCTGTTCATTACATAAATGCCAAATCTTTGTAATATTTGTTGATAGTTTACACCTTCATATGAGATCACATGAAGCTGAAGTGAACGATGAGCTCATGCACACTAGATAGTGTAAGTGCAGAGAAAAACTTTTAAAGAGATGCCACAGTATGAAAGAATTGGTTTGTTGTCTTGATATTATGTTTCTGATTGAAATCCAAAAGCTGGAGGCATCAGCATTTAGAATTTTCGGCTAATTCCACGTGGGGTATGTCAACGAACTTTTACTGAGGTGGTAGTGTCATAAGAAAAAGTTTGGAAAGTGGCGGGTTTGCTCCAATTCCTTCATGCATTAGAGGTGGATTTTCGATATCTTCTGATGGTTAATGAAGTTGTAAAGGATAAATTATGAATGAGGGTTGATATATGATTTGCAGGTTTGATATGAAGAAGGCGTGTGATTATTTGTATTGGGATTTTCTTGTTTTTTTATAACTAACATTTCTTTAATGTTCTCTCAATTATTTTGCTTTAAAGAAAAGTAAGTCAGTTTGTATGGCATTTGTCTTTTTCCATACAAATGAAAAGCAGATTTATCAACTGAAAAGGTTGCCTATTATTTATCTTGTTCTGATGTTTCCCTGTGGGATGTTCTACTTCGTAATTTGGAACTCTTGAAAAATTTTCATGCAGGTTTCCTTTTCTCATAGACCCCAACACTGGTATTTCACTATATGAAAGTGGTAAGTGATTAAGTGATGAAGCTTTCTCATATTAAATGTGTGTGATCCTACTGGTGTTAGCTTTAAATGATAATGATAAATTCTGACAATGTTTGCTTTGTGAAATGACAACATCTAAAATTCTTTCTTCTGAAATTTTCTGTATAAAATTAATTTAAAATAGAAATCTCCCAGTTTGGTCCCAGGATTTTGGGAACGAAAACAGCTGGCTAGTCAAATTTGTGAGAAATAGGCACAAAGTGAAATTCTTGTTCGTTATAATAATCATTTTTTGCAATCACCTGTGTATAAGAAAAGCTTGAGATCAAATTTCTTTTTTAAGCAAGAGTAGGACAGTGAATATATGCTTCTTTTGTTTACTATCCTATTGACTGAGAAGAAAAACTACTTAATAAGCTTGTCTTGGAAACAAGGAAATTGCATTTAAAGATAAGAAACTGGAAGTTGGTTGGATTTGTGTGGTTTTTAGGGGTCAGTGACGGGACCAAGAGTTGGGATAAAATATTGTGAACCAGTCGTTATCTCAAAATGTTACTAGTGCTAACAGATAGGTTGACATATGCTTATTTCCTTTTTATCGACCTTCTCTTGGTTAAGTTTCCCATTAGGCACATATAAGCTGAAGATATTACCTCTTTAGTTTTGCTTTTATCTATTATAGGATTCTTCTTGGTTCTTGCCTTCCTTGTTAGATTATCAGCTTTGGTGTTGTCTAACATGTGTTCTTTCTTTCTACTCAAACTGATAGGTGACATTGTGAAGTATCTATTTCAGCAATATGGTAATGGAAGAAGCCCCTCGATAGGCCTTTTAGAAAGGTTTTATATCTTAATCAATAATCTTATAACTGTCAGGTGTAAATTGTAAGATTGAATTAGATGGTACTTATTGCTGCTAAATGTCATGCTTTGATTTTATAATCAGCAATTTGTACATGTCTCACAAGCCTATACATATTTTCTAGAACACAAAAAGAAAATATGTACATAGAGTGTACAAACCATTAATTACATTAATTACATAGAGTGTATTTTACTCTAATACCCTTTAACACACATACTCTTTAACAAATCTTAAAATACTGAAGTAAATGTGGATGCAATTATCTGAGAAGCTGGTTGTTGATATCACAGCCCTTGTAGGTGTTTTGTAAGATAAAAAAGGAATATTGGCATTTATTCAGCAAGCTGCTGATGAGGATGATCTAGCTTGTTCGTACTTGTTCATATTCCAAAAGCAACTGAAAGAATGCAAAATGACATAAATGCTGGCATCAACTGGATATTCTAATTGTAAATATGCAAGTTCTATGATTTATTTGGGACTGTTACATGCAATTGTTATGCACTCTATCAACTTCTTATATGGTGCAGCACATTACTCACGGGATGGATGCCAACAATCCTTAGAGCTGGTAGAGGAATGACACTATGGGAAAAGGCTAGAGTCGATCCACCACCCAAAAAACTGGAACTTTTTTCGTACGAAAACAATCCGGTAATTCAAAATTCTGTCTATTGCTTTCAGACTCCTAAATTCTTTTATATACTCTGCCCATTTCTGTTCCATCTCTGTCTTACTAGATACATTATCACACATCACTGATTCAAAATGTCTTCATTTTTCTTTTTCTAAGAAAATCAGAAACATTTTTAGATGTTTTCTTGCTTGGAAGGAAAGATTCTAACAAATTTTCTTTTTATTTTTTCAAAAGAAGTGTGTTTTTCTCTGTTTGAAAGAATAGAAAACTTTCTAAGAAAAGAGGGAAATTTTCCTACACCTAAGCATCCCTTGATATCTATTTTTTTTTTTCATTTTCAACCCATGTCCTCAATTTTTAAGGCAAATACTGGATCAAAGACTTACATTAACTTTGTGCACGTTTGACTATTATACATCCATGAATCTTCTGCTTGTGAAATGACACTTCAGCAACGAGTATCGTTGCAGATTAAAGAATAGGGAAAGTCCTAGGAAGTGTAGTTGTTTTTCTTTCCGTTTTCCAAGCATACACCATAAAAACTAGAAAACATTTCATATGTTAAATGGAACCTAAACTTCTTACTTTTTTCCTTGCTTCCTAGGCATACACCGGGAACAGTAATTAACAGCGTTATGCAATTTCCGTAACATCTTTTTTGAGTTTGCTCTTTCTTACAGTATGCAAGAATTGTGCGTGAGGCACTATGTGAATTGGAACTCCCATACATTCTTCAGAATGTGGGAGACGGGTCTCCAAGAATAAAATTACTTATTGATGTATCCGGATCCAAGGAGGTCAGTTTCTGGCTTTATTATCCTTGTCACATCTCTAGTTGAACTTCTTCTTTTCCTTCTAATGGTATTGAGTTGAGTTCCTTGGATTTCCACTTGATTTTTTTTTTTTTGAAATGAAAAGAAAATATTATTATACACAAGATATCAAGGGGGTACCACCCAAATAAAAACGAGTTCCAATCAATCAAGTGGTGTATGACAACACCAAAGTCATACATGTTTTTGATATTATGATCCAACAAAATAGAGTCAAAAGTATGAATTCATTTATTTCTAATTTTTGTAAAATTAGTCTCTATACCCTCAAAAACTCTTCCATTCCTTTCCTTCCACACAACCTAAAGAATTGTAAGTGGAATAAGGAACAAATAATGTTTCTTTTTACAAATGCCCACAACTCATTACTCACACTCCAGTCATAATCCAATTTAACCTTAACAGTCCAAAAATAGATGTCTAAATGCTGTATGTCACTGGGCAAAATAATAATAAGTGGTTGCACGATTCCTCAGCAGCATGACATAAATAGCAGCTATTAACCAGCACATTCCCCTTGCTTTTTAACATATCCAGGGTCAAAATACATTTATTGGCCGCCTCCCACTCAAAAAAAGTCATTCTAGGAGGGACTTTAGCTCTCCAAATTTGCTTATAAGGAGCAAACATGCTGCGGCTGTTATCCTTTTTAGTCAGACGACTATCATCCTTCTTGGATTTCCACCTGATTAGTAAAAGAAATTGAGTAGGATAGCACTAAAAGTTATATTATTCCTTTTTTTCCATATAAATGGTGCTAGATTGGTGGTGCTGATAGTAGAATGGTGTGGTAACCACGGTGATGGGGATGGTGGTAATGGTGATGGCAGTCATGGAGATGGCGGAGACAAAAGTGGTGGAATGACAATGCAACAACTATGAGGATGGGTTGGTGGTGCCAACAACCGTAATGGTGATGGCAGTGCAATGATAGCAGGGAAACAAAATGTCGTAACAAGGGCAGTGGAGACAGCAGAAAAGATGGTAACGATGATAAGGATGAGGACAGTGTTGATAGCGGCAGGGGTTGGGATAGAGATTAAAGGAAAACAAAATAGAAATGAAATTTTGGATTTTTTGAAACACTACAAAGTGGGTAATGATTGGAAATAATCCTACTCATTTTAAGATGGATAATGTTTTAATCTACTTACAAAAGGGTGGATAGAGGACCTTATCCACCCTGTGTTCCCATCCTATTCTACCCATTTTATTAGACAAAACGCAAAAGTTGAAATAGGTGAGGCTGATAATGATGAGGATTTCAATGCTGACCAGGCTGTGATGCTCTCTTACCCTAAACTGGAAGTGGTTGTCTGTAAAGCTGAGCCTGAGCTAGGTTTTGTATGGAATGGAAACAAAATTTTTGAATATTTGGCAAGGTTCATGACATGATCTTATAAGCATATATATCTGGAAGCTCAGTTATTATAAACCATTAAACTTTAATTGCATGTTTCAGGTGCCGTACTTCGTTGATCCCAACACTGGCACCCAGAGTAGCGACTACAAGAAGATCTTGTCTTATTTGTTCAATACCTATTCAGTGGCCAACTTATAGTCTTGGCATTCATTATTAGATGTTTTACCAATTTGATATCAACTAAGGTGTTTTCAGTCCATCACCTTCTGTGAAAAAATGGAATAGCTCACAGATGATGACACATAATAGAAATCATCAAAGACAAAAAAAGACATGTAGTTTATGAATATTGTCCGGTAATCTATTGTGTTTCCTGCCATGATTGTCAATCTTGGTTGCGAATGCAAGCTTAGAGTTCATACTTGTCAACTCTATGGGTTGGAAAAAATATCTCAACTTGATTCGCTGGTTGTAACTCATGATGTTGCCTATGTTCTATTATCTCAAGTCTTGTTTTCTTAAGATGTAAAAGTACACTGAGGATGCTACTGCAATTATCACTAGTTGTTAAATCCTGTATTTTATATGCAACCTGTTTGATTTATTGCTGATCTTAGCTCATTGGATAATACTGAAAAAGGGGAGGGGGTGGAGGGAAAAGCTAATGCTTTTTGCAAGAACTTATTCTATAACAATAGTTGATATTCAAAGGCTGGCTAAACTACTATGAAGCCATCAATGAGATAAATACCTTCGCTCAAGGACACATGATCTACTGTGAAGCCAAAAACTTTTAATAGACCAAGGCTCAGTTTCAAGCACTACAATGGGCAATTACCTTAGATCAAAGAAAAGAAGGCCAAGATTTAATGATCTGTTACGTGAATTTCAGTGAAAATAGATTATTGCTCCAAACTTCATGGGAATAAATTTGCAGTACTAAGTGTGGAGTGTAATATTTCTTGTTTTAAGAGGCCTTTACAATAGTTGATAAATAATAAAAAATATCACTTAACAAAAATATGGCAATTACCTTTAAAATGACGATATAAAGCATCAGAATATGTCTCCACAAGGTTTTATGATTCTGTTGTCAAGTGCAGTATACCCAGGTCGACCAAACAAGAAGAAATAACAAAATAAAAGAATTAAGAGATCAACATGTAAAAACAATATAATCATTTAACTTTTATTACTCCGTCAAGAATATCTCACTCAGAGTACACCACAAAACTTTCCTATATCATCGAATAATTTAATTCAGCTAACAAAATCTACCTCGGTTTAATTCCATAAGAAAAGATAATGTTACAGAAGACTCGTGTGTTTGTAAAAATATTAGTTTCTATCCATAATTCATGCACATACAGCCGCCACAGCAAGATGGTCCCGCCTACTCTGTACAAACTTCTGTCGGAATTCTTCAAAGTTTCCTGCTTTAATTGCATCTCTTATTGATCGGAAAAACATAAGGTAATGATGAGTATTGTGTCTGCAGTTTCAGAGTCCTCATGTTAATTTTCTATTTAAGTAGAACGAACAAAAAAGGGGGAAAAACTAAGAAAATTAAGCAAAGTACATTTCAAGCAGAATCTGTGCCAGCATTTCATGAACGTTAAGCAAATGATTAATGTATGCCTTGGTATGATTCTGGCATGTGTAGCAGGTACAATTTTCAATGATTGGTGTTGTATCTTTCCTGCAAAATGGCATCCGGAAAGATGTGGATGAAATAAAGAGTGTTAAAAAAATATTGAAGTGAAATATTTTTCATGATATATGTACTTCAAGAAGAAAGCAGAATATAACATCTACAACCTACTCACGACTTCAAAGATGAGATCGTCAAAACTGCAAGTCGACAAGCAAAGCTAAAGATCAAAAGCAGGGAATATGAGGTGCTGGAAATAAGAAGATATTCAACTTACTTGTATATTGTTGCCCTTAGATTAATCTTCGTCTGGTCACTTACTACGTCGCTAAACTGGGGATTGGATGCTGTCAGCTCCATTTTAACTAGCGAGAAGGTTAGTGCAAAGCCTCCGATTGTGAGATGATAAATATAACTGCAAGTTATTGACTTTTATGAACCTCAAGATGAGAAAATCTTAGAAGATAATAACTTTATATGTACTGACTTGAGTTACATACTCTGAATCAAAAAGGTCTATGCCTGCGGCAACACCCTGCAATACCTCCTCTGTGGGAGAAAAAAAAAATTGCTTTCAATCAAAAATATTCCCAAAAAAAAAACATTTGCTGACTTAAATCATAGAAAACAGCAGTTTCTAGAACGATAAAATGCCTTTGTTTTTTTTTTTCTGAGAGAAAAATAAGTGTAATATTAATAAAACACCAAAATGGCACCATCCATATTTTCAGAAGAGAGAATATTTCTTTGAAGTTACCAAAATTTTCTCCATTGAGAAGAGAATGATCCTAAACAAAAACTCAAAGCATGCAAACTACGATCGCTTAACTAAAAAAAATGTCGCATTTGTTATTAAACGTGCAAAGTCCTGCTCAAAGAAGAGAATGTCAAGTCATGGAATGCCAGCAAAACAGAAGCCATCTTTTTATTTCCTTTTGGTGTTGGATGCCTCTAGGTTCCTATAACTAGTTCCAAGTAGAAGTTTCCAACAACATAATGAGAGAGAATGTCCACACTGAAATTTCTGCAGTCACTCCATTTTAAAATCTTACTAGTACCAGGAATTAACATGATTCCAGGAAATAGTTGCATGGACAAAAAAATCACACCAGGGAATTAACAAAAGAAAAATATGATGATGAATAAAAATTGAATCAGCACAACTAACCAGGAAGTCCAAGCCCAGATATCTGGCGTGGCCTTTCCTCCGGCAAGGAATCCTGAGAATTTAGTAGACTTGAAATATCAGAAAATTATAATATTTTTCATTCTATTGATAAAAGTAAACATTTCCTAAATTACAAGAGTAATACTTAATGATACTGTTGAAGAATTTAGATTGTTTTTGTTATTAGTTTTTTTTTTTTTTTTCATAAGATGACTGTTAGTTATTTGTTGTGCCAGAAAGAAGCTCCTATATGAACAACATAAAGGCATCAATGTACATAGAGTTTTTAACACCTGTCAATATGACAAAACTGCTTTTAAGCTATTTTCCTCCATTTGAGCAGGCTAAACAGTTGGCAAAATTTATTTCCAGATTTATTATTCCTATGAATCAACCATAAGTTTCAAATGAAACACAATAAATATAAAGACAACCAAAAAAGACAATGAAAATAAGATGGAAATAAGATGAAAGTTAACGGAAGGAAGAAACAGCTCAGTAAAATTTTGAAATAAGATCACGTGAGACACTTTAGTTACATAACCATAAGAGGCAGAAAAGTAATCTCAACATGTAACCCAGTCCAAACACCTTACTAGTTCTTTATTGATTAACACTCAACTACTTTAAACAAGTTGCCGATTACCAACCACTGTTTTAACACAAAATGAACACATAGTTATCATATCCACCATGACAGCGTCAACAAACAACGCTTGTTTAGGTATAGGGTGTGAGGCTGTGAATATAGGGTGTGAGGCTGTGAACATGCGACCAAGAGAGGACTGGGCCACTCCCCGCATTATCTATGAGATTAAAGAGTGATACCATAGTTTACAAGGTGACAAATTATTGACCAATCATGAGGCACATGTTTTTGTATTGAAAAAGTGCCTTACAGTGACAGCATTAAGGAGAGCAGGGTGCTCATCCATGCTCTCTCCAAGCCCAAATCCTCCAATCCAATAACCTGCATAATTTATGCTCCCATTAGTTTGTAAGGACTAAGATAACTAAATCTTAATAAGAAAAACAGTAAAACAAAAGTTAATAACAACAAGATAGAAACATAAAATTCCTACAATCAATTGAATCTCAAAGAATCAATATGACACATGAAGCTAAGGAACTAATACTCGCAAATGCATGCACAAAGCATACATGAGAAGCAACATAAGTAGAATCAAGAGAAAACATAACAAACCACTGTCTATCTCAAACACAGGCATAACACATACTAGAAATAACTCGTTGTGCCTTAAATCCCCAGTATCTCTCCATCAAAATTAGAATTCTTAATCAAAAAAGAATTTTGGTGACTCTATTTTCATAAGCAGTTCAAAAATAGTTCTTTTTCCAGGAAATATGATGGGAAAAATCAGTTCTTTTTTGTACTTAATAGTAAAAGGCATATGGCTTTATTTAAAAAAAAAAGGACATATGGGTAAAAAGAAACACAAGCTCATGCAATTAAACTCAAAACAAGTACCAGGAACCTTCCTTGTACGTCTTGGCAAAAGCTATATTGCAGCCAAACAATTATTACCATGCTAGTAACATAAAGAATTCTGGCGTTTAACCACAGATACCTGATACATTTCTCTTAGCTACCTCTTGTGCACATCGCTGCCTTTGTTCTACAGAACATCCACCAACAATTGCTCCAAAAACATCTCCATCCGCCTGAATTTTTATGGGCCAACATTACAAACACAACCTCATAGGTAACATGGTGTTAAAAAATTAATCTCCTGTGTGCACCACATAAATGTATGAGATCTTTTTCAGTAAACATAAAATTTGGCTTTATTTTCTTTAGAACATAACACTTTATTTATCCCATATTATTTGCTCAATTAAACTTTAGACTGCAACAGAAGAGGCATAAAAAAATTTCAGATACAATATAACATAAGAAAGTTCACAAACATTAAATTTCATATTTTTTCGGGAAAAGGTAAATTTTGAAATTGTTCCAAAGTAAAATATGACACATAATTTGAGAAGAAAAGAGACTGCATATTAGACAAGATACCATGTTGACATCAAAAATGCTTGAATGAAATTCCAGAATCTGTTTATAATTCAATTGGTTATCACAAGAAAGAAATGGCAGGAAACCACATGAACAAGCTCAGAGAAGGATCATTATTAATGCCAAAAAGCAAAAGAACTTATGCCTCTTACAGGGCTTAATGCAATGCACTCATCGAGCCATTTTAAAGTTCTATCAACTGATGTCCTGTTCCTCTTGTCAGACACCCATGCAGGGACTTCATCAGCCAAAGTGACCCACAAGTTTGGCTTCATGGATGAAATCATCTGCATGTATTCTATTGGCTTTATCTGCAACCACAATATCAATAGCAAGGATTACATCTACCAACCAAACAATATACTCAAGTTGAAATAGTTAAAAAAGCAAGGTGGTAAATGTACCAAACGACGACCACAAGGGGTCTCAAAGGACGAACCGAGTTTGTTAGTCCCACTACATTCGGGTAGGCACAGAATAGAATCCCTTGCAACAGCTGCAAATTCATGATCATGTAAACCTAGCAACTTATGGAGTCCTCCGATCTTCGCTATTGTTTTTGTCGAAACGCCTTCCAAACTGCAGAAATTTAAACAAAAGCAATCACACCCATAAAACAAAAAAGCAAAATAAACGCAACTATCGATTCTCCTAATTGTTTTAAACAGTAATTACTCCGAATCTTCATTAATTAAACAATATACTATAGTAGATACCATACGTATCAGACACTAAACCTACAAAACATTGGATGACTAAGCAGGTACATCTTGTTTGAGCCATTTTTCACAAGCATATTCCACACATAAAACCAAGAATACAGAATAATAACAACGCTCGAATTTTAGCATTGTTTTTGCTGAAATCCCTTCCAAGCTACATGAATATGAACAACATATATCTACAATCACATACATACGCTCACAAATATATAACAAGCTACACATACAACCCGTTTGACGACTAAGCACAGACGTCTATGAGGCATTTCTACAAGCACATGACACGCAAAACAACAAGAACAGACCAACTCAACCCTTCCGTTGTTATTTGTTGCGAGAATTATTAGAAACAGCACGAGAAGATACTGGTTAACAGAAGAGTAATGAACTCACAAGTGCAGGGGGCTGACTTGGAAAAGACTTGAGTCTGGAGAAGGAAGGGAGGAGAGAAGATCTGGAGGGATAAAAATAGGCAGGCCTTTACGAGTCGAGAGGAGAAGAGAAGGAGTCTCTATTTGGTTCGAGCAGCTGCCCAGCTGGAGCACCCCTACCCGAGCTCCTCCATTGCTCCATGCCTTCACTGCGAACTTCATCACTCGCTTCTTTGCCAGTTCAAACTCCGCAAGGGATTTTCTTTTACTGGGGTCAGTAGCGGTCTACCTCTCGTGGCCCCGTTAGGGGCGCCAAACGTCATGAAACTACGTCGTTTAAAGAGAAAGATACGATACAATATAAATTTAATTAGATGTATAAATATAGCCTGATAGTTTCTTAAAATACGAATATAAATTAATCTTAATTGTTAAACTAATGTAAATAAAGTTTAATATAAGGTCAAAAAGCCTGTTATTCCTCAAATTTGCCACAATTTATTTAGTCTATTTGTGATTTTTAACTAAATCCAATCTGAACTAGAGCAAGTCGGACCAAATTTTTTGTCCCACCTAATCAAAATGGGTCAAGTTAAAATTTTGAGCTACATATAAATTTTTAGTTAAAATAAATATACATATATATATATATATACACAAAACTGAAATATAGAAGTTTTTAAATTTAAAGTATAATTTTTCGACATGTGTGTATTATTAAATATTTAACAATAAATACATTTAACACTAATAATTAGTTTTTTTGTTTTGATAATATACAAAAATAATGTAACATAAATGCAATATAAGTAATGGTGGATTTCCTCGTACCAAGGTGATTGTGCTAAAATATCTATTATTAAAAGATGGAATATATATATATATATATCTTAGAATAGTTACAAATTCATGATTAACCATGTCATTAAATTAATACGTAAAATGATTAATCATGTAAATAAGTCAAGACATAAAATATTTTATAAAGCCCTAGTGACATGAATATAGTTTGAGTTTCATTTAGTATAAACAATTATGATGCATTTATATAAATATAATAACATGTAAATTTTTTTTTTTACCCAAAATATATTAATAAATTTTTTACTTCATTTTTTTAATAAATTATGAATTTTAATTTAAATATATAATTTTCGTACGATTTTAATATAAACTTTTATTATAATATGTATATATGTATTATAAATATGTACATCTATGTGCTTTGTTATTAAAAAATAATTATAACAAAAAATTAGCTATACATTTATAAATCTATCTTGAAATAAGAATCACAATTATTACTTATGATTAAACAATTAAACACATACAATTACCTACAAATATATAAAACTAACAAAAAAGCATTAATTATAGTTCCAAAATAATTACATTTCTAGTGACCATGTTTTGGTGGATTAGTGGTACTTTTGTTGTTTTATTTAAGCAAGTAGATTTAAATTAAATTGTGTATATTATATATTTTAATTAAAAAAATTGTTGTGTTTTTTTAGATTAGAAAAATATATTAATTTTTTTTAACATATTACGAATACTTTAACTAAGGAAACTCATCTACCATGAAGTGTTTATTTTATTTAAATAATAAAATCTGAATTAATTATCAGAGTTTCGTAAATACAATAATAAATTAAATTATTTTTTGTTTTTAAATAAAATATAATAATCTTAATTATTAAATAATTATTTTAATAATAAAAAGATTATATTATTATTAGTTGTAATGTTAAATATTACCGGCAAATTATAGGAAAAATGTATATAATTATATAGAAAATATTATAAGGTTAAATCTTCATAATCCAAAAAATTAAAAAAAAAATGGTTCAAAAAGGAACACAAAATCCGGAAAAACAAACAGCGTATTAACAGCCGTTGATTTGTCTGTTTTCTTCTCAACGCATCTTCATTTATATTAAACCCGGCACGTTCACCTCTCCCTCTCCATAACTTTGATTCTTCGTTAGCAGAATATCAACTTTCTCTCCCACCAAACACATTATGTATATATATATTATATAATGTAAGAAATTATACACAGTCATTCAGCCAACAACACCATTAGCTAATCCACCAACCAAAATACCTTAAGTAGCTTTCTTGTCACCCATCAAAGCTTGCCTTCGTCTCCAAGATTTTGCCAGACTCGAATTCAATCACTGGTTTTATCTCTCTTCTTCTTCTTCACGCTAATCCTTTCTGTTTCCCTTTCAATCTCAAGAAAAAGAAGAAAAGAAAACCGCTATTGTTTTATCAGAGCATTCGCGTCATCTAGAAAATCAGAAAGAAAAACTCTGTAACGGCTTGTCTTCTCTGCGCCACCTTTTTTCTCGAGCCTATTCCATTTTTCTACATTGTTGTTTCTACGATCAGATCGATTTTCTCTGAGAAAATCATGAGGTCTAAACAGCAATTTCCCGTCAATATCAGGTTGATTTTACTCACTCTCTTCTTCCTCCTCATCCTCCTTGTCGTCGTTGTGAAAACAAACTTGTCATCTTCCCAAGAGAACCCGGCATACACATCTCAGACCCACGTCTCAACTTCACAAGAAAACCCCAAAAACGAAGATGATCAGCCGAGATCCGTAACAACGGAGAAGACCTCCGGATTCCCATTCTCCACTCCGTCCTGCACGAAAACCCCACCGTCGTTAGCCCACGCTCTGATCCACTACGCGACTACAAACATAACCCCTCAACAGACCATAAAAGAAATCTCGGTGACTCAGAAAATTCTAGAGAGAAAATCCCCCTGCAACTTCTTGGTCTTCGGGCTCGGCCACGATAGTCTAATGTGGGCGGCGCTTAACCACGGCGGCCGCACCGTCTTCCTCGAAGAAGACAAGTCGTGGATCGAGCAAATCAGGAAAAAACAACCGAGTCTCGAGTCCTACCACGTGGTCTACAACACGAAGGTGAACCAGGCGGACGATCTGCTCGAGAACCGCGCTCGAGAGGAGTGCCGAGCAGTGAGCGACCCGCGAGTATCCCAGTGCGAGCTCGCGCTCAAGGGCTTGCCGAGCGAAGTGTACGAAGTGGAATGGGACTTGATAATGGTGGACGCTCCGACGGGGTACCACCGGGAAGCGCCGGGTAGGATGACGGCGATATATACGGCGGGGCTGATGGCGCGGAACAGGGAAGAAGGAGAAACGGATGTGTTTGTGCATGATGTGGATAGAAATGTGGAAGATAAGTTCTCTTTCGCGTTTCTGTGTGAAGAGTATATGAGGGAGGAAGAAGGAAGGTTGAGGCATTTCACCATTCCCAGCCATCGAGCTCGACTGGGTCGACATTTCTGTCCGTAGAGAAGGTTTATATTTTTGCTCTAGCGAAATAATTTAAATTTTCAGGATGAAATATCTAAAAATTTCTCATTTTTTGAGATTATCTAATATATTTCCCTTTATAAATTTATTTTGTTATTTTAATAGTAAAATATTTTAATTTAATATAAATTTGAAACCTAATCCAATTCAACTTCTATTACATCATCGTTAAAATATGATAATTGTATGCGTAGGTATATATCATCAATGGTTTATATAAATTTTTATTAAAAAATATACATAATGGTCCGAGCTCATTACTTGCCTAGAACTCAATCCTTTGACTTTTTTAGTAAACGAAATTATCATAATTAATCATTGCTTTCAGTGCAACAGCGATAAATTTTATTAAAAATAATATTTATTTAAATATAGAGAATTTATATATAGTAAAAAATTAAAAGTTGGTAAAACGTTTTGGGTATTGCATGATTAATGAATGATATGACAAATTACCAAATATGGTTACTTAATCTCTACGACTGTGAAATAATGTTGTAGGTTGTACAACTTTAACTAATGTTGAAATTATAGCACATATATATATATATATATAAGCAATATAAAAAGATGATGGTTTATATAGTTCTAAAGAATTAATATGATATTTTAAAAAGCTAAAAAGGTCAAAAATATCTTAATTTATGATAAATAAATTACAATTTAAAATTCACTTGATTCAAGTTAATTATATTCATATTTAATTCATAAAATTTTTATTATTTTATACATATATACCCAATTTGAATTCTATACAAAATTAACTTAAAGGTATGCTATTATTTTATACATTTTAATAATAAATTAATTAAAATTTTGTATTTTAAAGAATTAACAACAACTAAAAGTTCACACAGGACAATATTAGAAAAAAAAATAAAAAATAAGGAACCATTTTTTGCTTTAAAACTACTGAGCCTTTTGAATTGGTGTGTATTACGGGCCTACGGGCCAAACAGAATATCTTAAGGAGGACAAAGGCACAAATCGGGAGGGGGATATCTTTTGCGCTCGGCGAAGAGTACGTTTTAGCAGGTAGCCAAACAGGAGCCTTATCTGCAGCGGCAGCTTCGTTTCTAATATCGGGGCTTTTTTCTGGTTTTCGGGGTGTAGGCGTGTGAGAAAGGGAGGGAAAAGGGTGGAGAGGGGAGGATGGGGAAGAAGAAAGAGCTGCTATCGAAGGCGCCATGGCGAGGGGAAGACGACCAGGAAGCCGACAAGTTCAAAGACGCGAAGCTCAAAGTGACGAACCAACCAGGGGCCACTCCTACCATGCACGTGCCTCGCAGACGCTCCACTCATGCTAGTTCAGACCTTGATGACGATTCCCTCGAGATCGACCCCGAGCTCCGATACAGCTTCCAGCGCAACTTTCAGGTCTCTCTCTCTCTTTCTATATATATATATATATGTATGTATGTATATGTAATATGTGAGTATATGTATCAATATAGCGAGACTTTTTTTAAGTAAATTGACAGAGTTCATGATTAATTGAACTTTGAAAAATTGATTCATACATGATATATTGGGAATTTGTGTACCACCGTTAATTAGCTCTGCATATTCTTTCAATTTGAGTCATCAAAGAATTTTCAAGTTTATCACGATGGTGAACAACTACTTTAGGGACTCAGAATGGGTTTAGAAGAAAGACACTTGAGCCATTTGTGAGAGAGTTCATAAGCAGGCAGTGGAGGCTTTGAAAGGAAGAACAAAGAGCTCTAAGGAAATGTTATTTATAGAATCCATGGTATATGAATCACAGGGCTAAATTTATAGAAGATGAAAACTATTTATTGTGAGAAAGCTGGTAGAGCACATGAGCCATTAGGGCCTCCGTGCCTATTAGAGCTTCTGCTCACAAGGCTGGATGCTGTGGATATAGGGATGAGAAGGAGCTGGGGGAAGAAGAGAACGCAAGGAAGAGAAATATGGCTTTTGGAGGTGATGGTGGTGGTGAGGAGGCTGCCAAACAGAGTGATGAGGATCATTGAGATTGTTTTCCCTTCTTGTGTTTCATTAATGTGCAGCCTGTTGTGGATCATGCAATAACTACTTTGAGCAGTGTGCCTTGAACTGTAATTCAGAAAACAAGATGTTCTTTTTACAATCTTAGCGTAACTCATATTTGGAGGCGTAACATGTTATGTATTGGGAGATCTTTCTTGCAGGCATTGAGAGTTTGTGGGTATATTTCCTTGGTCCAATTTTATTATTTATGTTCAAATGAGTTCCATTCTCAATTTTGCCGCCATCTCCAGGTTCATTTCCATTCACAGTTATAAGACCATCTACAAGTTCCTTAATGCTGAGTAGACAAGTTTTTTAATGATTAATTTCTAGTTAAAGATATCGTACTTCTGCCATAAATATTGGTAAAGAGGCCAATATTGTTCAACCACTATACAGCTTCTTTTCCAGCAAAACAAATATGGAAAATTCAAGCTCCCCCCAAAATTACTTTCTTTGCATGGGAAGCCAGCAGGAATGCCATTTTAACGTTTGATACGTTGAGAAAGAGAGGACAGGTGCTGGTTAATGGTTGCTATATGTGTAAAGGCCACGTGGAGATGTGTAACCATTTATTACTCTTTTGCCTAGCAGTCCTACACATTTGATCTATGGTTTATTGGCTCTTGGGAGTTAGTTGGGTAATGGCTGGTTCAATTAGGGAGGATATTTGAGCTTGGAAGGGAATTGGTAGGAATGGTAGATTTTTTAGCTTAATTCCATTGACTATATTTTGGATTATTTGGAAAGAAATAAATAGAAGAGGTTTTGAAGGGGTTGAAGGGGATATGAGTGAACTTACGGATAGATGGTTTCACTTGTTTGGTTCTTTAATATTGGGGCATGATTTGTGTAGGGTGGAAGATTTTGAGTACTTGATTGATTGCCTGACTAATATGTGATTCTTTATGTATATGGGATGCACTCCCTTGGTGCTTTGTTAATAGAACTACACATTTTATTTCAAAAAAAAAAAAAAATTATCTAATTGACTCATTCACCTTGTTTTGATGATCTCTTGTGTAGCCAAAAAATTTTGCATGTGTATGTGCATTATTGTCATCAGACCATCTCTATGTTTCTACTAACTTTTACGTGCTTTTCTCATATCATAAAAAGACCTGATTTGAAGATGTTCGTTTTTATCCAAACATCTAGTACTTTCATGTGCTTGCAGTTTCTTCAACGAGTGTTTAGCATAGACACCTTGGTGAAGCCTCTTCCACCTGCCATGGCATATAATGTCTCCCGCAACTTGAGCTTCTTCACACGCATTTTCACCCAATTCTTTGGTAAGATTTTTTCCTGATGTCGTTCTTTTAACTTAATACATTGACAACTGTTTTTTATCTGGTATCAAGTGTTACCATAGCCGCAACAATTGCCTAACTTCAACACTTGACATTTGAAATTCCTGTTCATAGTTTTACTTCTTCAGTTTTGAAGCCTGGACTTTTAGGTCCTATGTAGTTGTTAGAAACCCTTCCGGGTTTTCATTTTCTAAATTCATATATCTCCATATACTAATACATATCAACTTGTTGGAAATGGAAACAAAATTTTAGAAATTGTGTTGAAAAAATAGTTTGAGTTTTAGAAGAGTAAGGATTATTTTCGAACTCAACCCACCCATATCTAGACCACCAATTTTCAAATATTATTTCAAACTCAATCCATGTGTTAGTGTATAAACCATGTAAGAATTCAGAGGATGAAAACTCAAGAATAGTCTTCTAGGACTAAGCAGGCCTAGGTATTTTGTAACTTTTGGTTACTTCTATGTGCAAGCAGTATTTTAATTTAGAAAAAGTATTGAGGCCGAAAAGTTATCCCAATTGTAATGCTTTGTATTGCAGATCCTGAAGGTATTGCAAATGCACAAAAATCTCTCGGACTGGGACAGGAAGAGAAAGCTCGTCGTGTTCGATGAGGCAAAAGAGTTTAGTAATGCAGGCATTTCATCGGTCTGTGTTTGAACTATTTTCTTCACTTGGATTCATACAGGAAGGAACCAAACTTGCCCTCTTCCTTGATCGGGAGGAGACAAAGACGAAATCAAGTTCTTTTCAGAAAAAAAAAAAACGAAATCAGAGTAGCAGAGGCTTTTTGATCAAGGTGTATCTAGCTTTTATTTGTGTATTGATACTGTCAAATACTGTTTTCCCTTAAGACATTTATTTTAATTTCAATGAGGTCTGTTCTTTTTGTATAATGGTCTGAAGATTTTAATTTCAACTTGCAATGGCTTTCTAATGGAATAGCTCTTGGATTTCCAATGAAAATTTGCGCTCAATGCTAATAAGAATTGGGTTTGGATCATCTTTTATTTTATATTTTAGTTAATTATAATTATAATTTTTATATTATAACATATTATTTAAGCCAAGTATCTCATATCTATCATAATTAAATTGCTTTTATATCTAATCAAAAGAATTTACAAGTTTAAGATAATTGAATTTTTAGACTCGAATTACAAGTTATAGTGTTTTTGAATTGATCTCATGGAGTTCGAATTATTATGATTCTCGTTTAAATTCATTTTATATCGAAGTCGGATATAAAATTAATTAAACTTTGGTATTATAATTGTTTTAATATCAATTAAATAATTATAAATTATAAGAATTTAGTAAAAATATTATTTTAAAAAAATAATAATGAGTACATTTTCATGTTATATGTGACTTATAATTCATAGTCTTTTATGAATTATTATATACAATATGAAATAAAAATTATTTTAAGTCAAAAGTCAACCGCAAATTATAATATTTTAGAATTACAATTTTTAGCTTTAATACTACCTCATAGTTTCTTTAGATATTTTTTTAAATATTATTGTATAATATATAAATATTTTTGAATTTTTAAGTACTTAATAAAGTTACCCTCTTGTAATACTTTAGAATACATATATATACACACATATATATATATGGTTTCTTATAAATAAGATTTAAAGTCAATATTTTTTTAAATAAATCAATAATATTTAGTAATAATGTATAAAAATAAAATAATTCATATTACTATTTTTGGCATTTTTGCTATTAATAAATTTCTTGAATTATCTCCAAAGGATTTTATGTTTCTGGGATATGATGGACGTTAAGCTTAGCCAAACACGAAATCTACCATTCTCTGATTTTTTTCCTTCAAGTCAAGCAATAATCAACTTCCCTTCTCGCGGGTGATCTTTCTTTTCCATTTCTCCTCTGCCATCACTGTTTTTGCGCCGTTTGGTTGCTAGGAAAATTTCTCAGTTCTTCGTTTTGTTCCTCCTTTAGCTTTTCCTCTAATCCTCGGGTCGACTTTAAGAACTGCAAGCGTTTCGGAGGTCGAACGGAGGTAACAGTTTTTCTTTCTTCGTGGATTTCATTAATTTTTAATAATCTGTTTAGTTGCCGGGAAATGCTGGAAATTGAAAGCGTTCTGTTTTCTCTTAGTGTTTGTAATCCAGATTATCAATTCTTGCTGTGTATTCTTCATTATAAATTTTGGCGTTATGGGTCTTTTGTTCACAGAGATGGAGGTTTCATGTTCAGGAGAAGTCAAAGAGTCAACAGAGTAGCAACCACTTCTTGGTTCATGTGGTAAAAGGGTAAATTAGTTCATTATCAATTTACTCCCACTGCTCTTTGTACCCATTTGTTGAGCTTCTATATTTATAGATGATTTTACGGGTTATGATTGCATTGGTGATAAGTTATCACATAAAATTGTATGATTCTTTTCAAAGTTGTATCATCTTGATTGATACATTGTGTATGTATTGCTTTATCAGTTTCAGTATATGTTGAGTGAATAGTCTGAAATTTCAAGGATCCTCAGGTTAAGTTTAGAAAAAATCCAAAACTTATGTGAAATGTATTTACAAACCCACATTTACTTTCACTAGTTAGAAAATAATGAAAATTGAGGTTATATAGAATTCCATGTGGAATAGAAATGATACTTCCAAATCTATCAATTGTGATGGAACTTGGAATAGATTGCTCTATTTCTGAATGGAATTCTATGTATACTCAAATTTTCTGTCATTCTAAAACAGTTTACATTTCTCCAAATTAAACCTAACGAATTCCACATCATTTTCTATATTTATTCCAGATATTCTTAAATCGGTTTTCAAAGGGATTTTGGATTTCCGGCACCATATTTGGGAACTCTTGAAAAATTTGTAGTTCATGAACCATGAGGAGATGAAATTTCTGAATTGATTAGACTTTTTCCATGCATCTGAAGTTGAAGACTATAGCATTGCAGGGGTGAAACTTTGACCTCAATATCAAAGTGGTATGGGGTGTCCACAGATGATATTGCAGCTGCTAATAAGGATATACAGGATATTGACCTTGTTTCTGAAGGAAAGCTTCTTTATATTCCTACTTCTACGGTGAACATCGCACGAGTGGTGAGTGAAGTAGCATTTTACCATCTAATGGAGTAATCTTTTTTTAGTTTTATATGCCAAATTTGTTCGGATTTTTGTCTGATATGTAACTGAGGTGTGATTGATGCATTTTTGTTTGGTTCTTTTAGTTTGAAAATGCAATGACCTGTTGAATTTCGAAAAGAAAAGGTGTAAGGAAAGAATTTATGACTTATCTGATGCAGGTCCTTAAACTCGAACTCAAAGCATATCGATTATACTGAAATTTTTGTAAGGATGGATGGAATGTCGAAATAGTATGAAGGTTTTGGTTGGTTTGCCTGATTCCACTATGATTGATTTATATTTTCACTTGTCAAGAAAGAGATCACACAAACAACTAATTTGAATTGAATACAAAATTGACTTTGAATTATAGTGCTATTTTTTGTTCAATTTTCATAACTTTTTTTGTAGTATATTCCCATTCTGTTCAATAGAATTAATATTTAAATAAAATGCAAACCTAGTACTCACATATGATCTCCATTTAAGTGCCCATGAAATGTACTTGTGCTTTTATTAGAATACAGAGGAATACATTTTCAAAATACAAGCAACTCATACAGTATAACAGGAATTTCGTGGAAGTTTGATTAATTACATTTAAGTATATGGTCAGAAATCTGTTCTGCTTAAAACCACAATTATTATTCAAGTGCTTTGTACACCTGGCTTCTGATTTTCTACATTTTGCTGTTTTACTATTATCAGGCCAAAATGAGTAGGTTGCCTGGCGTAACTCTGAAAGGGAATCATAAAATCATAAGAATATTGGACAGTCTTTCAGAGAAAAAGGTTCTTTCATGGTCAACAGCACATAGTCTGCCACATGTAAGCACATATTTGAAATGCTGTCTCCATTCTATTTGATAATTCAATAGCTAACATCTTCAAATTGCATTCTCTCCTTAAATTCAAAGTTGGTAGTTAGCTCAAAGACACGGCATTCTTTTTTCCAGGTTAAGAAGAGCGCTTATTTTCTAGTACTCGTTCCTCTTATGGCATTTTGCAGCAAATGTCTTATTGATGCTCTATTTGCAAGAATTAATGGAAATCAAGATAATTCTTCTACAGTTCATGGATTCAAAGATCACTGTGGTTCGAAAAGTATGCGCTGGAAATCTGCTCTTGGTGACATAAATGAACTGGATACACTTGATTCTGGCTCGATTCCAGATTCAAAGGTTGGTACTTATTTTAGCATGGTGGTTCTTGTTTGCAGCCTTCTGTAACACTTCAAACTAGTGTATATCATATGTTCTTGATCACTCGCTGTTGCTGTGTAGTTGTCTTAGGTAATTTCCTTATCCCCTCCTTATATTCCATTCGCTATCTGATTAGTACACCTGAATGCATCATTATGTTAGTTCTCTTAGATGCTGACTTTGCTGCATTCCAATACATCGGAGATTTCTTATCTTTTTCCACATACATGTTCTAATTCCACCCTACTTCGAATATTTTTTTTTTGTTTTTTGAAATTTAAGATTTTAAAGTTCTATATTGAAGAACTCTTTTTTTAAATTAGCTTGCAGTGCAGTTTCAGAGGTATGGTAATTCAAGTGGTTGTCAACTTTGTTAGGCACTTCAAACGGTTATTGTCAATTCCCTCTGTTAGTACCAGGAATTACTTAATTGGAGCTTGTTTACTTTCTGCAAAAGCAGAGGTTGATGAATATGCAACGATCAAAATCTTTCTGGCCTTTTGGTATGTGTTTTTAGTATTTTTTCCTCCTGCAAGGCTATATGTATATGTGTGGGTATTTTGAATTCATCCCTCACGTGAAGTAGGTTCCCTGACCAAACATCGTAAATTCTATCCCTACTTCCGTATTTTCTGCTTTTGATTTACTTATAAAATTCATCACATTGCATAACACTTCAGATTGGCAACTAATTGGGTTTCTAACTAATTTTGGATTATTTTACAGAATCCTTCCGAAGATCAAGCTCAAAATTTGATCGAAGATGAATGTCAATCTGATGCCTACAGCAAACTTGAAAGTGATTACCAGAAATTTCTGTCAGAATGTGGAATAAGTAAATGGGGATACTGGCGAGGAGGTTCTCCCAAGTAAAAAAGATTACCCATGTCAATCTTCTTCCAAAAAGCAATAGAAAAGATTCCAACTGAAATGAAGCAGATTTGAGTATTGGAATTACAATTCAACCTACATCCAAGGAAAAATATACCAATCATTCAGTAAAAGGAATCATGAGAATTGAAGTGAATCGAAGATGGTGTAAATTCTTTATCTTCATAGTTGTATATTCCCTTTTAGAGAAAGATTAATAACTGTAGAAGGTCTCAAAACAGTATAAATACTTTGTGGAGAGTTCTGCTTAGTTCACTACAGTTTGTAGTTTGTACATATTTCTGGGTGAGGAAACAAGAATAGGTTGCAATTTGTTGCTGTGTACATTATTACTGGAGATCTTACGGAATTTAATTGATATTTTGGACAACTATAACTTGTAAGGTGAATTTTAAACGCGATGTTAATGTAGTTGTTAACTAAAAGTATTTTTACCCAAAAATTTGTTATTTGATTGGAGTAGTTGAAAAAAGTACTGTCATTATAAAAAAGCAGAAATTTTTTGATATCTACACTATGATATTTAAACAATCATAATATGAAAATTAATGATTATATAAACTATAATAATTATCACATGAATGGGGAACAAAATCATTCTTAAATTAAATTTTCACATCATGTAAATATATGCTCTATAACCAACAAAGTAGAGGTCTGTATCTGATATGTAAGAGCTGGAGCTGAGCTGTGGCTGCACTTACATTTACTACTTTCACCACCTGTAGAAGAAAACACTTGTGACTCCCACAACTGAAAGCTTCCTTTTCACGCACCCATTTTGCCCCATATCCAAAAAGCTTCAACATTCCATATGAAAGCCATTAATATTTACCCAAACAGCTAGCATACCATCCAACTAAATTCACCCAGCTCTGCCTTACACTTACCGATATATATGTGCATACGTTCATGTTTGGTTAATCTGACCCATTCAAGAAATTCCTTGATTTCTCAGATCTCTCCCTTGAACTGATCAAAAATAAAGATGGAGAAGATGGGTTTTACCAATTTATTGTTCTTGCTCATGAATTGGTTTATGTTATGGTTAATGGTTGATAATACCTGTCCAAATTTGGTACAGGCGCAGGTGCAGCAACCACAAGTGCCTTGTTTCTTTATCTTTGGTGATTCACTGGTTGACAATGGCAACAACAATAGGATTCTTACTCTTGCTAGAGCGAATTACCGGCCTTATGGTATCGATTTCCCTCAGGGCACCACTGGCCGATTCACCAATGGTCGAACCTACGTTGACGCTCTTGGTATAAATAAATACATGCATTAATACATACCCTTTTAGTCCTTTATAAAATTGTTAAAGAATTGTTTTCATGTGAGAATTCTGATTCTCTTAATAATAACTTCACCTTATTATTTTCATATTAGTTCTTCTAACTCAATTATTTACAGCACAACTTCTTGGATTTCGTAATTATATTCCACCCTATGCTAGAGTCCGAGGTCCTGCCTTATTGAGGGGAGCCAATTATGCTTCAGGCGCAGCCGGTATTCGCGATGAAACAGGCGATAATCTGGTAAAATTTGCTAATTATTTTTCTAAATTATTAAATGCTTTAGATATAATTTACCTTCATTTATTTATTTTTAAATTAACATACGTTTAAATTTTTGGCAGGGTTATCACACATCAATGGATCAACAAGTAGCCAATTTTGCAAATACAGTGCAAGAACTTAGTAGATTCTTCAGAGGAGACACAAATCAAGTTAAAAATTATCTGGGCAGATGTATTTTCTACTCAGGGATGGGAAGCAATGACTACCTAAATAACTATTTTATGCCCAGTTTCTATTCAACTAGCTCGGATTACACTACTCAAGCATACGCTAACCTTCTTCTTCAAGATTATACACGACAATTAACTGTAAATAACGTTTCTTCAACTTAAAAATTATATTAAAATAAAAGTATTATGTCTTCCGAATTACATTTCACTAAAAAAGTTAAAATTTACAGCAATTGTACAACTTGGGAGCTCGGAAGGTGATCGTAACAGGCGTTGGACAAATAGGTTGCATACCTTACCAACTAGCACGCTACCGCGGCAACAGCAGCCGATGCAATGAAGACATCAACAAGGCCATTACTCTCTTCAATACTGGACTTCTCAAACTTGTTAGCCGCATAAATTCGGGCCAATTGCCCGGAGCCCGATTCGTTTACCTTGATTCTTATCGAAGCACTTACGATCTCTACACCAATGCATCCTCATATGGTAAATTACATGTAAATTCATCCGATTTTCGTTACCCTGTGCTTGATTTGTAGTTATAATTGTGTTTATGAGTTCAAAAAATTAATATGGAAAGAATTAATTACTGTTACAGGATTTGAAGTGATAGACAAAGGATGTTGCGGAGTGGGAAGAAACAATGGGCAGATTACATGTCTTCCTTTTCAGCAACCTTGTGCCGACCGTACTAAGTACTTGTTCTGGGATGCTTTTCATCCTACTGAGGTTGCTAATATTGTCTTTGCCAGGACATCCTTCTCTTCTAATTCCTATACTTATCCAATTAGTATACAACAATTGGCAAATCTATGAAGATATTCTGTACTGATGCTTCGTCACGACGTCGTTTCCTTGACTCCCCACATCGATGCCTCCACACGACGTCGTTTGTTTGTTTGTTTTTTTTTTTTAACTTCCTGTATTGATGATGGCTGCAGACGACTACTTTCTAGTATTCTTTTGATAAGTGCTTTTCCTGGGAATGGAAGCATTAATTTCATGAATTATTATCATTATTATTATTATTATTATTTTAATATATTTGTAATTGAATTAATAAATCAAACTCTCCACTTCAATAATTCTCTCAAATTAATTAGAATTAAAAAAATTATTAAGCACTTCAAGAAGTATTGACGAGTTACAAAATTGGCTACTCCTGATTAGTTTAATTTATTTTTTCACAATTTTTTAAACAAAAAATTAAAATTGAGTACTAAAGCGAGTTTGAAAGCATAATAATTTTTACTCACAAATAATTTAAAAATTAAAGAAAAGGAAAAGAAGAAGAAGCTATATTTATGTTAACTAAATTATTTTATTTGGTATAGGAAAGTAGATCATGGGCCACCATGCATGAAAATTTCAAACAACGTACATTAATCACAGAAACAGGAAGCTAGATCAAGTACATGCATGCACCTCTATATAAATATATATATATATATATATAACCAAAAGTAATATATAGATATAATCAGAGTCCAAATTCAAATCTTGGGTAAATTAAAGGCTAGCGAGCTGCTGAATATTCATTGGGTAAGCAACACTGAGATCGCCATTAAAGGCTCTTCTTCCCATAATTACATTAACCTTCTCCGTCGGGTGGAAAGCGTCCCAGAACACGTACTGGTCTCGGTTAGGACACGGCGTCTGGAACGGCAGACACGTGATCTGGCCTCTGTTCCGGCCGATCCCACAGCACCCTCTGTCCACCACGCTAAACCCATAAGACCCGGCGTTCCCCACAATGTCCTCGAACAGTCGAGCCACGTCGATGTAGATGAATCTGGCGCCGGGGAGATTAACGTTCAGGTTGTTTATCATGGCTTTTACGTTGTTGTTGAACGGCATAACCAGCTGGTTCACCTCCTCCGAGCACCTCCCGGCCGGGTTCTGAGCCAAAATGCTCGGGATGCAACCCATTCGTCCCAGCCCGGTTAGCACGAATTTCCTCCCCCCGAGATTGTACAGACTCTGTTTAGCAAAACCCAGTGAAATTCATTAAGGAAATTTTGGAAAGATAAGAAAAAGGTCGGAAGAAAATGAAGTTGAGTGAGGAATTTTTACAGTCAATTGGCGGGTGTACTGTTGACCAAGAAGCTCTGCGTACTGCTGAGCGTTGTACTGGTTTCGGGTCGGGTAATTGGGCATGAGATAGTTGTTTAAGTAATCGTTGCTGCCCATTCCGATGAAGAAAATGCAACGGCCGATGGATTGAGCCACATCGGCGGCGCCCAAATTGGCTGTGATCTGATCTAACGTGTTTTCGAAGTTTCTGATTTGTTGATCGAAGGGTATGCGACCCACCTGATCATCAATAAAATTCTCACATTATTTCAGAACATAATTTCGTGTCCAATAAAATTAATTAAATAATGTAAAAAAGTAAATTCATTCCGTTAATATGTATCTCATCGAACTTCAAAATTTTAATTTATTACAAGTGGAGAAATACCACATAATCGAAAGGTGATAAACTCATTCGTTTGATATCTAATTTTAAAATATTATTTATAAAAATGTGATAAACTATAAAAAGTTAAAAATTATAATTTTTTTTTTTAAATTTAGTATTTGTTTTATAAATATTGTATGTATATTATTGGACCTACCAGTGTCCAAATCATACTTCCATGTCACCTTGCTTGTGAACACATTAATAAAAGCCCATGTGTACTTTTGCCCACCCCAGTATTTATTACAACTTCTAGTGATTTCCATGGTACCCAACTTCTTCATCTTGCTTTTTTATTTTTATTTTTTATTTTTTTATAGTATGTAGCTGAATTGCATGCAATATATATATATATATTGATAGACTTTATTGTGTCATAATTTTAATCAAATAATTAAATTTTAGATCATGCTCATATATATATATATATATGTGTTATGTTATAATTTGTATATGTACGCTCTTCACAATTGCTTACAAAATTTCTGCCGGTGATGTCGAGAATGCCGGCAGCCGCGGATGCATAGTTGACACCATGAAGCACTTGATTCCCAGAAGCTTCAGAGTATGCAGGAATCAGAGGCAACCCTAGCAGCTCAGCTGCATAATCAAAAGCAAATTACTTTAATAATAATAATAATAATAAAACTTTAATAAATTTATATACAAAACAGAATAATATTAAAAATTCAATTAATTTTATGTTAATATTTTTTAAATTAATTTTTGTATGAACAAGTGCTTAAAAATTATTGGAATAGATGAAATTGATTTTTGGTCTGACGGATTTGAGTTGGCTTTCTGACACTAATTAATAATTCCTAATGCTATTATTTTGGGTAGGTAAATGCAGAGCCAAGAAATTTTGGTCATTGATTAATTGAATTTCGTACATGTTATTTCGTGAAATAAGACTTTAGAATTTGACCATATTACTTGATTTTGCAATGTTGTCAGTCTGTGTATATATATATATCTGTGTGGTTGGGTATATATATATATATATAAGGTCTCCCATTTTATATTGCTAAAAAAACCACTGGGTCGCTCTCATATATTACATTACTGACGATTAATTAATTATTACGACTAATTTAATCACCGAAACATATTAATCAAGATGGATTTATATTAATATTAATGTGAGTAAAGGTTAATTACATGCATGCACGTAAAATCGAAAACTTACCTACAAATTAAAATAATCAATATTTCTCATCCCACTTCTTTTTAACCTTAATAACAACCCACTGTAATTGTTATTAATTTAATCAGTTAAAATGTTAATATTTTTACAACTTTGAAACTTACTTATAATGATTTAATTTATATTTTAATAAATTATACAGTTTTTAATTGGTTAAATAAAATATACCATGCTAATCACATATTCTACATGCATGCATGTGATTCAAACAAGAAGAAACACCAAATCTCCAATCACACATACACATATATATATATATATACATATGTATTTATATGTAGATTATATAGGCAATTAGCAGAAGAGATTGAAGAAGATATAAGTACCAATTTCATCAACCATGGTGTAGCCGTTGGAGAACCGACCCGTAGGTCCACCATTGAAATCAATCCCATAAGGAAAATAATTAGCCTTAGCAAACGACGGAAGATTATTATTATTCCCATTATCGATCAGAGAATCTCCGAACACGAACATCGCCGGAACCATCTCTCTCGGTCGGGTAGAACTCCTTCCGCCGGCGGGTGCAAATGGGTCGAACTCCACAACTTGACCCGACACCATAAGCATCACCCTATCCGCCAAAATTACCAGAAACAAAAAACACAGTCTGCAATGATTAGCAGTTGCAGCCATGGCGGTCGGTGGATCGAACTTGAGAGCAGTTTGGGGTTACTAGTGATGTCGAGTGTGGAAAACGGAGCGGGATTTAATAAGGGAAAGATGAAAGAGAGGTTGGTGAAAAGGAGTAAATGCGTTCATCTGCTTTCCTCCATTGGAGTAATTACGAAGGTGGTGTGGTGCAACATGCGCGTTTATCAGAGTCTACAGACACTTGCACATCGCGTCCATGTTTACTGATTCTTTTTCATAAAATTTTATTTTTTTTTCCTCGAGCATTAATGAAGATCCATGTAAAACTGCTGTAGTTGGGAACTGGTTTTTTGCCCATATCAAAGCCAAGCTATTTATGTATAAACGTATATATGGTTGACTATTGGGTGCTAATGATCAGACAAACCGGAAAACCTGCCCACATAAATGTGTGTGTATATGTGCCTGTGTGTGTATCAACTGGAAAACAACTGATATAATTCCCCGAATGCTTAAGGCTAACTAATAAATAAGAAATCTCGTGGCTTTAAAATTACTTCCATGTATTTTATTTTGTGAGTTCTAAAGGTTTTGTTGAAATAACTATTAACTAAAAAGTATTTTTAATCTAAATTTTTTAGTATTTGATAGAAGAAGAGAGTATTTTTTATTCAAAAAAAAAAAAATTGAAATTATGTGTTTGATGAAAATAACTCTTTAAGGTTTAAATGATTAAAAATATTATAAATTTTTTAAAAAAATTAAAATTATTTTTACTTTTAAAATTATCGATAATAGATTTTAATTTTTACTTATTGTCAAAAGCACTTTGCATTTTGCTTGTTCAGTTGTAGAAATGTTTCTAAAACTCAAAAACTGAAGTAAAAAGTTTGAGCCAAATGCCCTCTTACTAAATTGAGTGCATAAATTGTATACTGATTAAACATATTTTTTTAATTATGGGAGTTCTTCTATTAAGTTTTATTTAACTTTTCGAATAACAGAGCTGGCTTGACGTTCTAAAAGAATCATTACAGTAGTGAAATTTTCCTTTCACCTGTACGTATTCAAGATATAATGAACTAAGTAATTCTTCTGCAACCGAGGTTCCTCCAAGTTCTTTCATCCATGGTTTCTCTTTTCATTACCCTTTGCTATGAATACAAATTATTGAACAATATTTTCCATTTATTTAACACATCGAATTGAGAATTTTCTTTTTTTTTTTGGAAAAATAAGAACATTGAAGAGATCGTCAAGAAAGCAAGAAGCATATGTCGTAGTCAATGGTAAAAGATTTAAAATTTCAAGAACCAGACCCCTCATGAATCTTGATAACATTTTAGTTAAGAAATTAAAGAATAAAAAAAAAAGTCAACACCCCCCCCAAAACATGAAACCAAACGGTTGGAAATTGGATAGCCGGTTGACATAAATAAAGCTGCAGTCTTGAGTCTCGGCAAGGCCGAGGTTGAAGAAGATTAATTCCATTTCTTTTTTTTTTTTTTAATAAATGTATAAGTAGATATTCAATATATAGTAAATGTAATCAAAATAATTTTGCCCGCTTATAATAGAACATGAAAGAGAAGACCAACAGAATACCCAGAAGAAAAAGAAAGGCTGTTAATTGATTTGGGATGAAGCAGAAAGAGTAAAGCTCTCTTATCTACATAATATATATATATATATATATATAATGAGGGTTCTTAAATTTTAACCAACATGGCTCTTCCCAAGAAATCCATGTCTGTTTTGTAAGCTGCCGACGGAATTTGACTTAACTACAACATTTAATGCACGCTCAAATCTTTCTCCATAACCCTTTGTTGTTTTTGGTAAATTTTTCAAAATCTATGTTCATTATAGTTTAATCAGAAGTATCAGTAAACATATTCTAAATCATGATGATAACTCAAGCAAACCAGAACAATACAAATGTTTCTTTTCTAGTTTTCAAGTTCGATGTCATACATGGCACAAGCACATATATATATATATATATGTATATATATCTTACAGTATTATTGTAAATGCTAATAATAATAATAAAGGAAAAGTATCACACAGACGACTGGTTTATTTGTCTAAGAAGAAATGTGAAGTTAATTTTTAGGCTTGAAACATTTCATTTGGCAAGGTTAGTGGGCATGAACTAGTACTACTACCCAGTAGTGTTGCATAGTCAGTAGTATTCTCTTCTATCTGCAAATAAATAAATAAATAAAAATAATTATTATTTCGATGAAAATTTTATTAATATTTTATAACAACTAATTAATTAATTAATTAATTACCTTTTCTTGAAGATACATATTTGCCGCTGTCAGTATTCCTTCCTTTAAACATAATAAATTCAATAAAATTATTAATCTTTCAAAAAAAAAAATAAATAAAAGAATTAGGATTTGACAAATTATTTGTTTAAATAATAATAATAATAACGAAATTAAATACAGAAATTAGTAATTAAGTTGAGATCATACCTTATTTTTCAACAGTTGGATCTCTTGAGATATAATATCCATCTGGGCGCATTTAAACAATTTATAATTAATATATATATATATATATATGTAAGGAATAAAGTCCAACTATATATATAAATTTATGTACTATTTTTTAATATTTAAATTGCTCTTAATATTAATTATTATTTTTTTGGTGGGGTTTTTTAAGTCTGATTATTTTTTTTTTAAAAATTGATATTAGTTATTATTTGCAATCTGTCAGTTAGTAGATTTACTAAATAGTAGTAAAATGGAGAAATGACTATTTTTAATTCCAAAAATTTCTATATATGTCGATATGTAAACAAATATTTTAATATTTAATTATAAATAAATTCTTCCTGACTTCCATTTGATAGTGAAAATGAATTTTTAATTTTTTAAAATTATTAAAAATATTTATTATATATCACGCGAAACATTTTATATACAATTAAAAACGGGCAATATTTGTAATTTGTTGTGCTTGCAAATTTACTAATTTATATATTTTTCAAAAGTAATATAAGAATTATATATGTATGTATATATATACTTACCTTTGTTGAGCGTATGTGACATATCCAAATCTCAAGATGCTTTTCAAGAATGAGTAATTCATCTAAAGTCATCGTCTCCGCAGCTTCTCCTCCAAACATATAACTATACAGGAATTAATTAATTTCTATCTTTAACAAAAAATTTTTGAAGTCAGTGTTCTGAACCATTACGACTACGTACGCACTTTGGATAAATTATAATAAAATCGATTTAATTAGTATATAAACTTAATTTAAAAAAAAAAAATTAAGTAAATAGTTGCATTATTATATTTATAAAGTAATAAAAATAAAATAAAATATTAGTACCCGAGTCCTTTTTGGAGCATCTCAATTTCCTGTTTCAACCGAATGGTTTCCTCCTTGGTATCCTGCACGTCGTTAAATTCAGAGTTAATTAATAAAAATAAAATATTAAATTATTCGATATTCTCTAGAACATGTTCTTATTTGGTAGGATCAGTCCCTCTCCTCCCCCACCTTTTATTTTGACACCACATATTTCTAATTATTACTCCAAATTATTAAATTTTGATATTTATTGTAAATTATTCATAGATATATATATATATATATTCTCTTAATAATTTTATTTAAAGAATATTAAGAATTAAACTATAATGAATGTCAAATTTTAAGGATTAATATGATAATTACCCTAATTACTATTAAATAATAACAACTAAATCAGGATATATTTGTTCTGCAGTCTGTGTGTATGTATACTGTGCTAAATAATTCTAATAGAGAGAGAGAGAGAGAGAGAGAGTCCATGCCAGATTGATGCTCAATTCATATGGCTGAGCAGCTCCATTCAACTTCGCGTACCTCTCAATAAGCTCTTGCATCGTTCTGTAATAATCAAACAGAGAAGAAAAAAATGCATCGTCAAATAAATATAATCAATATATATATATATATATAGTAGTATTATTTTTAATGTTAATGGCATAAAATATATATATAAATTTATAAAAAGAAAATGGGGAATAATTTTTATTAATTACTTTTTGTTATTATTAGTGGAATAACACCTCTGTTATAAGTCAATATTAAATAATTGCGCTATTATACCTTACCAATTATATATTTTATTGAATACTTTTTTTTAATATTTTAGATCTTATTTCTATTAATATTAAAAAATTTATCAAATAATATGCTAACAAGTTTGATGATCAAAATTTTAAAAAAAATTTATTAATTAATTGATTAGTCTATATATAAACATGGATATAAAGAACCACTCATATAACATACATATATATATATATATATATATATATCAAGTAAAAAAATATACATAAAAAGGGGGAAATATATAATAAAAGTTGAGTTTATTACCCATTGGTGGCGAGTTCATAGAGCTTGCCATGGGAGGAGAAAATGAAGAGTCCAATATCAGCATCGCAGAGAACCGAGAGCTCCTTTGCCTTCTTCAGCAGCCCTGCACGTCGTTTGCAGAAAGTTACCTGGCGGTGGACCGGGTTCTCGATTTTCTTAATCTGAATCTTTCCACGAGCCATGATGATGATGATCCCTAATTAATATGATTGATTGATTCTCAGCCGTTGATTTTCTTGACTAAATAATAATGACCTTCTTCTTCTTCTTCTTCTTTTTGCAGACAACCCCCCACTAGTTTGAACTAGCTTCGAGGCTGTTGCAGTGGTTCGCTTTCTGGGCAACCTTGAGCTTCTTCAATAATCAGTAATGGCGGAGGTTCATCCATGCTTTTATATTGCCTTTGATGGGATTCTCTTCTTTATTCACTTTTTACAGTAAACAATATAATAATAGCTGGCCTCCTGCCAACTTTCATCTCCTCGCACTAAAAATTTCATTAACAGCCACTAATCTTTTTTAATTAAATTCTTTAATTGTCACCAGTTACATACATACATATATATATATACATAAATGATCTGCTTTTCGAAGAACGTTATTTAATGTAAAGTTTCTTTACTATGCTGCTCATGATCTTATATATATATTTATACACACAAATTATATGAGATATGGCTGCAGGTATGTTTGTGTGTATACTGATGTACGCATATATGTATATATATGGAGATAACATGATACAACTATATATACTAATTATAAGTCTAATGTTTTATCTTATTTATCTAATATATATCTATTATTACCTAGAAAACCCAATTCTTATTATATTACTTTTACAACTTAATCATATTTGTAGTTACATATATAAATACATATATGTATATATGTATGTTGATATGTACATATATATGTAAACAATGGGCAATTTGAGTAAAATAATACAAGAAAAATTACAACCAAAATATTAAATAAACTAAAATTTTAAAAAATAGAACTAAAATAAAATTAAATAATAAAACTTAAAACAAAGTAGAAACTAGAGAAGCTTTGGAAAACATTATGAGCAATAAAACATTTTTTATCACCATACTACTTTTTTTTTTTTTGTTCAATTTAGTGTCGGTCTCAATTTTAAATTAAATTTAATTATATATTTTTAAAAAATTTATATTAATAACTATTAACTATATTAGCACTTATTCTATACGTCATTGAATTTAATATACGACATAACTTGATTGCATATTTTTTTACATAAGATGTTACGTGATATTTGACATATAAAAATATTTTAATTTTGAAATGGTTTAATACAACACTCCTGAGTCCGAGAATTTGGCTTAAACTGGTAAATTTTAGTTTTTTTCTAAATGATAATAATATATAAGTTTTAATTTTAATTTTTTATTGTTTTTATGTATTTTGAACGTTTTTGAAACAATTTTCAAAAATCATAACCAAATTGTAAATAAAAGAATGGTATATTTGAAAGAAAAATTTGAAAATAATGGTCAATTTGCAAAAAGAAAGAATACAGGCCACGTATACGCCCAGTCAACGACATGACGAATTGTCGCGCGCCGTGTGATAGACATGCCGACATGGGTTCCATGTGGGAGGCCACACGGGCAATCTGCGTGTCAGGCTGATCGAACGGCTTGGGGCCACTTCCGCGCCCATGAATGACCCAGCTCAATTCTCCGAATAAGTCTGATCGAACGATCCACGTGCCTTCAATCGAACGGTTCGAATTCATTTCCCGAATAAGCAAGATCTAATGACTACTGTTGATCCACGCGGGCCCCAATGGATGGCCCATATCGAGGGGAGGGAAGTATTTAAACATCTCGTTCGGCTGAACTCAAAACCCTAACCGACATGCCTCGCCGGAGAAGAAAAAGAAGGGCGGCCAGAAGGAGACCCAGCCGCTAGAGAAATGCTGGCGCCACCATGCCGAAATGCTGAAAACACTCTGGTAGGATGAAAATTCTTCTCGTTCTTCCCATTTCCCCGCCTTAGCCATCAAACATGTTTTCGATGTAGGGTAATCAAGAGATGCTGCAAACTGCAAAGAAAGAACGACGGAGCTCGGCTGAGCTGCCGCACTAGAGGACTGAAACCACCGGTAAGCATATGTTTTTTCCCTTCCTTTCCCCGAGAAACATCCCCTAACCATGATTTAAATAGATTTTCATTAAAAATAGATCTGACCGAGAGAAAGAGCCACTGGATATGGAGGACCAAGCGGTAAAGCACGGCGGCGCCACCGCGCCTCGATCCCCAGTGAGATTGCCATTTTTTCGCAATTCCTCACATATTTTCACTCCATTTTTTACATATATTTCAATCTTATTAGAAAAAATTTAAGAAATTCAAGAACCGGGAACAAAAAAAAAATAATATTCTGAACACCAACCCAGTGTAAGAATCTCTCACCCATTTTTTTTTGTTATGGTGAAATTAAAGCTAACTTAATAATAAATAAAAATTTTAGATAATTGGCGATTTCTTGATTAATTAAGTACAGGTTGTCAATGGAGTCAGTAACCGGTTAGTTTATGCGTATTTAATTGTACTATCTATTTCTCAAATGACTATTATGCTTATTTAATCACTTTGTTTTATTTTAACTACTTCAATTTATTTGCCTTAATCTATGTTTTCTGTTGTTCTATTTTATACATTATATGTTTCGGTCCGCATAATGTATATTTATTTCATTTACATATTCTGAAACATGAATTTCGTACTCTTATCTTGTTTGGGGATGCGGGCGTACGTCTCATTCGAGCATAAATAGTAAATAAAAGAAATTATATACGTGAACTAATGTTGTTGAATGAAAATGGCTTACTAGGTGCTATGAAAAAAAGTGAACGAACTTGGTGGATAAAGTGCCTAATGTGGACATTACCCTTAGCCATACGGGGTTGGGAAGTTCTATACCCGAAGGAGTTGGGAGTTTATAAGTGTCGTTCATACTAGACGGGGTATTGAGACGATTGTTTATTGTGATACCCATTATCAAATCGGGTATGGGGACGGCCGTTTGATTACAAAGAAAATATTCGTATCCACGTATAGTGGGGATCCCTATGGACCCATAACTATATCGGTAGAAAAAAGTAAAATGATAGAGTAAAGATGAACATGGTAAGAAATCCGACTTGAAAAAGATGTGAAGAGTCGAACGTTATATGTGTATTAAAATGTATGCTGTTAGATCGTTATTTTGATTTTTATCTCAATGAATGACTTTTGAGAAGTTACAAGTTAGTCGAGAAAATACTAGCATTTTCAGTTAAACGAATAATGAATGCACTAGCATTCGAGTTTTCATAAGAAATGAGTTTCATTGTTTGTTTTATGTTTTCTAAAACCTTTTAATTTTTCGTGTTAGCGATAAGACATTGATATTCTTACTGAGTTAGTGTAGCTCACTCATTCTTATCAATCATTTAAGAGACATTCCCATAACCTCTATTTAGGCATTCTAAGTAAACATGCAAGGAGTATAACATTCAAATTTTAATTACTTCCACTAAATAATAAATTTTAGTATTGTTTACCTCATTATACGTTCGAAATCTCGGATAGAGATTTGAGCTTTTATATTTAAACTATTTCAAAACAACCAAAGAATCAGTAAATACCTCATCTTCTGTCTCTCTTCCCTCCTTTCTCTCCTCCTCTCTATTTGTTTCTCGTTTCTTCCTCATCTTTACTCCATATTTCACCGTTAACAATATCATGAAACAATACAAAACCATAAACGTGCCTCACCTACTCCATGCTCATACTATTAGTACTGAGTCTTCTTTATTTCACAACATTTTCTCTCATCTTCTTTCACTTTTCTTCTTCCCACACACAAAATAAAACACTCAATTCTCATTACACCCAATAAGACATTTTGTTTGAAGAGGTCTAGAAAAAGGAAAACTTGATATTGTCCATCCACCCACCATAAGTAATCTTCAACCTGCCATTTGCAAACATGAACGGGGCTCACTAATTTCCTTCACGTAGGAATTACTTTGTCATGTCTGACGTAGAAAAATGTGACATCAAGTAATTTTCAACTAGTTAGTCCACTTTTTCATTTCGCTTCTGATCGAAAAGTGTTACGCGGTAAGTTTAGTGATATATAACATCGGGTGCTACTAGTGTTAATAGTTACTATTAATGGTAAAAGATGAATTCAAATATTTTTTGAAATACAAAAAATTAGTTTGATTCAAAATGAAAGTATAAACCACATAAAATATATATTAAAAATCTGTATAAATCTTTTGAAAGTACCGAGTTTGAATACTAAAACAGTTTGCTTTTTGTCTTAAAAGTAACAAATTAAAAAAAAAAACAAAAGGTCAAAGTTTCATAGGAGGGATCAGTGTTTTTTTTTTGTACGGACTGGGGGGAGGCATGGAGTCAGCTCCCAAAAGCTCTGGTTCTGCCTGCGATGCCAAGTGCCTACACACCCAGTTAGTTCCTCTACTCATCAACCAATTAGCTGCCCATTTACGATTCCTAATTAACTTTTTTTTTTTATTTTTCCTTCTTTCTCCCCCCTCCACGTATACTTACACATACATATACATATATATATATATATATGCACACACTTTAAGAATAAGACTGGACCCGCTGCATGATGCTAATCTCCTTCTTAAAAATAATTAACAAAGTGTCTGCGGATTCTCTCCAAACTTTTGAAATAATAAATATTAAAACCTATTAATTACGAGTTCCCAATACTTTATACCGCGTACAAATTTTTATTTGTTGATTTCAAAATATATATATATATATATATATTATATGTATCGTAAAGGTATAAATAAAATTAATAAAAATTTAAAAAGACTCCTTATTTTCTTAATTAAGACCGCTATAGAACGTAATTTTATTATGCAAACAGTTCTCATCCTCCTTCCTGCCTTAGCTTTGAAGGGAAGAATCTTATCATGTCACCTTTTAATTTATAAACTGATAAACAGAAATGGACTGTTGAAGAGAATCTTCCCTTTGACATTAATGGATTTCTATGCACGACACGACACACAGATATATTTTTTTCCCTCACTTTCTAACACAGAGGTGACCCCTTAATTGGATTCCTCAATCAAATTTTTAGTTATTTATTTATTACAACTTGGGCTCTTGGGATTAGGAGAAAAAGACAAAGTTAATTTCATAATTAATTTTCTTAATCATAATTTAATTATATACTAAAGCTAGCTTGGAAAATTGATACTTTTATGCCACACCCACCATCCTTATTTATTAGTGTAACGTCGTTTCTGAAAAGCTGAACATGACCGTGTAAATTAATATATGTGTTATGTATATATAGATAAAAGATAAAAGAACCTGTTAACTGTCAATTTAAGATATAATTATATGTATATTCCATTAGTAAAGCATGCACTAATATTTGTGATCATGCTCGATAAATAAAATTTACAAAATGGAGGTATAGATGCCACGAGGGTAATATAAACTAATAATTTTGTATATTATGATCATACGCTAAGCTTAATCTACATTATATAACAACTTCCTTTGTTTTTTTTTTTAATCTTTTTAATTTTTTAATTCTATAGTGAAATTATTCTTAAGATCAACTTTAAGCCTTAATTAAAATTAAAGTTGAATCTTTGGGGTTCTATTTAGTTAAAGGCATTGTCAATTAAGATTTGACAAACCCGTAGAATAATTTCAAATATTTTATAGAGAGATTAAAATGATTCTAGCTGTTTTTTTTTTCTTTTTTTTTTTTTTAGGTTTAAAAAATTTTAAACATACATTAATATTATTTCAAACATAATTTAAAAGTATTAGAGATTAAAAATAATTAATTTATAATATTTAATGTAATATAATTAAGATTTAATTTGCATGTGATTAATTTATATTAAATTTTAGTAAATCTAATATGTTTTTAAATAAATAAAAAAATATTATATAATAATTAAATTTTTTTAATTAAAATAATCACAATAAATTAAAAATTTTACCTAACGGTCCATTAATTATTAAAATATTGAAGATTTTTTATTATAAGAAATTTGTTAAGTAAAGCCACGGGGACTTAGAGCTAGCTTGAAAGCAAGCACAACGACAAAAGTTTGATAAATAAAATCAAAATAATTATAATGTTTCAAAAATAAACGGTTAATTTTATTGAATATTTACTGTCTTATTATTTTTTAATAAAATCTAGAAACAATTTTTTAAAATTAATTGAATTTGTTGGAATTAGTTTTAAAACCTCCATGTAATTTAGCTTTATTTTATAAAAAATATTAAATAAAAATATATTCATAAATTAAAATTTCTAAACGGAAATTCACAATATTATTTATCAAAAATACAAAACTAATAAAAAAATGTCAAACCGAACTCAACTGCCACAACACGTGTGTACGGCTTTCTGAACTCGACGCACGTGTGTTCCTCCTTCCTCCGCGAGGACCTCAACTCAAACTGAACGACCACAGACTCCAAACCCGGCGCTTGTGAAAAACTCTGGTTTCTCGTCCCTGAAAGTGAAGACAAACGCATGATAGAACATGCTTTCACTGGCTTTCATTGTCCTCCTTGTTTCTGTCGTGTTGCAGAGCTCATTTGTCAATAACTGGGCTTCGTTGTCAATAAAAGAAACGATGGAGTACGTATCAGCGATTGGAGACCCTGGAATGCGGAGCTACAGTGTGAGAGTTGCCATGGAAGCTTGGAATTTCTGCAATGAAGTTGGCGCGGAAGCACCTGACATGGTCAGCCCCAGGTGGGCTGATTGTGCCGATTTGTACTGCGCCTTCATCTCTGGTAATTCGCTTCGCATTGTGGTCTTTGAATCGGGAAATAACATGATTTCTTTTTCTGCACGCCATTTGTTTGATAAAATGTTTCTTCGCAGACATTCTTGGTTTCTTGAGTCTGTTAGCTGAGACAAATTTATGGACCAAAACTTTACCTTTTTGGGTTGCTTTAAGAAAACCCATGTAGCCTTTGGAGTAACTTCATGCTAACAGAAGAGAATTTTAATGGAGGAATCTATTTCATGTGATTGTGAGAGGGTTCTTTTTTTAAAAAAAAAAAAAAACTTGAGAAAATATGTTCTGTGTGCATCAACTGAAGAACAAAATACGAAGATAACCGGTGTGCTTTCATGATTTTAATGGGTAGTTTTCCCAAGAACTGCTAAATGATCCTTTTAATTTATGAAATTTGAAGTAATTCCTGTGGACAACAGTGAAGCAACATCACACCAACCTTTGTCCTGCTTGTCATTTTGTTAATTTAAAACTTGATCTGCTTATGGATTTATGTTGATGAGTTTTCCACAAAATATGAGGCCCGGCCAGGACATTGTTATTGCTTGCATTTTCTACAAGCACACTATCTGAACTCAGTCTAAGGTTCTATATTCATTTTTATAGCTTGTCTTGCTAGCTTCATACTCGAATTTTCAGATTCTTTGGGTCACAGGCATATTGGTAGTCAGCGTAAGTGCGAAGTGCATCACAAGGTGAAGGACTCTGATAACAGCTTAGGTACAGGTGATAATTTTCCCAAACCAGGTTTTAAGTCTTATACAGATCATGATCTGTATGCAGTGGAAAAGGAATTATTTCTTGGTTCTTTGTGTGAGTCAGACAGTTCTTCAAAACCATGGCATTTTTGGATGATTATGCTCAAAAATGGGAATTTTGACAAGAATACTACACTATGCCCGGAAAATGGGAAAAAAGTCAGTAAAATAGTGACAGATAGAAACTTTCCATGTTTTGGGCAAGGCTGCATGAATCAGCCATTGGTATATCATAACTCATCTGAACTGGTTGGTTTTGGGGACAAGATGGTATCTTTAAGCGGAGGATTCTATGGAACATATGACCTTGATGCCGACTTGAGCAAAGGTGTAGGGAAAAACTCCTTCTTTCAAGTCTCGTGGCACAAGAACATGAGCACAGGGAGTTGGGTTTTCTCACATGTTTTGACAACATCCGCAAAGTATCCATGGCTAATGCTGTATCTTCGTGCAGATGCAACAGAAGGATTTAATGGTGGCTATCATTATAATGGGCGTGGCATCATGAGAAAGGTTGTTGTTTGGATGAAATTTTGACTTGCTACCTTTATACTTTTCTCTGATGAGTGCATGTTATGCATGTTCGATTAAGTTTATTCTTCTTTTACCTCTCATAGTTGGTCTTAAATCTCTACGAAATTGATGAGATTTTATTTGAAATTTTATTGCTCTTCCTTTTTTTCCCTTAAGATTTGGAACACATTCTGTTTAATGAAAGAATTGGGAGATTATTATGACTGCTATGTTCCTCATTTTCCACTAAGTTCTAGTTAATTACCTGAATTAGCATTGTCAAAGCATGACCCTTTTAATTGGATTGTTGCTCAGCTGCCAGAGTCTCCAAAATTTACGGTGAAATTGACACTTGATGTTAAACGGGGGGGAGGAGCCAACAGTCAGTTTTATCTCATCGATATAGGAAGCTGTTGGAAGAACAATGGAGATCCATGTGACGGAGATGTTTTGACTGATGTAACTAGATACAGTGAGATGATAATTAACCCTGAAACTACCAGCTGGTGCCGCCCAAATAATTTGGCTTCATGCCCACCTTATCACATTAGTCCTACTGGTGAGATGATCTATAGAAATGAGACTACTAGGTTTCCGTATTCTGCTTACCATCTCTATTGTAGCCCAGGAAATGCTGAATATCTGGAGAAACCATATGATATCTGTGATCCATATAGCAATCCACAGGCACAGGAATTAGTACAGATTCTTCCACATCCTGAATGGTCAGTGCATGGATACCCTGAAAAGCAAGGAGATGGATGGATTGGTGATCCTAGGACTTGGGAGCTTGATGTTGGTGCTCTTTCCAGTCGCTTATATTTCTACCAGGTACTTTTCTTTCATTTGCTTAAGTATCATCTGGAAGCATTTGACATAACATGATGAAACGTAGCATTTACTTAAAGTTAGGGATATTATTCCTGCGATTTTGAGAATTTTTAACACTACTTATCATTGTTAAAATGACTACTTATCATTTTTAACGCTACTTATCATTTTAACACTACATATTGATGCAGCAAAAGCAAGAACCTAGCATGCACATTGAATCACTATCATTTTTCCAAGGGCCTAATCTTTCTAGATCCGTCTTACCAATATGTAGAAAGAGCCATTGAGGTCATTGGTCACCCCCTCCTAACAATACATCCTCTCAATCCGAAAGTAGATCCTCATTTAATTATGCCAGGAAAAAGAAAGGAGATGATGATTCCTGACCCACTTGGTAGCCAACTGCTTCACCTATTCCCCTATATGTAATTAAAAAATTTGGCAGTATATATTCTTACTATACGCCCTCATATATATGCCTGATATTTTGAACCTAGCATATAAGCTGAAACTTTTCTAGGGCATGGAAGTCCTATGGCAATTTAAACTTCACACATCGTTACAACCAAAAAACAAGCACGAAAGTTCACTAGCGAGCAGAAAGAGGTATCAGCCAAAGAGATCTTGACGAGTTTTTCTACAAGTTGAAGCTCTAATAATGGGCTTTCTTATGAAAAAAAGAAATGTGAGGCAAAGAAATAGTAGTAGTTAATGGAAAGGTAAAAGTGATTCTTGTGGCTTGAATTGTGAATATCTAGTTCTCATACCATATAGAATAATTAAGTTGGAGAACCTTTTATGTTAAAAGTTTAAATTAACATAAGGAATATTGTCTTATATTTTTATATTATATTATTAACATGTGAAGTAGGTTAAAAGTTTAGTTTATATTTTCATGATTTGGATGTTGGCTTCTGATTTCAATCTATATTAAAGAAAAGGTGCTTCTTTATTCTTTTGCTGCTCAGAATCCAGGAACAAAGCCAGCAAGGCGAATATGGTCTTCAATCAATGTTGGTACAGAAATATATGTGAGCAAGACTGGGGAAACAGCTGAATGGACTGTAAGTGACTTTGATGTGCTTGTTCCAAAAGATGCTTCTTGTAATGGAGAAAACTCTTATTAGCCTTTTGCCAGTATGCTTGGATCTCACTCGGGAAACTAAATCACTTGAAATTACATAAAAATTATTATATCATTTTTTTTAAGTGGCTCTCCTCCTATGGTGTATTCTTTTGCTGGAATGGTGAAAAGGTACAAAATACTTTCATAGCATCATTTTCTTTATTGCAACACATGATGTATAGATAAGATGTTTCAATATAAGAAGGAAGTTAGAAGTACCGATAGTCAGACACATATAAAGCCTGGGAGGATAATCAGGTTTTTCAGGTACCGTCTTCCCCAGTCTCCTAATAATTGGTTTCAAGAAATGGATAATCAGTGTGACCAACTAGAGGATCATGTTTGTGGAATCACTTATACTTATTCAGTGGAGCATCCAAGCTTGAATCTCTTTTGCAAATCTGGATTAGCCAGTGAACAAGTGACCACAAGGGAAAAAGTCTGCAAGGTTCACGGCCACAGCTTTGTTTCCATCTTCCCTGTCATAACCCCAGCACAATAAAAGTAACCTTTAGAGCCTTTCTCATGAAAAAGGTTAATAGTAAAAAATCTGAAATTGTATTAATGACTAAAAATGCATCAATTGACATAGGATGCCATCATTGATATTACAAATTATTCTCAGAAAAACTATTGATACTACAGATATTACTATAAGCCACCAAGAAGCAAAATTTACCTAGATAAGCGGATATTCAACTCCTCCGTCTGCCTAATTTTGGGTTTCAAGAAATGGGTAATCAGTGTAACCAACTACAGGATCGGGTGTGTAGAATGTATGCCGGTTGTACTTATTTAGAGGAGCATTAAGCTCAAATCTCTTTGGCAGATCTGGATTGGCTAAGAACAATCGCCCGAAGGCAACAAGGTCCGCCCGGTCCTCAGCTACAGCTTTATTTCCGTCTTCCCTGTCATAACCCCCTGCGACAATGAAAGTACCTTTGAAAGCCTTTCTCATGGGCAGAAGACTGTGGGGGCATTCGCATTTTTCGTTCACTGTTTTCATTCTAGGCTCAACCATGTGGCAGTAAAGAATCCCAGATCTATTCAAGGACTCAGCCATGTAGAGACCTAATTCTTTTGGGTTAGAGTCTCCTGATTCCATATAGTCTGCAAAAGGCGATAGCCTAATTCCAACCCTGTCTGCTCCAATCTCGTTCACGACAGCCTCAACAACTTCTAGAGCAAATCTGCATCGATTCTCTAGAGATCCACCATATTGATCTGTTCTATCATTCACTTGATCTTTCATAAACTGATCGATTAAGTAGCCATGAGCTCCATGGATCTCAACTCCGTCAAATCCTATTCATTTGAACAGTAATATTAGATCATTTACTGTACTTCATTTTGAAGGATAATATTTTTTAAATGAATTGACGTTCTCAATATGTTTGGTTTTAAGAGAGCAAAGAAACATACCAGCTTCCATAGCATTTCTTGCGGCAATTCTGAAGTGATCAACTATTTGGGGGATTTCATCTGTCTTTAGCCTCCTTGGAGGTGTGAATTCTGCAACATCAACGCCATTAGCTCGAATTTGAGGGGTCAATGGCTTGTCGGTACAAGAGATTGGTGGTTGCCCATTTGGCTGAAAACCTGCATGAAAGACATAGGACTAGAATGATCAAAATGAAAATAATCTTAAAAATCAGACAAAGTCGGGTGCATGTATTCCCTTCAACATCAAGTAAAGCAGAAGACCAACTAAACAAAGGTTTAACTGGAGCAAACCTGAATTCGAAACTCTCCCAACATGCCAAATTTGACAAAAGAAGATCCCACCCTTTGCATGAACAGCATCAACAATAGGTTTCCAGGCTTCCACTTGCTCTTTTGTCCATATACCAGGTGTCATTGGATACCTGCACATATCGAAGAAACCCAAGATTGCATCACTTTCTCAAGACGACAAAGGAATACAGCCAGGTTCACCTCTTTTGATGGAAGGAAACTTGACAGTCTGCTAGTTTATAGCTGAAATTACCCTTGAGCGGTGTTGGAAATCCCAGTGGCTTCAGCTATGAGAAGACCTCGTCGAGTGGTTCGTTGAGAGTAGTACAAGATGGCATGAGGCTGAGGAACATTGTTATAAGATCTTTGCCTTGTTAACGGTGCCAAAACAACCCTAAACGCCAGAAATCGAATGTTAACAGATAAAGCCTTGAATTATCTCAATGTAGTACAACAAGGGACTAGAGAGTAAGCCAGATGTTCAATCATACCAGAGCAAAGCAACTAACAAAATTAGTCGGATAAATTAAGTATAAATACTAGGAATAGTTTAGCCAATTCACATTTTCAAGACAGACCACATAATATTTAAAGTTTCAACCAGTCATTCTGATATTAAAACTAAAAAATCGTCAGAAACCAGTAATTCAAATAACAATTTGGCCAATTCACAGTTAAAAGTAGGCCCAAGAATATTTCAAGTTTGAACCGTTCATTATGATACTAAAACTGAAAAAATCATCAAAATTTAGAAGATGAATAATGCTAACAAAGTTAGTCAGATAATTAGATAGTAGTCCTAAGAAGAGTTTACCCAAGTAAAAAATACAAGAGAGATCCATTATATCTCGAAGTGTCAACCACCACTCTGATACCAAACTGGAAATAAGAAAGCAGCGAAATTTGGAAGATGGGTAGCTTCACATTTAACGGACTGCTTAATGAATTCTTGAAGAAAGGAATCATGGTTATCTCTCGTTTGCCATAACAGACTCAAACTTAAACCAGTTGTAGAACATGCTAAAAATCATTCACATGCAGGAGATTAGAAATAAAAAAAAAAATGGAGATTTTAACTCACCTATGAGAAAGATCGAATTTTCCCATCTTGTAGGGAGTGAGCAGTGGGATTGTGTTACCTGGCTGTACAGATTTGGTCTCCATCAAAACTTGCTTAATACAAGCTGCAGATACAATCTTTTGCAGGGAGAATAAAGCAATGTGAATCAGATTTTGGTGAGAAATGAAATGAAGATCTAGTTGATTTATCGGCCAGAGACCAGTTCCGATAAAAAAGATAAACCAGACATCAGCAGAACGAGAAGAATCGAATCACGTTTTTAGGTGCGTCTGCGGAAGTCGAGTCCACGATTGGCTCTGCCCACATGTATTGACTGGTAACGTAGATGATTACGTATGCCTTAAAAAGAAAAAAGAAACCAAGTTTTTTTGCAAAAAGTGTTTAATTGAAAAATTATAAATTTGCTAAAATTGATTAAAAAAAAAAAAAAAAGATCCTACATTATGTCTGCGTTTGAGTATATTATATATTCTCCAATTTTGTTTATGTTTATTTTTTTTTTTAATATTATAGTTTAGTAGTTAAAATTATTATATTTTATTTAAAAATAATATATTTAAATTTAATTAAAAATTATAAGAATTTTGACTCAAAAATCAAATTATTAGAGACAAGAATCAAATAAAACAATCTCAAATTTTTATAACACAATTTTAAAAGATTTTTTTTTAGGAACATAAAATGAAATACAATTTTTTAAAACTTAAAGAGAAAATATTTTTAAATTAAAATTCAAAATTTAAGGTAGAATAAAGAGCAAAGAATATTTTACTGAAGTTTGTGCACGGGAGCGGGCAATGGGGTGGTAGCGACTGAGTAAAGAATTCACAAGAAACGGTGCGACGTCGTATACGTAAGATCAAACGGAACTAAAAAAACTTGTATTCAGTTCAAGAAAACATTGCAGCCAAACACGCCTTCTAATTTATTATTTAAACCCTCCTCTCAAAATTTATAATTTTTTGCAGAAGAAACAGGAGAGAGAGAGAGAGAGAGAGAGAGAGAGAGAGAGCTGCATCGGTCGTCAGCCATGTCTGCTTGTGTAATCCAACTACATATTCAAGATCGTTATGTAAATTCATTATATATATATATATATTGTTTCTTTTCATTTCTTAAAAATTTTTATACCTATATAAATTTATGATTCTCCGGCCTAATTGTAACGCCCGGAAATTTGGAAAAAAAAAAAAAAGTGAGGGGGGGGCGACGTCAGCAGACCCAGTCAGCAGTCCCGATCAACCAGGACTTGCCACGTGGCAAAACCACGTCGACCGGGGACAGACCACGTTGGCGATCCGCGTACGCGCGATTAGACAGCTCAGATTAAGCGTGCGTACGGACGGCCCAGATGCAATCGCACGGACGACCCAGATTTAATCAAAAACGGACGGCCCAGATTAAAACAAAATGGACGGCTGAGATCAAAAAGCAAAAGGGTATAAATAGAACCCCCACACCTGACCACAAAAACCCTAGCCGCCTGCCCTCGCCGGAGAAGATGAACCAGACGCCGGAGACGCCGGCCGCCGCCACCCGCCGCCGCACCGGGGAGATTTCCGACCGGCGATCGAGGTAAATTTCATACCCCCGACTCGTTTTTCCACACTGATTTCCCCTGTGGCCAAATCGGAGCCAAAATCTCGGCCAAACGGCCGGAAAACACGGCCGAAACCCAGCGGCGCCGTCGCGCCCCTTCTCGGTTTTTTCCTCCGATGAGGCCCTTCCCGGCTTCCGTTTGATGCAATTTTTATATCACAATGATCACCATTCTTTTCTCTACAGGTTGATTGGAGCCGAATCACCAAAACACGAACTTCACCGAAGAGCAGCCGCACCCGAGAGCACTGCCGCCGGTAAGCTTCGATTTTCCGTAATTTTTTGGGCCCCCGAGGGCTCTAGGGTTGTTTTATCGCAAGGACCAATGCAAGTGTGGCCAAATTCGGCCGAAAACAGCCAAACCGAGGCGAATCGCCGCCGCAAGCGGCGGCGCCGTCGCCAGAGCATGGCGGAGCTGCCGTGCCGGAATTGCGATATTGGCCAAAAAGGGGCCCTGGGCCTAATTTGCGATTTTTTGGAACACGTGCAGGTACCAGTGGTGCGTTTCAGTTCCCCGGGAAAAATTCAGGAAAAATTAGGGACAGCCTGTAGGCGCACTGTGAAGCCGTGTTCGGACCCCGAAACGAGTAAGGACCCCTCACCCTATTTCCTATCACGGTATTAAAGTTCAATAATGATAAAACGGTATTTCTTGAATCAACGAATGTGTGAAATTGCTTAAGGTCGCTAATGGAGTCGGGGTCTAGTGTGTTTGTTGGTTAACTGTTATTTGGCCTATTTTACAGTTTAAAATGCAGTATGAGGTTCGATGTTTTCATTTTATAGTTTCGTGTGCATCTTTTACTGTTTTATTGATTATGAATTGAATGACTGGGATATTGATGCTGTATGTTGTCTGTTTGGCATAAATTACCGTTTTGCTTGTTCGTATGTGGATTAATGATGCTGAGTGAGGAAAAAGAGAATGAAAGATTATGAAAATGGGTAATTGTATAAATGTGGTCAGCCTGACTAGATATCCTGGAGATGGTGGACGGACCGGATCCGTAGGGAACCCTACCGGGATTGTGGTCTCCCATACCGGACGGGGTATGGAGATGTTATGTGTTTTGGCGCCCATACCGGACGGGGTATGGGGACGGCCCGTTTCACCCTCATACCGGACGGGGTAATGAGGTTTATAGTTTTGGCGCCCATACCGGACGGAGTATGGGGACGGCCCTCGAATCTGATTTCAAGTGTTAAGGGTTAACGGGTAGCGGGACCCCTATGGATCCCCATGGATACTAGTGGGCTGGTAAATGAGGAAAATATGTTGTGTAACGATTGAATTTCAAAAGGCTTGATAAGTATTATGTTATACAGTTTTTATATGATTTCATGGTGATGATAATGTTATTGCTTTCGTATACTGTTTTATGAATTTCACCGAGGTAAGTGGATGGTGAAGGATTTATTATTGATAAAAGAATTTGTTGTAAATTATGCTCCATTGGTCTTTTTGTGTTTTCTACCCACCTTTACCTCCGTGACGGTGAGATATCGTGATGTCCTTACTGGGCCAGTATAGCTTATTCCTTATTTAATCATTTCAGATCAGGAAGATATTGTTCCCGAGCCGGTTCCGCAGGAGGACGACGAAGGGGACGCCTAAAGACTCCATAGTCATATTCGTAGCTTTTACTTTCAAGTTTCTCCTTTAGGTAGTTGATCTTTTATATTTTGTAAACACGTTTTTGGTTTTAGTGTAAGGGATGTTAATCGAATTTTTGACTTCGTTTCCGCATTTGATATTTTTAATATACATTTCATTTTAAATTTCCGGGGCCGTTACACTAATTCATAGTAGAACTACCCAATCTGGTAATCAGTGATTAAAATTTTTATAATTTAAAATTTAAATTTTATTTAAAATATAAAATTTATTATTTTATAAATGTATTATAAAATTGTATTGGTTAATTTTAATAATTTTAAAAATTACTCGTTAATATATTATAAGATTGTAATAATCAAATTAAACTTTATTTTAAAAAATTGTGAATATCTAGACAAAATAAAATTATTTTGTGACAATTAATTTTTTTGAATTGAGATAATCACAAACAAATATAAAATTCGACATAAATTTTACTTTTAAAAAACTTGTACCTATTATTTTAATTTTAAATTTTTTTATGAATTAATATATTTTTTAAATGGTATTAATTTTTTAATTATAGTTAGAATAATTATAAATTCTTTAATTGATTCTAAACAAAGCCTTGGTTTCATTGGATTAATTATTTTACATTTTTGTACCGATAGATGGTAATGGATAATGGAATACTTCAAGTGATGATATCAAAGCTGGATGGCATTGTTACTCGCATACAATTCAATGGTATCGACAATTGCTTGAAGTTCATAATGAAGAAGATAATAGAGGGTATATTATGTAATAATTGAGTTAAATAAATAAATATATATATATATATAATAATAAATAAATGAATAATAAGTAATAATATTAATAAGGATAAGTATAAATAGGAGGGGGAAAAGAAAAAAAAAAGGAAAAGGAGAAAAAAAAGAAAGGAAAAAGGAAAAGAAGAGAAAGGAAAGAAAAGAGGAGACAGTTGATAGAAATTAGAGAAAAAGTCGGAGAAGGAAGAAACGAAAAGAGAGGGAATGAGGCAGTCGGTCGAGGATTGAGAGAGAACCGGAGAAGGAAGAAACGATTAAGGTGAGTGAGCGAATCGTGGCTGTGGAGGACGATGGGGACAGGAGGTATTGTAAACTTAAACTTCAAACATTGAAAATGGCATAATATGGTTAAATGTTTATCTGGAAACACATATTGATGAATTAAACTCCAGTCGAGAGGGAGTGGATTAACGGAGAGGCTAGGGCACCGTAGCAGGAAGAACGACTCGTAGGGAGTCGGGAGGAGAGTGAATAGGGAGGGAGAAATCTAGTAGGCGAGTGCGTGATGAATCGAGTGTTCAGACCTCTTTTGGATCGTTATGTGATCGTCTTCATAGACGATATATTGAAATACTCGAGGAATTCTGTGGAACATGCTGAACATTTGACAGTAGTCCTAGGGATACTTCGAAGAACCAAGTTGTATGTAAAATTTAGTAAATGTGAATTCTGGATGGATCAAATAGCATTCTTGGGCCACATTGTATCGAGAGATGGGGTATCTGTAGACCCTGGTAAAGTGGGAAAAGCCGAATACTATATCAAAAATCAGAAGTTTTTTGGGGCTAACTTGATATTATCGCCAGTTTGTCAAGGAATTTTCGAGTATTGCAAAGCCTCTTACTAGATTAACCAAAAAGAATGTGAAGTTCGAGTGGGATGGTGACGATGAAAGTAGTTTTCAGGAACTCAGACAAAGACTTACTACTACCCCAATATTGGCCATTCCATCGGATAAAAGAGGTTATGCAGTGTACAGTGATACATCTCGTCTTGGACTGGGTTGTGTGCTAATACAACATAAAAAAGTGATAGCATATAGGTCCTAACAATTAAAGATACATGAAAAGAACTATCCGACACATGACTTGGAACTGGCTGCAGTGATCTATGTCCTAAAATTGTGGCGACACTACTTGTATGTGGAGACTTTTGAAATTTATACAGATCATAAGAGTTTGCAATATCTGTTCACTCATAGGAAATTAAATATACGACAGAGGAGATAGATGGAGTTGTTGAAATATTTTGATTGTAGGATTAGGTATCATCCTGGACGAGGAAATGTGATAGCAGATGCCTTTAGCCAGAAGAGTACTAGGATGTTGGCACATTTGATGGTGTCTGAGTGGGACTCATGTAAAGCCATAAAACAGTACGAATTCGAGAAGAAAATAGTGGGAAATATGTGGCTAGTTTGAGGGCTCAACCTATCTTGGTCCAGAAAATCAGGGAGGGACAGATGGTGGATACCGAAATACAGACAATCTGGAAGGTAGTAGAACAAGGGACAACAAAAGAATTTAATGTTTAGGGTGATCGATTACTCAGATTTCGAACCAGAATGTGTGTTCCCAATGATAGTGCGATACGAGAAGAAGTACTTAGTGAGGCTCATAACACCAAATTTGCCATACATCCGCGGAGTACTAAAATGTACAAGGATTTGCAGAGAAGCTTCTGGTGGAGGGGTATGAAAAGAGATGTAGTTGAATATGTGTCAAGATGTTTGACGTGTCAACAAGTGAAAGTGGAATACCATAAGCCTGGGGGTTTGTTGCAACCTTTGCCTATACCCGAATGGAAGTGGGAGCATATCTTCATGGATTTCGTAACCAGGTTGCCAAGGAATCACAAGAAGCATAATAGTATTTGGGTGGTTATTGATCGTTTAACGAAATCTTCCCATTTTTTAGCAATGAGGGTGACAGATTCGGTGGATCAGTTGTCTAGGTTGTATATCAAGAAGGTGGTAAGATTACATAGCATTCCCGTATCGATTGTGTCAGATAGAGATCCTTGGTTCACCTCTAAATTTTGGAGAAGCTTACAACAAGCATTGGGTACCAAGTTAAGTTTTAGTACAGCTTTTCATCCACAAACGGATGGGTAAACGGAGAGGACTATACAGGTGTTGGAGGACATGTTGTGGGCATGTATTATTGACATAGGGGGGGATTGGGAGGATATACTACCTCTGATAGAATTCACCTATAATAATAGTTACCATACTAGCATCGAGATGGCTCCTTATGAGACTCTTTATGGTAGGCCCTGTAGGTCAACAACATGTTGGGAGGAAGTCGGAAAGAGACAGTTGAGCGGGTCAGAACTAGTGTAAGAAACTATGGTTAAGGTGTCAATGATACAGAGGAATTTACAAGTAGCTCAAAGTAGATAAAAGGGATATGCAGACAATCGCAAGAGGGAACTGAGCTTTGAAGTAGGGGATCATGTGTTCTTAAAGGTGTCCCCAATGAAAGGTTTGTTAAGGTTTAGGAAAAGAGGAAAATTAAGTGCATGTTTCATAGGACCTTTTGAGATTCTCGAGAAGGTGGGTATGGTTGCATATTAGACAGCACTTCCTCCGTGGTATAGGGGGTACACGATGTATTTCATACTTCTATGCTACAAAAGTATCACCCTGATCCGAAATATATTATACAGTATGAAATATTGCCATTGGAGAAGAATTTGACGTATGAGGAGGAACCGATCCGAGTCCTCGAGCGACAAGAGAGGAAATTGAGGAGTAGGATAATGCATATGGTAAAGATACAATGGTGGCATCACGCAAATGAGGAAGTAATGTGGGAATGGGAGGACAAGATGAGGAGTAACTATCCGCAACTTTTTGAGGTAAGATAACGAAATTTAAGAGACCAAATTTCTTCTAAATGGGGAATAATATAATACCTGAGTTAAATATATAAAATAATAATAATAAATAAATGAATAATAAGTAATAATATTAATAAGGGTAAGCATAAATAGGAGGGGAAAAGAAAAAAAAAAGAAAAGGAGAAAAAAAGAAAGGAAAAAAGAAAAGAATAGAAAAGAGAAAAGAGAAAAAAAAGAGGAGACAGTCGATAGAAATTGGAGAGGGAGTCGTAGAAGTAAGAAACAAGAAAAGAGGGAAGGAGGCAGTCGATCGAGGATTGAGAGAGAACCGGAGAAGGAGGAGACGATTAAGGTGAGTAAGTGAGCCGTGGCTATGGAGGGCGATGGAGACAGGAGGTATTGTAAACTTAAACTTCAAACATTGAAAATGGCAGAATATGGTTAAATGTTTATCTGGAAATACATATTGATGAATTGAACTCCAGTCGAGAGGGAGTGGATTAACAGAGAGGCTAGGGCACCGTAGTAGGAAGAACGACTCGTAAGGAGTCGGGAGGAGAGTGAATAGGGAGGGAGAAATCTGGTAGGCGACGTGTTATTAAACCATGCAGGAATTAGGAACGGAAGTGCAAAAGAAGGCTGTATAACTCCATATTAGTATTTACGTTTATCGTCACCACCAGGAGAAGAAGTCTGATTAAGTAGAGTTTGGGCTAGGAAAGGTAAAAGAATAAACGCATAGGTGAATATTTTATCGCCATAGAGGGAGGAGATTTAAGGACCTCTGAGGTAAGGCTGGGAGTGCACCAATACCGGTGATTGTGAATGTAGGGGCAGTTTGAGAAAAATCATTGAGAAAATCGTGAAAGAGAGTTATCAGTGAGAGGGAGTAATACGAGATAAACACTGGAAGGAGTTAAGGGAGAGAGATGATAGTGTGAGTGAGAGGAAAATACACTAGTGTTAGGGAGTAGTCCAAGAGGGAATACTGAAAGGAGTGGAAAGAGAGAGATGACAGTGAGAGTGAGAGGGAATTATACTAAGGTGAGGCTGTAACGGCCCCGTAAATATTAAAATGAAATGAGTATTTAAATATATCAAATGCGGAAGCGAGATCAAAATTTCAGTTAACATCCCTTACACGAAAAACCAGAAACGTACTTAAAATATAAAAGATTAAACTAACTAAGAGAGAAACTCGAAAATAAAACTATGAGTATGACTACAGAGTCTCTAGGTATCCCCTTCGTCGTCCTCCTGCGGAACGGGCTCGGGAACCATGTCTTCCTGATCTGAAATGGTTAAATAAGGAGTGAGCTACACTAGCCCAGTAAGAACATCACGATATCTCACCGTCACGGAGGTAAAGGTGGGTAGAAAAACACAAAAAGACCAATGGAGCATAATTTACAATAAACTCGTTTATTAACATGAAAACCTTTACCATCCACTTACCTTGGTGGAATTTATGAAAACAATATGAGAAAAACAATAACATCATCATAATCATTGAATAATCTAAGCTGTAAAACATAACACTTATCACGCCTCTTGTAATTCAATCATTGTACAACATATCCTTTTTTCTCATTTACCAGCCTACTAGTATCCGTGGGGGTCCATAGGGGTTCCGCTACCCGTTAACCTTTAACATTCATAATCAGTTTCCAGGGCCGTCCCCATACCCCGTCCGGTATGGGCGCCAAAACCATGAACCTCAATACCCCGTCCGGTATGAGGGTGAAACGGGCCGTCCCCATACCCCGTCCGGTATGGGCGCCAAAACCATAAACCTCAATACCCCGTCCGGTATGAGGGTGAAACGGGCCGTCCCCATACCCCGTCCGGTATGGGCGCCAAAACCATAAGATCTCCATACCCCGTCCGGCATGTGAGACCACAATCCCGGTAGGGTTCCCTACGGACCCGGTCCGTCCACCATCTCCCAGGATATCTAGTCAGGCTGACCCCCATAATACAATTATCAGTCTATACAATCTTTCATTTTCCTTTTCCTCAATCAACATCATCAATTCACATTTAAACAAGCAAATCGTAATTCATACCAACAGACAACATACAATATCAGTTTTTCAGTCATTCAACCCATAATTAATAAAAACGTAGTACATGCACACAAATCTGTAAAATGAACACATCAAACCTCATTTTGCATTTAAAGCTGTAAACAGGCCAAATAACAGTACATCATCAATCACACTAGACTCAGGCTCCATTAGCAACCTTAAGCAATTTCACACATGCGTTAATTCAAGAAATACCGTTTTATCATTTTGAACTTTAATACCGTGATAGGAAATAGGGTGAGGGGTCCTTACTTGTTTTCGAGATCCGAATACGATTCACAGTGCGCCTGCAGGCCTTCCCTAATTTTCCCTGAATTTTTCCCGGGGAACTGAAACACACTAACAGTACCTGCACGTGTTCCAAAAAAAATCCAAATTAGGCCCAGGGCCCCTTTCGGACCAAATCGCAACTCCGGCACGGCGGCTCCGCCGTGCTCCGGCGACGGCGCCGCCGCTGGCGGCGGCGAGTCGCCTCGGGTTGACTGTTTTCGGCCGTTTTCGGCCGAATTCGGCCACACTCGCATTGGTCCTTGTCAGAAAACAGCCCTAGGGCCCTCGGGGGGCCAAAAAATCACGGAAAAACGGAGCTTACCGGCGGCGGCGCTCTCGGGTGCAGCGGCTCTCCGGCGAGGTTCGTGTTTTGGTGATTCGGCTCCGGTCAACCTGTAGAGAAAAGAATGGTGATCACGGTGATATAAAAATTGCATCGAACGGAGGCCGGGAAGGGCCTCGTCGGAGGCAAAAACCGAGAGGGGGCGCGGCGGCGCCGCTGGGCTTCGGCCGCGTATTCCGGCCGTTTGGCCGGGATTTCGGTTTCGATTTGGCCATAGGAGGAATCAGTGGGGAAAAACGAGTCGGGGGTATGAAATTTACCTCGATCGGCGGTCGGAAATTTCCCCGGTGCGGCGGCGAGTGGCGGCGGGTGGCGGCGGTCGGCCTCTGGTTCGTCTTCTCCGGCGAGCGGCTGGCGGCTAGGGTTTGTGGTCTGGTGTGGGGGTTCTATTTATAACCCCTTGCCTTTTGATCACAGCCGTTCATTTTGTTTTAATCTGGGCCGTTCGTTTTTTTTGATTGAATCTGGGCCGTCCGTGCGATTGAATCTGGGCCGTCCGATCGCGTGATTGATCTGGGCCGTCGGATCGCACCCACGCGGATCGCCAACGTGGCTCCTTTTGGAGTGACGCGGTCTTGCCACGTGGCAGGCCCTGGTTGGCCGGGACTACTGACTGGGCCTGCTGACGTGGCTGCTGACGTGGCCGCCCTTTTTTTTTTTTTTTTTTTTTTTTTTTCTCCTCCTTTCCGGGTGCTACAACTCTCCCCCCCATAAAGAAATTTGGTCCCCAAATTTGCCTCATTACTCTTGATCAAACAGATGAGGATATTGGGCCCTAAATTCTGATTCCAGCTCCCAAGTCGCCTCCCTAGGCGTGTGGTTCTGCCACAAGACTTTTACAAATGATATTTCCCGGTTACGGAGTATTCTGCTTTCTCGGTCTGTGATACTGACCGGTACTTCTTCATAAGACAAGTCCTCTCGGAGTGAAAGCGGTTCATGAGCCACGACATGAGAAGGGTCCGGATTGTACTTGCGCAGCATAGATACATGAAACACATTGTGAACCCGGGAGAGCTCAGGGGGCAGTGCAAGTCTGTAGGCAGTGGTACCAATCTTGTCTAAGATTTCAAAGGGTCCAATGTATCTGGGGTTTAATTTTCCCCTTCTGCCGAACCTACTAATTCCCTTGAAGGGGGTGACTTTAAGAAACACCCGGTCACCTTTCTCAAAGGCCAGGTCTCTCCTCCGGGTATCAGCATAACTCTTTTGCCTACTCTGAGCCGTCTGGATGTTCTTCTTGATCTTAACTATCTTGGACGTGGTTTCTTCCACCAAATCCGGGCCAAACAATCTTCTATCGCCCACTTCCTCCCAACAAATCGGTGACCTGCACGGACGACCGTATAGCGCCTCGTATGGGGCCATGCCGATGCTTGCTTGGTAACTGTTGTTGTAGGCAAACTCTATCAGGGGTAGGTGGTCGTCCCAATGGCCTCCGGAGTCAAGGACACAAGCTCGGAGCATATCCTCCAGCGTACGGATTGTCCTCTCTGATTGTCCATCGGTTTGGGGGTGGAAGGCAGTACTGAGGGACAGCTTTGTTCCCATAGCTTGCTGGAAACTATTCCAAAACCGAGAAGTGAATCTGGGATCCCTGTCGGATACCACTGTTACTGGGACCCCATGCAGTCTGACTATTTCCCGGACATACATTCTTGCCAACTTGTCCAACGAATCAGTCATTCTGATGGCCAGGAAGTGGGAAGACTTAGTGAGTCGATCAACAATTACCCATATGGCATCGTGTCCCGATCGTGCCTTGGGTAGTCCCGATACGAAGTCCATGGTGATGTGTTCCCACTTCCATTCTGGAATCGGTAAAGGCTGAAGCAACCCCCCTGGGCGTTGATGTTCTGCTTTGACCTGCTGACATACCAAGCACTTAGATACAAAGTCGGCTATATCTCTCTTCATCCCATTCCACCAGAATCGGGGTCGCATAGTTTGGTACATTTTTGTACTTCCTGGATGCATGGCGAACCTTGAACTATGGGACTCTGTCATGATGTCTCTTTTTAATTCATTGTCGTCTGGGACACACATTCTGTCCTTGAAACGAATTAATCCGTCGGCGGAGATCTGAAAGTCTGAGTTCACTCCTTGTTCTGCATCCTTCTTGCGGTTTACTAGGGCGGGGTCGATTGACTGGGGAACCCTTCGACAAACCGGCGGTAATAACCCGCCATCCCTAGGAAACTGCGAATTTCCTTAACTGTTGTCAGCCTTTTCCAACCAAGTACCGCTTCAACCTTTTCGGGGTTCACCGACACCCCTTCCTTCGATATAACATGTCCTAGGAAGGCGGTTTGCTCGAGCCAAAATCCACACTTGCTCAACTTTGCATACAACTTCTTTTCCCTGAGTACCTGGAGGACTTGGGCAAGATGATGAACATGTTCTTCTCTACTTTTTGAGTAGATTAAGATATCATCGATGAACACGATGACAAATTTATCCAAGAACTCTCTGAAGATTCTGTTCATTAGATCCATAAAGATGGCCGGGGCGTTGGTTAGCCCAAACGGCATAACCAGGAACTCATAGTGTCCGTACCTGGTTCGGAATGCCGTCTTGGGGATGTCTTCTGCTCTCACTTTTACCTGATGGTAACCTGACCGTAGATCTATTTTAGAAAAGACCTGTGCACCCTGCAACTGATCGAAAAGGTCATCAATCCGGGGGAGAGGATACTTGTTTTTAATTGTTACCTTGTTTATCCTTCTATAATCAATACACAGCCTCAACGTTCCATCTCCTTTCCTTGCAAAAGTAACCCCGGCACCCCATGGGGAAATGCTGTGTCTAATGAAGCCACTGTTTTGTAGCTCAATGATTTGTTTCCTTAGCTCTTCCATTTCGATGCGGCTCATTCGGTAAGGAGCTACCGAGATGGGTTGGGTTCCTGGCTGTAAGTCTATGGTGAACTCGACCTCTTTGTCCCCTGGTAGACCGGGCGGTTCATCCGGAAATACGTCTGGAAAGTCTCGGACTACTGGAATCTCTTGGATACAAACTTCCTTCTTGGGTTTACCATGTACCACGTCCGGGTCTGCATCGGCATCCTTCTGGGTAAGGTTGTAAACTCTGCCCTGGATTGGAGGCCTCCCTTGATTCTGGTTCCTAGGGCACTCCCTCGCATAGTGCTGGGCACTGCCGCATATGCGACAGGTGTTGTTGAGGCGGTAGCAGGGTCGGTCCTCAAGACCCCTGCCGCAGTACTGGCAGATCTTCCCTCGAGCTGCCCCCATAGCCTGAGGAGGGCCCTGAACGGCAGGCCTGGGTCTCTTACTGGGTTGGACCGGCATGGTAGGCGCTGGCCTGCGGAGCGGGGCTGAAGGTCGGGAACTTCCCGTTAGCTGAGGGCGGGTGTCGAAGCTCCTTTCTATGATCTGCGCCTTTGCCAGGACTGCCGAATATGTCTCGAGCTCCATCACCAACAAGTGCTGTCTGATCGCCGGGCGGAGACCCCACTGGAATTTCCTGGCCTTTCGGCCCTCATCCAACAATGTCTCCGGGGCATGTCGGCCCAGCTCCAGGAACTTGCGGGCATACTCCGACACTGTCATATTACCCTGGACCAACTGAGCAAATTCAATTTCCTTTAAATGTTGGATGTGCTTAGGGAGATACTCCGCATGGAAAGCCGCTAGGAACTGCTCCCAAGTAACTGGTACAGGCAAGGTGGCCCGCTTGAGCTCCCACCAGCGTACTGCTTCCCCTACCAGCATGTAGGAGGCAATGGCAGCCCTCTGCTCAGGAATTACTCCCAAGGTCTCAAATGCTCTCTCAGTCTCCGCCAGCCAGTATTGGGCCTCTTCGAAAGAGGATCCCCCCGAAAAAGTAGAAGGGTTCAGTCTCCTGTACCTCTCTATGAAGCCAGGGTCGATCAAGGAGGGAGCGGGGTCCCGAGGTAAAGGAACTGGGGCCGGCTGAGGGTGAACTGGGGGACCCTGTGGTGGCGCCTGCTGATGGGGTGGGGGCACTGGAATATGCTGTGGCGGTACCTGTTGGTACTGTGGCTGTGGTACCGGGTCGTACCGCGGCTGTGGTGCCGGGTGGTACTGTGGAGGAACAGGCTCCTGCCGGGGTGGCTCGGGATCAGCCTGCTGTGACGGGGGCTCAACCTGCGCTAGCGGAGGAGGTCCGGGTAACTCCCTTCTCTCCTCTTGCCTTCGCTGGGCAGCTACGAGAGCTTCCACCATCTCATATAATCTGTCCAAATCCTCTCGAAGCGAATTATCTTGGGCCGCTCGGTTTAGTGGGGGCCTTCCTCTCCTCATTTCTGTGTACTTGCATTTACAAGGAATGGTTGAGTAACGACCAATCGGTGAGTATTTCTTTAAAGGACTATAGTGTAAGGGATGGGTCCGAGGAAATGCGGCTCTGATACCAACTGTAACGGCCCCGTAAATATTAAAATGAAATGAGTATTTAAATATATCAAATGCGGAAGCGAGATCAAAATTTCAGTTAACATCCCTTACACGAAAAACCAGAAACGTACTTAAAATATAAAAGATTAAACTAACTAAGAGAGAAACTCGAAAATAAAACTATGAGTATGACTACAGAGTCTCTAGGTATCCCCTTCGTCGTCCTCCTGCGGAACGGGCTCGGGAACCATGTCTTCCTGATCTGAAATGGTTAAATAAGGAGTGAGCTACACTAGCCCAGTAAGAACATCACGATATCTCACCGTCACGGAGGTAAAGGTGGGTAGAAAAACACAAAAAGACCAATGGAGCATAATTTACAATAAACTCGTTTATTAACATGAAAACCTTTACCATCCACTTACCTTGGTGGAATTTATGAAAACAATATGAGAAAAACAATAACATCATCATAATCATTGAATAATCTAAGCTGTAAAACATAACACTTATCACGCCTCTTGTAATTCAATCATTGTACAACATATCCTTTTTTCTCATTTACCAGCCTACTAGTATCCGTGGGGGTCCATAGGGGTTCCGCTACCCGTTAACCTTTAACATTCATAATCAGTTTCCAGGGCCGTCCCCATACCCCGTCCGGTATGGGCGCCAAAACCATGAACCTCAATACCCCGTCCGGTATGAGGGTGAAACGGGCCGTCCCCATACCCCGTCCGGTATGGGCGCCAAAACCATAAACCTCAATACCCCGTCCGGTATGAGGGTGAAACGGGCCGTCCCCATACCCCGTCCGGTATGGGCGCCAAAACCATAAGATCTCCATACCCCGTCCGGCATGTGAGACCACAATCCCGGTAGGGTTCCCTACGGACCCGGTCCGTCCACCATCTCCCAGGATATCTAGTCAGGCTGACCCCCATAATACAATTATCAGTCTATACAATCTTTCATTTTCCTTTTCCTCAATCAACATCATCAATTCACATTTAAACAAGCAAATCGTAATTCATACCAACAGACAACATACAATATCAGTTTTTCAGTCATTCAACCCATAATTAATAAAAACGTAGTACATGCACACAAATCTGTAAAATGAACACATCAAACCTCATTTTGCATTTAAAGCTGTAAACAGGCCAAATAACAGTACATCATCAATCACACTAGACTCAGGCTCCATTAGCAACCTTAAGCAATTTCACACATGCGTTAATTCAAGAAATACCGTTTTATCATTTTGAACTTTAATACCGTGATAGGAAATAGGGTGAGGGGTCCTTACTTGTTTTCGAGATCCGAATACGATTCACAGTGCGCCTGCAGGCCTTCCCTAATTTTCCCTGAATTTTTCCCGGGGAACTGAAACACACTAACAGTACCTGCACGTGTTCCAAAAAAAATCCAAATTAGGCCCAGGGCCCCTTTCGGACCAAATCGCAACTCCGGCACGGCGGCTCCGCCGTGCTCCGGCGACGGCGCCGCCGCTGGCGGCGGCGAGTCGCCTCGGGTTGACTGTTTTCGGCCGTTTTCGGCCGAATTCGGCCACACTCGCATTGGTCCTTGTCAGAAAACAGCCCTAGGGCCCTCGGGGGGCCAAAAAATCACGGAAAAACGGAGCTTACCGGCGGCGGCGCTCTCGGGTGCAGCGGCTCTCCGGCGAGGTTCGTGTTTTGGTGATTCGGCTCCGGTCAACCTGTAGAGAAAAGAATGGTGATCACGGTGATATAAAAATTGCATCGAACGGAGGCCGGGAAGGGCCTCGTCGGAGGCAAAAACCGAGAGGGGGCGCGGCGGCGCCGCTGGGCTTCGGCCGCGTATTCCGGCCGTTTGGCCGGGATTTCGGTTTCGATTTGGCCATAGGAGGAATCAGTGGGGAAAAACGAGTCGGGGGTATGAAATTTACCTCGATCGGCGGTCAGAAATTTCCCCGGTGCGGCGGCGAGTGGCGGCGGGTGGCGGCGGTCGGCCTCTGGTTCGTCTTCTCCGGCGAGCGGCTGGCGGCTAGGGTTTGTGGTCTGGTGTGGGGGTTCTATTTATAACCCCTTGCCTTTTGATCACAGCCGTTCATTTTGTTTTAATCTGGGCCGTTCGTTTTTTTTGATTGAATCTGGGCCGTCCGTGCGATTGAATCTGGGCCGTCCGATCGCGTGATTGATCTGGGCCGTCGGATCGCACCCACGCGGATCGCCAACGTGGCTCCTTTTGGAGTGACGCGGTCTTGCCACGTGGCAGGCCCTGGTTGGCCGGGACTGCTGACTGGGCCTGCTGACGTGGCTGCTGACGTGGCCGCCCTTTCAATAGGGACATTTGGATGTCCTCCTTTCCGGGTGCTACAGAGGGAGTAGCCGATAGGGACATTTGGATGGGATAAGAGAGAGAGATATAAATGAGAGAGAGCGTATGTGGGTATGGTCCGAGAGGGGCAACAGAGAGAGATAAGGGGGAGTGATACAGTGAGATAAGATGAGTATATAATTAAGTCATATGATGGGGATAACGAGTGTATATGTGAATCTTGTTGAACGAACATGTGTGTGGATGTTAGTATGAGTTAGTTTATATTCTTTTGGAATATGTATATTTGTATGAATTATTTTTTATATTTGCTAATTATGCATGCATATATGTTGTTGAATTATTGTTGTGGAAATTATATAACTCTACTGGTGGTATTGTTGGTGACTAAATAAGCCGATGTCGGTTATTGCTGGTTGTTGGTGCTGGGGGGGGGGGGGGGGGGGTGAGTGGGGTCGCCGATATTGGTGACGGATTTAGGGGTTGTCGGGAAGGTAACAGTGTGAGTGTGTGGCCAGTTTATGGTCGCAGATTGATGAGATTGGCGATGAGTTGGGTCGCCAATATTGGCGATGGAAGAAATGGATAAGGTTATAAATGAGTGGCCGGTTAGGGGTCGAGTGGTGACAAGTACGGGTCACCGATATTGGTGATTGTTGTGGGGGGTGTTTAACTGGGACTGATTGTGTGGGTGAGTGGCCGAGCCAGGGTCGAGTGGACAGGTACGTGGGAAATGTTGGGATGGTTTAATAAGGTGACCGTGCCTTGTAATAAGTGGGAGGGTTGATGATTTTCTTTGAGGAGATGATGTGGTTACAGTAAAAATAGGTGAACAAGGGGACAAGGGTGTGGGTAGGAAATATGGCGTGAATAATGGAAGTAGAGATCTAAGGGGGGGTAGGCATTTAGTTGGTTTGTCAGACCTTGTATATGATTTGAGTTTACTTTACTGAGTTTTTGTATGCTCATTACCTATCATTTGCAGATGACGTAGTATCGGAAGCTGGACCAGAGCTACATGCTTCCGAACTAAGCAGATAGAGACGACAGAGCAAGGACTATGGATAGGGAAATAAAATAATTAGATAATTAGTAGCAAATAACTCATTTAAAACGAGAAGTTATAAAATTGTAAGCTACCATATTGATAGATATACAATGGATTCAGTAATTTGAATGATTTGCGTTGAACCCTTTTCGATATGGATAGTCGACGTTGTTCATGGGATGATGTATATTATGCCACGTATGCTGACAGGATAATCGTAATGCTGCAGGAAAAAAAATCAGGGTGTTACATAATATGTGTGTGTGTATATATATAAAATAAAAATTAATTATATTAACATATGAAATATATATATGAACTAATATTTAATTTTAGTGAAAATACAATTAAAATGTTAGTATTTGGATCTTGTTTGGAGCCAGGAAGGAGCAACTGGAACAACAATAATATCATGTATATGACATATGACATATATATCTTGGAATAATGTGTATATATATAGTAATTTATATGTAATAAAAATAAATAATTTTTAATCATACGCAGATGCATGTTCTTTGAGTACAGGATCAAAGAAACAAGTTTCAAAGTAATAATGGAAAGAGAGGGACAAGTAGAAATCTCATTGTAATGAACCAAAACTTAAAAGAAAATAAATTATAAATTAAATGCGGAAACGAAATAATAGAGTTATGGTTTACATTTCTTACATAATAATTTAGAATATCCAATAGGGTTATCAAATTGATCCTTCTAAAAGAACAAGCGAAAAATCAAGAAATAAATGAAAAGTAAATAATTAGGTATCCTATGACGACCTTCACTAGCCTTTGAAGGGAATCCAGGTGGTGAACTATTTACAGCTCCCTTGTTGATTGAAATCTGGATCTTAGTCCTCTTAATTTGGAATAGTTAGTGAAAGGGTGAGTTATACTAGTCTAGTAAGAATATCACGCTACTCACCGATACAAAAATGAAGATTGGTAAAAATAATAAAAACAACTAATATAGCTCTTAATTTAAGTAAATTCATTTATCATAAATAAAACCATTTATTGCATACTTATCGTAGTGAGATTTTCAAAACTAACCTATAGGGACAATATCTCAACAACATCATAATCTTGTATTTAATTAAGTAAGAATAACAACTTTCTATTTTTATCTGCCTACCAGTATCCATAAAAGTCCATAGGGATGTCTCCACTACGCGTGAACCGTTATTCAACATTGTCAACTAACCGGCCTTTCTCATACTCAGTCCGGTATGAGCGCCAAAAATATCATCCCTCAATACTTCGTCTGGTATGAGGGTGAAATGGACCGTCCCTATATCCCATCCGGTATGAACACTAAAAATATCAATCCTCGATACCCCGTCCAGTATGAGGTGATGTTCATAGTAGGGTTTTTTATGTATCCGTCCGTCCACCATCTCTTATAATATCCAGTAAGGCTATCATTCATTCATTTACTTAACTAATTAATTTTCTGTGTATATTTAATTTTCAATTTCACAATTTAATTGTAAATCACGTAAGACGAGCAATACATGCATCAAGAAAATACAACTGAATCACCTCACCAATTCCAGAGTACTATCATGCATTTAAAACTATAAAATTAAACTATTAATTAAACAGGATAAACAGTAATAAATAACTTATTATGTCTCCATTCATTAGTAACTTGTAATTAATTCTTGAAGTTTTCTAAATTACGCAAAATATCGTATTATTAATAATTAAACTTCAATTTCATAACAAGGAATAAGGTGAGGGATTCTTACTCGAATCGGTGTCTGAAACACTAAATTTACAGTTTTAAATACATGATAATATATTGAAATTGATAAGATGATTCAGTTGTGTTTTCTTGATACTTGTATTGCTTGTCTTGCGTGATTTACAGTTAAATTGTGAAACTAAAAATTATATACAAATAGAAAATTGTTTGGTTAAATGAATGAATGAAATGATTGTTTTACTAGATATCCTAGGAGATAGTGGACGAACTGGGTACATAGAAAATTCTATCGTGAACGTCGTCTCATATCGGAAGAGGTATCAAGGATTAATATTTTTATGTTCATACCAGACGGGGTATGGGGACGGCCCGTTTTACCCTCATGCTGGATGGGGTATTGAGAGATGGTATTCTTGGCATTCATACCGAATAAAGTATGGGACGGCCAGTTAGTTGACAAGTTTTGATATAGGTTCACGCGTAGTGGGACATCCCTATGGACCCCCATAGATTGGTGTAGGTAAATAAAAAGAAAAAATTGTTATTTTGCTTACTTGAATATGAGATTATGATATTATTGAGCTATTGTCTCTATAGATCAGTTTTAGAAATCTCGCAAACGGTAAGTATGTAATAAATTATTTTACTTATTATAAATAAATTTACTTAAATTAATAGCTGTATTAGTTATTTTTATGATTTTTACCAATCGGTGAGTAGTGTGATATTCTTATTAGGCTAGTCTAACTCACCCTTTCATTAACCATTTTAGATCGAGATGATCAAGATCCAGATCCCGATCAATAAGGAGGTTGTGAATAGTTCACCACCCAAGACTCCCTTCAAATGCTAATGAAGGTTGTCCTAGGATATCTAATTGTTATTTTTCATTTATTTCTTAATTTTTTACTTATTCTTTTAGAATGGTCGTTACCGTAGTTCTATTGGGCATTCTAAATTATTATGTAAGTAATGTAAACTCTAACTCTATTATTTTATTTTCGCATTCAGTTTATAATTTATTTCTTTTTAAGTTCCGGGCTGTTACACTCATTCTGTCGGACATGTGATCCTCTCATTGATGATGGTGAATTTGCACCTCTCAATATAGAGAAGCGGTAAGCATAACCTTATTTACTGTAAAAGATTATATATTTGAGTTAAATTGTATTTTAGAATATATTTTATTAAAAATTATTTATGTTATGTTATAACATGTGTATGTATATCATTTAATTAATAAATATATAAATTTATTTATATATATATTTTTTTTAAATTTATAATATTCTAAGACTACTCTGACTTTTATTCCTTTATCATTTACGAGCACTTAAATGATTGACTAACTTTTAACATGCGACAAGTCAAGATTGCATTTATATTTAGAAAAGACATGTAATTTAAATAAAAATTATTTTTAATTTATTTTTTAGCAATTATTTTGAAAGTATATTCTAATGGTGAAAAATTGTCTAAGTTTGATTAAGTTAAGAAGGTATATGCAAGATGTTTTCAGCTAGCTATTTATCAAAGTTTATGAATTTACCTAGTCAAAGGCACCTTGGAACTACAAAAAGGATGTTGAGGTATTTGAAAAGAAATATTGGCTATTGTATTTGGTATTCAAGAGATAGAAGTAGTATACTGCAAGGGTATTTTGATAGTGACTAAATAAGGAATTCAAATGATTGCAATAGCACGACATAATTTATTTTCTCATTTGGTTCTTAGAATTCAAAGAAACAGTATGTGGTAGTCCAGCTATTGCTGTTGTAATATCCGGGTCTGCAATTTGATCCAATATTACTTTTAAAATTCTAAAAATGTATAAGAATTCATTTTTAAAATTAATAAATTTTAATTTAATGTGGAATTATTGAAAAAAAATAGACTGAAGATAAGATTGAAAATAATTTTTTTAAAAAAGGTAAAAATTTATATTTGAATTGTGTTTTTAAAAGAAAAATCGAAAACTGGGAGTAATAATGCAATTAAGAAAAAATTTACCATGTAGGACCACCCAGCCAGCAGTCTCGATGAACTGGAGCGCGCCGCATGATAAGGCATGCTGACTCGGTGCCACGCAGGAGACCATGCTGGTGATCTGCGTGTCCCGCAATCGGATGACCCAGAAGTGTTCCCGCACGCATGGATGGTCCAGATCCGTTACCTCCTAAGGCACGATCGGACGATCACGATCAAACGCAATAAACGGTTCAAATTCGTTCCTTTTTTAAACGTGATCGGACGGTTGAGATTAAACGCGATGAACGGTATAGATTAACGTGAGATATATATAAATATTTTGCATCACACTGAACCTAAACCCTAGCCGTTAGCCTCCCGTTGTAGAAGAAGAACTAATCGCTGGAGAAGGGAGTCAACCGCCGACCGCTGCTGCACCGGAGCCACCTCTGACTGCCAAAAAAGGTAAAAATTCTTCTATCTACTTGGAATTTAATTTCGAGCATCCCATGGCCAGATCGGAGTAAAAGAAACGGCAGGTGAGCCGAAAATCACAGGCAAAGCCTGGTGGTGTCACCGCGAGTAAAATTCGCAACCTCCTCATATGAGCCCCTTCTTGTTTCCTATTTTGTGCAATTTTCTACCATTGTATTCATCATTATGTTTTTTACAAGTTGATTGAAGAAAGACTCCCAGCTGCGAAAGTGAGCCGGCAGAGCTGCTACACCCGGAAGTCCTCACGCCGGTAGGTTTCTATTTTCTAATTTTTTTTCAGCCAATCGAAGCCCCCTAACATTTTTTTTCGCATGAATATGTATAAAATAGGCCGAAAATGGCCAGACCGAGGCAAGCCGCTGTGCCAGAACCCCAAAATTTACCGAAAAGGGTTTTTTTTACCGATTTTGGACTTCTATAGTATTTTTAAGGACGTGAAGCGTGTTTTAATCTCTACAAAAAAATTAAAAAAATCCAGAGACTACCAGTAAGTGCAGTAGAAAGGTCGGTGTTTCAGACACCGATTTGGGTAAGAATCGTTCACATTATTTTTTCTCATGGAATTGAAGCTTAATAATAGATAATATTGTATTTTGTGTAATTTAGAAAACTTTGAAATAATTACAGGTTACTAATGGAATCGAAACTGATTAATTATTTATCTGTTTGTCTTGTATAACTGATTGTTTATTTTTACAACTTTAAATACATGAGAATATACTGGAATAGTTAAATGATTCAATTGTGCTTCTTTAATGTATATTTATTGCTTGTCTTGCATGATTTACGATTAATTTATGAAACTGAAAATTAATATGTAAATAAAAAATTACTTGGTTATGTGAATTAATGAATGATTGTGTTACTGGATATCCTCCGAGATGGTGGACGGACCGAGTACATATAGAACCTTACAGTGAACATTGCCTCATACCAGATGGGTATCGAGGAATGATATTTTTGACGCTCATACCGAATGGGGTATTGAGGGATGATATTTTTTGGCGCTTATACTGGACAGGGTATGGGGATGGCTGATTAGTTGACAGTGTTGGATATTGGTTCACGCATAATGAGACATCCCTATGGACCCCTAGAGATACCAATAGACAAATAAAAAATAAAAATTGTTATTCTTACTCACTTGGATATGAGATTAGAATATTATTTGAGTTATTGTCTCTATAAATCGATTTTAAAGATCTCTCAACGGTAAATATATACAATAAATAGTTTTCTTTATAATAAATAAATTTACTTAAATTAAGAGGTACATTGGTTGTTTTTATGATTTTTACCAACCTTCGATTTTTATATCGGTGAGTAGTGTGATATTCTTACTAGGCTAGTGTGCCTCACCATTTCATTAATTATTTCAGATCAAGAAAACCAAGATCTAAATCCCGATCAACAAGAAAGTTGTGAATAGTTCATTACCCGGACTCCCTTCAAAAGGTAGTAAAGGTCGTCGTAAAATACTCTGTTATTTATCTTTTCTTTATTTCTTTAATTTTCGTTTATTTTTCTAAAATGGACATTCTCATAACTCTATTAGACATTCTAAATTATTGTGTAAGAAATATAAATCCTAAACTTTATTATTTTACTTCCGCATTTAATTTATAACTTTATTTTTTTTTAAATTCCGGACCTTTACAGTTGAGGCTGAATATATAGCAGCTGCTGTAGCGCCCAGGGAAATTGAAGAAATTGAAAAAAAAAAAAAAAAATGTGCGTGCCACGTCAGCAGCCACGTCAGCAGACCCAGTCAGCAGGCCTGGCCAACCAGGACCTGCCACGTGGCAAGACCACGTCGTTTCGAAACGGGTCACGTTGGCGATCCGCGTAGGCGCGATCGGACGACCCAGATCAAGCGTGCGATCGGACGGCCCAGATTTAATCGCACGGACGGCCCAGATTTAATCAAAAACGGACGGCCCAGATTAAAACAAAATGGACGGCTGAGATCAAAAGGCAAAGGGTTATAAATAGAACCCCCACACCAGACCACAAACCCTAGCCGCCTGCCGCTCGCCGGAGAAGACGAACCAGAAGCCGGTCGCCGCCACCCGCCGCCGCACCAGAGGGATTTCCGACCGCCGATCGAGGTAAATTTCATACCCCCGACTCGTTTTTCCACGCTGATCTCCCCAGTGGCCAAATCGGAGCCAAAATCCCGGCCAAATGGCCGGAAAACACGGCCGAAAGCCAGCGGCGCCGCCGCGCCCCTTCTCAGTTTTTGCCTCCGATGAGGCCCTTCCCGGCCTCCGTTTAATGCAATTTTTATATCACCGTGATCACCATTCTTTTCTCTACAGGTTGATCAGAGCCGAATCACCAAAACACGAACTTCACCGGAGAGTCGCCGCACCCGAGAGCACCGCCGCCGGTAAGCTTCGGTTTTTCGTAAATTTTCGGCCCCCCGAGGGCCGTAGGGTTGTTTTATCGCAGGAACCAATGCGAGTGTGGCTGAATTCGGCCGAAAACGGCCAACCCGAGGTAAACCGCCGCCGCAAGCGGCGGAGCCGCCGTGCCGGAGTTGCGATATTGGCCGAAAGGGGCCCTGGGCCTAATTTGGGATTTTTTTGGAACACGTACAGGTACCAGTAGTGCGTTTCAGTTCCCCGAGAAAAATTCAGAGAAAATTAGGGACAGCCTGTAGGCGCACTGTGAAGCCGTGTTCGGACCCCGAAACGTGTAAGGACCCCTCACCCTATTTCCTATCATGGTTTTAAAGTTCAATAAATGATAAAACGGTATTTCATGAATCAACGAATGTGTGAAATTGCTTAAGGTCGCTAATGGAGCCCGAGTCTAGTGTGTTTGTCGGTTAACTACTATTTGGTCTGTTTTACAGTTTTAAATGCAGCATGAGGTTCGATGTTTTCATTTTATAGTTTCGTGTGCATATTTTACTATTTTATTGATTATGGATTGAATGACCGGGATATTGATGCTGTATGTTGTCTGTTTGGCATAAATTATTGTTTTGCTTGTTTGCATGTGGATTAATGATGCTGACTGAGGAAAAAGAGAATGAAAAATTATGTAAATGGGTAATGGTATAATGTGGTCAGCCTGACTAGATATCCTGGGAGATGGTGGACGGACCGGGTTCGTAGGGAACCCTACCGGGATTGTGGTCTCCCATACCGGACAGGGTATGGAGATCTTATGTGTTTTGACGCCCATACCGGACGGGGTATGGGGACGGCCCGTTTCACCCTCATACCGGACGGGGTAATGAGGCCTATGGTTTGGCGCCCATACCGAACAGGGTATGGGGACGGCCCTGGAATGGATTTCAAGTGTTAAGGATTAACGGGTAGCGGGACCCTTATGGATCCCCATGGATACTAGTGGGCTGGTAAATGAGGAAAATATGTTGTGTAAGGATTGAATTTCGAAAAGCTTGATAGGTATTATGTTATACAGTTTATATATATGGTTTCATGATGATGATGATGTTATTGATTTCGTATATTGTTTTATGGATTTCACCGAGGTAAGTGAATGGTAAAGGTTTTATTATTAATAAAAGGATTTGTTGTAAATTATGCTCCATTGGTCTTTTTGTGTTTTCTACCCACCTTTACCTCCGTGACGGTGAGATATCGTGATGTCCTTATTGGGCTAGTGTAGCTCATTCCATATTTAATCATTTCAGATCAAGAGGACATCGTTCCCAAGCCGGTTCTGCAGGAGGACGACGAAGGGGACGCCTAAAGACTCCATAGTCACATTCGTAGTTTTTACTTTCAAGTTTCTCCTTTAGGTAGTTTAATCTTTTATATTTTGTGAGCACGTTTTTGGTTTTAGTGTAAGGGATGTTATTCAAATTTGGACTTCGCTTCCGCATTTGATATTTATAATATAAATTCCATTTTAAATTTCCGGGGCTGCTACAGCTGCTGCAGCAACAAACCAAATTATATAGCTCAGAAAAATCTTGAACGAACTCAATATGGTTCGAGCGGATCCTATTGTCATTTATAAAGATAACAATTCTGTCATTTTAATTACCAATAACTTGGTTCAGTATGAAAGACAAAACATATTAAAGCAAAATATTATTTTTTTTTATGAAGTTTATTTGGTGTACTGCAATTCAAATGATTAAGTTACCGATATAATGACTAAAACTCTGCCTAAATACAAATTTAAAGATTTAAAAGCTAAACTTGGTTTTGTTCAATGAAAAACTCAAGGAAGGTTAAAGTTTGAGTTTTCCATAGAACAAGGAGGTAACTCTTTTGTCATTTCAGTCATATATTTACTGTTCTTTCTTTTTATTATTTTTTATTTTTGGTATTTACAGTTTTAATTAATAAACTGCGAAGTAGGAATAGAACTTCATGATTTGTATTAAGTACCTTACTTTTCTTATTCAATCATGTTCTGAATTAGAGTTAGTAGGATTAGTTGATAACTTAAGTCTTATCTTGTGTGTGTGTGTGTGTGTGTATAGATATATCAAACTAATGGAAAGTTGCTGGAAAATTGAACACTCTCACAGCAGAAAACTCTCATATTATTTTTCTTTCCCCTCGGTATTATTCTATTTTCAGGGATTTATCAATTGTTCTATTAAAACAGTATCTAATTCTCTGTCTCAAGAAATGGGTAATCAGTGTAACCAACTACAGGATCGGGTATGTAGAATGTGCGCCTGTTGTACTTATTTAGAGGAGCATTAAGCTCAAATCTCTTCGGCAGATCTGGATTGGCCAAGAAAAATCGCCCGAAGGCAACAAGGTCCGCCCGGTCCTCAGCTACAACTTTGTTTCCGTCGTCCCCGTCAAAACCCCCAGCTGCAATGAAAGTACTTTTGAAAGCCTTTCTCATTGGCAGAAGACTGTCGTGGCATTCAAATTTTTCTAGCTGTTTTTTCATTCTAGGCTCAATCATATGGCAGTAAAGAATCCCATATCTATTCAAGGACTCGGCCATGTAGAGGCCTAATTCTTTTGGGTTGGAGTCTCCTGACTCCATATAGTCTGCATAAGGTGATAGCCTACCTAATTCCTACCCTGTCTGCTCCAATCTCGTTAACAACAGCCTCAACAACTTCTAGAGCAAATCTGCAACGATTCTCTAGAGATCCACCATATTGATCTGTTCTATCATTCACTTGATCTTTCATAAACTGGTCGATTAAGTAGCCATGAGCTCCATGGATCTCAACTCCGTCAAATCCTATTCATTTGAACAGTTATATTAGATCATTTACTGTATTTCAGTTTGAGGGATAACACTTTTCAATGAATTAAAATTTCTCAGAATGTTCAGTTTTAAGAGTGCAAAGAAAATTACCAGCTTCCATAGCATTTCTTGCGGCAATTCTGAAGTGATCAACTATTTGGGGGATTTCATCTGTCCTTAGCCTCCTTGGAGGTGTGAATTCTACAACATCGCCATCAGCTAGAATTTGAGGGGTCAATGGCTTGTCGGTACAGGAGATTGGTGCCTGCCCATTTGGCTGAAAACCTGCAAGGAAAAGATACAACTTAGAATGATCAAAATGAAAACAATCTTAAAATTCAGACATAATCAGATACATGTAGTCCCTTCAATACTAAGAAAAGCAGAAGACCAATTAAACAAGGCTTAACTCGAGCAAACCTGAATTTGAAACCCTCCCAACATGCCAAAGTTGACAAAAGAAGATCCCACCCTTTGCATGAACAGCATCAACAATAGGTTTCCAGGCTTCCACTTGCTCTTTTGTCCATATACCAGGCGTCAGTGGATACCTGCACATATTGAAGAAACCCAAGATTGCGTCAATTTCTCAAGGCAGCAAACGTATTCAATCAAGTTCACCTTTCTTGTTAGAGACCAACTTGACAGTCTGATAGTTTATCGTTGGAATTACCAAAGTTTATAGTTGAAATTACCCTTGAGCGGTGTCAGAAACCCCAGTGGCTTCAGTTATGAGAAGAGCTCCTCGAGTGGTTCGTTGAGAGTAGTACAGGATGGCATGAGGCTGAGGAACATTGTTGTAAGATCTTTGCCTGGTTAACGGTGCCAAAACAACTCTAAAGAGGAGAAGACGAACGTTAAAAGATCAAGCCTTAAATTATCTGAGTGTAGTACAACAAAAAACTGGAGACTAAGCCAGTTGTTCAATCATACCAGACTAAAGCAACTAACCAAATTAGTCAGATAAATTAAGTAGAAATGCTAAGAACAGTCTACCCAATTCACATTTTCAACTCAGACCCCACAACCATTTATTCTGATATTAAAACTGATAATCAGTAGTCCTAAGACAGTTTAGGCAGTTAAAGATAGACACTGTTATATTTAAAGTTTCAAGCATTCATTCTGATGTTAAAACTGGAAAAAAAAAAAAAAAAAATCAGCAAAATTTAGAAGATGAGTGCTAACAAATTTAGTCAGTTAATTAAGTAGTAGAGTTAAGAAGTGCTCCCCCAGTTTCCATACAGAACCAGAAACAATAAGAAATGGAGATTTTTTAACAGCTCAACTCACCTATGAGAAAGATCGAATTTTCCAAACTTGTAGGAAGTGAGCAGAGGGATTGTGTTCCCGGTTTGTGCAGATTTGGTCTCCATCAAAACTTGCCTTTACAGAAGCTGCGGATTCAATCTTTTGCAGGGAGAATAAAGCAATGTGAATCAGATGTGAAGAATGCAAATGAAGATCTTGCTGATTTATAAGGCAGAGGCGAGGTAACAGTCCAAAACATAAACCAGAGAGCAGACTAACAAGAAGAATCCTAGCAAGCACATAGTGATTATTGCTTGATGACGTTTATCGGTGCCACTGCGAAATTGGACTCCGAGATTTGCTCTGCGCACTGGTTTTGACTCGGTGACGTAGACGATTACGTGTGCCTTAAAAATAAAATATTAGAGACCAATGTGTTTGGTGGTTGATTGAGAACATTATTTTATATATATATATATTGTATTTCCTCCAGTCTCTTCCAAATTTATTTCTTTTTTATCATTTATTAAATAAAATTATTGTATTTTATTTAAAAATTACGTAACTAATTTTTATTAATAATACAAAATTTTATTATTTTATAAATATATTATAAATTGACAATAACCCACTCATAACACTTAATTTAACAAAATCAATAATTTATCTCATTCTCATAAATTATGATAAAAATATCTTATGATTGTTAAAAAAATTTTAACTTACATCACTACAACGAGTAAAAAAAATAATCATCTCTTTTTTTCTATATATAAAAATCTTTTAACTCGCTTTCATAGATTTTATCGAATAATTTACTCTCATATGTTAAAACGTGTTAAAAAAAACTAGATCTGATTAATCTAAAAGTAAAAAAAAAAAAATCATCTCTCTCTCATCTCCTCTCTTTCTCTAAATTTAGATCTTTTTTCTCGGTCTCATAGATTATATATATCAAATGAATTACTTTATTTTTCATAACTTTAAAAATTATTTACCTTTCATTAACTTAATTATGGATATTTTTTTCTCTTTTTATGTGAAATTTTACATTCAAAGTCTTGATTTATAATTTTTATGTATCGAGACTGTATCATATATGTATTACCTATTTAATAAAGTATAAGAATTTTGATTCAAAAATCAAATCAGTAAAAAAAAAAAATTTAACAAAGATCATATTGGTTCCTAAATGTACGAGTACCTCAAAACCCAGCATCCCCATTAAAATTCACATCTTTCTTTTCCTTTTTTTTTTTTCCTAAAAGCTGGTTAATAATTTCTCTATACAAAATACTTTTTCAATCATTTTAAATTTAAAAGCAAATTTTTAGACGAATAATAATTTAAAACTCATTTATCTAATAACCCAAGAGTTTGGTGGCTGAGAATATTAAATATTCATTTGACATTAATGGTGGTAGCGACTGAGTAAAGAATTCACAAGAGACGGTGCGACGTCGTATCTGCAAGATCAAGAGAGCTGAAATAACTTGCTCCCCAGTTCAAGAAAACATTACAGCCAAACACGCCCTTTTTTTTTTTTATTATTTAAACCCTCCACTAACTGCTCCAAAATTTATAATTCTTGCAGAAGAAACGAAACAGAGAGAGAGAGCTGCCTTCGGTCGTCACCCATGTCTGCTCGCGGAGTCCAACTGCGTATTCAAGATCGTTATGTAAATTTATTATTTTCATAATATATATTGTTTTTTTTTTTCATTTCTTGAAAGTTTTTATGCTAACGAAAATTTAATTCAAAAAAAAATTATAATATTTAATTAAAAAAATTAACTGTTAAACTCAATAAATAAATATAAATTAATTATCTTATGTGTTGCTTTAAATAAGGTTTTTGTACGAATAGGTGGTGATGGACAACGGAATACTTCAAGTGACAATATCGAAACCGGATGGCATTGTTACTGGCATAGAGTATAATGGCATGGATAATTTGCTTGAAGTTCGTAATGAAGAAGATAATAGAGGGTAATATATTTTATAAATTAACATATTATGTTTTTAATACTTTCTGGCATATAATATACCAACTTAAATTAGAAAATAAAAATTTATTTTTGATGACCCTTTAATTAATATTTAATTTTGGTGACAATACAATTAAAATGTAGGTATTGGGATCTTGTTTGGAGCCAGGAAGGAGCAACTGGAACGACGGGAATATCATATGTGTATGATATATGACACATATATATATATATATATATATATATATCGGCATAATGCGTGTGTATATAATAATGAGAATTGTTCTATTACAGGATCAGAGGGACAAGTTTCAAAGTAATAATGGAGAGCGAAGGACAAGTAGAAATCTCATTCTCTCGAACATGGGATCCTTCCGTTGACAATGGCCAACTTGCACCCCTCAACATCGACAAGCGGTAAGCATGAATGACTGACTGATCGATCAATCAAGACATTATAGGTTGGAGTTCATATATATATATATATATATATATTGTTTTAATATTATAACATATGTGTGTGTGTGTGTGTGTATTATTTAATTAAATTAAAAAAAATATCAATATAATTTTTATTTTTTAGGTTTATAATGCTTCGAGACTGCTCTGGGTTTTATTCCTATGCCATCTACGAGCACTTGAAGGATTGGCCTGCTTTCAACCTACCACAAACTCGGATTGTATTCAAGCTTAGAAAAAACAAGTAATTTAATTAAAAATTACTTTCTTTCAAACTACCTTCACAATTCGTGAACATACATTTCCATAAAATAAAATAAAAAAAAAATTAAAATACTAATCATTCGTTAATCACCTTCTTCATTTACGTGAAAGCAGATTCCAGTATATGGTGATGGCAGATAATAGACAAAGACACATGCCATTACCGGAAGATCGTTTGCCAGGAAGAGGTAGACCTTTAGCTTATCCGGAAGCTGTCTTACTTGTTCATCCTGTTGAACCAGAGTTCCAAGGAGAGGTGGTACTTAACAATATAATGTAATATAATATAATATAATGTAATTATCGCCCGTATTATAATTACTGGAGCAATAATTCAGGTGGATGATAAGTATCAATACTCGTGTGAGAACAAAGATCTCAAGGTGCATGGATGGATTTGCTTCAAGAAGCCAATTACTGGGTTCTGGCAAATCACTCCTAGCAATGAGTTTCGATCGGGAGGACTGCTTAAACAAAATCTTACTTCTCATGTTGGCCCCATTACTCTTGCCGTAAGTTACGAATTCAAGTTAAATTACAGGATTTACATGTATTTTTTATTAAGAAATTATATTATGACTGCCTTATACATGTCAATTAATTAATGTAATACATAAAAAAATATATATATTTAATTAAATTGAAAAAACAGTACACTTCAGATGTTTCTCAGCGCACATTATGCGGGAGAAGACATGGTTCTGAAATTTAAAGCTGGAGAGGCATGGAAGAAAGTTTTTGGCCCAGTTTTCATTTATCTCAATTCTTTGCTGGATAACAGTTATGATCCCCTTTCACTATGGGAAGATGCCAAACAACAGGTATAGATTAAAAAAAATATACACTATTTTTATTTATAAATACATTTCTTATTAAATAACATGTAAATAAATATAATTAAATTTTAGGCATCCGTCGAAGCTCAAATGTGGCCGTACGATTTTCCAGTATCTGAAGATTTTTTATCGTCGGATCAACGTGGCAACGTCACTGGTAGATTATATGTATTTGATAGGTTTGTATTTCTTGTTAATTTCTTTGTATATTAAAAAAATTAATTTATAATATGTTATTTACAAATAATTTTATGATATTTTTTTTACTTTTTTTATAAAAAATTTTGTTGATGGCACTTGCGTATAAGGTATATAAGCGATGAATATATAACATCAGATGGTGCTTTTGTGGGCTTGGCTCCTCCAGGAGATGTTGGATCTTGGCAGACAGAGAGTAAGGTATTATTATATTTTAAAATATAAAAATTAAAATTAATATGATAAAAATTTAGTAATACTATTTATTAAAATTTAGTAAAAAAATAAAATAAAATTTTTTGACTATTTAAATACAAATATAATTTTGAGTATATATCTATTTAAATTTTTAAATATTAAATTATAATATGTAATTAACACACACAAATTTTTGACGAACATACAATCAGGGGTATCAATTCTGGACGAGTGTAGACTCGGGTGGTTATTTCATGATCAATGACGTTCGTCCTGGCGATTATAATCTCTATGCTTGGGTCTCTGGTTTTATCGGAGACTATAAATACGAAACCCTTATTACAATAACATCAGGTAATATTTAAAACTTATATTTTTGTGCTCTTCAAATTTGTTTATGGCCCTGTGTGTTTGTATATATATATGTCTTCATATATATATATATATATATATATTTATAGAACTGTGTAAAAACAGGTTGTGATACTGATCTGGGTAATCTTGTATACTATCCTCCGAGAGACGGACCAACACTGTGGGAAATTGGAATTCCTGATCGTTCTGCTGCTGAGTTTTACGTTCCTGATCCTAATCCCATGTTTATTAATAAACTTTACATCAACCACCCAGACAAGTATTTAACTTCATCTCTGTTTTTTTACTCTCTCTTAAATTATGAAAATCTTCAAGTGATTATAGATTTGTCTTTAAATCTTGTATGAGTTTAGATTTAGACAGTACGGACTCTGGGAGAGATATACCGAATTATATCCAAATGAAGATTTAGTTTACACCATTGGCGATGGCGATTACACAAAAGACTGGTTCTTTGCCCACCTTCCAAGGTTCGGTCGAATCATTAGTTACTCAGTTTCTCGATTATTACAATTTAATTTTCTTCAATTTTTTAATAAACAAACTTAAATTATTAGATTATATTCCAATGTATTAAGAACTAATAACAAATTATTTTTATTAAGTTATTAATTTAATTGATTAGTCAATATTTTTTTCAAAAAATATCAAAAGTTAATTTAATAATTTATCAACTATCTATCTCACCATAAGAACAACCTGCATTTTACAGAAAAAAAGATGGTGGAGAAAATGAAGCAACTACGTGGCAAATCAAGTTTAAACTTAACAGTGCGGAGCAAACTGGAGTTTATAAATTGCGATTGGCATTAGCCACTGCAAATAATGCAAATTTGGAGGTACCTTCTTCCATAAATCCTAATCCTTAAACATATAAAATATTTCTATTTAATTACACTTAATAGATGTACATTTCTTAATAGAAAATTTATTATTCACGTTTGACCTCATACCTACATATGGTAATAATACTTGATTAATTTAACTTTTCTCTTCTGGGTAATTTTCACAATAGGTGAGAGTCCGCGATAAAAATTCAAATCCTCCTCTATTTTCTACCGATATAGTCGGACACGATAACACGATTGCAAGACATGGAATTCATGGATTATACAGGCTTTACAATGTTGATATTCCATGTGAAATGTTTATTGAAGGTGATAACACAATCTTCTTGACCCAAACTATGTGTTCTGATCTTTTTCAAGGGGTCATGTATGACTACATTCGCTTGGAAGGGCCTCCCATTTCATCCTCTTGATTGATTAGTTAATATTATTTTAAATTATATATTTAGTTTTATTTATTTATTTTTTTTTTTAAAAAAAAAGGTTATGTTCTTCCCTCAATTCATCCATGCCTTATTTTGTATTACGATAGCAATTGATTATTTTAAATTCTATAATAAAATATAAAATATAACCACTGATATAATACTTTTATAATAAAATATTAATATTTTATTTAAAAATTATAATTTCAAATATCATTAAAAACATAGAATGATCATCGCTGTTTAAGTGTATATAAAATAAATTATATATCATTTCGGTAAATTATTATTTTAAAAAATTATATAATAATTATTAAATAAATCTATTGATAAAATTATAATAATTAAATAAAATAAAATCTCAGCAAATTATTAAAATTCTGATAAAAAAATTATAAAAACTAATTTTTTTTTTATTTAAAAATTTAAATAAATTTGCATTAACACGTTACTTAATGTTTTTCTTATAAAGACCAAGAACAAAATTATTTTTTAATACACCGACGTACAAGTGTTGCATGGCTCTAATAATAATTTTGGTTAAAAAGAAATTCATAACAATTCTATAACATATTTTCAATAAATATTTTTCTCCAATTAACACAAAACAAATTAACTATAAAGTGATATACATAATAAATAAAATAAAAAATATTATTATATATTTTCAATTACATTTAGAATATTTATTATAACACAAATAGATTAATTATGAATTTGAACCCGTCTTGTATAGTGTTTCTTTCCAAACTCGAATTAGGAAGAAGAAAACGGCATCGAATTAGTCAAGTTCTTCTCTCTGGTTCTTTCTTCCATTTACGACGACGTTTATCATCACCTTTTTTTGTTTTTTAATATATAAAAAAAAAAACATATTATTATGTAGAGTATACTTGCGAAGTACATCAACAAGAAAGCTTCAATCAACCAGACCTGTCCTCTATTCTCTTCTTCATATTTTCAGCATCATCAGCGGCTTCCACCTCCATCTTCGCCGTCGCTAGATCAGCCTCTGTCGCTTCCTTCTCGTTCCTTGCCGTCAGCTTCTTTGCCTGCCCCCACAAAGAAAATATTATTTCTTCACTAGCTTAGCCGCAAAAAACGGCGCCGTTTAATATCTATTACCTGGCCGATGAAGAAGGCTTTGAAATCGCGAAACCCTTCCTGCAACGAAACTGACAAGGATAAGCAACCTTTCTTCACTCTAGACATCACTGAAGACGTCGTTTCGTTCTCTGTTTTTGGGTCAGTGGAGGCGCCGGAGGCGGACGTCGCTGTTGGCGGTGATGGTGAAGGCCTTATCTCTTCCATGTTCGCTGTCGATGTGAGAGAAAGACGTGCAAAAGTGTGTGTCGATTTTGGGGACAAAAAAGAAAAGAAAACGGTGTTTGTCTTGAGAAGTCAACACGTTGTGGATTTTAATTCTACGTGGCAGCTTCGTATTTACCCACGTTTTTTATTTTATTTTTATTCTTTAACGAAATATTCATATCCTTTTCGAGACGTTCCAGATTTTTTTTTGTGGTAATTATTTTCAGATAATTATTTCTAAATATTAATAAATTAAACATTATTAAGTAATCTTTAAGTATTTAGTACATATAATATCATATAAAGAGTTATTACGTTATTAAATAAATAAATAGATAAAAAATTTAATTGAGTAAATGATAAATAATATATACGGTTATATAAAATATCTTTGAAAAAAATTAAAAAATATGTATTGTAATACAATGAATTTTAGAGTATGAAACATAATTTACTTTTTTATGCATTACCAATTACTAATTAAACTAATTTTTAACTTAATTTATTTATTAATAATTTAATAAATGTTCTGAAATAAATTTTAAAAATTAAAATTATTGTTTTTTTTTAATATATATTTTTCTCAAATGGCTAGAAAACGGAAGTAGTAAAAGCTGCGCCTCTATTGTGATCCAATACGGGCAAGCACCCGGGTTCGAATCTTCCTCCAGATAAAACAATTTCACCTATAATCATCCTTTCATCCTCAAAGGCCAAATTCGTCATTCAAAAATTTCCCAAACTGTCGCTCCTATATATACCCCCATCTACAAAATCTAGGGTATAAAAAGCCCCCAAATCTCTCCGCCCGAAAAAAAGAAAACAAAGGATTCTCCTTCATAGCACAAACGTTAAACCGAAGCTCTCAACAGCAAACGCCAATCCCCTCAACGTCGCCTGTAATTAGTAATTTTCATTTATATACTCGATTTCTTAATTCGATTTCGTTTCTAATCTGTTTATCAAGTTTGATTCTCGGGTTTTTGTTTTCTTCACAAACTTTCGGAAAGACTTCATTAAATCTCTGATTCAGTTCTGGTTTGCTGGTGGATGTTAGAATTGGTTGATTAACCGTGTCTATACATGTGTTTGGATAAGCAGATCGCGAGGAATGGCGACGTTCGAGCTCTACAGGAGGTCAACTATCGGCATGTGCCTGACCGAGACTCTCGACGAGATGGTCCAGAACGGTACTCTCAGCCCCGAACTAGCCATCCAAGTTCTCGTCCAGTTCGACAAGGTACGATTCATATTTCATTTTCTTCGCTGTATTTTGTTTTTCGTTCTCTTAAAAGAAATAACTGATTTAGTTTTATTATTATCCTCCCATTTTAGTCTATGACTGAAGCTCTGGAGACTCAGGTGAAGAGCAAAGTCTCAATTAAGGTAATCCTTCGATTCGTCTTTACATTATCTTGCACTGACTTTTTTTTCTCTTTTGGCCGACGTGACTTTGAAACGTAAAAGAAATATTTCTCAAAGAAATAAAAGAAGAGATGTGAAGTATATACTATCTCCTCGGCTTTAGTGATGGAATCTTAAATTGTGTTTCATTTTTATAATTCATTTGTTTCTGTTTGTGGGAGTTTTGGACTAAGTTCAGGGTGCTATTGGGCACTTATAATGGCAATTAATAACAGTTTTTATGGTTAAAATCTAGTTGGTAGCGTCTATAATGTGGCAGTTTTTGCTTTTCATATATGTGTGCGCGTTAATATGTGGTGCAGTTACGTGATAGTTATAAAGAAGTTGAAAATGCATCAGAGAAATGAGGGAAAACGGGTGATGTTCCTGTTAGTTGTTTATATAGGGGGTAGATTGTAAGAAACCAGCCAATTTAATTCTTAACTTTGTTAACCAAGGCAGTGAAGCTAGATTGATTGTGCTCTTATACCTCTCTTAAGCCTATAGGCTAGAAAAATTTCATAGTTTGCCGATCTGATGAAATTGTAGCTATTCATTTGAAATTTACATAGAATACTGGATTGAGCGAACAGCAGTCACCTAGATCATAATTCCAGTAATTTTAGAATCCAGCATGGCATCTTGGTTAGGAAGTCTCTTGTATGTAGTTTAACGAACGAGTATGTCTATCACGACTTGCACTTCATAAATGAAATATCAATTATCTGCAGCTTTTGGAAACTTTTGGAAGGTAGGAGGGCCCCTCTACATATTTGTTGCAGGGACCATACTGTTTGTCAATTTTCCTACCTTCTTTTGTCCTTTCATGTTTAAAAATGTCAAGGCATTGGACTCTTCCGTCCTGCACATGAAAAAATATATTTTTCTAACATCCTTGTTAAATTCCTATGTCAACCATGTTGGAATAGATCCAAATGTGAAACATCAAAGCTGTGAGAAAAAGAAAATTCAGATATAATTTGTATTTTGTTAATTCTTTTATATTTGTGATTAAGTCAAAATATTACATGATTATATAATTACATGTGTGTATATACATCTATCTGCATGTGTTTATATTATTTCAAAAAAGAAAATACATGTGTTTATATACGTATGCATCGTTAAATTTTCTTTGATGATATTTTTTCAATCAATGAGAAAGAAAAGGCTTATTGGTATGCTTTTGATCCAGAGTTAGTTTGCATCTAAAGCACAGAATGTTGGCAGAACCCATTCCCTAAAGAAGAGGAAGGGAACTATCAACAACTTTTGCTTTCGGTGGTTGGTTCAAATTTAGTGATTGTAGAATTAATGAGTGTGTGTATCTTATGTAAATGCCATAGGGAAAGAAGGTGCTAACTGTGTGATGATGATGGTTGTCAGGATTACCTAATTAATCTGATGGTAACATGAAAACAAATGTCCTATTGGTTGATTCCGTTCCTCCAAGCACCTCATCCTTCCCTTTTCTACCCAAAAAAAAAAATGCGTCTGATGAAAATGCTTGACAATGATGCAAAGATAAGAATCAATATGAAAATAAAACTTGGCTGGAGATATAGTGTGATGCTAAACAGTAAGATACTTTATGACACATTTGCTGCACATGGGTCTGGTGGTTACAGAGGATGGTGCTGTTAGTGAATTCAAGCATTTAAACTCTAGTTTGCTTTGTTATCTGAAGAGCCCCCTTTTTCCGATGGTATAATCTTTATCCTTATAGTGAAGCATACTGTGACTGTAAGATTCTATTTCCCATTTGGTTGAATCTCATTCAAAATGTTCTCTTAGTTTCTTCTCGTATGGGATAAGATTATATTTCTATTCACTTCCACTCCTAGCTTAAGTACTTAAAGCTAGACATGAGAATTATGATCTCTTCTACATATGTAAGATATACTAATTTAAGCGAAAATAGTGATAGGAATTGAATGGGTATTGAACCAAATAGGGTCTGAGTTCCTTTCCTTTTCACTTTTCTTTTCCTTTTTACCTGCCTAGTAATTGAGTGGACCATCTGCATGCTGCTCATGTCAGTATGCTAGTTGTTGTGGAGAGCACCATTTTCACAGAACTACTTTTTTTACTCTAGATGATTAACGGCTGTCCTTCAAATTTGTGTATTGGTTATGCATGTGCTAATATGTGGATTACGAAGATTCAAGTGTTGTCAAAACTAGCTCAGGATCTCGAAAATAATGTTGTTGCCTTGTTGGTTATTGGTTGGGCTATGTTTATATGAGTTTGGTAGTTTCTTTAACTTGTTGAATCTGGAAGAGAGTAAATATTTACATTTGGAGAGCATATGTCAATGGTGAAGGTTGCTTTTTCTTTCTTTGGAATGCTTTGGGCATGTGCGTAGGCAAATTCTTTTTGTTGCTTAATGAACATTAATTTTTTTTCTTTCATGATATAGAAACAGAGATGAATTGGCTGATATGCAAAGCTTTTTTCTTACTTAGTTTCCTATAAATATGTGTCTAAACTAAGTCTCATATTAATGAATCTTCTTCCCATTGCATGATTTCCTGAATTTTTAAACTGTTGTTACTGATATATCCGTCTGTTTGATGCTCAAGACTCTTGAGAATGGCATAGTAGAGAATTGAGTCTAGTCAATGTGTTTCTGATGCTTTAATTTCTCAAGATTAATATCTGTTGTTAAATTTTGTTGCAGTGGAGAAGTTGAATTTCTAAAATACCCATTGCATGATGAACATTACTTGCATAATATGATCCTTAGCCCTGAAACTGCTTAAGGATCTTTAGACTGAAAAATTGGAACAAAAATCTGCAGAATTTTTCTGCTGATGTTAGGACATGTTTGAGGATAAAACATCTCCGAAGGTAAAGATCGTCTTAGGGGAGGAGGTACTGAAAACTCCACTAGAATTATCTGCCAGCCAATTTTGTTACCACAACAGATTATAAATACATTTTTCGAGATAAGAAGACATAAAATTACACCTAACTTCACATAACTGAGCAATCCTGTATCTAAGGAACAGAAGAGAGAGAAATAAAATTGACAATGAACTCATAATCTGTCCAATATGCCGATCTGTCCTTATAATTTTTTGAAATATTAAACTCTCTGTTTTTTTTCATTATAGCTCATAACATAGAAATTGGTATATTTTCTTAAGGAACATTTTTATAACATATAACATATCTTCTTTGGTTTTATTTTTCTGACTATGAATATAAAGTTTGAAACATAAACTCTTATGTGTCCGTACCTTTTCTCTAGAGAACCTACTGCGTGAATGATGAGTTAGCATCAATTTACGAATCTCTGCTGATTCATTAACTCTTATTTGCAACTTTATATGTTTAATCTGGCAGGGGCATCTACACACCTACAGGTTCTGCGACAACGTTTGGACCTTTATCTTACAAGATGCAATGTTTAAGAACGAGGAAACTACAGAGAATGTAGGTCGAGTTAAAATAGTGGCATGCGACTCAAAGCTGCTAGCACAATAATAAGATATCAAGGATTTGCATCTTCTTTGTAGTATAAAGGCTGGTGTAGGGTACAAAACCGTATTTGTAAATCCAGCAACCGAAGTTATTTGCTGATGCATGCTTTTTGGGTAAGCATGGCTTTCTTAGTTCTACATTTCGTTTCACATGTAGGCAATGGTGATTGGTGATATATTTGGCAATGAAATCATGACGGAAATTATGATTGTGAAAGCAATCAAGTATTTATTCAGCTGACACTGGCATTAATATTTGTACTGGCTTTGAAGGAAATTTTGTAGATGGTGTTAGTTGTATGTCAGACTAGAGTAAATTTTGCATATATATATAGACGTAATTTTTAAAATTTTTAGCTACAAGGGTAATTTAGGTCAACTCTTACAAAACAGGATACATTCTTAGCCAGATTAAGTCAAAGCATATATTAAAGTTTGATACCAGTGACTAAAACCGGACTGGAAATTAAGCAGAAACTTTTTTAATGTCAGTTCACATAAGTAAATATTTGTCGAAGCCAGAATTCTTTTGGGACTGAACTTGACGTGAGCAGTTGACGGAGGAACGATTATAAAATTGCTTCTTCAGTTTGGCAAAGACTCGGGCTATCGTTTTCTCGGGAAGAATCAAAAGAACCTCCAACAATGCAGTGCAGCTTCAGCGAATAAAGCGTAAAGAGAAAGAGAGACAATGTTGGGTCCAATGCTAGAGATGGATTTCGTTAAATTTAAATTGCATTTGTTCTTGTAAAAACTAAATCCGAACTTCCTTTGGATTGGGATGAATTTAAAATTTTTTAGTTTTTTCAAATTGCATCAGCTTTACGAATTATTAGATCTAATTATTTTATTATATTAATATAAATATTAATATAATTATATTTTATATTAATAAAATTTTAAAAATCCATTTATTAATACATTAATTATATTTATTAGTATAAATATAATCATATTTATTATTATAATATATATTCCAAAATGTGTACGTTTAATTTTTTATTATCATAAATATATTTATATTTATTCGAACCCACCCTAATTTGTTCATTTTTTATCATCAAACCGAACCCGATACAACTTGAAATCAGCATTTTAGTAAAATGTATATATATATAATATATATATAAAATCCAATTCCAACAAATCAGATTATACAGATGTTTATCCAAAATGTTATCTCTATCCAATCCAATGGGCTTGCCTGACTAGATGTTATCTCTATCGGACTGTTTACTTTCCATGTAGCACCCGGAAAGGAGGAGGAAAAAAAAAAAAAAAGCCACGTCAGCAGGCCCGGTCAGCAGTCCCGGCCAACCAGGACCTGCCACGTGGCAATACCACGTCGTTCCAGAAAGGGCCACGTTGGCAATCCGCGTGGGCGCGATCGGACGGTCCAGATCAGGCGGACGATCGGACGACCCAGATTTAATCGCACGGACGGCCCAGATTTAATCAAAAACGGACGGCCCAGATTAAATCAAAATGGACGGCTGAGATCAAAGGGCAAGAGGTTATAAATAGAACCCCCACACCAGACCACAAACCCTAGCCGCCTGCCGCTCGCCGGAGAAGACGAACCAGAAGCCGGCCGCCGCCACCCGCCGCCGTACCGGAGGAACTTCCGACCGCCGATCGAGGTAAATTTCGTACCCCCGACTCGTTTTTCCACGCTGATTCCTCCTGTGGCCAAATCGGAGCCAAAATCCCGGCCAAACGGCCGGAATACGCGGCCGAAGCCCAGCGGCGGCGCCGCGTCCCTTCTCGGTTTTTGCCTCCGATGAGGCCCTTCCCGGCCTCTGTTTGATGCAATTTTTATATCACCGTGATCACCATTCTTTTTTCTACAGGTTGACCGGAGCCGAATCACCAAAACACGAACCTCACCGGAGAGCCGCCGCACCCGAGAGCGCCGCTGCCGGTAAGCTCCGTTTTTCCGTGATTTTTTGGCCCCCCGAGGGCCCTAGGGTTGTTTTCTCACAGGGACTGATGCGAGTGTGGCCGAATTCGGCCGAAAACAGCCAACCCGAGGCGACTCGCCGCCGTGCCGGAGTTGCGATTTGGGCCGATTGAGGCCCTGAGCCTAATTTGGGATTTTTTTTGGAACACGTGCAGGTACCAGTAGTGCATTTCAGTTCCCCGGGAAAAATTCAGGGAAAATTAGGAACAGCCTGTAGGCGCACCGTGAAGCCGTGTTCGGACCCCGAAACGAGTAAGGACCCCTCACCCTATTTCCTATCACGGTATTAAAGTTCAAAATGATAAAACGGTATTCCTTGAATTAACGAATGTGTGAAATTGTTTAAGGTGGCTAATGGAGCCCGAGTCTAGTGTGATTGGTGATTTACTGTTATTTGGTATGTTTACAACTTTAAATGCAAAATGAGGTTTGATGTGTTCATTTTACAGATTTGTGTGCATATACTACGTTTTTATTAATCATGGGTTGAATGACTGAAAAACTGATACTGTATGTTGTCTGTTTGGCATGAATTACGATTTGCTTGTTTAAATGTGAATTGATGGTGCTGACTGAGGAAAAGGAAAATGAAAGATTGTGTAGACTGATAATTGTATTATGGGGGTCAGCCTGACTAGATATCCTGGGAGATGGTGGACGGACCGGGTCCGTAGGGAACCCTACCGGGATTGTGGTCTCACATGCCGGACGGGGTATAGAGATCTTATGGTTTTGGCGCCCATACCGGACGGGGTATGGTGACGGCCCTGGAAACTGATTATGAATGTTAAAGGTTAACGGGTAGTGGGACCCCTATGGACCCCCACGGATACTAGTAGGCTGGTAAATGAGAAAAAGATATGTTGTACAATGATTGAATTACAAGAGGCGTGATAAGTGTTATGTTTTATTGCTTATATTATTCCATGATTATGATAATGTTATTGTTTTTCTTATATTGTTTTCATAAATTCCACCGAGGTAAGTGGATGGAAAAGGTTTTTATGTTAATAAGCGAGTTTGTTGTAAATTATGCTCCATTGGTCTTTTTGTGTTTTCTACCCACCTTTACCTCCGTGACGGTGAGATATCGTGATGTTCTTACTGGGCTAGTGTAGCTCACTCCTTATTTAACCATTTCAGATCAGGAAGACATGGTTCCCGAGCCCGTTCCGCAGGAGGACGACGAAGGGGATGCCTAGAGACTCTGTAGTCATGCTCATAGCTTTGTTTTCGAGTTTTTCTTTTAGTTAGTATAACCTTTTATAATTTAAGTACGTTTTTTATTTTCGTGTAAGGGATGTTAACTGAAATTTTGATCTCGCTTCCGCATTTGATATATTTAAATACTCATTTCATTTTAATATTTCCGGGGCCGTTACATTCCACTTTCATAGTCTCTGAAATTAAGCCCACTTAAAACTATAATAAACCAATATTAGTATTGTTAGTTAGCAGTAATCAGCATATAATTTCTAATTTAATAAAACTGAAAACTTATTCATCAAGTAAAATAATAATAAACAAATTAAACGAAGAGTTTGTCACTCTATAATAATTTAAATTTTTTAAATTAAAATAATTACAATGTATTAAGAACTTGATTTAAACTTCTCTTAAGTAAATTACATGATTAGTGGTGAGGAGTTCTTCATGTTCCCCACCTTGCCTCATTATAATTAATCAGTGTTTCATGACGCTATTAAATTTGCTGGATGTGTATGCTTTTAGCCTTTCAGTCGACGATGTGTCAGCTCTGTTGTGTCCCTCACATTCATTGCTTTAAAGCTTACATACTCTTTCTTCTTTGATCAATTCAGCTGCAGCTGAAGTTTTTGGCAAGCAAACTCTCAAGATTGCTTCAGATTTTTTCTTTTTTAAAAAAAAAAAAATCATATTCGTAATTAGGTAAAATTCCCAAAAATTAAGTTTTAATTTTATATTTAAAAAATAATTACTGAATTCTAATTTTCTTTTTTTTTTTTTTTGGGTAAATTCTCATATTCAAATGTGTGACAAGTTTTTTATCCCTTTAACGGCTTATGGGTTCATTCATTTTTTTTTCTCCATCAAAACCATCTTCGGGTAAACTAATATTTTTCTTTTTTTTTTGTATACTTCTTAAAAATTATAATTAAATTTAAGTAAAAACATAAAATTTTGATAAAAATTCTATTGATTAAATTAATATTTTTAGTATCACGAGTATAATTTTCTTTTGAGTTAACTTAAATTAGAAAAATAATCAAATCCAAGTTAAGTATCTGATTTGGTATGATATAATTAAAAAAAAAATTAAAACTAACAAATAATCAAGCATAAAAATTAAAGTTAAAAAGCATTTTTAAAAATAAACTTGTACGTGCAAAATTAACACCAGCAATTTTATAAGTATAGAAACATTAGTAGCCTCTATTTAATTTATTATCATAGATATATAGGGTCATATCATAATAAGATATTTTTCTAATTAGAGTTGTTTAATTTTATTGGTGCCACATATTAGATTACATTTTTTTTTTTAATTATGAGGATTGGATCGGACTCATGTCATCCCAAAAAGGCTACTAAAATTATTTTAATTCAAATTTATTTTATCAATATTTTACTTTTTGTATTTATTATCATATTATAATTTTTTTTTTAATTTTTCATGTAAGATTTAAATATACTTTGATGAATTTAAGTTCGTGCTTATTCTATTTTATAAACAATAAATCATAATATATTTTGGATATGTAACGGTTCGGAACTTAAAATGAAATAAATTATAAATTAAATGCGGAAGCGAAATAATAGAGTTATAGTTTACATTTCTTACACAATAATTTAGAATATCCAATAAAATTACAGAAATGATCATTATAAAAGAACAAGCGAAAAATCAAAAAATAAATTAAAAGTAAACAAATAGATATCCTATGACGACCTTCACTAACCTTTGAAGGGAGTTCGGGTAGTAAACTATTCACAACTCCCTTATTGATCGGGATCTGTACCTTAATTCTTGGTTCTCTTGATCTGAAATGGTGAGTTACACTAACCCAGTAAAAAAATATCACACTGCTCACCGATACAGAAATTATGTTAGTAAAAATCATAAAAACAACTAATAGAACTCTTAAATTAAGTAAATTCATTAACATAAATAAAATTATTTATTGCATACTTACCGTAACGAGATTTCTAAAACTGTCATATAAAGGCAACGACACAAATAACATTATAATCTAATTTTTAAGTGGTCAGAACAACAATTTTTCATTTTTATTCGCTTACCTGTATCCTTGGAGGTCCATAGGGATGTCCCACTACGCACGAACCCATAACAAAACTTGTCAACTAATCGACAATCTCTATACTCCATTCAGTATGAGCGCCAATAGTACCATTCATCAATACCCCATTCAGAATAAGGGTGAATCGGGTCGTCCCCATACTCCGTCCGATATAAGTGTCAAAAATATAATTCCTCGATACCCGTTCGATATGAGATAACATTCATAGTAGGATTCTCTATATACCTGATTCGTCCATCATATCTCAGGATATTCAGTAAGATAACTGTTTCATTAATTTACTTAACCGATCAATTTTCTATTTGCATTTTAATTTCCAGTTTCACAATTTAATAATAAATCACGTAAGACAAGCAATGCATGTATCAATGAAACACAACTAAATAATCTTACGATCCAGTGTATTATTATGCATTTAAAATCGTAAAATCAAACAATCAATTAAATCGAACAAACAATGATAATAATTGATTCCGGCTCCATTAGTAACTTATAATTAATTTTTGAAGTTTCATAAATTGCAAAAAATACCGTATTATTTATAATTAAACTTCAATTTCATAATAGGAAATAAGGTGAGGGATTCTTACCCGAATCGGTGTACAAAACACTGAACTTTTTAATGTGACAACTGGCGGTCCCTGGATTTTCTTTAATTTTTATGTGGAGATTAAAATACGCTTCACTACCTAGAAATATCTCAAAAAATCTAAAATCGGTGTTAAAATTTTTTTCAGCCAATTTTAAAATTCTAGCATGGCATCCCCGCCCGCGGCAGCGGTTTGTCTCAAACTGGCAATTTTCGGCCAATTTTATACCAATCCCTGCGAGAAAATACGTTAAAAGGTCTCAGTTGGCCGAAAAAAAGTCGAAAAATAAAAACTTACCAGTGACGAAATTTTCTGTTGTGGTGGTTCCATGGACTTACCTTTGCGGTTGAATATTTTTTTCGGTCAACTTGTAGAAAACAAAATGGTGAAAACAATGGTGAAAAAATTGCACAAAACGGGAAACGAGAAGGGGCTCATCAGAGACGATTTTTTATTTTTTTCACGGCGGCATCGCCGGACTTTACCTTCGATTTCCAGCTCATACACTATTTCTTTTGCTCCAATTTGACCATGGGGGTGTTCCAAATTAAATTTCGAACGAATAAGAATTTTTTTACATTTTTTTGTGGTCGGAGGTGGTTCCGGCGCGACGGCGACCGGCGGTCGGCAGTCGGCTCTCTTCTCCGACGACTGATTCTTCTTCTCCGGTGAGGGGCTAGCGGTTAGGGTTTGAGTTCGATGTGAAGTGAGATATTTATACCCGTCTCCCTTAAATCTGGACCGTTCATCATATTTAATCTCGACCGTCTGATCGCGTTTAAAGAGAATATAAACTGTTCATCGTGATTTGATCTCGACTATACAATTGCGTTTAAAAAGGGAACGAATCGTGGTTGTTCATCGCGTTTAATCACGATCGTCCGATCGTGCTTGAGGAGGAAACGGATCCGGACCGTCCACGCGCGCGAGAACACATCCGGACCGTCCGTTTGCAGGCACGTGGATTGCCAACGTGGCCTCCTGCGTGGCATCGAGTCAGCATGTCTTGCCACGCGGAGCGCTCCAGTTCGTCGGGGTTGCTGACTAGACGGTCATACGTGGTGAAATTTTTTTTAATTGTATTTTGACCTACAATTTCTGATTTTTCTTTTAAAAATATCTCTCGAACACTTATTTTTCTCAAAATTATTTTCAATTTCATCATTCACTTATTTTTTTCTCTAATTTTACATTAAATAAATATTTATAAATTTAAAATTTATATTTTTATATATTTTTTTAATTTTAAAATTAATTTTGGATTAAATTTTAAGACTGAGTATTACAGGATAAGTTTAACTTATATGATTATTTTATTTTTCTTACTAATATAAGAAAAATATTTATTACAATATACTTAGAAGAAAAAAAAAATCCAGCTCAATGTCTTGAGAAGACAAGTAAATCGTATTATATTTATAATGATAATAAAAGAGAAAATAAAAAATTATTGGAAAAGAAAAAGGGGAAATTATTATTAAGAAAAAAAAAAAAAAAAACTCAAAACCGACTTTCTCATATTTTCGGGGGAAAAAAAAAAAAAAAGGATTGAAAATGAAACGGAAGACAACCCGCACAAGTGAGCAAAGACACCCGCCGCAGGGGCAACTGGGGAACCAAATGGTGTCAGCTTTCTATAATTTCATTTTTATCCCTTGAAAACCTTAAAAACCTATTTTCCTCCCCTATAAAATACAAAACCACCACCACCGCCCCTCCCCCTGTTACAAATCAAAAGCAAAGCGACCCACACAACACACCCCTTCTCTCTCTCTCTCTCTCTCTCTCTCTCTCTCTCTCTCTAACCTCGGGGTTTCGCTTCTCTCGTCTCCTTTCTCTCTCGCCAATCTGTCTCTCTTATGCTCGATACTCCGGATGTGTATGCATCTATCGCTACTCTCTCTCTCCTCTTTCAGGTCTGCCCTCTCTCTTTTTCTCTATCTATGTCTGTGTATATGGAACATATCTGATCTGTTTATGTGGTTTTTTAGTTGAAAGGTAATTGGGGATTTGATCTTTTTGTTGCTCTTTTAAGGGTTTCAGTTTGGGTTTGGATTTTCAATTCTGACTTTTCGATTTCTGTTTTGTCTTCGTTCTGCTTTTATTTATTAATTGAAAAAAAAAAAATTGGTTTGCGAGTTTTCATGCAGTAGTTGAAAGCAAGAGAAGTTGAGGTGTTATGGCGACGATAAGATCGAGTGTGCCGTCAAGGTTGCGGCAGCTTCTATCGGCCGACGGCTCTCTCGGCCCGTCTCTTAAGCTGGACTCTGAGCCCGTGAGTTTTCTTTTTTTTTTTTTTCTTTTTTGCACTCGTTTATTTATTTGTCTTTCTACAATGCTTTTTGCGATCAGAGTTTTATCGGACTTGAGTACTGTTTGGTGAGCCATTAGGGTTTTACTGACCATTTCCGTTTCGATAATTAGTTTTGAATATGAAAGGGGTGGTTTTAGTATTCCCACTTTTTCTTTTTGTTTCGTGAAGTCTTCTTATTTTCCTGGAGTTGGTCGCTAGTTTGGGCTTTTGGGTGTCTGGCTGCTAGTGCTATAGTTCAGTATAGATGGTTGAGGCTATACTAGTTTGATTTGAATTATATTGCTGCATTTGCTTTGCCTTTCTTGTGTGGCTGATTATTTGTATGCTCTTAGAGAAAAGAGAAAAAAAGAGAAAATACATTAGTAGGGCACCAAGGGGGTGGTACCCCCCCCCCACCCTCCTCTAAACTAAGCAGAATACAAAATGTCAATAAAGTATCTGAGATCTTTTCTAGTTGCGATGACCTCTAGACAAAACTCAGCTCCAAAACCAATGGTCTCTAAAGAATAGACTTTTGTATAGAAGTTCTATTGTTTTTTTCTTTCCCAATGATCTACATAGTTACTAACCATTTGAGTGAAATATGATTCTTCCTTTCCTCGCTGATAAGAATACCATTCATAATCTATATTTCTTCCATGCCTGAACTGCTGACTGCGATTGAGAAGGGAGAGAGCAGAATACCTTAATGAGCACAGGGGGCAGCCATTAACAATGTTTCTATCTCATCTTCTAACTTGTCCAAAGTAAGAGTTTTACCTAGGTCACTTCTCAGCAATTCCTTTGCCAACCTGGAAGTTCACTTGAACCATCACCTGACTCCAACCCCTACTAATTCCTTTCATGATACTGGTACCAAAGATTGTCTAATCGTTTCAGTTTGGCGCTCTCTCCCTTCCACTCCGCATGTAGCTTTAACGACCTCCTTCCATGTGCCCATTTCCTAGGACATGAACTTCCATAGCTACTTGGCCAAGAGATTTATTCACCAACAACAAAGATTTATTAGTGAGGACATCCATATCTAACAACCTTTTAAGAGTATGCCAAGCCTACATTTGGCAGCTCCTATACTTCTCAAAGTATTCCAGAGATGATGACATTGAATTGCTCCAGTCTTCTAGCCACCTTAGAAGTAATGGAAAAGGGACAATTAACAGATTGGAAGGTTCGATGAAGTGCTTTTAATCCTTTATCCATCTTGCCTAAGATTGGATCCCAAATACTAGGCTCTTTATATTTGGCTCCAAGGGGTAGGCCAAGATGCTTGGTAGGAAGGAAGTCAGTCTACACCCTAAAAGGACAGCCAAATCACTTATGTCCTATTAATCATTTACTTGGGCAACCTTGTTTCATGGTGGACAAGCATATTGCTAACCCCAGTTTGTTGGCCTATCTGCAAGTAAAGTGATGTATTTATTACAACTAGCTGCTGATGGGTTTTAAAAAGGGTAAAACATTTCTATATACTACCATTTTTTTTTTGTTTGTTTGCAGAAGAAATAGTTTTTTTGGTGCTAGCTTATAAGGTACTGTTTGATTCAAATGCTAATTCTGCCATCTTTGTTGCTTGTTTCTTGGAGAAAATAATATTTTACTTTTGGAAAAGCAAATAAATCAAATGCTGCTTTTGTTTTTTAATCTGTTGTTCTTGGACATTAAAATTTGATCTATTGACTACTTTTGCAGCCTCCTAAAGTTAAAGCTTTTATTGACAAAGTAATACAGAGTCCATTGCAAGATATAGCAATACCTCTTTCAGGTTTTCGCTGGGAGTACAATAAGGTAATGTTTTTTGCAGCTTGTTGCAGTAAGATGTGGCAAAATTCTTTTGCTTACTTTTTTTTTTAACTTCAGGGTAATTTTCACCATTGGAGGCCACTGTTTCTTCATTTTGATACATACTTCAAGGAATATTTGTCCTCTAGGAATGACCTTACCTTGTCTGATAGAATTTTAGAAGATGATAGCCCATTTCCAAAACATGCGGTTCTTCAAATATTGCGAGTTATGCAGACAATTTTAGAGAATTGCCATAACAAAAGTTCTTTTGATGGTATTGAGGTATGTTTTATGAGTCATAAAGTGTTCATTTTTTGTTTCTGCAATCATTTATTGCCTGATCTTCATATTTTTGTATTTTTCCATCACTATATTGTCTGATAGATTTTTGTATTTCTTCTTTTCAGCACTTCAAGCTCCTCCTTGCTTCTACAGATCCAGAGATTGTCGTAGCTGCTTTAGAAACTCTTTCTGCACTGGTGAAAATAAGCCCCTCTAAGCTCCATGGGAGTGGAAAATTGATTGGATGTGGCTCCGTGAATAGCTATCTCCTTTCTCTTGCTCAAGGATGGGGGAGTAAAGAGGAGGGCTTGGGTTTATATTCATGTGTTGTGGCAAATGATAGGACACAGGAGGAAGGCCTGTGCTTATTTCCATCTGATATAGAAAATGATTGTGACAAATCTCAGTGCCGGATTGGTTCTACCCTTTATTTTGAATTTCATGGGCACAATGGGCAGAGCAGAGAAGAGAGTAGTGGCAATTTGAGTTCTAGTTTGAGAGTTATACACCTGCCAGATCTACATTTGCGGAAGGAGGATGATCTGGTACTGATGAAGCATTGCATTGAAGAGTACAGTGTGCCTTCAGAGGTTCGGTTCTCTTTGTTGACAAGAATCAGATATGCTCATGCCTTTCGTTCTCCCAGAATATGCAGACTCTATAGCAGGATTTGCTTGCTTGCATTCATTGTCCTTGTTCAGTCAAGTGATGCTCAGGATGAGTTGACCTCCTTTTTCGCTAATGAGCCGGAGTATACAAATGAGTTAATCAGGATCGTTCGGTCGGAAGAAGCTATTCCTGGAACCATTAGAACTCTTGCCATGCTTGCTTTAGGAGCACAGTTAGCTGCATATTCTGCTTCTCATGATCGGGCTCGGATTTTAAGTGGATCGAGCATCAGTTTTGCTGTAGGGAACAGAATGATTCTCCTAAATGTGCTCCAGAGGGCTGTTTTGTCATTGAAGAACTCAAATGATCCATCATCTATTGCATTTGTTGAGGCACTTCTACAGTTCTATTTGCTCCACATTGTGTCATCCTCATCATCAGGGAGTACTATTAGAGGATCAGGAATGGTTCCCACATTCCTGCCACTTTTGGAGGATTCTGATCCGAGTCATATGCATCTTGTGTATTTGGCCGTAAAAGCTCTACAGAAGCTTATGGATTACAGTAGTTCAGCTGTCTCACTGCTTAGGGAACTGGGGGGAGTTGAGCTTTTGGCACAGAGGCTAGAGATAGAAGTAAATCGAATTATTGGATTGCCTGCGGGAAATGATAATGCTATGGTTATAGGTGAATGCTCTAGGTATATTGATGATCAATTATTCTCCCAGAAGAGATTGATCAAGGTTCTCTTGAAGGCTCTTGGCTCTGCCACTTATACCCCTGCAAACTCCAACAGACCTCAAAATTCCCATGACAATTCTTTACCTGCCACTTTGTCACGGATATACAGGAATGCAGATAAATTTGGAGGTGATATTTACTATTCAGCTGTCACCGTCATGAGTGAAATTATCCACAAAGATCCTACTTGTTTGCCCTCGCTTCTTGAAGTTGGCCTCCCAGAAGCATTTTTATCTTCAGTGGTAGCTGGAATTCTTCCTTCTTCTAAGGCTCTTACATGTGTTCCGAATGGCCTTGGTGCCATTTGTCTTAATGCCAAAGGCTTGGAAGCAGTGAAAGAGACTTCAGCCTTGAGATTTCTGGTTGACATACTTACCAGCAAGAAATATGTTGTAGCTATGAATGAAGCTATTGTTCCATTGGCAAATGCAGTGGAAGAACTTTTACGTCATGTTTCATCACTAAGAGGCGCCGGTGTTGATATAATTATCGAAATTACTGATAAACTTTCATCTCTTGGGGACCATAAGTCCTCAAGTTCATCAGGGAAAGTTAATGGGAGTACTGCAATGGAAATGGATTCTGAAGAGAAAGAAAATGCAGAACAGTGCTGTATTGTTGGTGCAGTGGATCCTGTAACGGAGGGAGTAAGTGATGAGCAATTCGTCCAACTGTGCATTTTTCATTTGATGGTTCTGCTTCATAGAACAATGGAGAACTCTGAAACTTGTAGGTTGTTTGTGGAGAAGTCAGGTATTGAAGCTTTATTGAAGCTTCTCTTACGGCCTAGTATTGCACAGTCATCTGAGGGGATGTCTATTGCTTTGCACAGCACTATCGTTTTCAAGGGCTTTACGCAACATCATTCCGCTTCTCTGGCTCGTGCTTTCTGTTCATCTCTCCGAGATCAGTTGAAGAAAGCTTTAGGTGGCCTAAGTGCAGCTTCAGGTTCATTTTTGCTGGATCCCAGAGTGACACAAGATACTGGAATCTTTTCACCACTTTTCCTTGTTGAATTCCTACTTTTTCTTGCTGCTTCGAGGGACAATCGTTGGGTAACTGCTTTGCTATCAGAGTTTGGAAATGGCAGCAAGGACGTTCTGGAGGATATTGGACAAGTTCACCATGAAATTTTGTGGCAGATGGCTCTCCTTGAAGATGCTAAACTTGAAACTGACGAAAATAAGGTTGGTTTTGCAACTGAGACACAGGAGTCTGAGTTAAATACAAATGAGACTGAAGAACAAAGGCCCAATTCCTTAAGGCAGTTTCTTGATCCCTTGTTCAGAAGAAGGACATCAGGATGGAATATTGAATCCCAGTTTTTTGACCTTATAAACCTGTACCGTGATCTTGGACGTGCTGCTACTGGTTTCCAACTGAGACCTGCTACAGATGGTTCTTCAAATCTTCGTTTTGGAGCGAGTCATTCTGGTTCCTCTGATGGTGCTTCTGGCTCTGCCACTAGAAAAGAACATGACAAACAGAGATCATATTATACCTCATGCTGTGATATGGTCAGGTCACTCTCCCTTCACATCACTCATTTGTTTCAAGAGTTGGGAAAGGCGATGTTGCTTCCTTCTCGTCGACGGGAGGAGACTGTAAATATCTCTGTCGCTTCAAAATCAGTGGCTTCAACCTGTGCTTGCATTGCATTGGATCACATGAATTTTGGGGGCCACGTAAATCCCTCTGAGGCATCCATATCAACAAAGTGTCGCTACTTTGGGAAAGTAATCGAGTTCATTGATGGAATTATACTGGACAGGCCTGATTCATGTAATCCTGTTCTATTAAACTGTTTATATGCCCGTGGGGTTGTTCAATCAGTCTTAACAACATTTGAGGCCACCAGTCAATTGCTCTTTGCAGTTAACAGGGCCCCTTCATCACCAATGGAGACTGATGATGGGAATGTAAAACATGATGAAAAAGAAGATGTGGATCATGTGTGGATTTATGGTCCTTTGGCTAGTTATGGTAAGCTTATGGACCACTTGGTAACATCTTCTCTCATTTTGTCAACATCCACAAAACATCTGCTTGTACAACCTTTGACAAGTGGGGATAGTCCTTTCCCACGAGATGCTGAGACTTTTGTGAAGGTGCTTCAGTCCATGGTGCTGAAGTCTGTACTTCCTGTCTGGGCTCACCCTCAGTTTACTGATTGCAGTTACGATTTTATTACCACAGTGATTTCCATTATTAGGCATGTATACTCTGGGGTCGAGGTGAAAAACATCAACAATATTGGCAATTCTCGAATTACAGGCCCACCTCCAAATGAATCAGCTATTTCTACAATAGTGGAGATGGGTTTTCCAAGGGCTAGGGCTGAAGAAGCTTTACGACAAGTTGGATCAAATAGTGTGGAGTTGGCAATGGAGTGGTTGTTATCCCATCCAGAAGAAACCCAAGAGGATGATGAACTTGCCCGTGCCCTTGCCATGTCGCTTGGAAAGTCTGAGTCTGAGACAAAGGAGGATGCTGCAAATGATGGTAACCAGCAGCTTGAACAAGATATAGTTCAACTTCCTCCTGTTGAGGAGTTGTTGTCGACATGCATGAAGCTCTTGCAGATGAAGGAACCTCTAGCATTCCCAGTTCGGGACTTCCTCGTGTTGGTTTGCACCCAAAATGATGGCCAATACAGATCCAATGTGATATCTTTTATTCTTGAACAAGTAAAGGATTGCACCTCTGTTTCTGATGGCAGAAACAGTGCTCTATTGTCTTCTCTTTTCCATGTCCTTGCTTTAATTCTTCATGAAGATGCAGGGGCACGAGAAATTGCTGCAAAGGCTGGTATGGTAAAACTTGCATCTGATGTTCTTTCACAGTGGGATTCTGGTGCAGTTGACAGCGAGAAACCCCAAGTTCCCAAGTGGGTAACAACAGCTTTTCTTGCTATTGATAGGCTACTGCAGGTAGATCAGAAGTTAAATTCTGAAATTGTGGAGCAGTTGAAAAGGGATGATAGCAGCCAGCAGAAATCTATTAGCATTGATGAGGATAAGCAAGATTCCTTGCAGTCCATGTTTGGCTTCCCCAAACATGTAGATATAAATGAGCAGATAAGACTTATTGAGATTGCTTGTAAATGCATCAGGAACCAGCTTCCATCTGAAATGATGCATGCTGTTCTGCAGCTATGCTCTACTCTCACAAAAACTCATTCTTTAGCTGTTCGTTTTCTGGATGCTGGGGGCGTAAGTTCCCTGCTTTCTTTGCCAACTAGTAGCCTCTTTCCTGGATTTGACAATATTGCTGCTAGTATTATACGTCATGTCCTTGAAGATCCTCAGACTCTCCAGCAGGCAATGGAATCTGAGATCAGGCATAGTCTTGTGGCTGTTGCCAACAGGCATTCAAATGCAAGGATCACTCCACGCAATTTACTTTTAAATTTAAGTTCTGTCATCTCTCGAGATCCAGTGATCTTTATGCAGGCTGCTCGATCTGTATGCCAAGTTGAGATGGTAGGGGAAAGACCTTATATTGTTTTGCTCAAAGACCGTGAGAAGGAAAAATGCAAAGAGAAAGATAAAGAGAAGGACAAGGTGTCAGACAGAGATAAAAGTGCAACCAACAGTGGTGGGAAGGTTATGCTGGGGAATATGAATTCGGTAAGTCCTGGGAATGGACAGGGAAAGTATCAAGATTCGAACTCCAAGGCTAAGATTCATCGGAAATCTCCACAAAGCTTCATAAGTGTAGTTGAGCTTCTCTTGGATTCAGTTAGTACTTTCATACCTCCTCTGAAAGATGATGCAGTCGCAGATACACTTATTGAGGCACAATCAACTGATATGGAGATTGATGTTGCTGCTACTAAGGGGAAAGGAAAAGCGATTGCAACAGTTTCTGAAGAGAATAAAGCCCATATTCAGGATGCTTCTTCATCACTTGCAAAGATAGTGTTTATGTTAAAACTTTTAACAGAGATTTTATTAATGTATTCTTCAGCTGTTCACGTTCTGCTTCGAAGAGATGCTGAACTTAATAGCTGCAGGGCCCCCCATCAAAAGGGCTCAACTGGTGGTATATTTTACCATATTCTCCATAGGTTTATTCCTTGCTATTGGAGCTCAAAAAAGGAGAGGAAAGTTGATGGAGACTGGAGGCAAAAACTGGCATATAGAGCCAACCAGTTTTTGGTGGCATCTTGTGTTCGCTCTGCAGAAGCCAGGAGGAGGATTTTCATGGAGATTAGTTGTATTTTCAATGACTTTGTGGATTCATGTAATGGTTTTCGCTCGCCTGGAAATGATGTTCAAACTTTGATTGAGCTGCTGAACGATGTGCTTGCTGCTCGTGCACCAAATGGTTTGTATATTTCTGCAGAAGCTTCTGCAACTTTCATAGATGTTGGTTTGGTAAGGTCACTCACTCGGACTCTTGAGGTGTTAGATTTAGATCATGCTGAGTCTCCCAAAGCTGTTACAGGGCTTATCAAGGTATTGGAGTTGGTAACAAAGGAGCATGTTCATTCTGTTGATTCCAATGTGGCAAAGGGTGAGAATGCAAACAAATCCCCTGATGATCATGATCAACCCAGAAGAACGGATAATGCTACTGACATGTCCCAGTCCATGGAAATGGCATCAGAATTGAACCATGATCCTGTGGCAGCTGACCGCGCTGAGATTTTCAATACAGTCCAACACTATGGCGAATCTGAAGCTGTGACAGATGACATGGAGCATGATCAGGACCTTGATGGAGGGTTTGCTCCTGCTGCTGAGGATGACTACATGCAAGAAACTTCTGAGGATGCTAGGGATCTTGAAAATGGCATTGATACTGTGGGTATACGATTTGAGATCCAGCCTCATGTTCAAGAGAATCTTGATGAAGATGAAGATGAGGAGATGTCTGGGGATGATGGAGATGAGGTAGATGAAGATGAAGATGAGGATGATGAGGAGCATAATGATCTGGAAGAAGATGAAGTACATCACCTGCCTCATCATGACACAGATCAAGATGAGCATGAGATTGATGATGATGAATTTGATGAGGAAATATTGGAGGAAGATGAGGATGAGGATGAAGATGATGAGGATGGAGTTATTCTTAGATTCGAAGAAGGAATCAATGGAATAAATGTTTTTGATCACATTGAGGTTTTTGGAAGAGATCATAGCTTCCCAAATGAAGCTCTTCATGTGATGCCAGTTGAAGTTTTTGGTTCTAGGCGTCAAGGAAGGACCACCTCCATCTACAGTCTTTTAGGCAGAACTGGCGACAATGCGGTCCCCACACAACACCCTCTTTTATCAGGGCCTTCTTCCTTGCAGCGTTCAATCTCCCAAAGACAATCAGGTCAGCTCCCCACCCAGATATTTGTCCTGATATATTATCATTTTATGCAACTTGGGTCCAATGTTTCTATGTTCAGTTATTTCATTTCTTAGTTCAGTTTGCTTTCTTTTATCTCTGACTGACCTTATTTTTTCTCCAGAGAATACACGTGATGTGGCCTTATTAGATCGGAACTCAGAGAGTAATTCATCACGGCTTGATGCTATTTTTCGGTCTTTAAGGAACGTACGCCATGGGCACCGAATGAACTTGTGGATGGATGATAACCATCCAAGTGGTGGACCAAATCCAGCCACAGTACCCCAAGGCCTTGAGGAGTTGCTTGTTTCCCAGTTGAGACGACCCAGCCCAACAAAACCTTCTGATCAGAACACATCATCAGTGGAACCTCAAACTCAAGCTGAGGCTGGTCAGCTGCAGGAATCAGTTAGGCCTGAAGCTCCTGCTGAAAATAATTTCAATGCAAATCTCAGTTTGCCGCCTCCTTCTTCAGTTGCCCTTGGTACTTCTGCTGATGCTGATATGAGGGCTGCAGTGAATGACCCAATACAAGTAAATGATGTCTCAAGTGCACAATCACAATCTGTTGAAATGCAGTTTGAACAGAGTGATGCAGCTGTACGGGATGTTGAAGCAGTGAGCCAAGAAAGTGGTGGAAGTGGTGCTACTCTAGGTGAAAGCCTTCGGAGCCTAGATGTTGAAATTGGAAGTGCTGATGGGCATGATGATGGTGGAGAAAGGCATGGTTCTGCAGATCCACAGACAACTAGGACAAGAAGATCCAGTGTTTCATTTGGGAATTCAGTTCCTTCAGCTGTCAGAGATGTATCCCTTCACAGTGTAACTGAGGTTTCAGAGAATTCTAGTCGTGAGGCCGATCAGGATGGCCCTTCAGTGGAGCAGCAGGTAAGTAGTGATGCTGGTTCTGGTTCCATTGACCCTGCATTCTTGGAAGCTCTCCCCGAGGAGTTACGGGCAGAAGTTCTCTCAGCCCAACATGGTCAAGTGGCGCAGCCTTCAAACAATGAGCGGCCAAATGCAGGAGATATTGATCCTGAATTCCTTGCAGCTCTTCCACCAGACATCCGAGCAGAAGTTCTAGCGCAGCAGCAAGCACAAAGGCTTCATCAATCCCAGGAACTTGAAGGACAACCAGTTGAAATGGACACAGTTTCAATAATTGCAACATTTCCTTCGGAGTTGCGAGAAGAGGTATATTGCCAATTGTGGTGTAATTATGCATCTTGTGCTTTTAATCGATATTATTTTTTTTCATTCTCAGGTTCTCTTAACATCATCTGATGCTATTCTTGCCAATCTTACACCTGCTCTTGTTGCGGAGGCTAACCTGTTACGTGAAAGGTTTGCGCATCGATACCATAATCGCACTCTTTTTGGTATGTATCCTAGAAGTCGTAGAGGTGAGTCTTCTAGGCGCAGTGAAGGTGTTGGATCTAGCCTAGATAGAGCTGGAGGAAGTATTGTATCACGCAGATCTCTTACCTCTAAGGTAGTTGAAGCTGATGGAGCTCCTTTAGTTAGCACAGAAGGTCTCCTAGCAATGATTCGCTTGCTTCGCATAGTTCAGGTATTTATGACCCTGCTTATTTTACTGTTCTCGATTGTGATCTGTGCATTTAGGTTGATTTTCTGGGGGGATAAATTTTGCAGCCATTGTACAAGGGCTCACTTCAGAGACTTCTATTGAATTTATGTTCTCATAGCCAAACCAGAACTGCCCTAGTCAAAATTCTGATGGACATGCTGATGCTTGATATGAAGAAGCCTGGCAATTGTTCAAATGTCACTGAGCCACTGTATCGGCTTTATGCTTGCCAAAGTAATGTGAAATATTCTCGTCCCCAGTACTTTGATGGTAAAGTCTCTATCTTGATTAATCTTTTAAGTTAATAATTATCTGACCTTGGCATTACATGCTTTCTTGGTGCAAACTTGTCTGATAAGTAGGGTCTTTGGAGCCTAGATTTTTTGTTTGTGAGTACATTTTATATGGAAAATTGTAGAAGCATCTTTAGTTACTTGAAGCCAGTTTTTTGAGAGGATGTTTGTGTTTATCTGGGTTCTTATTGGTATGTACAATATTGGCTTTACTTGATGCTTATGATGGGCTGTGGTGGATTCTTTTATAGGAGTTCCTCCATTGGTGTCACGGCGTGTTCTTGAAACTTTAACTTACTTGGCTCGCCACCATCCCTATGTGGCAAAGATTTTACTTCAGTTTAGTCTTCCACTTCCTTCCTTAGAAGAGCAGGTGCATACCGATCAGGCACGAGGAAAAGCTGCAATATTTAGTGAAGAGCATGAAATTAATAAAAAGCAGAACCAAGGAGGATATATATCTATTGAACTGCTTCTGAGCCTCTTGAATCAACCTCTTTACCTGAGAAGTATAGCACATCTTGAACAGGTGATCCATTTCTTTCTTTTTGACATTTTAGTTATATTATATTGTCAATTCTTATTGATTTATGTCTCATTAAAATTTCTTTTCTGGCCTTTTTTCAGCTGCTTAATTTATTGGATGTCATCGTATGTAGTGCTGAAAGCAAATCTGGCTCATCTGACAAATCTGATGCATCTGTTGCTGAACATCGAAATGTACTTCAACTTTCTGTGTCGGATGTTGCAGTTAGTATGGACAATCGTGATCTTTCTTCTGGGACTGGTTCATCATCCAGGATGGCATCAACTTCTAGTGCAGAAAGCGAATGTGATGCTCAAAGCATATTGCTTAACCTGCCTCAACATGAGCTTCAGCTTCTTTGCTCATTGCTTGCTCGGGAAGGGTATGATGAATATATGTATCTGCTAAAGGCATCTCTTTATGTTTTTCTATGTTGATTATTTTGCATCACCGGATGCTTGTAGCTTTCTGTTAGCATTGTAACTGTTGCAAGTAGTGATGGCCGATTGCTTCTTAATTTTGTAGACCTGTTAGGATATGCAGACTTGTTCGATAAGAGAATAGACTAATTAAACTAGCTGATGTTTTTGAATTACAATCTCAATTTACTAATTGCTGCTGATGAATTCTTAATAGGAAAATTGATGAATTTTAGTAAATCAATTAGCTTAATCTTTCATTTGATCTTCTAATTATCATATGTTAAGTCTGACATATTACATTTTCTATCCAGTTTGTCAGATAATGCATATACGCTTGTGGCAGAGGTATTGAAGAAGTTGGTGTCAATCACACCAAGCCATTGTCAACTATTTATAACTGAGTTAGCAAATGCAACACAGAATTTGACGAAGTCAGCTATGGATGAGCTACGCATGTTTGGTGAAGCAGTGAAAGCACTCCTGAGTACTTCCTCTTCCGATGGAGCTGCAATTTTAAGGGTCTTGCAGGCGCTAAGCTCCCTTGTTGGGTCTTTGATTGAGAAAGAGAAAGATCAACAGGTTCTTCCTGAAAAGGACTACTCTGCTGCTCTCTCTCAGGTGACAGACATCAATGGGACTTTGGAGCCTTTGTGGCTGGAACTGAGCTCTTGCATAAGCAAGATGGAGAACTATTCGGATACTGCCCCTGATTCATTAATTCCATCGAGGATCTCAACATCAAAACCATCTGGTGTTACACCACCACTTCCTGCGGGTGCTCAGAATATCTTACCATATATAGAATCCTTCTTTGTGGTGTGTGAGAAGTTGCATCCTGCACAACCAGGATCAGGTCTTGACTTTAGTATTGTTTCAGTTTCTGAGGTTGAAGATGCCAGCACGTCCACTGGCCAGCCAAAAACTTCAGAAGCTACTCCAAAGGTGGATGAGAAGCATGCTGGTTTCGTGAAGTTCTCAGAGAAGCATAGGAAACTGCTAAATGCTTTCATCCGTCAAAACCCTGGATTGCTTGAGAAGTCTTTCTCACTTATGCTGAGTGTTCCTCGCTTTGTTGATTTTGATAACAAGCGTTCCCATTTTAGGTCAAAGATAAAGCACCAACATGATCATCACCATAGTCCTTTAAGAATTTCTGTTAGAAGAGCTTATATTCTTGAAGATTCATATAACCAGCTGCGAATGCGATCAACTCAAGAATTAAAGGGCAGGCTAACTGTTCACTTTCAAGGAGAGGAAGGTATTGATGCGGGTGGACTGACAAGGGAATGGTATCAGCTATTGTCTAGAGTTATCTTTGACAAAGGAGCACTACTTTTTACAACTGTTGGCAACGAGTCAACATTCCAGCCAAATCCTAACTCTGTTTACCAAACAGAACATCTTTCATACTTCAAGTTTGTTGGTCGTGTTGTAAGTACTATATTTAGTTGGGATTTTACTAGATTGACTTGGTTAGACTTTTATTCATTCTTCGATGTTGTTTCCAGGTTGGAAAAGCGCTCTTCGATGGGCAACTCTTGGATGTCCATTTCACACGATCTTTTTATAAGCATATCCTTGGAGTTAAAGTTACATATCATGACATTGAAGCCATTGATCCTGATTACTTCAAAAATCTGAAGTGGATGCTTGAGGTATGCTTCTTGCTAGTTTTACTTTCAAGTGATGTTTTCAATAGTTTTTCTAAAGCATTGGCAGCGTCTTCTACATTTATGACAATATATTGCATACATGCATGGTTTCTTTTGCTTTTACTTCACCTCTATCTGTTGTGTCTTGATCTTCACATGTTTACTTTTGCAGAATGATATTAGTGATGTCCCTGATCTTACTTTTAGCATAGATGCTGATGAAGAGAAACTTATATTGTATGAGAGGACAGAGGTAATATTTCTTCTAAGTTCTGTCATCACCTCTTGTAACTTCGAAAATCAATCATTTAACATTTGAGTTTCATAAACTTAATACAGGTGACTGACCATGAGTTGATTCCTGGAGGCCGGAACATGAAAGTAACAGAGGAAAATAAGCATCAATATGTTGATCTAGTTGCCGAACATCGTTTGACAACTGCTATTCGTCCTCAAATAAATGCATTTTTGGAAGGATTTAATGAGCTGATTCCCAGAGATTTAATCTCTATTTTCAACGACAAGGAATTGGAATTATTAATTAGTGGTCTTCCGGATATTGATTGTAAGTGTCCTATCAAATTATTTACTCATGTGATGCAATTTGTGATTTGTTCATGTTGAAATTGGTAAAAAGAAACAAATGAATAAATCCTAACAAATAGTTCGTGCATCAATATCTTACAGTGGATGACATGAGGGCAAATACTGAGTATTCTGGATACAGTCCTGGATCTCCTGTTATCCAGTGGTTCTGGGAGGTTGTTCAAGGCTTCAGCAAGGAGGATAAGGCTCGGCTTCTGCAATTTGTGACTGGCACCTCAAAGGTAATGTGTCTTCTTTGTCTGTTTTTAACTATCTGTACATAAATGTTCTCATTATTGTCTTGTTTTCAGTAGTTATATCTGCTGCACAAAACATAGTACTTGCCAGATTTTGCAAGTCTTGACAAGATGACAATGAAATGGTTTGAGTGGCTTGACTAATAGGAAGCTTTAGTGGCAAAAGTTTCGGATACATTTAACTTTTTGTCTTCATTTGAAGCATCGATTGGTTAATGACATAAATTCCTGTGCAATATATTTTTTTTTTTGGAAATAGAAGTATAAATATATAAATTCCTGTAGAGTATGGTGAAATGTATACCTTGCATACAGAATTCACACGAGCTTAAAAGTGATAAATAACTACTATGGTCGATTTAAGAATCCTCCCTTTTTATGAAGATTTTGGACCATTATGCATGATTTAGTTGTTTATAAATCTTAAATGAATTGTGAAAATCTGCACATCAATGCATTTCTAAATGGTTTATGCTCGTGACAACTTCGATATTGTTACCCTAGCTCTCAAACATTCCACGAGTCCTGGCTTCTATTTGTTTTATTATGCTGTAGCACTTGCAATGAATATTCTTATGTGCTTATTGGTAACGATTGATAGGGTTACAGTACAGTACTGAACAAATGTACCCTACAATAAGTAGACAGTATGAATAGTATTAGACTATATTTCGTTTGGGGTACAGAGTGATGTAAGACAAATTCTGTTAATTTAGCGGAGAATAACTAAATCTTACACCCAGGGTGTTTTAGACACCACGCCTAATAAGTTTTAAGCATAGATTTTGATTGCATCCTGTCACTAGAAAAGTGAGAGACTCAAAGTATTTTGTTGAAGTCTTTCCCTAAAAAAAATTGAATTATCAAAAAAGATACCTTATAATTCTTTTTGAATAGCTTTTTTTTTTTAATAAAATTAAACTAAGAAATACAAGTCCTAATAGGATTAGAAAATCATACCACCGATGCATATGTGAAAGCTAAATCCTAATAACAATAAAATACTAGAAGTATAATAAAAGATCATAAGTCGAGAGTATAGTAGTCCTATACTTAATAAAATTATGATTTCTAATCAATTATCTAACATAGAGCTTATCCATTATGCATCACAAAGGGCAGGGTTAATAATTCTACGGCTGTGGTGCCAAAGTCTGTCTCAAGTTTTTAGTTTACTCTTTTTTCAGTGGGACATATTGATGTCCATTACCAAGATTTAAAGCTACTCTAGCGTTGACAATAATATGGGACAAAAAGCAACTATGTGCATATATGTAAATGTAAACCTAAGATTCATTTGCATATGTAAATATAAACAAAACTTTTCTTTCGTTCTTTTTGCTGGATTTGCAGGTTCCTCTAGAAGGCTTTGTTGCACTTCAAGGAATATCAGGCTCACAGAAATTTCAGATACACAAGGCATACGGCAGCCCCGATCATTTACCTTCTGCTCATACATGGTACATTTTATTCTCTTGTGCAGTTTTACGGTTTATTGTTGTCATATCCAATCTTGTGCAAAACTTTATTCTTGTTAATTTACTGGTACAAAATTCATGCAGTTTCAACCAATTGGATCTACCGGAGTATCCGTCTAAACAACATCTAGAGGAGAGACTGCTGCTCGCGATTCATGAAGGCAATGAAGGATTTGGGTTCGGCTGAGAGACAGTGGAGTTCTGTGGGTGTAATTTGTGTAGATATAAGGTAAATGTGTCAAAGAAATGGGTGTTTTGGAAATGAATTGGGTAAAAAGGGAAGGGGGAAAAAGCGAAAGGGTGGATATGAGATGTTGAGTTGATACATGTTCATAGATTGTACAGTCGTGTATTGGCTATATGGCTAATGCTTCTGGCAGTTTTACAATTTGCCAATTCTGCCCCCTTCTTCCTCTTCGTCTAATATTTCTACTCCTCCTACCTCTACTTTCATTTTTTTTTTTAGACCTTTGTGTTTAAGTTATTTTCTTAGTCGATTATCATTTGAAGTTGCCTTCTAAGAATTGAAGTTTTAAAATCAGTTGGACTAGCCTGCTGTGGTATTTACATAAAAAGTAAAGAGCAATTTATTTTGACTTAAATAAGTTGGAATTTAAGATTTTCGGTGGGGGAGAATGGGCAGGTATCCATTTTTTTTTTTTTTTAAAAAAAATTATAAATGTATATTCAGTTATTTTTTTAATATGGGCAATGTAATGTCTTTTTCAAAATAATTAGAACATAAAATCATGATGAAAAAAAAAAAAAAGAAATTCGCTTCGCAGTATAGCTAATGAATGATGATGGTAGATTCACAAAACTTCGCAGTCCAGTGCGTCTAAGTTCGCATAACTTTTTGCTTTCTACGTGAACCGAAATTTTCTTTTGAGAGTTTAATTAAGAAAAACCTCTTCCAAAAAAAAAATAATATAATTTATGAGGCTTAGAACATCAAAACATTTTGGTACCAAATTCCAGAGTTCGAAAATCTATTCCTTTGAATATGTGCATGTTTGCTAGATTCACAAAATAATATAGTTTCCAAATTGGTAAAAAATTATCTATAAGACTACTACAGATTTAATTAAAATAATTAGAAAATTTGAAAACAGTAAAGAGATTTTAGGAGTTTACTTGGACAAACATTCTTATGGATATACAATAAAATAGTGAGATTTATTGATAATATTAATATATATGTAATTTAAAAGTTTTTGAAAAATAACCTATAATTCAAGAACATTATGTAGCAACCATTTACCACACTGTTACTTCTTTGCTCTATTTATCATTCAACCAAATCTCACTTGAAAGATTAACATAATACATGTATAATAATCTGTTCTCACTTTTTATACTATCTCAACCGCATATTTAGTTTGTTACCTTTCTCCTTCAACCTTGGATCAAAACTTCTGTTAACTTTGCCATTAGAAATCACAGGTTGCACAGTGCTGACTGGTTTTATACTTCTTGTAAACCTTGCCAAAGCTTTAGATGAGGTAGCGTTCTTGGACTTCTCCAACTCATCAGAAGATGATTTCTTCCTCTCGAGAAGAGATGCTGACAACAAGATATTGTTCTCGCTTCCTTTGCTCTGAATCTGTTTTCTCCGTATCTCGCGGAGGGAGTCTGTACCTTTTAGCAAACCAGACCCATGATTACTTGTTCGGTTACCAGACTGCAAAATTCTCATGCCAATGGGACCGATGTCACCCATGCTTTCTGCTCTTAATATTTTAGATTCGTTAGGTGTGGCTCCTAATTTTCCTGCTGAATATTGACACTGAGTTAGCATATGCTCTTGGTGTTGCTGCTCCTTCAACTTTCGTTCAAGCACTTTAATCTGCCATAACATAGAGAAATTATGGTCTAGTAAGTGTAATTATAGTGGGAACACATTATTGTTATGATTTTTTTTTTTATGAATATTATTTTTAGATTTATAATGGTCTAATGGGGAACCTTTTCTTGAAGTAGTTGACATTGTGAGTTCTCATTTTCCATGGTCAGCTTGCTTTCAAGTTCTCTAACCTGTATCAGACAAAAAAGCACATCAGTAAGCATAACATATCATATCTTTATCTTCTTTTGGTGGAAGAACATATCCGTCATTTTGATGGTTCAAAGACAAATTCATCTCAATTGCTGTGATAAATCATCTCAATTGCTGGTTCATTAGTCATACAGTATACAGAATAATGGAAATAATAAGAAGATAAGAAGTTAAAAGGGAGACAAAAGAGAGAATTTGTGCATCTGTACAAAAACAGACAAAATGAAGAAATTTTCACCAGAGCCTACAGTAGTAGTTTTAAGTGGCTGCATATCACTAATTATAGCAGAAAACCAACACTAAAAGCTTGTTTTTGCGATCTGACGTCTAGAAGCACTAGTGGTACGTGTATATATGAATTAAAGTATGATCAAAGAGAAGATAACAGCAAAATACAAATGGATTAGTCCAAGATCATGAGATTCGTTACTATTTAGGCCCTATGCAGGAGTTCTACAAGATAATGAGAGAAAAAGAGAGAGAGAAAGATCTTAAATAGTGGACTAATTCAAAGGTCTCCACTCAATCTTGACTTTGCATTTGTCTTAATTTCCTCACTAACTGACTAAAACAATTGCTGAATGAGAAAGAGACATAACCACATTCAATAATTTCATTGGTTACGCTACCTTTTGTTTAAGGATTCTTGACCGAAGGTCAAATTCTTGTGTTTTGTCTTTAAGTCTGCTCTCAAGTTCTTTGACCTGTGAAGGACATGATAATGAATTAAAAACTTTGTACCTCAACCTTTTTTCAATAAGAGATATTTCCTAAAGAATGAGGTCTAAGTTAGGATGGACTCTGCAATAGCAACTGATGAGAGTGCAGCCACAATACATAATGGAATTCAATTTCTTGTACAATAACTAATAGCACCCTCTTGGACTCAATAAGTGCTAAGATGGTGCTATAATATGTACTCTTACTATGGTTAGTCAAACACATAGAACTTTCAAGTAAGAACCTTGTTTTGAAGAATTATTGACTCTACTCGTTCACGCTCTTTCAGTCTGCTCTCAAGCTCCTCGACCTACAGTAAACATTAAGTTAAATGTCAGCTAATAAGAGTTTAATTATCATCAGTTTTGGAAAGGGAGACAAAACGTCAGCAAGTCAAGCAACCTTTTTCTGAAAATTCAAGCAAATTTCTTCCTTCCCCTGCATTCTGTCAGAAAATTGTGACAACTGCTTCTGGAGTTGTCTGCATAACTCTGTCTTTGAAGCAAGCAGACTTTCAAGTTCATTGACCTTTTCCTGTTGATCTTTGGATAGTTGATCTCTGCCTTTTGCCTTAACCTCTAAATTGTGGAAGCTTTCTTCTAACTTCTGCAATGCCTCATCCTTGGATCTCAATTCTTGTTTTGCTTTATCGACCTTCAGAAGTCCACAGAGAAAACTTTAGCGTATTTAGTCCTCTTAAATATATGTGGCTTTTATCCATGAAAATAGTGTGCTAACAAAACCATATGAACTTACCACGATCTTCAGCTTTTGAAGCTCACCCTTATCAATCTGTCTTTTTGCAGGACCTAGCTCAATTCCCCTAACACGAGTTGCAAAATTTAATGAACTTAAAGTTTCACCAAGATCCTGCTCTGAGGGGCTGATTTGTACAAACATCAGAGTTTTGGAATCTCCCCCTGCAGCACGTATTTCACTAAGCATATGAACCAATAGAGTACTACAAGCACAGCAGAGAAGAAATGGGAATAAAAGGATGTATAATTTGTAAATCAAAGCATTGCACGTTTATCTCATAGAAGGATTAGATTTTTTTTTTTTTTGGCCAAAACAATGAGGCTGTTTTGTTGGATTTCGATCATACTTAAGGATTCAAACATCCATAATCATTTTAATGGGTTCTTCTGAAAGACTGCTTTGAACCTTTCAACACATTTGAAAATTTTTAAGTGTGCGTTGAGAGCTTCTTTTTGTGCACCTCCTTACCTACGCAATCTTGGAGCATGTGAGTAAGCTTGGAATTCCTGTAAAATCACAAGTTAAGTAACAGATCTCCATAATGCCTGATAAAAGTAACCATGACAGAGCAAACCTGTAAGGGATATGATTGCTTTTGGTTGCAAGGGCAGATATTACATCTCCCAGAGCTGAAAGGGACCTATTAATATTTTGAGCTTCCTTCAGCCGTTCTCCTTGCACCTCGGTTTTCGTGAGCCTCTCACTGCCTGCCAAATCCACCAGCCATAGCTTGCTCTTTGTGCACTCACCACTTATCAAATTTTTTGCTCTAACCAATATGCAAAGCATGCTAATATAGAATTAATGAGGAACCATTAGTTACTATGACTTGAGAACTATTTTATAATGAAGTGTAACTAGTAAGAAAGTCAGGATTAACACAGACCAGTGGGATCGGCTACTATGTTCATTGATGTTATTTGATCCTACAGCCCTGGTACTGCTTCCAGCTTGCAAAACCTCCCAAGCCTCATTAATGTTTTCAACTTTCGCTTCAACCATCCCTGCTACATGATGAACTCGTTCAGAAGGTTGCCTTATTTCCAACCTAAAAAACAGTGAAAACTCAGATCGCATTAAGAATTCCTATGATGATTACAATTTTTATTCTGAAACTAACAACAGAAACATAGAAACTCAAAACAATTAAAAACAATCCTACAATCAAGTGCATAAGATTTTAGATTTACCCTTTTGATGTTTGTGTGGTAGCAAGCAAGTCCCTAATTTGCTCGTTGTAGACTTCAAGCACACTAACAGAAATATCATAAATAAAAGTTTCTCTCCTCTCTTCAGCAAATTTAAACAACTGCTCTAAAGTCCTATAATTGACTCCTCGGTTTTGCTTTGTACCCTCCATTGTGAACGTCTTTCCAGTCCCTGTCTGTCCATATGCAAGTATACAAACATTATAGCCATCTAGCACTGAGATTACCACTGGAGAAGCGTCCGCAAATATGTCAGCTGTTACAGAGCAAAACAGAAGTTTTAAGAAAAATACTATGGATATTCTTTCTTGCAGTGAAGACTAAAAGTGAGTTCAACGACCATACAGCATCCATTCATGCTCTCACTAATTGAAGAGAGTATTTAGATCGACAAAATGATTTGAATTAGGAAATTCTGATTATAAGAAAACAGAAGTTTTAAGAAAAATACTATGGATACTTTTTCTTGCAGTGAAGACTGAAAGTGAGTTCAACAACCACAAAGCATCCTTGCATGCCCTCACTAATTGAAGAGAGTATTTAGATTGACAAAATGATTTAAATTAGGAAATTCTGATTATAACTTAGTATAAAACTGCTGTGTGTAGTAAAAAACATTAAGCATCAGGAAATCTTTATCCTTCTTCGATTGCCTACGAGAATACAATTCTGCATTTCCAAATGGAGCAAATAATGCTAGCAAAGGAAATAATAGAAAAGGTTTCTCCATTCAATTATAAAATGGTGAAACAATTTCAAAAACATTTACTAAGATAAGAGGGGGTTTTAATGATAAACTGCATCACCATAAACCAACTAAATTATGCATCACATGCAAACTTTGAGCAATTTAGATAGCCATCTATATTTCAAAAGGTATAGTTTCATTAATGGTTGATACCTTGGTCATCTTTAGGTGTATAAACTCCATCAAATTTAAATATTCTTTTAGTTGAATTGCTTGAGAGTATCCCAATATCTCCATCCTTTGCTGTAGTAAAATCTATAACTGTTTTGAATCCAGCTGAAATCTCCTCCATGCTTAATGGACGGCACCTACAGAATACTCTGATATTTCCTGAAAGTAATAAATAAATTATAAACATAAACAGAAAAAATAGATATCTTGAAAACATGAAAGGAACTTGAAAATGAGTAGCAGAAATGTGCCTTTTGCTACTAGTGCTTGATTATACAGCTTCTTCCTCTTTGCTTGCTCTTCACAAAACTTCACTTTCAGATCATCATATTTTGTGACTGTTAAAATAGGGTTCCAGGATAGAGAGTTATTTTAGGAAAAAAAATTTGGCCATAGAAATCTTTTGAGAGCAGATGCAAACTCACCCAGTGCTTTAACTGCAAATAGCATCTCATTTAATGCAGGTATTGAGTTGGCACACTCATGAGCTTCAATAGAGAGTTGATGGTGTTCTTCCTTCATGGTCTGCAAAAATGATATAATACACTAGTAAATACACATTTAAAAAATTTTTGAAGAAAAATTTATTATTTGCAGCCAAGGTAAATATGTTTTACCTTTATTTTCTTTTGTAATTCATAAATGGAAGAAGCCCACAGTTTCTTATCACGTATGTATTGGGTAGATATTTCCTTCAGTTCAGCTGATTGTTTATCCATTACTTGCTCTAAAATACATCATTCATCAAAAAATAAGAAACCCAAGGTGAATTCCAAGAGCATTTTTTTTCTGTTAATTAAAAGCCTCTACAAATCCAATTAGTTCCTGCCTCACCTAAACGCATGTTCTGGAAGAAATTGTTGTCAAGTTCTGTCTTGACCTTCTCTAGCTGCTGATTCACATTTGTTAAGGACATCCAGGCCTCATAACATTCATCAGCTTTTTGCTGGCACTGCCTCTTGAGCTCAGTTATCTTCCTTTCATATTTGGCAGCAGATTTTGTCAACATATATTTATTCTGCATAAAGCATCAATAAGAAGCCAATTATATTTAACAACTATATTCCCCAAAGATCTAAATGTTGAAATTCCATCTAACCTGACTTGATGAGATGTTAATTTCAGCAGTGCAGTTGCTACATATCAGAAACTCCTGCTTCACCTGACATGCTTCATTCAATTTTAAAGAAAATATGCATATGAATTTAGCGACTTTGACAAAGAAAATATGAGTTTAGGAACTGTCTTACATAAAACCATTGATCTGCAAACCGACATGAAAAGAGAAGATACCAGGTAATTCTGATGCACGTTTTATGCAGATCCCACTAACTATAGGACTTCCACAAACTCCTGCGAATCTTATCAGCATATCCTCATTTTCCCCCACAGAAACTCTAACATCCACCACCTGTAGTGGCTTGTTAGAACCGACAACCGAATAGATATCGAGTTCGGATAAGACCTGCCATTTTATACTGAGATAAGACTTCTCATGATTAATTGAATGAGAAGAGAGAGAGAGAGAGAGAGAGAAGTTTGCTTACTTTCTCTCCCTGGATAAAGACATCAAAAACCCTCATTCCTCTAGGTCCATTTGTATTCACAATTTCAGCAAAATGAAAATCGACCAAATAGTCTCCAGGAGACAAAAAGGGAACCCGGTAACTACAGCTTCCAAATCGTGCTGACTGATAAATGCAGGTTATATCACCACCATCAATTATATTTTCATCTGTTCTTAAAACATCCCCCCCTTCGAAGGAGCTGTCAGGCTGAACACAGTTCCTGTATCCTCCTTCTTTGCATAGAGAGCCACCTCCAGCATTTATAAAAATAACCAAATTGTCTGGAATAAAAAAGAAAACAATGAAATATTCTTAGATTCTGCAGAGTTGACTTTAGTTAAAATTTTAATAGATAGAATAAAAATGACAATACAATACAAATACCTTAAATTTTGAATAAAAAAGTCAATTCTATCAATAATTCTAACTTACGCATATTTCTGAACAAGTGAGAATATCAGTGTTACTAAAAATATGAATAAGATTGGTTGAATTGGTTCAATAACTAACCAAATTATGTAAATTACGATTAACTTCTATCTATCAGATAGTTGAGATGTAAAATAGAATGAGAATATAAAAGAGAATGCTCTCAATCACATCCCAAATTAGTGGCCTCATATAATTCTTGCTCAGAACAGGCCATATAATTCATAGAATCAAGATTCGACTTCCCCCTTCCTTGCCTCTTCATGCATTTTCACATTAAACAAACAACACAGAAATTTTATCATCTTGTTAAAAAGAAAATGGAACTCAAAAGTTTCAAGAAACCTAAGTTTTTTAAAAAGAATGAAGAAGACCTGTACAGTTGGCGATGGTAAACCCAGATTTGATTATCCTTGATCCGGGAATGCACAGAACTGAGTCGACCAAAGCTTCATCACCATCCTCTTCAACACAAGCATATTTCCTGCAGTCACTTCGGATGTTCTTGGAATTGTTTGTACAAGACCAAGAGTTAGTGCGTGGGGTTTTCAGGTCCTGGTGATGGTTTCTATTGAATGACTCCTCTTCCATTTTCTGGGTGGGTGGAACTGAATTCAGCCCCCGGAAACTCTATCGTCTCTGTCTTTGTCGGCTTCCTCTGTTTCTCTTACAGGTGAAATGTCGGCTATTAATTTATTTCTCAAATTTTTTTTTTTTTTTTTTAAATTCAAATTCTTGCGGAGCCTATCACTTGTTTAACCGTTGCTTTTGAATTGAGAGAGCCTCCTGCCGCGGACGGTCAACCAACTAATGGGTCGGGTCATGACCCGATGGAATCTTCCCAATTTATCAAGTATTTTGTGGGTTCGCCGAACTGACCTGCTGATAACGTTTTGACTAAATGCTCCTAAAGCTATTCAATTTATTCTATTTTGTTTAGTTAGGTGTCAAATTTGTCAAACTACTAATGCTAAATTTAGTCTTATGTAATACATTAAAGTCCCATAATATATTAGAATTTCGTAATATATTATAATATTCATAAAAATCACCTTACCATATTTATAAAAATACAGAATTTTAAATGGACAAAAATAACTCATGTTTAAAAAAAATATATATATACAAAATTCAGTAAGTAAAATATTGAATTAATGTACCAAGTTTCTGTCAAGAATATATAACTTTGAAATTCTTTAATGGTAAACTTAATCTTAGAATTCCAAACATAACCTTAATACTAAGAGGCCCTCGGTGATATCTCCATAAAAAAGCAATTCCCCTGGTAACTCAGAGTATGAAATTAATAAAGTGTCCTTTACACGTTTGGAGTGGAATCCTAATACGAAAACCTGTTTTCTATCTTCCAACTAGGGATCACTATTAACTGTTACTATATCAATTTTCAAACGTTGCATACAACGAATTTACAAACTAAGCAAAGTCAGTACTACCCTCTGCGATACATTCTTCCTTCAGCATCATCCTTAATAATATTGCGAAGGGCATCTGAGAAATCAGCAGGCCATAAGACAACGTCTATTTGTGGAAGAACCATTTTCGCAAGATGATCAGCTGCTCTATTAGTCTCGCGCCATGAATGAGTGACCTTAGATTTCTCAAACTTCTGCAGAAGTTCCCAGATGCGCTGCAAACATCTACTAGCCTTCGCATTATATGGTTGTTCTTTGTTAATTGTTTTCACTACACTCATTGAATCAGATTCAACCCATAGTGCTTCACTCCCAAGGCCAAAAGCAAGAACAAGGCCTCTCCAAACAGCCCACAGTTCAACCATGAAGATATCATCCCGGGAAACTTTAGAGACAAAACCACATATTGCATCACCTCTGTGATCACGAAGTATACCGCCAAAACCAGCATTTTCTTGATTAATAGATCCATCAGTATTTAATTTTCTCCACCCAATCTCCGGCTTTTCCCACTGGCACCATCTGATTGATCTAAACACAGGGCCTAGAAGGTAGCTCCATTCAAAACCAACCCTTTCAATTTGGTTTAAGTTTTTGAGCGAAATCTTCTTGCTGGTCTCCCTCATGGTTAAAGAAGATTTGGCCCTGGTCTCCATTACCTCTAATTCCAGCCTTAAGCGTTCTTCCTTTGACTTGTGCCTCCTCCCTTGGAGGTGGTTCTTCAAGCATTTTTCACTTGCAGTGCTAATCAGACAAAGAGCACAGCTCCACTCTTTCTGAACTTCCTTTGAATTATTACTCCAAGAATACTTGTTCCTTGCACTAAAAGTGGGATCAAAAGTTTCCCGGCACGAGTCCATATGGTTAAGGCCATTCCAATCAAACATCCCCACGGCCTGATGCAATGGAAAATCAAGTTAACCATAAGACAAATTTTATTGCTTCAGCTTATGGTTTGTAGAAACCAGTATCCAGGAAATGGGGCCACCAGTATCAAGGAGTAACATGTTACGACATCAAATCGAAGAAAATTCATACAAGAACTAAAAGTCCTCTACAGCAAATAAAAAAATAGAAATTTAAGTTATATTGCAGATATTCAGATCAAAGATCCGAGATCCAATATGTCACAGCTTACTTGGTTCTAATGAACTGTCAATCCCAAACCATCCAACCAACCTACCTGAGAAATGATATAACTCTCCGATTCTTGTCCATTCTTGATGTAATTCCCATCAATTGCATTGAAGGTGTCATTTTGGTTTCTCAGTATAGAATCCTCCTTTGGGATGAGGAATGAATTCCACGTTGACGAATTCCTAATTAAATAAGTTCTTATAAAATGCCTATAGATGTAAGAAGCACCGCGGAAGTAAGGTATCACCAACAGAAGAGTCCCGACCCCCTTTGCATAAGGCCAGAAAGAAAACCTGTTGCAGATAAGAGCATCAAGTGACAAAAATTTTTAAGTCTATATTTGAACAACCCCAAAATTTCGTATAATTCATTTGCAAACACACTTAATTTAATTAAGAGAGGAAGTATATTATATTAGGATGACAAAATCTTCATATGGAGTTAGTATGGTTAAATATTTTCATTTACCATCTTTTAGTTAAACTAAATCTATATTTACAAATTATTTCCACAAAATTTCTAGGTTGTTCTGAATATAGCCTAAGAAAATTTTAGCATATTAAGCACTCAATTCAGCATCTTTGATTCTGCATTATCACACTCAAATTTACATGGTACGTACAATGAAAACCCAATCAACTTTGAAATTTTAGCTAAAAAGGAAACAATCACTTAAGTCCCAATAAGAAAAAATTACCGAGCTTAAGACAAATTACCATTTGAAAAGCTTGCAGAGCTCCAATTCCAAAATCGTGACAGCAGCAAACAGAACCCAGTAAGCAAGACATTGTTGACTTCTGGCGACAGAGCCACTCTCCATTACCTGAATAGAAGCATACCTGCTAAGACCCTAATTTTAGTTAAATGCGGCGGAAATAGCGAATCATCTGTCAAGCACAAAATCAGTCTAGAGAAGCTATAAGAGACGGAGACCTAGCTACTTACAGTGGATAAAACAGAGTAAATGGCGTCCTGAAGAACATCAAAAGAAACTGGTTAACTCCAATAAATTACATCACAAACAAAACACAAGAGAAAATAAATGGCACTGGAATACCAGGAAGGAAAATTAGAAACAAACAATGGGATGGATTCGTCATCGATCAATGGGGAGTTAAAAAAAGAAAAAATTACATACCAGGAAAGAAAATTGAAGATAAAAGTCATTACATCGAGTAGAACTCCCCGAACCATTTCGTCAAATACTATTCTACTTCTCGCCTCTAAGGTCAGTTTCCAAATAGGACAGGATATAGCCAGCTAGATTGAATACGCAGCGTTGCTGAGCCTCTGGTATTATTACATGACTGGCCTTTGTCTCGATTTGAGGAGATAAGACTAGTAGAAGGAAGAAGACTCGAGCCAGGGGAAGGTCAATGGTTACACCGTGTTTGGGAATTCTCTTTAGCGCGCAAAAGCAGGAGTAGAAAAAAAAGAAGAGAATAAAAGAGTAAAGAAAAGGACAAGTAAATTACTGGTGAAGACAAGTAGAGGAAAATAATTATTGTTCGGAAATTTATTATAAGAAAAAAAAAAAACCCTTATTGCTTTTTGAATAATTAAAAATAATATTCTTTTATTATTTTTCTTTTTAATAAAAATGTTTGAATAGGAATAGATTTGTTTTGATATAATATAAAGTATTAAGTATTGAAAGACATAAAATAAAACAAAAATACAAATGGTGTAATGTTTTCATATATGATGGAGCATTTGAGTTTGATCCATATCTTTTATTTTGTTTTAGAGTGTATATATATATATATATATATAAACATTAAATAACATTTACTTTAAATTTTTATCTTTTTAATTAAAAAAAAGGATAATGTATCAAATTTTAAGTGGTTGTTTTCTCAAATTCAAATATTTTTTTTTAATTTATAAACATAATAAATTCGATTAAATTTAATAGAATTTAATAATTTTAATTTTACTAATCTAATAATAAATTAAATTTTTAATAATAAAAATATTTAATTTGATATATTATATTAGCAAGTTTAAACCCACAGTGAAAGTAACAATTTACTAATGATAAAAAAGGCTTCTCTTGATGGTTATATTATAATTCTTTAATAAAAAAATCATGTGTCTAAGTTAATAATATTTACTCTATAAAAAAAATTATAATTTTATTATAAATTTTCTTTAAAAAATAAAATAAACTTTGAATGATAAATATTGTCATAACTTAATTTTATCTTATTAAAAAAATAATAACAACAATAATAAAAATTTATGAAACAGTAAAAAAAAAATAATAATAATAATAAAAAAGAGTATATTGTATAATTCGTTGTATACGGAGATTATGATGGAGGTGAAAAGGAGAGGCAAGTTCTATGGGGAAAAAAAAAGGATTCCAAGTATGAACTAATTTTACATGATCGAAATATTAAAGATATACATTAATATATTAATAAACTTTATTAAAACGTTAATGAGATTTTAGTAACTAAATTAAATTAAATTAAATTAAATTTTGGGTAAAAAAAATTATGTGGTTGATAAATTTCATAAATTAAAAAATTCAATATAATTCTTTTATTATTGAAAATACAAATAAAACTCAGAATATAATTAATTAAACAAACACTAAAAACGAGCTCAACCCAGGTAATATTTTACGAGGAAAGCTAAATTTGTTTGGATTTAGGACCCACTGGTGTTGGTGAAAGGTGGTGGTTGAGGAAAAACATAAATTCTTCTTTTTTTTTTGTCCTTTTGTTTTGATGAGCCTAAACGGCATCGTTTATTCAGCCATAATGACGACACATATGATGTCAGTGAGCTGCGTTTTCGGAAAACACGTATTCTATGTGTTGGGGTAGTTGCTGGTGGTGATGATGTGTACAAAATGGTAAGTATACGTGAACGCGCTAACAACCCAATCCCAATTCAGTTTGCCGAGCGCTTGGTCAATGGCATTTAACTTTGTTCTTTGAATAATTAGGCGTTAAACGAATATAAATTATTTTAAAATTTTTAAAAAAATTAACCTTAATTGATAAGATATCATTGAAAATTTTATTTTTTTCAAATATAAAAATACAAATTTATTTATAGGATAAAAATAATAATTACGTATAGGATATATGAGTTATTATTAATTTGTGTATTAAATTTGAGTTCTTTGTAAATTGTATGAATTTTATTATTTTTATTCCGACACTAGATAAAATGGCATCTTTTCCATTGCGACAGAATTTATTATTATTTTAATCAATTTATTATTATTTTTGTTATTTAATATGAGAAAAGCTTTTTAAAAAAATCAGAAAAAAAGTATTAGTCTCCACAACCTCACTTCGAATAGTTAGTTTTACGGTATTAATTGCGTCTCTTTTTAAAAAATGGATTACTTATCCATTAAAAAAATAGAATTACTTCTCAGAGTCTAGAAGATTCTCTCCCTCCTTTATATATGTGTTCCCCTCTCTGCTTTGGAGTACCTTTCTCTCGTTCTTTTCCCTCTCTTCCCTCCCCCCCACCCTCCTATTCAGGTGCCTTCTCTGTTTCACGAGTCTTCTTACCGGTTCCCTATAGCTCAGCTTAGTAAACATGGCTGGTTCAGGTCATGCACCTAAGATGAAAGTTGGGCCTGTAAATGGAGATAACAGGTTTACAAACCGAGCTTACATGTACAGTCAAGATATGAAAATATACCGCGTCGAATCAATCTCCAAATTGTACCTGGCATCCGTTAATGACAAACTCGTCGTCAGACTATCATATCCTTTTCTTTACATTTGTGTTTCTAAATCTGTGTTTAACGTTCATCTGATGTTTGATTTCAATTTCATATGCCTTTCTTTCTTGTGGATGATACAATTTCCATTGCTTCATTTATTTTTCTAACAGCATTACAACGTTTGATTGCTTCATTTTATACTTCCTCTGTTTTACTTTACTTTTTTGTTGTTGAACGAGAACGGCGACGGCCTCTGTTTGGAAGTTGTATTGATGAAGCTGAAATTATTTTCAATCGGTTTTTTTCCTACTTGTTGTATTTTGATATCATTTTACTTTTTTTTTTGTTTTGAAGTTTTATTTGATTAATAGTTCAATTTCAATCTCAACTCGTTTTGTTTTCGATATATTTTTGGTCTTTGACTTCTTTATTTTTTGTAAAATTCAATCTTCATCTTCAACAACTTCATTATTGGCCTTTTGTTTTAGTCTTCTTATAATATTTTATTATTTGGTCAATTATACATCTGTTTAAGGTGGTGTCTTATTCCTTTTTGTTACCTTCAAGTTTTTTCCTCTCTGTCTCCATGAAACACACCTTTAACAGAAGAACACAGAAGATAATAGCATCAAGAAAGGCGAAATTGGCCTCAACGATCAACACTGCAGCTTCGCACAGACCAGCATAGGGGACTCTGCAACAGTGACTCCGTGAGTCTTTTATCTTTAACTAATCCTTTCTTAGTTTTTTACTCGTTGACTTTTTGGCATTTTTTGATCAAGTCTCACAATATTGATAATCTTGTTTTTGCAGATTCAATCTTCCTCATGCTAATTTTGACATCACGGAGCTCTACTTGCAATTGAAATTCTCTAACAACATAGAGGTATAATTTTCTTTTGTTTATTTACCGGCTCCAAGTCCGGGGTTAACCGAAATTTTTGCTGCTTGTATAGATTTATGCTCGTGACTTGGAGAAAAAGCTAAAAGATCTATTTAACCATCAGGTAATTTTCCATTCATGCCATTTTGTTCAGTTCCTTAAATAATAACACAGATATTTGAATTTTTTTTTTTTGGGAAAAAAAAATTGCAGATAGATACACATGCAAAATACGATTACACGTGATATAATTAAGAAGTTTACAAAACAGGGTTTGTGTATAATCTACGGATCTAACCTGGTAATATTATTACATGAAAAAAACATAAGAAAGTATGAATAATAGATTGAGGTTTAAAAACAATTTGATTTTTTTTATTTAGTTTGTTATTAGAATTAGAATCACGTACTTGAATTATGACTTTTATTTTTATTAAAGTTTATTTAAACAGAATAAATGTTTTTATTTTATTTTATTTTTGCGTATAATTCGGTAGAAATTTTGTATGGATTCATTTTTGCGCTGCAGTTCTTGTTGTGATGCAAGCTGATCTCTTTTTTAGAAGCGGCTTATGCTTTGCTTTCTAAGCTGCAGGTGTTTTTTTTATTGGGAATTTATGATTGTACTTTGTAATTTTTTTTAGATATTTGTTAATAGATAAATATTTTACCTTTTTTAATAAAAAAAGTTTATCTAATTTTGTTATCTACCAAATATGCAAGTAATACGGTTTTCTTCCCTGGACTCTCTAAGGTTGGATTCGGAGACTCTGCCAGTTTGGTTGACAAAGTAGAAAAATATCTATGATTTCATGAAACTAAAAGAAATATGAATGACTTCTTTTTAGTGTTGCAAGATCTAATCCAGCTATAAATTGAGTGCTTATACTGAAATAGTTTAAACCTTTTCGTCCAAATGCATATATTCTGTTTGAATAAAAGGCATGAGACTGATTTAATTGCTCTTAGAATAATATCTTGGAACTCGGAAAGTTCTCCTAATTTGCAGTTTCTATTGTTTTTAGTGAATTTAATTATTATCTCTAAAACATAGCTTCTGCTGGATTTGAATGTTGTTTTTGCAGTTACTTCTTCGTAATTTTTTTTGACATACAATAATATGTTACTCTCACATTAAAAACCTTTTATGTTAAAATTCTTATAGGTGCTGTGCTTAAATCAAAGTATTTCGTTCGAATACAAAGGAGTCATCGGTGCATTTACTGTTGTTCGTATCTTCATGGCCCAAAAGAATTCTTATAATAAACAGGGGATGATATCTCAATCAACGAAGATATTCTTCAATTCCTCTAGCATTAAGGTAATTTTTTCTATAATATTATTATATAAGATTGTATATGAGATAAATTTAAATATATAAAACTATTTATACTTAGTTTAACTATAGACAATATAAATTTTGTCAAAAGATAATAAAATTAATCTTTCACGGACAATTTAAAAATTTTATTTTGAATTTTATCAATTTCAATGAAATTTGAAATGTATATATCACTTCAATTCTATATAAGTTCCATGTAAGATTAATTGTTATTATTTAAAGAAATTTTTTCACCATATTACAATTGAACTATATATAAAGTTTTAAATGAATTTTATAAATGTGCCTAGATTTGTTATAGACAACTTATTTTTTAAAATCTTATGTTTTCTTTGTTCTAACATGATGTAAATTACTTCTTGCAATTAAACAGATATTAAATCAAGAATATGTGCCTAAAACAATGTTCTGGAGGGAAATAAATAAAGATGCAGCAGAGCAAGAACTGATGTTACTTGGCATTGGCGGCATGGGCGGAATCTTCACAACTATATTCCAAAGGGTTATAGCAACAAGAATTCATCAAGGGTAATAGTCTCCTTACTTCTGATTTCTTGCAGAGAACGTCAATAGGAGTTTCTTAGTATACAATATGCATAATAAATTATGTTAATTTAAAAAATGTGAGATAATTTTTAGTCTAATTATTATATGTGATTTTAGAATTTGATTTTCTAATTGAATTATTTTTCGTTTTCTACCTCATTCCTTTGTGCATATGGTTTAGAGTTCGGGTTTGGGAGCCTTACCTGCTTCTTTTTTGTTAACCTACTATCTTCATGCCTTTAACGGATCCATTGGTGGCCTTCCATGTCTATATTAATTTCATTTTTTATTGATAGTTCATACGTACTTAAACTCCAAGTTAATTGATTACTTAACCAAATTGTTTTATGGAAGTATTAATGTGTTTTTATTATTTTAGACCAATGATTGAACACGTAAAAGGAATTCTTCTATATGGACCTCCGGGAACTGGAAAGACCTTATTAGCGGCAAAGCTTGCAGAAATTTTAGGTGCTAAGTTAAAGGTTTGTATCTTGACAGAATTAATAATACATGTAATAGATACTCATTTTTTTGTTAGAATATGGAAAATTTTCGCAATTTTAAACCAGATTTTGCAATTATTAAAAGATGGAAACTTTTTGTTATTCAACCCATTCCAATATTTCTTTACATATATCTAAATATTTTTTTTGCTTTTCCACCTTCTATGTAAAATATAGTTATGATAGATGATTGTCTTAGTTCGTGAAGCATTTAATATACTAAAATTAAATTTTAATTTTTTTGGCTACAATTTAGTTTTTAAACATAGAAATAATTTTGAAAAAAGAAACTAACATAATTTATTTATAGAGTTTAAAAGTAATAGTAATTAAAAATTAACATAAATAAACTTAACAGTAAAAATTAAGATGTTTCATTAGCATAATAGTAATATACGTTAGGGAAAAAAAGGAGACCTACAATAGTCATTTTCTGTTTTTTTTTTTCCCCCTAATTCCTAGTTCTGTGTGAAATATTTTTCCAAACAATATTCAGTGCTACTCAAGCAAGAAAAAATAACTTTTGTCATTTCTATAAATTTCTCATGAAATATATTATTTTGAAATAATACTATAAGTTCATAGATTAAATTGTGGTTGAAAAGAAAAATTCTTGATTGAACTACAACATATTCTTTTATTCGAAGTTTAGGTTGGTAATTTGATATTCTGATCATAAGTTTACAAGAGTAAAAGTAAAAGGACATGGAACTCTTAATTTCAAGGTTAGCTAGTTAGATCTAATTATCAAAGCATTACACGGTTAAAAAAAATGGCAGGTTGTGAATGGACCTGAGTTATTGGCACAGTGGATGGGTGAATCAGAGCAAAATGTGAGAAAATTATTTGATGAAGCCATATCAGATTACAAAACTCATGGTAAAATTTATTTGCAATCTTCGGTTTTCTTTACTTTCTTCTTTTTTTTTTTGTTTTTTTTGTTTTTTTAAAAGTTTACTAGAACCTTCTTGTTTCATTCGTTTTCCCAGGAGATCAAAGTTCCCTCCATGTTATAATATTAGATGAAATTGATTCTATTGCGCAGGTATTCCTCTTTATTTCTTATGTTATAATCAGAATCATATATTTGGCGTAGGGTCCATTTTGAAAGGAATTATGGTGTAATTTTAAGTATACGGAAATGAAGATATAAAATCTGGCCATCACAACAAACTATTGAACTCTCTCCTTGAATAAAGTTACGTTTAATATATTCAATGTATGTTAATACTATGTTTTGGAGAACCAAGTAATTCACATTCCTCCATCTTCCATAGTTTCTTTCCCTTCCCCTTCCAGAAAAACTCTTGACATTGATTGTTGAATGAAAAATTTTAAGTCGCCTTCTTGACATCCAATTGTTGATACAAATGCAGAAAAGAGGAAGAAATCCTGCAGATACCGGAGGTGATAGGGTTGTTAATCAACTGTTAGCAATGGTATTTTTTGTAGTTATTAGTAGTTATTTATGAAATTTTGTGAGAAATAAAAAAAAAAATCAAATCTAATCAATTGTAACTTTTCAGATCAACGGTGTCAACGGAATAAACAACATTCTTGTCATTGGAACCACCAATAGGAAAGATCTGATAGATGATGCACTATTAAGGTTTAATTTTGGTTTTTGATACATAAGTTTAAAGTTTTTATATTAATAAATTATTAAGATATTAATTATTTTTAATAAAAAAATCATATATTTTAATAATTAAATGATATTTGTACATAAATAACAATATAGTTAATTTTCTAACAAATTTTCAATTGAAAATATATATGAAACTTATGATTCTAACTCAAACTTAAATTCTCGTAAAGAGAATGAAAATATCTATCATCCCACTAAGGGATTGTTGATATTAAAAGTTCATTTTTGAATAAGCTTTGATGGCACTAGGGTCTTATGTAAAAATTTATTTAGTAAAAAAATCACGTTTAAATAAGAATATTGTGATATTAAAATTTTATTATGTAAAAAAGTGTTCTATCTGAAATGAATAAGTCTTTTCAAATATATATATTTTTGTTTTATTTTGAATATATTATTTTTTTTAATAATTATTCAACTTATTTTGCATATAGATCTGGACGATTAGAGCTTCATATTGAGGTAGGTTTACCAGATGAGACTAGCCGTCAAAATATTTTAAAAGTCCACATGGAGCAGCTGCCAAGAGAGATTATGCTCCTTCCAGATATAAACCTCCAAGAAATTGGTGTGTGGAATAATACTCCTGATAAATTCTAGTAAATTACTTTCTAAAGCTATGTTGAGTAAATTCATATTTTTAAAATTTATTTGAAAAGTATAGTTACTTTAATTAGAAAGATATATATTTTATTAAAAGATGATACACAACAAACTTAATAAAGAACTTCAACTAAAATTAAAGTTAATCAAAATAGAAATGTATTATTTTAGTTCTATTTCAAATATTCTGTGCACTCAGTTTCTATAATTTTGATGGAATTTTTATCATTTCTTAATTAAACTAAAAATGCATTTTGAAATGAACTTCATAAAAATTCTTCTTTTTTACAATCATATCCTTCAGAATGTTGATGATAATTATGAAATTAATATTGGTATATGCAGCCAAAAGGACAAGTGGTCTTAGTGGCGCGGACCTTGCTAGTATTGTTAAGCATGCTGTAGCACATGCCTCATGTACAATATCAGATAAGAGTGAACAAACTAAGATCAGCCATCGTGACTTTATCCAAGCCATGGATGAAAAACGGCCAACAGCTTATAAGAAATCACTTGAAGCTTTTGAAAACCTCAGGTAAAAAAGAAAAAGAAAAAGTTGCACTTGTATCTGTTTTTTGAAAAATATTGCTGGTAGGTTCAAGATTGGGGTCATAATTGACATTTTATAGTGTATAAGTAATCACGTCAATGAGGTTGCATTTAGCCCAATTTTAACCTAGTTCTTACTTCTAATTTTTATATTAATTTTTTTTATATAATTAGAATACTATTTAGAGTGTTTAACATAACATTCTTCTAGAACTTGAATTTCTTTGATTTTTTTTATATATAAGAGTTAAAAGTTATAATGTTAAAGAATTTGATGCGAAGAGGTAGTTATTTCGACATAATAAATTATTTTGCAATCATGCATTTTAGCAGTAATATAAGAAGTAGAATTTAAAATTGAATGAGAAATGAGCTAAATGTAATATAAAAAGTCAAAGATTATAATTGCATCAGTCAACTAGTAGCACTTATTGGGAAGAGATTTTTCTCTGCATAATTCTCAATGTAGTTTAATTCAGATGTGTTTTTTATTTGCTAATTCGGCATGCTTCTCATCTAATGACTAATAAAAAGTTAAATTCTATGCAGATCTCGCGCTATGATAAAGTTAGATTCATTTTATGAAACAAGCAACGTGATTAAAGGAGCAATCACGCAATTTTTTCACAGCGAGAAACATAATGTCCTGACCTGTCTTTTATTTGGTCCATGCGGATGGTAACTCATTAACTTTATTAGAAATTTGAGTTTTTTCTTATCATTCAATTAAGTGTTTCATAACTATTTTAATAATGTACTTACTCTTCATGATCAGTGGCAAAACTACTCTAGCAGCCTTTATTCCGGAAAATGTTTCATTTCAATATGTGGAAATGGTATTTATCTAAACTCCAGTTTGTGTTTGATTCAATTTTCTTTAAGCTCTTAGGAAATTCTTATTTATAATTCTCGTATTAGTCTTAATATAGATATTCTAAATTATAATTGATGGTATTATTTTTACATTAAAATTAGTTTACAGTGAGCATTCAATTCATGTACTTTAAAATGGTGATTGAATTCCCACCGCCAAGAAATTCAAATGGGGATGGTGGTTGGTAACCATTCAAATGAAAAGATTATCTCTTAATTATACTTGTTAAAATTCGATATGCAAATTGGAACAAAAAATTGACTAGTAATTGAACCAAATTGACTGTGGAAGAAAATGGAATGCATCATGGTGAGTCATTTATTTTGTGTTCTATTGCATTTTATTTCAAAGTTTATGTTGTCTTAACAAATGCAGGTCTCATCTAATTCCCTAATTGAACTATCTAAAGAACAGAAAGTTGAAAAACTTGTCCAGGTTTGTTACTACATTTATGAAATTTTTTGTATAATTATTCCTACAATAAAAATTTAAGAATAATTTTCTTTTTGAATATCCTCATAAAATTGCTTCTAGGTTTTTGAAGATGCTAAGAAATTCCAATCAAGCTTTATTTTGCTTGATAACTTAGAAAGGTATGTATTAGGAAATAAATTGAACCAGATTCAATTATTCAAAAATTTTGAATTGATACAAACTATACAATCTATTATTTATATTAAATATGTTATGCCCATGTAGTTAAAAGTATAAATAAAACACAGTTTATTATGTCTCTTACTAAACTCTTAACTTTTAGGAAAAAGCTCATGTCCATAAAGACATAATATTAGTTATCAATTTATGTACTTTCTTGCTTAATTAGATTTAAAATTTTGAGAACTTATTCCATGTTATAACGTGTAGGCTGGTGGAATATAATCCACTTGGAGGCACTTGTTCAGGAACCATTCTTAATACTCTACTAGATCTGCTTAAAGAGTCTCCGGAGGTTCTTTCCATAACTGCTCTTTCAAATATGACTTCTATGTTTTTCAAATGAAATTTACAGAACTTAGTTAATGTGTTTTTGTTTTTCTTTCATTTTATTAGAATAACAAAATGCTCGTCGTAGGAACTACAAACAATAAAAGCATAATGGAAAAAATGGGATTATATCAAGTCTTTACACTTCATTTGGAAATTTCCTTGTTGCAACAGCGAGACATTCTTCAGGTAAAATATTTTATTTTTGCATCAAACTAAAAAAGACTTAAAATTATTTATGAGATATTACATGATTTTTTTTCAATAAAATCTACACTTTGATATAAAAAAGGATGATACCAGTAGAATACAAGAAGAATCATTAATATGCTTTCTCAGGTATATAAGAATGGTATGTAAAGAATGATTGCATACTCATGTTTATATTACTTTTTAAATACTTATCAATGAGGAAGAACTATCTCAATTATGGTTATCGTTATATACTTCTAACATTTTACTATAATTTTTAGATTTCTAAATATTTCAACGTTGTTAGCCTGGATGAGATGGAAGAGCTAGAAACACGACTTAGTGGTGTAAGTTAATCACTACAATGAATTTTGATTAATTCATCTTTCAGTATATATATATTTTTTTTAATTTCACAAAATTGAAAAAATTATCATGGCATCATTTTTTAATTTTCAGGTGTCTCTCAAAACATTTTGCAAATTGATTGACATGCTTTCAATGGGAAAGCTGGAAGATATTTTAACAGGTCAAAAACATATTGACATTGAAGTTTTCTTTAAATATCTTGCACTCTTCACGTGATCATCTATTTATTGTTTATCAAGTGGTAGCAGGCAAGTCTCTACACTTTCAATAGAATGATATATTTATATTGGGATGATATATTTAAAAATTCCAATTCTATTAAAAAGATCAAATTGATTACTTTATTATTTTTAATTTAATTTTTAATTTTGTTTTAAAAAAATTATTATCAATATTAATATATCTAATATTATTATATAAATATTCATATTACAAAAGACGTATTCATGTGACTCTTAAATTATAAATATATTACTAACATGATAATTATGTGACTTATTCTATTATTATAAGTTTACTATTTTGCAGCATTATATTTTTAGGTGTCATTAAGTTGAATGATTTTTTTCTACTTTTATGTTTTATTAATTTTTTTATAATTTTATATTTGTTGAGAAGTGTAAAGTGTATATAAGTACGGTAAAATGTATATTTATTATATATCACTCTTGTTGTAACTAAGTATTTTTTTTATAATTATATAAATGTATATTTATAAGACTCTAATATTTTATAAAATATGAACTTTTCATTCTTCACATGTTATCAAAATTCTAAGTTTGAGAGATCTTTACAAACTCTATTTAACCTTCATTAGTGAAATAAAAGAACCTTAAAGTTTGTCAACTTTTATAGTTGGCCACTACTTTTCAGACATCAATCACCCTGTAGTAGCTACCAATAACTAAGATTGGCCTTCACTGGCAGGAGAAATAACCCAATCAAGCCATCTTCCGCTCAACTTTTAGTAAATTGCGCACACTAACAAACATTTCTATCCGTCGCACACCTCTAATATCATCTAATTAGATTCTCGCATGCTTGCTTCCTATTGTGTAAATTTAATAAGAGATGAACATTACCATGTACAAATTCAAGCGCATGGTATTTATTGGTACTCTAGTATATTTTTTCTCTAAATTAAAATAAATATGTTTCAAATAATCTCTTTATAATTTAAAGTACATGTTCATCTCAACAATCACTTATTCTTGTTGTACGTAATTGATCATTTTGAATTAAAAGAAATTTTTTTTTATCAAATAATCACATTTATGATAATAAAAATTCATGAACCAAAAAATAAAAAATGTAAGCAAAAAGATTTAATGAGTTTACATTTATCATAATAAAAATTCATGAAGCAAAAAATAAACAATGTATGTAACGCCCGGAAAATTTGGAAAAATTTATTATTTTATTATTAAATATTTTTATTAAGTTTTTTTTTTTTTTAAAAAAGAGAGCGCCACGTCAGCAGCCACGTCAGCAAACCCAGTCAGCAGTCCTGGTCAACCAGGACTTGCCACGTGGCAAAACCACGTCGACCGGGGGCGGGCCACGTTGGCGATCTGCGTACGCGCGATCGGACGGCCCAGATCAAGCGTGCGCACGGACGGCCAAGATTAAATCAAAATGAATGGCTGAGATCAAAAGGCAAAAGGGTATAAATAGAACCCCCACACCTGACTACAAAAACCCTAGCCGCCTGCCCTCGCCGGAGAAGACGAACCAGACGCCGGAGAAGCCGGCCGCCGCCACCCGCCGCTGCACCGGGGAGATTTTCGACCGCCGATCGAGGTAAATTTCATACCCCCGACTCGTTTTTCCACGCGGATTTCCCCTGTGGCCAAATCGGAGCCAAAATCCTGGCCAAACGGCCGGAAAACACCGCCGAAACCCAGCGGCGGCGCCGCGCCTCTCCTCGATTTTTGCCTCCGATGAGGCCATTCCCGACCTCCGTTTGATGCAATTTTTATATCACCGTGATCACCATTCTTTTCTCTACAGGTTGATCGGAGCCGAATCACCAAAACACGAACCTCACCGGAGAGTCGCCGCATTCGAGAGCACCGCTGCCGGTAAGCTTCGGTTTTTCGTAATTTTTTGGCCCCCCGAGGGCCCTAGGGTTGTTTTATCGCAAGGACCGATGCAAGTGTGGCCGAATTCGGCCGAAAACGGCTGAAAACGGCCAACCCGAAGCGAATCGCCGCCGTGCCGGAATTACGATATTGGCCAAAAAGGGGCCCTGGGCCTAATTTGGAATTTTTTGGAACACGTGCAGGTACCAGTAGTGAGTTTCACTTCCCCAGAAAAAATTCAGGGAAAATTAGGGACAGCCTGTAGGGTCACTGTGAAGCCGTGTTCGGACCCCGAAACGAGTAAGGACCCCTCACCCTATTTTCTATCACGGTATTAAAGTTCAATAATGATAAAACGGTATTTCTTGAATCAACGAATGTGTGAAATTGCTTAAGGTCGCTAATGGAGCACGAGTCTAGTGTGTTTGTCGGTTATGTAGCACCCGGAAAGGAGGGGGAAAAAAAAAAAGGGGGGGGGGCCACGTCAGCAGCCACGTCAGCAGGCCCGGTCAGCAGTCTCGGCCAACCGGGGCCTGCCACGTGGCAAGACCGCGTCACTCCGAAAGGAGCCACGTTGGCGATCAGTTGCAGGGTGCACAGGTCTTTTCTAAAATAGATCTACGATCAGGTTACCATCAGGTAAAAGTGAGAGCAGAAGACATCCCCAAGACGGCATTCCGAACTAGGTACGGACACTATGAGTTCCTGGTTATGCCGTTTGGGCTAACCAACGCCCCGACCATCTTTATGGATCTAATGAACAGAATCTTCAGAGAGTTTTTGGATAAATTTGTCATCGTGTTCATCGATGATATCTTAGTCTACTCAAAGAGTAGAGAAGAACATGCTCATCATCTTGCCCAAGTCCTCCAGGTACTCAGGGAAAAGAAGTTGTATGCAAAGTTGAGCAAGTGTGGATTTTGCCTCGAGCAAACCGCCTTCCTAGGACATGTTATATCGAAGGAAGGGGTGTCGGTGAACCCCGAAAAGGTTGAAGCGGTACTTGGTTGGGAAAGGCTGACAACAGTTAAGGAAATTCGCAGTTTCCTAGGGATGGCGGGTTATTACCGCCGGTTTGTCGAAGGGTTCTCCAGTCTAGCGGCCCCTCTAACCCGACTCACAAAGAAGAATGCAAAGTTTGATTGGAATGAGAACTGCGAAAGGAGTTTTTCAGAATTGAAGAAGCGACTGACTACTGCACCCGTGCTGGCTCTACCGAGTGGATCAGGAGGGTATACAGTTTATAGTGATGCCTCCTATCTGGGCCTGGGTTGTGTCCTGATGCAGCATGGAAAGGTTATAGCATATGGGTCTAGACAGCTAAAGAATCATGAGAAGAACTATCCTACCCATGACTTGGAGCTTGCCGCAATCATACACGCCTTGAAAATCTGGCGCCATTATTTATATGGAGAGACCTTTTAGATCTACACCGATCATAAGAGCTTGAAGCACATCTTCACGCAGAAGGATCTCAACATGCGTCAGAGAAGGTGGATGGAACTCCTCAAGGACTATGATTGTGACATCCTATACCATCCAGGTAAGGGCAACGTAGTAGCCGATGCCCTCAGTAGGAAGAGTGCAGGCACCCTAGCCCATCTGATGGTTCGGAATGCAGGTCCATTGGGGCTACGCAGCAGGTTCGACTGCAAGATCTGAAGAGGGCCACATGTTTGAGCCACCTAGCAGTCCAACCCGAGTTAATCCAAAGAATAAAGGAAGCCCAGTCAATCGACCCCGCCCTAGTAAACCGCAAGAAGGATGCAGAACAGGGAGTGAACTCAGAATTTCAGATCTCTGCCGACGGATTGATTCGTTTCAAGGACAGAATGTGTGTCCCAGACGACAATGAATTAAAAAGAGACATCATGACAGAGTCCCATAGTTCAAGGTTCGCCATGCATCCAGGAAGTACAAAAATGTACCAAACTATGCGACCCCGATTCTGGTGGAATGGGATGAAGAGAGATATAGCCGACTTTGTATCTAAGTGCTTGGTATGTCAGCAGGTCAAAGCAGAACATCAACGCCCAGGGGGGTTGCTTCAGCCTTTACCGATTCCAGAATGGAAGTGGGAACACATCACCATGGACTTCGTATCGGGACTACCCAAGGCACGATCGGGACACGATGCCATATGGGTAATTGTTGACCGACTCACTAAGTCTTCCCACTTCCTGGCCATCAGAATGACTGATTCGTTGGACAAGTTGGCAAGAATGTATGTCCGGGAAATAGTCAGACTGCATGGGGTCCCAGTAACAGTGGTATCCGACAGGGATCCCAGATTCACTTCTCAGTTTTGGAATAGTTTCCAGCAAGCTATGGGAACAAAAGCTGTCCCTTAGTACTGCCTTCCACCCCCAAACCGATGGACAATCAGAGAGGACAATCCGTACGCTGGAGGATATGCTCCGAGCTTGTGTCCTTGACTCCGGAGGCCATTGGGACGACCATCTACCCCTGATAGAGTTTGCCTACAACAACAGTTACCAAGCAAGCATCGGCATGGCCCCATACGAGGCGCTATACGGGCGTCCGTGCAGGTCACCGATTTGTTGGGAGGAAGTGGGCGATAGAAGATTGTTTGGCCCGGATTTGGTGGAAGAAACCACGTCCAAGATAGTTAAGATCAAGAAGAACATCCAGACAGCTCAGAGTAGGCAGAAGAGCTATGCTGATACCCGGAGGAGAGACCTGGCCTTTGAGAAAGGTGACCGGGTGTTTCTTAAAGTCACCCCCTTCAAGGGAATTAGTAGGTTCGGCAGAAGGGGAAAATTAAACCCCAGATACATTGGACCCTTTGAAATCTTAGACAAGATTGGTACCACTGCCTACAGACTTGCACTGCCCCCTGAGCTCTCCCGGGTTCACAATGTGTTTCATGTATCTATGCTGCGCAAGTACAATCCGGACCCTTCTCATGTCGTGGCTCATGAACCGCTTTCACTCCGAGAGGACTTGTCTTATGAAGAAGTATCGGTCAGTATCACGGACTGAGAAAGTAGAATACTCCGTAACCGGAAAATATCATTTGTAAAAGTCTTGTGGCAGAACCACACGCCTAGGGAGGCGACTTGGGAGCTGGAATCAGAATTTAGGGCCCAATATCCTCATCTGTTTGATCAAGAGTAATGAGGCAAATTTGGGGACCAAATTTCTTTATGGGGGGGAGAGTTGTAGCACCCGGAAAGGAGGGGAAAAAAAAAAAAAAGGGGGGGAGCCACGTCAGCAGCCACGTCAGCAGGCCCGGTCAGCAGTCCCGGCCAACCGGGGCCTGCCACGTGGCAAGATCGCGTCACTCCGAAAGGAGCCACGTTGGCGATCCGCGTGGGTGCGATCCGACGGCCCAGATTCAATCAAAAACGAACAGCCCAGATTAAAACGAAATGAACGGCTGTGATCAAAAGGCAAGGGGTTATAAATAGAACCCCCACACCAGACCACAAACCCTAGCCGCCCGCCGCTCGCCGGAGAAGACGAACCAGAGGCCGACCGCCGCCACCCGCCGCCGCACCGGGGAAATTTCCGACCGCCGATCGAGGTAAATTTCATACCCCCGACTCGTTTTTCCCCGCTGATTCCTCCTATGGCCAAATTGAGGCCGAAATCCCGGCCAAACGGCCGGAATACGCGGCCGAAACCCAGCGGCGCCGCCGCGCCCCCTCTCGGTTTTTGCCTCCGACGAGGTCCTTCCCGGCCTCCGTTCGATGCAATTTTTATATCACCGTGATCACCATTCTTTTCTCTACAGGTTGACCGAAGCCGAATCACCAAAACACGAACCTCGCCGGAGAGCCGCCGTACCCGAGAGCGCCGCCGCCGGTAAGCTCCGCTTTTCCGTGATTTTTTTGGCCCCCCGAGGGCCCTAGGGTTGTTTTCTGACAAGGACCAATGCGAGTGTGGCCGAATTCGGCCGAAAACGGTCAAAAACAGCCAACCCGAGGCGACTCGCCGCCGCCAGCGGCGGCGCCGTCGCCGGAGCACGGCGGAGCCGCCGTGCCGGAGTTGCGATTTGGGCCGAAAGAGGCCCTGGGCCTAATTTGGATTTTTTTTGGAACACGTGCAGGTACTGTTAGTGTGTTTCAGTTCCCCGGGAAAAATTCAGGGAAAATTAGGGACGGCCTGCAGGCGCACTGTGAATCGTATTCGGATCCCGAAAACAAGTAAGGACCCCTCACCCTATTTCCTATCACGGTATTAAAGTTCAAAATGATAAAACGGTATTTCTTGAATTAACGAATGTGTGAAATTGCTTAAGGCGGCTAATGGAGCCCGAGTCTAGTGTGATTGGTGATTTACTGTTATTTAGCCTGTTTACAGCTTTAAATGCAAAATGAGGTTTGATGTGTTCATTTTACAGATTTGTGTGCATATACTACGTTTTTATTAATCATGGGTTGAATGACTGAAAAACTGATACTGTATGTTGTCTGTTCGGCATGAATTACTGTTTTGCTTGTTTGTATGTGAATTGATGATGCTGACTGAGGAAAAGGAAAATGAAAGATTGTGTAGACTGATAATTGTATTATGGGGGTCAGCCTAACTAGATATCCTGGGAGATGGTGGACGGACCAGGTCCGTAGGGAACCCTACCGGGATTGTGGTCTCACATGCCGGACGGGGTATGGAGATCTTATGGTTTTGGCGCCCATATCGGACGGGGTATGGGGACGGCCCGTTTCACCCTCATACCGGACGGGGTATTGAGGTTTATGGTTTTGGCGCCCATACCGGACGGGGTATGGGGACGGCCCGTTTCACCCTCATACCGGACGGGGTATTGAGGTTCATGGTTTAGGCGCCCATACCGGACGGGGTATGGGGACGGCCCTGGAAACTGATTATGAATGTTAAAGGTTAACGGGTAGCGGAACCCCTATGGACCCCCACGGATACTAGTAGGCTGGTAAATGAGAAAAAGATATGTTGTACAATGATTGAAATTTCAAGGGGCGTGATAAGTGTTATGTTTTACAGCTTATATTATTCAATGATTATGATAATGTTATTGTTTTTCTTATATTGTTTTCATAAATTCCACCGAGGTAAGTGGAGGGTAAAGGTTTTCATGTTAATAAACGAGTTTGTTGTAAATTATGCTCCATTTGGTCTTTTGTGTTTTTCTACCCACCTTTACCTCCGTGACGGTGAGATATCGTGATGTTCTTACTGGGCTAGTGTAGCTCACTCCTTATTTAACCATTTCAGATCAGGAAGACATGGTTCCCGAGCCCGTTCCGCAGGAGGACGACGAAGGGGATGCCTAGAGACTCTGTAGTCATACTCATAGTTTTATTTTCGAGTTTCTCTCTTAGTTAGTTTAATCTTTTGTATTTTAAGTACGTTTTTGGTTTTTTTCGTGTAAGGGATGTTAACTGAAATTTTGATCTCGCTTCCGCATTTGATATATTTAAATACTCATTTCATTTTAATATTTCCGGGGCCGTTACAGGTTAACTGTTATTTGGCCTATTTTACAGTTTTAAATGCAGTATGAGGTTTGATGTTTTCATTTTATAGTTTCGTGTGCATATTTTACTGTTTTATTGATTATGGGTTGAATGACTGAGATACCAATGCTGTATGTTGTCTGTTTGGCATAAATTACTGTTTTACTTGTTTGTATGTGAATTGATGATGTTGACTGAGGAAAAGGAGAATGAAAGATTATGTAGATTGATAATTGTATAATGTGGTCAGCCTGACTAGATATCCTGGGAGATGGTGGACGGACCGGGTCCTAGGGAACCCTACCGGGATTGTGGTCTCTCATACCGGACGGGGTATAGAGACTCTATGTGTTTTGGCGCCCATACCGGACGGGGTATAAGGACGACCCATTTCACCCTCATACCGGACGGGGTATTGAGGTTTATAGTTTTTGCGCCCATACCGGACGAGATATGGGGACGGCCCTGGAATCTGATTACAAGTGTTAAGGGTAACGGGTAGCGGGACCCCTATGGATCCCTATGGATACTAGTAGGCTGGTAAATGAGGAAAAAATGTTGTGAAATGATTGAATTACAAAAGGCGTGATAAATATTATGTTATACAGTTATATGATTTCATGATGATGATAATATTATTACTTTCGTATATTGTTTTATGAATTTCACCGAGGTAAGTGGATGGTAAAGATTTTATTATTAATAAAAGGATTTGTTGTAAATCATGCTTCATTGGTCTTTTGTGTTTTCTACCCACCTTTACCTCCGTGACGGTGAGATATCGTGATGTCTTTACTGGGCTAGTGTAGCTCATCCCTTATTTAATCATTTCAGATCAGGAAGACATTGTTCCCGAGCCCGTCCCGCAGGAAGACGACGAAGGGGACGTCTAAAGACTCCATAGTCATATTCAAAGCTTTTACTTTCGAGTCACTCTTTTAGTTAGTTTGATCTTTTATATTTTGAGCATGTTTTTGGTTTTAGTGTAAGGGATGTTAATCGAAATTTTGACTTCGCTTCCGCATTTGACATTTTTAATACACATATTTCATTTTAAATTTCCGGGGCCGTTACAATGTAAGCGAAAAGATTTAATGAGTTTACATTTATGATATTTATCAGTACAAGTTTTGATTGTTTTTACTCATTTTATTTTATTTTATTTTGTTTTATCATCTCATCAGATTCTGCATACATTATGATGAAAAAGAAAATTAAAAAAAAAAGAAAAAAGAAAAAAGAACGAGAGATGTTCAAAAATAAAAAATGGAAGATAAGATAAAATTAAAAAACCATGAGGGCCGATGTCCACAGCCCATGCCCACTCTCCTACATCTCCAAACGGCACCATCTGAAGAACTTTCGTATTTTATTCTTCTGGCTATCGAGTGACAAATAAAAAAGGTTTTTTCGGACTAAGACAAGGCTGAGGCGCGCATCAGAGGAAGGAGAGAAAGAAGGTCGCACATAAAGAAAATATCAACCTATCTTGTCTGTACCTAGGTGAAATCAGAGAGAACCTAGGCTAAAGGGGAACGTTTCGCCCCCAAAAAACCGACCAAATCGAGTAAGACGACAATGCGCGAATGCTCGAGTCAAGTGTTAGGTACAGGCGACAAGGCTTGCAGGTGGATGTTGCGGGAAGAAGACAAAATATGCTGGTTCCATTACCAATCAGGTTCTTTAGGTAAAATCTGTAAGAAACTCTAATCTAATGCGAAGATTAATGTGTTATATTATATTGTTTCCACGGTAGGAAAATGTTAGGGTTGTTTATCTTTTCTTTTTCTTCCCGTATATAAATACATGCGTGGGCGAAACAGTGAATGAGGCCCCATGGACGTGCTTCTGTCCGTATCTGATGTAAATCAATCACCCGGCTGTGAAGAAGGATTTCTTGAATTAATGGCGCAATACACCATTTCAGGTCGGTCACTTTCCTTTGTCAGAGCATTTATCGCTAAAGTTGAATCGGTGAAAACTGCGATCTTATTCTCTTCCATTACTTTTGCCTATTTGACAGCCACGATAATAATAAATTTTAATTTATTAAAATTTTAAAAATGAAAATTAAGTTACCTGTCAATTCTTTCGGTGTGTGTGTGTGTTTTTTTTTTTAATGAGACTAAACGGCATCGTTTATTCAGCTATAAACTGAAACGACGGCATAATTTGAGTATCAATTCTCCATGGCTAGAAAGATGGGTACGAGCAAAAAGAACGACGATATATATGATGTCACTGAGCTACGTTTTCGGCAGACGTAAGCAGGTATTGAAATAGGCGTTAATGATATTAGGAGTAGCGATGATGTGTACAAAATGGTGAGTATACGTGTACGGGCTACCAAACCAATCCCAATTCAGTTTGCCGAGCGCTTGGTCAATGGCATTTAACTTTGTTCTTTGAATAATTAGGCGTTAAACGAATATAAATTATTTTCTAATTGGTCAATGCATTTAACTTTATTATATGGATAATTAGACCTTAAAAGAGTATAAATTATTTTCTCACGTGGTCAAGGCGATATTCCAACACTAGGTAAAATGGCATCTTTTGATTCGTGACAAAAAATTATTATTTATTTTTTAACAAATTTATGATAAAAGTCTTCGGTCTCCTTGACATGAAATTAAATCCTTTACTTGATTTATATAACTCAAAACACTTTTTTCTAGTTGATTGATTCGAATCGGTAAGATGCAATTGGGTCTATACGTGACTTTTGTGGGACGAAAATAATTTGTCCATTGAAAAAAGTTAGCATTACTTCTCTGAGTCTAGAAGATTCTCCCTTATATAAATAAATATATGTGTATATCTGTTCCTAGGTTGTGTACCTTCTCTCTCTTTCTTTTTCCTCTCTTTCTTCCCCTCCCTGTTCAGCAGCCTTCTCTGTTTCGCAAGTGTTCCCGTTGGTTCCCCTATACCGCAGCTTGGTAAACATGGTTGGTTCAAGTCGTGCACTTAAGACGAAGGTTAGGTCTGTAAAAAGAGGAAACAAGTTTACCAACCGAGCTTACATCTACGATCATGATTTGGAAACATACCTCATTGCATCCATCCCCAAATTGTACCTGGCATCCGTTACCTGACAAACTCGTTCTTTTCATTTGTGTCTCTAAATCTGTGTTTAATGGTCATCTGATGTTTGATTTCAATTTCCCTACTCCGTTGAAGTGTTTCCGATGCCTTTATTTCTTGTTGATGATGAAGTTTCCGTTGCTTCATTTATTTTTTTTAACTGCATTTCAAGGTTTTATTGCTTCTTTTTTATACTTCCCCTGTTTTACATACTTTTTTGTTGTTGAACGAGAAAGGCGAGAGCCTCTCTTTGGAAGTTGTAGATGAAGCTGAAATTATTTTCAATTTATTTTTTTCCTACTGGTTGCTATTTGATATCATTTTGTTTTGTTTTTTTTTTTCCGTCAAGTGTTTTGAATTTTCATTTGATTGCTAGTTCAATTTCAATTGCAATCTCTACTCGTTTTGTTTTCGATATATTTTTGGTTTTTTTACTTCTTTATTTTTTTGACGATTTCAATCTTCACCTTCAACAACTTCATTAATGGCCTTTCTGTTTTAGTAGTTGATTCTTTTTTAGAAGTCATGCATTCATTCTGTTTAAGGTGTTGTCTTATTCCTTTTTGTTACCTTCAAGTTTTTTCTTGTGTCTACACCAAACACACCTTTAACAGAAGATCACTGAAGATAAAACCATCAAGAAAGGCGAAATTGCCCTCAACGATCAACACTGCGACTTTGCAAAGACCAAAATAGGAGACTCTGCAACTGTGATTCCGTGAGTTTTTTTATCTTCAACTAATCGACCTGTTTGACTTTTTGGCATTTTTGTGTCAAGTCTCAGAATATTGATAATCTTATTTTTGTAGATTCAATCTTCCTCATGATAAGTTTGACATCACAGAATTATACTTGCAATTGAAATTCTCTGGCAACATAGAGGTATAATTTTCTTTTGTTCATTTATCGGCTCCATATCTGCTATTAACCTAAATTGTGCTTGTTGTGTAGATTAATGCTCGTGACTGGGAGAAAAAACTGAAAGATATATACAACAATCAGGTAATTTTCCACTCACACCATGTAGTTCAGTTCCTTAACACAGATACACATGTAATACGACCAAGTTACACTTAATAATAGTCGATCGGTTTACCAACTTCTGTTTATGTTTTGACTGTAAAATTCCTATGAAATTTTAAGTTTATGCAAGTACATGGGGTTTGTGTACAATCTATTGATTTAACCTGGTAATTCTTTTACATGAAAAATAACATAAGAAAGTATAAATAATAAATTGGATTTTGAAAACAATTTGATTTTCTTTTTCATTTAGTTTGTTATTAGAATTAGAATCACGTACTTAAATTATGACTATTTTATTTTTACTAAAATTTAATTTAACACAATAAATGATAAATTTTTTATTTTATTTATGCATTTAATACGGTAGAATTTTTGTAGGATTCGTTTTTGCTGCTGCGGTTCTCTCATTCTGCAGCTTTGTGTGGCTGCTGCAGTTTTTGCTGTTGATGCAAGCTGATCTCTTTTTTAGAAGCTGCTTATGTTTCCTTTCTAAGCTGCAGGTGTTCTTTGATTGGGAATTTATAGTTGTACTTTGTATTCCATGTCTTAAGAGTCATAGATCCATGCTTAAAAATGTAACTGGGATGTGTGTTTGTATGTATGGGTATCAACATATCTGCAAATTATATCAATTGAAGGCTGAAAATTACCTAGAACAACTCGAAAATTGGTCCAGGAACAAAACGAAACTTGTGGTGATTATCAATTTCTCCCTCGTTAGAGTAAAAAATATTTTACCAAAAATATAGTCTCTTTCAGCCGTAGATAGAAAGCTACTGACAAGTGTAATCGTGATCATCTTCCTCTTCTTATTACAAATCTTCATAATCATTCACAGAACAAAGAGTGAACGTCAAGTTTATATGATTTCAAATCCACAAACTAATCCATCTCACCAGTAAGCTTCATCTACTCCCCAAGAAACATGAAAAAGAACATTAAAAAAGTCAGTCGGTATATCGAATGAATGAAATCAATCAACAGATTCTGCAGTACTCAATAACCATTGGCTGAATTTCAAACCGGACAGGTCCAGCCCCAGCTCAAAGAGAAAAGACGTATGGTAACCTCTAATCAACCGAAAATCTAATGACAGTACTGATTTTAGATGAATGAAAACGACCAACGAATTCTGCGGCGCTCTAGAATCCAAATAACCATTAGCCCAAAATTCAGGCCAGACACGATGGATAACAGTCAATGATCAATCAAAAATCTAATGAAAATTTGAATAATTTTTGAAAAAAACATATAATTTAGTTCTTGATTAATTTTGAACCACGGCAACTCATCTAAAAATTTAATAATCTCAATAAGATATAATCCACATCCTGGCATCCCATAGAACTTGAAACTGAAAAAGAGAACAAAACAAAAATTGGATTTACAAAACGAAATATATTAGGCATAATATATGAAAAAAAATAAATGTAAGGATCAAACTAAACTTTATCTGACACTTTTCTAATATAAAACATTTATAAAGACTTTTCTGAGATAATAAAATCATAAAAGATTCGAAGTCATGGATTCTCCAATGTCTTCTAATGTTTGTCCTACTGTGTCCCAATTGACATCAACAACTACATCTCAATCGAAGACAACACAACCAAATAATAAGATTTCGATGCAAGTAATATGCATTAAATAACAAAATATGATCGACTATCAAGCACCCATGACAGTCCCGGAACTCCGGCGACATTCTTGTAGCACGTCCATGTAAAATTGGCACTTGCTGATGTCACTTCCGTAATGGTTCAAGCACTGCAAATAAATAAGGCAGAAAAGAATCAATAAGAAACTCATATGAAAACACCAACTTAGTTTTATTTATTAATTAGCCATGCATTATAATCAAAAAACTTATTAGGAACAAATAGAGATAAATTAATTTAGTAATTTAATTTATCAATAAATTACAGTAATGATCGAAAAGTTACCAAGAGAACAACAAATTTTGTAGATGTAATCAATATTTATGAACTTTTTTTTCACGATTTTTAGTTAAATATTTAAATAAATTAACGAAATTTGTAAAATATGGTACCTCATTTGTACTTTTAGAAGACCTAATAGTAAATGTTCATAATAATTACCTAACAACATTAGTTATTATTCTACAAATTTATCCAAAAAGTATTGGCTCAGGGCACTATAATAACAAACAATAAGTTTCTTTTTTTTTTTTTTAATCTTTCCTAGAAAAAGTACTTGAAAATTAAAAAAAAAAATTACAATAGAGAGCTCAACAGCAATAAGAAATTAGCTTCAACAGGTTCAATGATCATTTGTATGCAACATGTCTTCAAATATAATAAAATTTATGCAACAAATCCTCACTTAAGAAGGGAATAATACCTCACTTAAGGCTTTGAATTGACCGCCACAAGCATCAGAACCTCCAATACTGTTTGCTGTTGGTGCAGGGGCAGCAGCAGCAGCAGAAGATGAAGGTACAGTCTCGTGCTGAATGACACGGGGTCCCATGACAGCATCAACAGCCCTGTGAGCAATTGCGCTGCCAGTGCCAAAAGCCAAGCCTATACGTAGTGGAACTAAAATTAGTTTTATGCTTATATGATTGGCGGTATAAGTTTTTAAGATTCATACGTATATTTTTTACATTAATATATAAGATTGACTATCGACATAAAGTACTCGATGAAAAATGATCCAAGGAGGTAAACTCACCATCTGCAACGGCAGCACCAAGACCTCCCATCATAGAGCCATTTCTACCTTGTATAGGAGCCGGTGGTGGAGCAGGAGAAACTGTATGTTTATCAGAAAAGTATACAATCAAAACTTAGTTAAGATTCTAATAGAAAAGATTATTATCCTAGCAACACCAATACTATAATTTTGTTTCTATTTCTGGGATGAGAAATTCACAATCAATCAAGCACCACATATTATGCCATCTTATTTATGCTAATGCAGAGATCATACAACGACCAGACAAAAACACATTCGCAATATACTGATACCTAATCTCACAACTCCATGCACAGAACAATTTTGTCATCGACAGATATTTACAACATCTTTCACATGATTTATGAAGATGAGATGAAAACACACTAGGAATACCACAGTTGCCCAATCAATCTAGTATTTGTGTGCAAAAACAAGTGCTAAGACACAGATATAAAAAAATTTCCAAGCATGCGCAATATGTGTCTAGGAATAATCTAAAAGATTTATTGCTTAAACATTTCTGAATCAATTAAAGCCAAGATTCTTGAAGAATATAAAACGATAAAGTAAATTGCAGTTTATCAGACCATAAAAGTAAATTACCTGGTTGGGGAGGATTGCGAAGTGGACGGGCAGCAGGGCGAGAAGCCGACCTTCCTGCAAAATTAAAGAGTGGCACTTTAGACTGACAGTGTCACAACTAGCATCATCAACTGTTTTAATAAGAGCATATGAAGAGAGGCAGGAAGAAAGTAAGAAATACAAAGAATAAACTAGAAAGCAATGAAATGTCAAAATCAAATAATTATACTTGTTTCTTATATAATCACCATCACACAAATATATCTCCAAAATATTTCAAGATTACTCCGATCAAAAAATCAATAATACCTAAGACAGCTAAAAAATTAGTACAGCAGAAAAGAAGAGCAAGAATATTATAGAAACAACTTTTTTTCTCCGTTGAAACAAAATAGTATTAATTTATAATAAAATTCATATATGAATAATCCAAATCTCTTCCGTTGCATAAAGAAAATTACCAACCCTAACCATGATCATCTTCCTTTCAGCCTTATAGAAATCCTCACTAATGTATCAAACCAAACTCGACGCCAAATTTAAGCAAAAGCTCATCCAGCAAAATGACCAAAATTTAACCAGACAACAAAAAATATCTTATATACATCTAAAAAATTTATTACATTCAATTTTTACAAAAACGATCATTAAATTCTACGGAACCCTAAAATCCTAGTTAGGATAAACAAAATGTAAATCCTAAGATAGATATAAACTTAAACTTCAAATCAGGCAGATTCAGATCAACGACCGCAGACGATCATAATCACGGAAGCCAAAAAAATGGCCGAACAGAGCACTCACCTGTGGAGCTTCGACGAGGCATATCGTTGGAGAGTTGAAGGTTATGAAATCTTAGTAGCGAAAACAAAAAGCCACCAAGAAATATCAGAAGTACCATGAGTCTTATATATAGAATGCCGTGGAACTTTTATTTTATTTTTTAGTTTGCTTGGACAATAAGTCAATTTTTAGATTTTTTTTTTTAAATAAAGTTAATTTTGGACGTTTGACGTGTCTAGAAGTTTCTTTCGCATATTACCTATTTTTCTTTTCATATTAAAAAATATTGATGCACAAATTTGCTATTTTATTTAATATATTTATTAAAATACATAAATAATTTTTTCTAAATAATAATTTTAATTATTTATTAGATAAACTATAAAATAAATTAAATATGTAATGGACTTTTTATTCATTTTATTAAATATATTATCAAACTACATATAGAATTTGTTTTATAAATAATAATTTTTAGTTACATATTAGATAATACCTAAAAAAGTAAATTAAATATTTAATGAATTTTTTATTGAGTTTATGTAATTTAAAACTTAATTTAAGTTATTTCTAAATGAATCAATATAAACCCGATGTCTGTATATCTACAGGGATTACAACGACACCGCCTCGAATTTATATTCATTAACAGGGACGATGCTGGCACCGCCACGTCTTCTGGGAACTCCTGGCTCCCGCCGGACTGCAGCTCAGAGTCAACGGGATAAGCGGGTTGTTGAATGAAAGCTTCTTCTTCCTCACAACTACTAGATTACATTCGACCCTTGGGCAACACACTGACAAATGCCCGAAACGACGCAGTTTCTCCTGTTACCAAGGGGATTTCCTTGCACGTCGTCGTTGCGTCACAACCCTTCGCGACTCCCGACGTCTCACGTAATTAACAGCTTCAATGCCCCAAAGCATCATTCTCCGACAATGTTCTTTCCTCGAAATCGAAGGCTCCATCTTCAACTTCCTAAAAATTCATCTTTCGACGGAAATAATCTCACCGGTAGAAACTCCGACGTCCTACGCCGGTCGCCATCAACAAAATCTAATTTCGTAGTCTGTGCTTTGCCTAAGGACTCATTCACGTCCTATAATGACAGAGGAACCATAATCAGCTCATTGATTTCGATATCATTAGCAGTTGCTAATCGAGTGCTCTACAAGCTCGCTCTCGTTCCGATGAAAGAGTTTCCTTTCTTTTTAGCTCAATTTACCACTTTCGGGTATCTACTATGCTTCATTTACCATTTTGTTTCATTATATGTGATTTCTGCATTTCAACTTCTTGAAGGACCTAATTCTGCTTCTTTCTCTCGTTGGAATTGGCTGGGTAATCACCACGTGTTTAAACGGTGCCGTTTAAATGGCTCTGCTGGTTTTGCAAAACGCAGGTACGTGGTGATTTACTTTTCGATATTGTATATGAGATACGCTGCGGGGATGGTCACCAATGAGATGATGGCGCTACCTAAATCACGGTTTGTGGCCATTGGTATTCTAGAAGCTCTTGGAGTTGCCAGTGGGATGTCAGCTGCAGGTACCATCGTGTTCGTGTGTGCTTTGTTTAATTTGCAGTTTAAGATTTAAGAAATTCCCTCAGAGCTTTTGGCTCTGTAAGAATCTCCTTTTTGAAGCAAATAATTTTAATTGAAATTACAGTTACCCAGTTTCAGCATTAGTTTTTTACGTTATTTCTTTTGGTAAAAAGTCATTACTTCATTTGATGATGGTGATGCCATGTAGAAAGCGGAGTAGAGTCGATAATTAAGAGGAAGCAAATTGGTTTCTCTGAAGAAGAGAGAAAAGCATTTCTGGTCCTATTAATTTCAGTGTATCTTTTAATTTTTATATTGAATGTTTATCTATATTGTACAGCCATGCTTCCTGGACCAACCATACCAATACTGAATCAGGTATCTTTCCTTTTATGGGTCAGAATATTGAGAGAGATATTTCTTTGTTTAACGTTAATCAATACTTTATGCTTCTATCTATCCATTGAATTATCCCGTATTTAAATTTTTTTGGTTTCTGGTTTCGTGTCTAAAGGCAGCAATATTGTGTGAAATCGGATTGAGATTAAGAACTGTGTGCTGTATTTTAATGGAGCAATTATTATGGGCATATATATCATATGTGAAAGTAGAGTAAAAATATATTCTCTTGTAAAGGTTGTAACTCATGCAAAATTTTCCTATTTAGGAGTTATTTTCCCTTTAAAATGTGGCTTGAGATTCATGAAGCTATTCTGCACAATGCTTGATTTTCTGAGTTGTGTCGTGACAGTTCTCCCTTCATTACACTTAGTGGTCATGTCTATGATTTCATGTTCTATACAGTTTTCTTTCTCCGGAAAACATATATGGAACAATGAAGTATATGGCTTAATTCATATTTATGAGGGAATCGGGTTAGGACATTGCTGTCGTATTTCCCAATTGTGTTTATCCTCCATATAGCTTTCTGTGGGTTTTATTTATATGATTTTTTTTTTTCTGCAGACATTTTTGGTGTGGCAATTGATTTTTTCTGCTATTATCCTGAGAAGAAGGTATTTGTTCAACCAAATTGCTGGTTGCTTGCTTGTAGCCGTGGGTGTAGTGGTGGCAGTTTCAAGGTATTTGATTGACTCTATCATGTCCATGAGGATCCTTTTCGGAGATTGAACATTAAACAACCATGACCAACTTTATCTGTTAATTATGTTGAAGTTTAGTTTCAAATATGTTTTTGGTTTTTGTACTTCTTGATAAGTAGTTATCAAAGAACCTGGGCAAAATTTTGACATGCAAATCTCGCTTGTACACCCTTATGTGACAGTTGTCCTTCAAAGCTCTATGCTTTCAGATGAATAAAAGTAGAACATATTTTTGGAGATCAGTCACTTAAATTGGTTTAGGTCTCTCTTATTTTCTCCTGAAAGACTCTTTTTAAGCAAATGCATCAGTGCATCATAAATTCCTGGAATTCTCAAATCACCTTTGAAATTCTTCTTTCCTTTTATCCTTTCTTTCCTGCAGTGTCTGGAAATTTGTACCACGAAGACAGTTGCTATGCAGAAATGGAGCATCAGGACCTTGTTCATGGATCACAGTTTATTTGCATTTCTTCTTGCCTCTTGAATCAAAATTGCATCCTGACAATTGCTTGCAATTGCAGTGGGTTTAATGCTGACCACATGCTGTCTGGAACTGATTTTGTTTGGCCAACTGTAATGATACTATCAGCTGCTTTTCAAGCTAGTGCATCTATTATCAAGGTTATGAGGATGAACATTTGTTATCGTTTCTTTTTTTGGGGTTACTAAGCTTCTGAAAGCCAAACAAACAACATCTGTTATTGGTCTATGAACAGGAATTTGTTTTCATTGATGCTGCAAAGCGCCTTAAGGTATGCCCTTCTCCATCAAGCATCAATTCTAATGGGTATTAACTACTAAGCAAGTTGTGCACTGAATTTCTCAAAGTCTGCAGTTTACATGCATGTAGGGGAAGTCGCTGGACATATTCGTCGTCAATTCTTTTGGATCTGGATTTCAGGTAGTCTTAATATGAGTCTGATGAGAGCTAGTATGTTGTATTTTCACGGTATTATATATGTAAGCGGTAGTTTGCTTCTGGAGCACAAAACGAACTTGTTAGGAGCTTCAGGCATGACCTCCTCTTTGACTTGTGTGAATCGTTGAGAGAGGGAACTAAGAAATTTTAAGAGGTGAAGAGAAGAAGAGAAGAGAGGTTTGCGGTTGAGAATGAGAGAAGAGAAGGAGAAGAGAGGATGAGAAGAAAGAATTTAGAAGGGACTCTAGAGACTGCTGATTGATTCAGAAGCCTTTGGTAGGCAAATTGCAGTATGCCACCAATTGGCACATCTGTCCTATTTCAACCAGTACAAGCAGAAAATCCAAGATAACAAAATAGAATGGTTGAGAACAGAAAATTCCTGACAGTACTACCTACAACTGTATAACTAACCAGCTGACTCATCCCTGAAAATTATCCCAATATCCTAAGTACTCCTGACCTGGACTCCAGTTCACTATGCAGCTTGTAACTTCTTCCTTTTCAAGTAATAAACTTCAAAATTTTCCCTCCTTTTTCCGTGGAGGTCTGAACAGAACTGCACAAAACATACCAGTAGGCAGTAATCTTGTTCCTGGACACTAGGTGCCAATTGGAAAGTATAGCAATTGTTTCTTTATTGTTTTGGAATGTCATTGCGTTCTTCAATGACATATAATGGTTTTGGTGTTTTCCTGAGGTTTTTAGTATCAATCGCACAAGCCCTATCAATGTGGGAAACCCATTTCTACAAAAGCGCAGATGAGGTTCTGAAGCATACAGACAGATACATAACAGAACTTTTAAGTTCTAGGATCAATTTTTTGAAAGCACAGATGTGGGTACACATTTCGTAGCAGAGTCCTTTACTTTTCACCAATTATTTCCACCTTCAGAAAACTTGGCAATTCTGGATCCAGTTTACTCTAATATATGATATGTGCTGATGTGCATCAAATTTGTCCTTGATAGATGTTTATAATATTCTTTGTTAATTTTTCTGCTAATGATTTGAGCTTTTGATTTTTCTCTACCTAAACTGTAACGTCTCTCTTATGTGTAGGCTCTTTTCGTATTTCTCCTTTTACCTTTTCTCTCAAACTTGAAAGGGGTTCCGTTCGTTCAACTTCCTTCATATCTAAGGAGTGGTGCTGGTTGCTTTCTAAATATTGGAGCCAGCATACCAGGTAAGCTCCTAAGGATTTGGCTTCCACTAGTCCCAGTTTAGAAGTAAATAATTTTGTACCTGTCTAGCATTATCATGTAAATTGTGCTAATGTTTCAGTTGAAACAAGTTACTGGTTTGAGATAAGGACCGAAAAAACGCGTTGGAATTTTCCTTAAGATTTATTAATTTAACCCATATTTGGAGCAAATCAATTATTCTTGTGGAATTCATTTGAAAATTCACACTTGGTTCAATTAAGTGTTTTGGAAATTTTTTTGCAGAATATAAAAATGGATCTCCAGAAGAAATCTTTTCTTTAATTAAAACACTATTAAAATTCTAGCAATATCTCAACTCTACCTAGAATTAGTCTATGAGACAAACTTTTGACATAACTCCTTTCTTCAAGTTGTTTTTCGCAAGTTAGTCTCCTTATTTTTTCACCTGTGGTCTACTCAGGCTGTGATGGTGCTCCCTTGCTTCCACTGCTTTACATAGTTTCCAATATCTCTCTCAACATATCTGTGCTGAATATTGTTAAGACTTCCTCTGCTGTTGTTGCTGCTCTTCTCATGGCTTTATCAGGTTCTCTCTCTCTCTCTCTCTCTCTCTTCCTTGCACACTTTGTTCTACCTGTAACGGACCTGAAGGACATTTTTCCTAATGGACATTCTGATCCCTTTTTGCAGTGCCAATTGCAATTTATGTGCTGTCTCTTCCATTGCCATATCTCCCTGAAGGTGTAAGCTTGAGCCCTTTTTTTCTGTTAGGAAGTATGATTCTTGTATTCGGTCTTGTATTATACAACATAAGGAAGCCTCCTGAGCACGGACCGTGATTTGTTTGGCATTTAGTAGACCTACTGCAACAGGGGATTGATTCAGAATTTTTTTGCTATGGAGATACAAGTTAAACTGAAGATCTTTCTTTAATTGCAAGTCTAATTTTTTCAAATATATATCACTTTACCTCCATTGTCTAATATTGTTGACTGCAAAGTTTATAATAGATTTTTCTTTGGACCGCATTTTAGTTGTAAAATATTATCTTGAATGTCATTTAAATTTCTACATTTATATATCTCTTCAATGTATATACATATGTGAAGATAAAGACAAATTATTGAAAAATGGTAAATATAAGGTATTTGAAAATCCCCAAACCACCTATACAATCTTCATTTCTGTAAGCCGCAACATTCTTTTATTTTTCTTTCAAACACAATATATTTTAATTATCTTCTTAAAATTGTGTTTCTATTTTCAATTACATTTCTTCAAGTGTAAATATGTAAAAAATAAAAACCAAAACACCATTTAACTGTTAATCAGAACTTAAAATCTGTCCTGGGATTCTTCTGCCCTGGAGTCCCAATATTGTAGTAGCTGTTTTAGACAACTGAATTCTGTTCTTTCATAGAGGCTGCCTTCTGTCTACAACATCCAGATGTTCCGATTCAAAGAACGCAAGCAATCTAGATATCTAGAATCCACAAATTCAAAACTGCCTTGATATACATATGGATGAAAATTTGTCCATAGAACAACCAGTTTACTTTATAAAATACTAATGACTATTCTGCAATTATCTTTGGCAAACCCTACAGATATCTAACGCACAGTCCAGATATTCGTTAAGAAATCAGAAGTAAACATATGAAGCAAAGTAGTAACTGCGATGAATCCATTGGTGTGTTATATAAGAATTGGCACTGGAAAAAGAACTGAAAGACTACAACTCCCTTCATTGCTCTGTAAACCTTAGATTTTGGTATTTCAATGCTTCCTCTGCAGAAGGAGAAGAGTGTCAGTTCTTACTTCGCCAAAAAAATTGCAATATATTCAAGAAGCAGAGAGAAACAATTTAAAGAAAATTCTAAGAGAACTTGGAACTTTTGGTAACACAACGAAGTTATTGAATGACTTCGTTGTGTTACTAAAAGTTCCAAGTTTTTATGACTTGATTGATTATACCCACTTATACTAAAATGCTCCACATGTCAAATATATTGCATGAACACAATACAGGCCAAGGAAATCTCTCTCAGTCAGAAAATACATGTTCGCGGCTCAAGTCTCTTTTTTCCTGAAAAATATAGTATTAATAAGCACCAAGGGTTTTTATGCAATTACAAAACCTTGGTGCTTATATTTCAAAAAAAAAAAAACACCAACGGTTTGTAATTGCATATAAAAATTTTAAAAATCCCCAAGTCCTCACAAATATAAAGAAAATGCCCTTAACTAAAAAAAAAACCTAAGATCTACAACCAAATATTCTAAATCCTATCAAAAGAAAATAAACACTAAAAAGCTCTTCTGGCTTTTTCCTTCAGAATATTCCATAAGGTAGGCAGAGAGATAAGACCTGAATTCTTATTATAGTGTTTATTCCCATAGATGTCCTCAACGCCTATATTTTCTCTTTAACTAAACCAGCCACTGCCCACTTTACACCCTTTAACCGCAAAAGCTAACTTTACTGGCAAATATCACAACTATAAATTACAGTTCTCTACTGCTTTTCCAATTAATTTTTGTCAGAAAAGAATGGCCTTCATATTACACGGAAAAAACTACCAATTAATTGAGATACAGCAGTTAAAGAATTGCGCTGATATCATGGTATTGTACTTAATATACCACAAAAGTCTATCAAGTTATCAGCACTACATGATGAACATAGTGAGAAGACCTTATAGAAAGACAGAAACGCAGATGTACCTTTCGTTTCTTAAGGTTCCCTATCCCATTTCTACTGCTTCTGAAGCCTGTTGTCCGCTCATCAGCGTCATCCCCCGTGGATAAAAACTTGATATCAGAGAAATCTTCAGTGAGGCCAGCCAACCTGAGATAGCAAGAAAAAGATCAATTAAAAATGAAAATGAACTGTAGATATCAAATTCATGTAGTTATAGAAAGAAACTTGAGATTAAAACCAAAACTAATATCAAATCATATATACCCATTTCTTGATTTCTTTAAGTGCTTTTCCCTCTTCCTCTCTTCTCTCGTACGAGGAACACGAGTGAAAAGCTCCTCCTCTTGGCGTTCACGTTCTTCCCACTCTGCCCTAAATTTGTCGAGTTCCCTACTCTCAGCTCCAACAAAATCCCTAACCTGCATTTCACTCGTTAGTCACGAGAATATCAGTTGAACTCAAAAACCAATGCTCCTAGCACCAGACAAGCAGTTGACGACATACCTCCTCAGGTCTCCCCTCATACTCATTCAAGATTTCCTTCATGTATCTACTTTGTGTAGCTTGCTTCAAAATCTCCTTCTCCCTTCTTAATGCATTTCTTTCCTGCTTTGAGATCTTATCATCCTCCATAAAAACAGGTGCAAATTTGGGGGGTCGATATGTGCCATCCTGAAAATATTGGAAAATATTTTTTTTTCAAAAAAAAATTATCATTTGGTTATTCAAAGTAGTGAGAGATATTTTAACCAAGCTCACCTCTGGAATTGAGTCTGTTTTGCTAACAAGCATGTCAGGATTTGGGCGATATTTCAACAGATCCTCCGACTTCTTAGATACTTCCGGATCCTTTTCACTGAGACCTGGTTTCTCTGTAGTGGACACCCTTGTAAGCTTCTGAATTTGATACTGGAGTTTCTTGTCAATTGGTCGAATCTATTAGAATACAGATACAATCAGTATGATTCCACACTCTGCGATCAAGCAAATCAAGGATAAACGAATATCTATGCATTTTCCTACCTTCTCCAGAAACAACCTTATTTCCACAAGACTGCTAACTACTGGATGTCCCTCAATGGAAAGACCTTTTGCCTTCTGTAGCAAATAATAAACAAGTGACTGGCAATAGCTTAGAAGCAACAAATGTTTGGCCTCAAGATAGCTTATCCCATCAGCTGTTGGATAATTATTTGCTTTGACCTATCATAGACATGGAAACATCATACACCAATGATTGTATGATAAGATCAAATATTTTTCCCATAAATATTAAAAAACATTTAAATTTACGGATCATGGTGGAGGCAGTTACGGCAGAAAAAGGTGCATATCAATTACATGATAAGTATAAAACAGAAATCTTAATCAGGAAATTAAACCAACATCACTCACGCCAAAACAAAGCCATCGAGACAGAGATTTGGCAAAAGTGTTATATGTACTCTGGTTTCACTGTTTGTAAGCAAAACCTAAATTGATGCTGAAAAATGTGATTCCATTGGCGTCTCCTACCTTTGCAGTTAAAGCTTCCACTTTGTTCCTCGCGACATCTAAACCTTCCTTCATCTCTCTCAACAACGCAGCTAACTGAGGAGCTCCTCTGATACAATGACAAAAAAATAGTAAAACTAAATCTCTGGTGTTGATAAGTAATCTTCAGATTTTCATTCTGACTCTTAAAATCAATAAAGGGAAAAAAAGAAGAACTTTGCATTTGGAACAAATATTTATTTCTACGAATTCCTTTGCAAAACTACGATGACTTTCAACTGGAATAGATAAACATTATCTTATAAGATTTTTACCTCAAAAAAAAATTTATCTTATAAAATGACATTCAGAATTTATTATTCTAGTATTACTTTAAATTTTTTAAAAAATTTAATGGGATTTTCAGCACTCTCCTACTTAAAGATAATGAGAATTTCTAAATAAAATTCACAAAATTACTTTTTTCCAAACATAACTTTAAAAATATAGAATAAACTTACTTCTTTACTCTTTCCTCATTGCATGAGTTGACAGTCCCCTCCATTGTTTAAACTGTATAGCAGCTGGAATAAATATCCAAAAATTTTAAGAATACAACTATTAAACTTCAAAGAACTGAGACTCTAATTTAATCTCGCATTAAAATTGCTTACTAAAAGCACATACCAGTCATAAAATTAACGAAAAATAATAGCGACAGAAAATGAGATGCTTTGGACTCCAGAATAAAAGACAACAATAAAATAGTCATGAAAAAAGAAACAACCTTGAAGATGGGAAAAGAAATACCTGAAAGCTGAGAAGCAAGTTGTTTAAAGAAAAGTTAGCTAGGTTTTCAAGGTCAGTGCTTAAATTCTTGGTTCTAAAACATTTACAAATTACAAACTCTGATTTATGGGCCAGGACTGCTATCATCTAGGCTGAGCCTTCTTTATTATTTAAAATATGTTTTGATATTTATATTTATGTATGTTATACATAATATATATTTATGTATAATATTTTGCTAAAAAAATATTATTTTTTAAGTAAAGGATAAATAAATTCTAGCTTACTTTAAAAACAAGTAATATGAGTGTGTATACAGTTTTCGTTACTGTAAGATTCAACAATGTCATATATATCTATCACAATGATGAAATAGCATGGAGAGGTAAAGACAAAAAGAATTATGTCCGGAAATCTGAGTTGTGAAGGAGCTTCTTCAAAATGTAATGATTTTAGGTTAATATATATGTCGTTACAGAGAAGAAAGGTATAAACAAAAACAATCCTGCCATGCCCCTATGTTAAATTTTTAACAAGGGTGAAAGACCCTAGACCAGGGTATCATCTAAAGACCCTCTCAAGCCTCCAAAGCATGTATAACAAAAACTTAGCCCATCCACAAGCCTTTGTTAGAGTAAAAAATTGTTGTTAATCAAAATCTAATTTCAACTCATCTTCCTAGGAATGCATAACATTCTTTGTTATTACTCAAGTACGAACTTTTCACAGATGAGGAAAACCGTACATGATTCCCCATTTGAATGCATCCCTTGAACAGATTTATTTCATTAAGACCTTGTTTCACTTCAAGCAAACTTGGACGTTGGAAGAAAACCCATGATTGTGAATCACTAGAAACAGTATCAAGTTTACATATTATCGATCAAAGGACACGTATTCAAATTAGAACATTCACAGCAATTGAAGCACTCAGAAGGTTATTCCAAAAACTTAATTGGAATTCTAACAGAACCTCCTACTAATCAATTATGGGATTTTTCAAGGAATTACCTAAGTGGTCCCGATTGGAAGTCTCTAAACTGCTCTCTAAAGGTTTCGCCGCCTCCACCTCTCGGCCTCAAGCTCTTCCCTTTTCTTCCAATCTGTTGCCGCTTCCACACACTCTGTGAACTATGTTTTTGCTTGTTTTCGTTCCTTACTTCCTTTCTCTCCTCGCCAAAAAATGTTCTCTGCCGAAGCAATAATCTCCCCTCTTTGTAAGCATTAAACGCCCCAGCTCAAATTTGGAACTTTTCCGAATGAACTCTTGCCATAACTGAACCACAGAATCTGCCAACTGTTTGGTTTCCGCTTCCACCGTGCTTCACCGATTCCCTTTTGGTATGCAGAACAGTCTATCTCGCTTCTACACGTTTCTCTCTCCCTCCCGATCTCTCTTTTCCGCGGAGCAGGATTCTTCCTTCCGTGGAGCGGGACAAGCACGCAGGAAAATAAAACCTACATAAAACGACGCCGTTTGCCCTTGGTCTGGGCTCTACAGATCGGGCTTCCTCTGGGCCGAAAAGAAGTGAAGCAATAAATGGAATTGTGGAAGGGGCCCAAGACCCAAACGGGCCAGGCCTTGGCCCCCTCGTTCATCCTTTTTTCCGTTTCATTCCTTCTTCTATGTTTCTCTTCCTTTTCTCTTTTTCTCTTTTCTTTTTGACAATTTTTCTTTATTCATTTTTTATTTTAATTTTTAATCTTTTTTATATTTTATTTTATTATTTATTATATTTAATACTATATAAATTTAAGATATTATAATATTTACTATTTTTTTACATTTATATTAAGTGTTAATGCATCAAAAATATATTTCTTTGATAATATGATATTTTTTTAATAAATTCTTACGACTTGAATGTGAGTATCTTTTAACTCAATCTAAAAAAAAAATAAGTTAATAAATTGTATAGTTTTATTATATAGTATTATAATAAAAATGATATAATTTCTTTGTCGAAAACTTAAAGGTTTGAAAAGTTTTTCAAGTAATTTAGATAGCAATAACTTCACCCATATATATATTTTTTAAGTTTTAAAACTTAAAAGATAAAAAAAAAGGTTTAAAATATTATTTTCAATGTGAAATTTACTAAATTATATTTATAAACAAATTTATATTTAATTTCAACATAAAAACTTTTTACGTATCAATAAAAAAAAAATTGATTGAAATATTTGAACTTTTAAAATATAAGTTTTTGAATGTCAACTTTATATATTCAACATTAAATTAAAAAAAAAACAAATATAATTTAGATAAAATTACGTAAAATCTTAAATAGTTACATAATAATAGATAATAAACTATTTTTTATATTTTATACTAGTAATGAATATTTTAATTATCTATAAAGAACAAGTAATTGATAATAAAGACAATCTTTTAAAATAAATAAAAAATTATTTATTTATTTTTTTAATTCGTGCATATAAAAAATTACAAATATTGATTAAAATAATTTCAATTAATCCTCAACCCATCTACATCAATTGTTATGCATACAACAGATATTTAACACTAAATTTTATATAACATTATTGTTGTAATTTTATTTTAAAATTAAACAATCAACACACGAAATAACAGTTTAAACTATAATATTACATAACATAATTATACTATAATTTATAAATGACTCGGTCTATTGATCTTTTTTTTTTTTATTTATTTTCCGTATATTTCTCTCATTCTCTTTTATCTCTTTTTATGCACCACCTATTCTTAGTGTCTATCATATACTGACTTTCTCTCTGACCTTATTCATTTGTCATAGGCACTTGTCTCTTTTACTTGACTCCTTATTTGTCAAGACAAGATCACGTTACTTTCTCTCGCATCATGTGTCTTTCCGATAATTTGCATCTCTTTTGTTGTGACTTGGCGTACAAATAGGAAAAACCCAAACACATTCTCTCGAACATCGAAGAGCGAATAAAATCCCCCCTTAATTTTTTTTTAGTTTGTTGTGGTTATTGTGAGCACTGATTGAGTTTGGTCATTTGGGCCGAACAGACTTAGTAGTTGGGTTGTATTAGAGTTCGTATGGGCTAGAGTTACGAGTGGGGCTAGTTTGGATTGATTAAGATATTTTCTTTGAGGTTACCTTCTATCTCTTTCCTTCCTTATTATTTTGTTTACATTTCCTTTTATTTTTAATTGATATTATTTTATTATTTTTATCATCGTATAAATAAATAAATAATAATATAATCTTGTGCATAAATTGATCATTTTAATTATTATTATTCTTGGTATTAGTTTTAGGTATGATACAAAATTGAAATATGATATATGTCTGGAGCACAGGGGAAAATGTAGAGGTTATCAAGATTGAATTAAGTCTTTGTAATTAATTCTTTAAGAACAACTTTATGTTTGTTTATTGAATTTTAATTTTACAGTAAATAGACATTTTATTATTATGATAAAATAATTAAAAAGAAAAACAAAATTCGGGAACGAGGATCAAAACACGTCCCACTCGATTATCCCCATCACCACCCTTGAACCAAAAGAGAGAAGAAAAAAAAAAAAAAAAAAAAAATTGTGTCGTTGACCTGCTCTAAATCCATCCCTGTCTCCGAGGACATGATAGTCAATCAACTCCCACAACAGGGACATCTCGTGCACGTTTCCCTACCATGCACCCTCACTACACTCGATCCTACCCGGCCGGGCACACTGGTCATCCATCGAAACAGAAACAGTCTCCTCTCTTTCCCCCTCTCTCTCTCTCTCTCTCTCTCTCTCTCTCTCCGTCTCCCTCTCTCTCTCTCTCTCTCTCTCTGTGTGTCTCGTATCAGCGAGCACCTCACGGATCGGATCTTCTCTCTCTCCCCCGACCGACACGCTCGAAGACTGAGTCCCATTTCCTCGAATACTTCGACGATCTCGAACAATTTAGGGTCTCAATTTTCATTTCTTTTATCGTTTTCTTTTGCTTTCTGGACATGAAGTTATGTGCAGAGGTGTCGGTTTGTTTCAACCTCCGGAACTGGACAATTTGATTGGGGATTACAGAATTGTGGAGACTAACAATTTCTTCACAATTGATCATGGCGGCTTCACCTGTCAAGTTCCTCTTCGGATTCTTGATGGTTTCCATCACATTATGGATGGTTTTCATGTAAGTCCCTAAATTTTACCGTTTCAAATTAATATGCATTCATACGTATGAATATATATTTATACATGTGATTAAGTGCATCAATCGCTATGCTTGTTCTTTTCCGGTTATTAGGATTTTGGCTTGATCGCATAAGTGAAACTATGTTCGTTCGTTTTGCTCAGTTAAATTGTTGCAATAGTCGTTTTGGACCTGCTCTTGATGTGTTTTACGTGCACTGCAACTAATAATGTTTGCTGATCAAACGGAGTTTGTCCTTGTTCAATGTTTGGAACGTAGTGGTTCGGCTTCTTTAAGGGAATAGGATTTGCTGGTTTCTTTTATTTGCAACGCTATCCGTGCCATTTAGCGCCATCAGGTGCGGATAAACATGAAGTGAAGACATTGTTAGTTTTAACTTTGAATAACAGATAGCATAGGGCGTAATCAAGCGTCTGCAGGAATGCAGGAACAGGCCCGGTAAAGTGGCTGGGCTCTTTTGGGTTTGAGGTAATAGTAAATGTGTATGCATGGTAAGACTAAGAGTTTTTTGTAGGGAAGGGAGATGAATTTTGCACCACCTATGTATTTGAACTGGACGTAGTTTCCTTTTCTTTCTTTGAGAGAAAAAAATTGATGAGAGGGGGGTACTGTTCAGTCACTGTCAGATAACATTATTTTACAGTTGAGAATTATTGTTTTTTTTCTGAAATATACAGTTGAGAATTGTAGGATTAAGTTTTTTTTTTCTTTGAGAAGAAAAAGGATAATAATATTAAGAGGAGCCATGGAATGCGGCCAATCTACAAGAGATATACAACACAAAGGAACTCGGCAAAAATATCAATGAGCTACTCCAAATCATAAAAATAATGGTGATGTATGTTTCATCTCGGATAGCATGAATAGGGGGTGACAAGAATGCTACACATAATTATTGTTGGTGACGAGTAATCATTTGATACTCAATCGACCTCATAACTCTTCAACTGAGCCAGTCTTCAAGTCTTTGTTGGTTGAATTATTGAAAGTTGTTGGTTGAGCGTTTGTTGTGCTAGTTCTTTTACTTTTGTTAAGTAAAAGCCTTCATAGATTTTGTAAAACTACAAGTTCTTATTACTTTTCTAGGTTATTATTATTTATTTTATTTTATTTTATTTGCTTTGATGTAGTTGTAATGAATTTCATCTTATGTGAGTTTGAGGTTGAGGGAGTACTAGAACATAAGAATATTTCCTAAATAGTCTATTAGAGATACTAAGATATTTCCCGTATTTTCATTTTCTATTTAGTCAATAGATTTCAGTTAGAAAGGGACTTTTTGGGAGATGAGGTTTTTGATGGTCTCATGTCATGTAGAAGAGATAAGACACCTGGTGCAGATGGATTTAACATGGGTTTCTTTAAGAATTTGACATATAATGAAAAAAGACATTGTGGATCTCTTTCAGGAATTGCATGAAGCCTGGTCTTTTGTTAAATTTCTTAATGTCACTTTCTTGGTACTTGTTGCCAAGTTTGGGAGAGTTTGTAACGTTAAGTACTTTAGACCAATTAGTCTTGCTTGGTGCATCTATAAACTAATAGTTAAGATCCTTGTGAAGAGGTTGACAAAGGTCATTGACAAGATGATTGAGGAATGTCAACATGCTTTTGTGGGTGGTAGGTAAATCTTGGATGCAATCTTTATAAAAGTGGTCGATGAACCAATTTATAAAAAAAGGGAAGGAGTGCTTTATAAGCTCGATATAGAAAAGACTTATGATCATGTGAATTGGTGCTTTGTGAATTATATGTTTGGGGGGATGAGTTTTGGAGAGAAATGGAGGTTCTGGATGAAGGCTTGCATCACTACTACTTCCTTTGTGTTTCTTGTTAATGGAAGCCCTTCTTCTTTTTTTCAAACTTCTTGGGGTCTTAGATAGAATGATCCACTATCTCCTTTGCTATTCATTATGGTTATGGAAGGTTTGAACACCACGCTCACAAGAGTCGGGTAGTGTGATTTATTCAGTAGCTTAAGAGTGGGGATGAGGGATCAGGTTGAGGAGATAATTCACTTGTTTTTCGTTTATGATACTTTGCTTTTCTATGAATCTGACAGGAGAATTTTGTTGAATATCATATGTATCTTGATGGGTTTTCAAGCAGTTTTAGGGCTCAACATCAATCTTTCCAAGTCAGAAATGGTGAGACTAAGGTCGGAAGGAGATCCAAATGGTCTGACAAGGGCTCCAGGGTGCAAAGTTGTTAGCTTGCCTATCACATATTTAGGCTTACCTTTTGGCGCTAAATTCAAAGAGGCAATGATGTGGGAGCTAGTAGTGAACAAATTTGAGAAAAGGTTGAAAGGATGGAAAAGAGCTCTGTTATCTATACGGAGGTAGATTTACACTCATAAAAAGTACATTGAGCAATTTGTTACGTGTTCATATTGACCATTCTGAGAGGTGTGGCTGAGAATTTGGAAGCCATCAAGAGCAGGCTCCTTTGAGGGGACATGGGTGATAGCAGGAAGTATCGTTTGGTGGCTTGGAGTGAGCTTAAAAAGCTACTTTATCTAGGTGGTTTTGGTCTGCGCTCTTTAATGAAGATGAATGAGACTTTGTTGGGTAAGTGATTATGGAAATTCATTATGGAGGAAGATGCTCTATGTAGAAGAATTACAGCAGTTAAATATGATAGGGATGACAGTGGGTATTTTACAAAAGTGAGTTCAAGACCACGTGGGAAGAATTTATGGAAGAAGATTGGCCGAGGGCGGGAGAATTTTTAGTAAAATATTAGGTGGAAGGTTGATAAGGAGGATAGAGTCAAACTATGGGAAAATCATTGGATGGAAGGAGGTACCCCTTAAAGTTCAATTTCCTTATATCTATGCAATTGCACAGTAAATAGATGTCAAGATTTATAACTCTTTAGTGGATAACCGTGGTGGAGTGAAGGAATGACAAGTGTTAGTGTTAAGAAATCTCCACGACTAGTGTTAAGGAATGCTTGTGGTTTGTAAGTTACAGATTATGGTTTATGGGCTGCTTGACATCAATTAGGTAATGGCAGGTTCGGTGAGGGATGAAATTTGGGTTTAGAGGAAGGTTGTAGGAAACAAGTAGAGATTATCCCGTTAACTATGTTTTGAATGGTGCTGAAGGAGAGAAATAAGAGGGCTTTTGATGGGGTTGAGGATGTTGATGGTTTTGATATCTTTAAGATAGATGGTTTTGATATCTTTAAGATAGATGGTTTTAAAACCTTGTTTTTCTGTCACGGGGTCATCCTCTTTGTTCTATAGAGGATATGATGCACCTTATTCATACTTTGATTGACTTGATAATATGTGTACATGGGCGACACTCCCTTGGTGTTTAAAACAATATGCTTTTCATACTTTCATTTTTTTAAAAAATTTCTGTTTAGTCAATGTCCCGTAACTAGGTCCAATTCTTAGTTTCCTTCTCTTATTCATAGGTACCGACACAAATATCATGTACTAAGTAACAAGAAGAATATATAACAATATTTCATATTTTTCTTTGGAAAAAAAGTGCAATACATTATAATATTCTTGTTTATACTTCTAGTAAACTTATTTGCAAAGGAATTGAGAGGCTATTGAATGAAAAGGCTTTTATGTTCTTGTATCTTTTTTGACAGTAATCTTTTTGATTCTTCTTGTATTAGGATGGAAATTTTCTTTTTCCATTTTCTTCTGTGCTTATTAATATTTCTTATGTAAGATATATTTTTTAACAAATTTTGGATGTAATAGAAGTAGTCCACCGAAAAAACTTAATAAGAGCATAGCTTGAGCTTGGCATGTATCATGTTTAACAAGATGGTCTGAGTGAAATGCTTCTTTCAGTACAAATTAACTATTTAATGGTCTTCAATTGGTCTTGTAGTTAGATTTCGAAAAGGGCTATGACAAAGCTAATTGGGGGTTATTGGACGTATTAATCGATTGCAAGGACTTTGGTTATAGATGGAGGAGATGGATGAGAGGGTGCTTGTCTTCTGTCTCGTTTGCGGTCATTCTGAATGACAAAGCTCAAGAGTGGTTTAGGGGAATATAGAGTGTAAGACAAAATGATCCTTTATCTCCTTTTCTTTTTACTTTGGTGGTGGATGGATTGAGTCGAATGCTGAGTAGGATTAAGAACAAGGAGCTATTTTAGGTTTTGTGGTTGAAAAGGATGGGCTTGTGGTGTCTCACCTCTAATTTGCGGATTACAATTTTGTTCCTATCACATGATCATAGATCAATCTCTAATGCGCTTACGCTCTTAACGGTGTTTAAGCATATGTGGAAGCCTCACATTAATCTACCCAAATGTGTTTTAGGAATAAATGTGGCTGATAGCATATTGAGCAACTTAGCTGAAGCAATTTGATGTGGGATCTTATCTTGGCCCTTAAAAAAAGGACATTCTCTTGGGTGGTTACCCTATGTGTAAGCCGTGTTGGGATGACATGGTTAGTAAAGTACCAAAATGGTTAGAAAGTTGAAAAGGGAGTCTTCTCTTGATGGGTGGCAAGGTTACACTTATTCACGCTTGCTTGTTTAGTATTTCTCTCTTGGGTGGTAACCCTTTGTGTAAGTCGTTTTGGGATGACATGGTTAGTAAAGTATCAAAATGGTTAGAAAGTTGAAAGGGGAGTCTTTTCTCAATGGGGGGAAAGGTTACACTTATTCATGCCTGCTTGTTTAGTATTCCTATCTATTACATGTCCTTATTTAAGGTTCTGGCTGAGTAATCGAGTGTCTAAAAGGTATGATGAGGAATTTCTTACGGGTTGGGATTGGGAGGAGAGGAGAGATCATTTAGTGAATTGGGCAATTTGTTGCAGGTTTAGAACTTTTGGAGATTTGGGCATTGGGAGTTTAAAATTGAGGAATTTTTCATTATTGGTTAAGTGGCTACGCATTTCCTGTAGGAACATAATTTTTTGTGGCATAAAGTAATCAAAATCATTTATGAGAATCAATGGAATGAATGGGATACAATGCTTGGAAGGCTATTTCCAGCTTGCTCAACCTCTGTATGCCTCTTCCAAATATAATGGGGGGATGGTTCGAAGGTCCTCCTTTGGGAGTATCATTGGAGGGGTGACTGTCCGTGGATACCCAAATTTCACTTATTTCGCTTCTCGTCCCACCCAAAGAACCTATAGACTGGCTTCTTTTGCTTTTTTAATGATACTGTGGGCTGGAATTTCCATTTTCTCTATAGTCTGAATGATAGAGAAACTGAAGAGCTCCTCACCTTGTTAAGCCCTTTAAACTCTTTTCAGCCTTCACAACAACCATACTGCAGGATATGGACTCTAGACTCTTCTAGTTCATATACTTACAAATCTTTTTTTGATCACATTACCAAAATCCTAATTGCTACTATAGTACATTTACCAAGGCAGTCTAATTGGCAAGTTAAGGCTCCTTCAAAGGTGAAGGTATTTATGTGGATGGCCATTCTAATTTGCTTAAACGCCAACAAGCTGTTGCAAATTCATCGGTCTAACCGAGTTTTGTCTCCCGATATTTGTGTTATGTGCTATTACAACGGGAAGACATGTTTTATGGAGGATCTTGAGAACCTTATTGACATCATGATTAATATGTAAATAAGTTTATATATGGGTTGGTACCCCCTTGGTGCTTGTAATTAATGATATAAACCATTTTTTTTATTTAAGAAAAAAAAAAAGAACGACAGGGAGACACATAATCATCTCTTCCTCCATTGTGAGACTGCATGGAAACCATGGAGTAGGCTTTTTTGCACTTTTAACCTTTTATGGGTTACCCCTCCTTCATTGGAATGCTTTCTTAGATCAGGCATTGGTGACCTTGGGATAAGGGTGAAGGCTAGACGTTAGGGAAAGGAGCACTTTTCGCATGCTTATGGACGATTTGGTTAGAAAGAAATCATCAAATATTTGATAATTGTTCTTTTCTGGACTTGATCCTTTGGGAGATGGTGGCCTTCTTGGCTTCCCTTTGGGCTAAGGCTCATGGGAATTACTTGGATATCTTCCTGTCTGTTTTATGTAGGATTTGGGATGCTGTGGTTATGTGACATACTGCTGGTTTTGTATTCTTTGTTTTGTTATATTTTGCATTTTATTTGGTTTTCTTTTCCATTTTCTTCGGCTGGATAACTTATCCACTGTACTTTATGTAATGTTCCGTTCTTTTCTCAATGATACTTCTTCTATTAAAAAAAATGTATAGATTCACAACAAGATTGAATTGTATAATTGCTCATGTTATTTTTAGGAATTGTATAATTACTGATGTCGTTTAAGATATGACATCCTATAACCATCACCACCATCAATCTTCTCATTCTTTATTGTTTATATGATCTGGATATACTATATTACCTGAAATATTTGCTATGCATATAATTTGTTTCCCCAGATTTGCTTCCAGGTTGCTGGCTTGGTTCCTAAGCAGAATTGTCGGAGCATCTGTTGGATTTCGTGTTGGTGGATGGAAATGTTTGAGGGATGTTGTGGTGAAGTTCAAAAAGGTTTTCCCTTTTACTTTTTGTCTTTGGTAACTGATTAGGATATATCCTTCCATAATGCCTATATTAATTGTAATTAACTTGGTCACTAATCCGAATATGATTTTTCTATTAACGAAGTATTTCTGTATGTTGCTTTCATTAATTTGTCAATCAGATAATATATCTTTGATCATGCAGATCTAATGGGCTGAATCTTTTGTTGAACAGTATGATTTTTTTTTTCCTGAAGTTGATTTGCATAATCTTTTTTATGGTGTATTCTAGATGTGTTCAATCATGTTTAATCGTTTTATCTTGCAGTTGGGGGTTTGTTAGTAATTATCTTTGCTATTTTTTTATTAGCAATGTTCAGGGTTTTTTTTTTCCCGTGGGTTTTGGTTTTTAGGTGTTTCATGCCTTTCTTATGGGTTTTCATTGGGTTCTTGAATTTTGTATCGAGTTCTTTAGTTCTCTTAGCTCAGAAGTCCTTGTGAGCTATTGTAGTTTGTTGTGCTAGACACGAGGCCGGATAGAATGCTTGGTTCACGTACTTCTTTTCATGGGTGGATTTCTTTGAGAATCCTTTTGAAGGGGTTAGAAGCTTCTTTTTAGTGGCTGGGAAATACTGTTTGCACAATGAAGTGGTAACTTGCAGAATAAGTCAGTACCGGTATATTTCATCCCTGTGTTTTATTTTTTTCCATCTAATAAATTAGGTGTTGCATTTACTTCCTTTTGTTTTTTAAGCAAAACTTCATCTATTTAGACAAAGTTAGAAGCAGAAAAAAGTGTTTCTGGAATCTGATATGATCACTCTTGTTGCTTGCTTTTCATCTCGATGATGCTACGCATTCTCTTTGCTCAAATATAGTAATTGGCAATGCTATTCGGGGTAAAAGGTAAATCGTCTTAACTTCTGATTTGCAGGGTGCTGTTGAATCTGTTTCTATTGGTGAAATTAAACTGAGCTTACGCCAGTCACTGGTTAAACTTGGTGTTGGTTTTATTTCCAAGGATCCAAAGCTGCAAGTGTTAATATGTGAACTAGAAGTTGTAATGAGATCCTCAAATTCAAATAAAAGCTCACAGAAAAATAAAACTCGGAAACCTTCCACTTCAGGCAGGGGGAAGTGGATGGTTGTAGCTAACATTGCAAGATTTCTATCCGTTTCAGTCACAGATATGGTTATAAAGGTATTTGAAGTTTGACTTGTTCCTGTTTCTATCTGATTCATAATATGTTCCAATTACCAGTTAATAGGTGTGTTTTCCTCAATGATACTATTCTTTGTGTCTTTTAATATGATTACTACTGTTTTTGCTCTTGTTTACACCTATAATATATTCTTTTTAATTGTGCCATTTTCATGAGAAAAGATTTTAGCTTTGTAGGGGTGGAAGTTTGGCTTTGTTTATTATAAATCGGACCAGATTGAATTTAATATAGTAAAATTGGTTTGGTATGTTGATGTAGTATTAGCGAGAGAGTCCTAGAGCGTGCATGGGTCCTAGAGCGAGTAAGTCCTAAAGCGTGCATGGGTCTGTGAGTGACCGTTTTGTGAATGTCGCCCACTGGCAACTATCGCCCTGGGGGGGTCATGTTCGTCGGTCTGAGAAGATTTGTGGCAGTTGAGAAGAAAATCTTTGACGTCGTTGCATAAGGAAGAGGGGTTAGAGTATAAGAAAATGGGAGGCGCTTTCGGAAATTCATTTTCTTCCGGGAGGATATCGAGTGGTTGTTGAAGAGCTTTAGGGAGTTCATATGGGAGAAGGGAGAGGCTGCATGGGAAAGGAGCCGGCAGAGCAGTTGGAGAATACTGTGGATGGCGCTCAGCAGAAACAGGAATGAGAAGTTTTTGGTGTTCTTTGAAGGAAAAGAAGGGCCCAAAGGAAAAGTGAATAGATTGTTTCTTCCGGAGGGGGATAAGGTGGAGGGATGGTGGCAGATGATGGAAGCATTACACGAGGTGGTTGGAGTGAAGCTGATCCCATCTGATTGGGTTACAAAGAAAAAATGCATTTCGATGAATGAAGTTGGAGATAAAATGATGAAGCTGGCTATAGTGATTCGATGCCTGGGCTGTAATATCGAGCTTGAACTAAGATTGGAGAAGAGACACGGAGTCTTGTTTGCTGAAATCTTGTCTCAACCAGTGTGGGGAGGAAACTGGGTTGAGCAGGAGGAGACGGGTCAAAAAGATGTGGGTCGGGTGAAGTTGAATATTGAAAATAGGTCAGGTGGAGGTCACGTGAGCTTGAATGGGCGGGAATTGTTTAATGGAAAAATGATGAATGGGCTGGAAGGTGAGCGGATTATTTGGGCTGAGGGGAAGAAGGAGACTGCTATAGGCTGAAAAAGGTAAATGGGTGGACCAACTTGGGCCGAGTAGGAAACCGGATCGGAAACGGATTCAAATCTGGAGGTCAAAATGGGTCAAATCCGGGTCACAAAAAAAAAATACCCGATGACCCCAGTGTTGCTGTCTGTGCCTGAAAATGAAACTAAAAACAAAACAGAAGAAGAGGAAGCCAGGGTACGGGTGAGAAGGAAGGAGACGAAATGGGGGAAGAGAAGGGGAAGGAAGATGCAGAGAACTTGGAAGAGAGCAGTGACGGAGATGAAGTCGTTTCTGTGGAGGGAGATTTCACAGAGGGTAACGGAGAGGATGACCATGAGGGGGAAACGGACGGTCTTGAGGATGCGATGTTTGGAGATTCGGGGTTGAAGCTCTACGACATAATGGTTCTAGATGAACCAGGAGAAGAAGTTCTAGACGTGATGCTGATTCATTGCGATATTCTCCTAGGAAACCAGGAAAGAATGCACATGCCAGAGGAGGGAAGCAGAATGAAATAGTAATCCGAATGAAATTGTTTGGGGTGTCTTTTCTTGGATTGGAGGAAGGGATACTTAATTTGATAGAGGAGATGGAATTGATATATTTAGGCAAAAAATCTGAGAAAAAAATTAAAAAGAAGCAGGGGGAAGGGCAATGCAGGTAGCTAAAAAGACCTCAGTGGACAGTGAATTATGAAGGGAAAAAAAGCAGTAGGAAGGGAGAGGAGGTTCTATTTCCAGAGTCAGTTCCATGATCAAAAAAACTATTTCTTGAAATGTGAGGTGACTAAATGATAGGAGGAAAAGGGGTGTGATTAGAGCGTGTTTAAGAAAATGGAAGCCAGATGTGGGTTGTGTTCAAGAAACCAAAATGGAGGATGTTGAACAGAATATTATTAGCGGTTTATGGCAGAATAAAAAGGTGGAGTGGGTGTATATCCCAGCTGTGGGTGCGGCTGGGGGAGTATTAGTAATGTGGGACAGGGAAAAATTTAAATGTAAGGAGTCGGAGGTGGGTAGGGTGTCTTTGTCCTGTTTATTTGAACAGAGTGGTGGTGGGGAGCCTTGGACGTTCATGGAGGTGTATTGTAGGGGTACTAGTGAAGAAAAAGATAGGTTGTGGAGTGAGCTTCAACATTACAAGGCTATATGGGGGGAGAGATGGGTGGTTGGGGGAGACTTTAACATGGTGCGGAGTAGATGGACTTGGTCTAACACAATGGACAACCCATCTTGGTCGAGAATTGACCGGCTTTCAATTTCTAACACTTTGTTAATGCAGCTTGTAGGGCTTAGTTATTTCGGACCATTTCCCTATTTGTCTTATTCTTGAAGTTATCATTTGGGGCCGGGTCCGTTAAGATTAGATAATAGATGGATTAGAATGAAGATGAATTGTGCACTTCAAGGCAAATGGCTGTGGAGATTTGTCAATGAAAAAGATAAATTATGGAAGAGGGTGGTGGAGGCGAGGTAGAGGGATTGGGAACGGGATGGGGGGAGAAGGGGGAAGTTTAAACCGCATGGGGTTAGTCTTTGGAAGAACATTAGCGGGGGTGGCAGCAAATTCTTGGAGTGTGTTGGGTGGCAGGTTGGGAATTTGGGGGGGGACATTCTTTTCTGGCAGGATGAATGGTTGGGTGAGGGTAAATTGAAAGATAGGTTTCCGATCATTTATTCCATTGATAGGTTTCTGATCATTTATTCCATTGCTTGTGAGAGAGAGAGCTTGGTGGAGGATGTGTGTGATAGTGGTGAGGGGGAGAGGTGTTGGGATATACGGGTTAAAAGAAATTTGAAGGATTGGGAAGTTCAAGAATATTGCAACTTGCTTTTCTGCCTAGCTGATATTGAGCTGATGGAAAAAAGAGACAGCAAATATGGAAATTAGATAAGCAAAAAGGCTTCTCGATGAAGTCATATTACAATTATTTATGTAAAAGAGAGAGAGGGGACGAGTGAATAGCACCTTACAAGCAGATCTGGAAATCAAAATCTTCCAAATGTCATTTTTTGCATGGGAAGCTGCTCGAGAATGCGTCTTAACTATTGATATGTTAAAAAGGAGAGACAATATGTTGGTAAACAGATGCTACTTTTGCAAAGTTGATGAGGAATCTTGCAATCATATTCTATTCAAGTGCCCAACTGTTTACAATATTTGGACAACGGTGTATGAGCTTATGGGAATGAATTGGGTTATTTCGAACACCATTAGTAAGGAGCTGTGGGCTTGGTCGGGTATATGTAAAAGAAAAAAACATTTAATTCTAGTTCTGCTATTACTTTTTTGGTTGTGTGGAAGAAAATAAATTTAAGAGCTTTTGAGGGTATTGAAAATGATTTTGTAAAAATTACAAATAGATGGATTAACACTTTTGGTTCTATTTTGTTAGGTCATAACATGAGAGACTTAAAAGAGATTGGAATGGTTTTTGACCATTTGATAAATATGTAATTATTTTGTATATGAGCGGTACCCTTTTGGTACCTTGTCTATAATAATATATTTCTTTTATTTCAAGAAAAAGTATATTGATGCAGTATTAGTTCTCAAATTTCTTAAAGATTTCAGTAGTTGATATTAGTATCAATTGAAGGCTTTAGGTGATTTGGTTAATATAATAAGACCACTGAACTTCTCTTTTTGATGACAGAAAAATATTATTAGAGGGAGAAAGAGCAAATATAATTTAAAGGCAGATAAGGTGTCCTCAGAATGGAAGAGATAAATACAAATATAAGAAAGCCAAGTTTTCTTAGTACAAGATCACATCAAAATCTCTTTGTAGTGTATATAAATGAGTCCGCTCAAAGAAACTGTAAATTTTAGCTCAATGAAAGGCAAGATGGAACATGCTCTCCCAAAGATCATGGATCAGGTGATACCATTACTTAAGAGATCTTTCCATTTCTTTCATACCAAATGACTCATAGACCTGCAAAAATATTTCCTTTCTAGAGCATCAAATGTTACTTATTCCTCCCAAACCAGCATAAGTTGAGATGATAATCTCCAAACTTCATATGCCTTATACAATTCGAAGGAGGAGCATAATCAGTAAAAACCTTTCAGGCAACCTACAATGTTATTATTGTTTTATAAGCTTGCAATGCACATAGGACAAAGATACAGTGAAAGAGCTGTTAGAGGTCTGTGAGCCTAGAGGAGGGTTATTGGTATCAGTCCTTGTAAGGACCATAGTCTAACTAAAAGCCCTTACCTCTGGGGGAACTTCACTAACTAAAAGAGGAAGGAAAAACAACTTTGTAGTTAAATAGGACCCTGGATAAAACGTTAAAAAAGATTTACAAGTGTAAGCCTCTGTTCGCGGTATGAATATTGGGTTCTTGGATGAGCTTATGGAGAGGAAAGGCTTTGGGGTTAGATGGAGGAGTTGAATTTCAGGGTACCTTTCTTTTGTATCTTTTGCTATTTTGGTGATTGGCTAATCTAGATCTTTGTTTTGTGGGGCAACATGAGTTGAAGTAGAATGATACTCTCTCCCCTTTTATCTAACAATTGTGGTTTGTTAGCCCTTTTTTAAAATAAAAAAAGAAGATGTATTAGAAGTAAGGAGAAGATAAATATAAGGAGGATTAGATATCCTCCAATAGAAAAAAAAATGAACATATTAGAGAGAGACTAACTACTCAAAAGAGAGATAGCACTCAATCTCTGCACAAAACTTTTATAGAAACATCCTTAGAGTTCCCATTTCTTGGCCAAAATAGTAGCCAAAGAACAAACTTTATTTAAAGGAACCAAAAATTGTGACTTTTAGTCCCTAAAATGAAAGATTCTAGCATCCTGTTTGTCCAAATCACCCACAGGCCAGCAAACACAGCCCCAAGCCAAAGACTTTTGAACTCCTTCATACTTTCAATGAAGTTGTAGGAAGAAAAGCGGAGGCCTCTTGGGGTGTGATCCAAGAAATATAAGAAGTTTAAAAAACACACCATATTCTCCAAGCTATTTCACAGGGTTGGAATAAATGGTCACGTATAAATACAAAAGTATCAAAAACATGATGCCAGATTCTCTAGGTTATCTCACAGTATTAAAACAAATGAATGAGTCTCAGCATTACTAAACACATTACGCACACCCAGTTTGGGAGCTTGAAACAAACGATTCATATTAATAGGGCTATTTTTAGCCGTGGTCCAAACAAAAACTTTGACCTTAAAGGGAGCCGGTGTCTTACAAAAGGGCTTATGAAATTGAACAGTTTGGTTAGCAAGATTATGAGTAAGAAATTTCATATGAGACTTACAGGAGCAGATACTGAAGGAATCCAAGTCAAACTTGACTTTCTGGATGATTAGAAAGCACAAGATATTCTAGAATCTGATCAAGATAGGTTGTATTAAAGACTTTTTGTTCATTAAACTTTCTGAAAAGGAGAAATTCCAGGACATAGAATTGTGATCACAAGCCAAAGTAGATGAAACAGGAGATTTAATGATTTATGGATAGCTTGTAAAGTCGGGAAACAGAAGCAAGAGATGCATTATCAAACCAAGGATCCTCTTGAAAGAAAATTGAGCTGCATGCCGTTCTGTGCCATAAAAAAAAGTGTGGTTGAGGGCCTGCATGTGGGACATGATTGAACATGCTTGAGACACCTATTCTAAATTTGGCTTTTGTTTCTCATTTCCAACACTTTGTAATTGCCTTATGAAACATTGCAGACCCCTAAAGCTACTGTCGAGGTCAAGGAACTTGGAGTAGATATATGTAAAGAAGGTGGATCCAAGCCTAATCTGTTTATTAAGCTACACATACTACCTATTTTTCTTCACATGGGTGAATCACGGGCTAGTTTGGACCAATCATCTACGTTAATTGATGGAAGATGCATTTCCACTGTTCAGACATCCTCTAGCATGATGGAGAATTCTTCCGCTCCTTTTTTCTGTGAAGAGTTCTCTCTCACTTGTGAATTTGGTCATGATAGGTACGCATTCCTTTTAATTTTTTTTCTTTATTTTCTCAAAATATCAGTTATCTTGGCATAGAGGAAGTTGGTTGATCAGTGAAAATACAAAATTAATCTTTGGGCTACCTTTTTAATTAGCATGTGCCTCTTGGTTTAGCTTAATCATATGTTAGTTTTCATCAATTATCATTTTGTGTTTTCTCTTCCTTAATGTAGGGAAGCAGGTGTAATTCTACAGAATCTGGATGTATCCTGTGGAGATGTTGCTGTGAGTCTCAATGAGGAGTTGCTTTCCAAAAGCAAAAAATCTTCAGACACTACTCACACAGATAAAGGCATGGAATCAACTATTGGTTCTGGGGCTGCTCCAAAGCCTCACAAGAAACAAGCATTGCTTGTTGCACTTACAAAGAATGCCAGTATTTTCCCAGAGAAGGTTAGTGATTTTTCTGATAATTTTTCACTTAGATCTGTCTTGACTTCATCATCTTCATGATCGGAACTGAAAGAGTTGATTATGTTATATCAACCACACTGATTTATTAGAATTAGAGCAATCCCCTGGACTGGCATATGATTTTATGTTTTTCTTTATAGCTATTAAATTTTTCTTTCTTTTTTTTTTTATTTTTAGATCCTGTTTTTGTTTTTAGCTAATTTCACTTTTTTTTTTTCCTTTTTTAATTTATTTTCTTGGCGTATACTTTTTTTGAAATAATATTTTCTTGGCATATACTATCATCGTCCAACTTTGTATTCTCTTTTTTCTGTATACCGAGAAGAAAAATAATGGATGGGTATTCTTCGTTTGGGTTTTCTTCATTTGTATGTGTCAGCCTATCAATTCGCCTGGGTTAATCATAAAATTGTCTCATTATTAGTGCCCTGAGGATAAACATGGGAGGTTCTACTCAACTGGATCCTTCATTGATAGTTTGTTACGAAATTAATTATGTTAGTATGTTTGGCGAAGCATCAATCTCTCTCATCAAGGCAAGGTATTTACGCCGTGATAGATTGATAGCTGCAAGTTGGTTTATATATTTTAACTTCCATGATACAACTTATTTTGATAAAGAAAGAAATCTTACTGGAAAGAAAGAGGAAGAAAACTCATAATTGGAATGTAAGATATCCTTCTACAAAACTGAGAAACAGAAAAGACGAGAACAGGCAGGCCTTGAAATAAACTAGCAGTCCAATCCTGTAACAAACTAGTCCGAGAGCTGCCAGAAGAAGCTATGAGCTTTAAAGCAAGGCCAAAAATACCAGTATATCCTAAACTAGGTAAAGGAACCAGAAGTTATGATATTCTATCTGAAAGTTGTATTTTCCACTAGTTAACTGTCTGTGCTATCTGTTTTCTTAACAAACATGTGGAAAAAGAGGTACAAATTCATTTTCTTCATTACTGCATTATATTGGGACAATCTTCGCATTTTTGTAAACTTTATTTATGTTGTTTCCTCCTGCATCTTATCTATCTCTGACAAACTTCAGTGTAAAAATTCCTATTTTTCTTGGGTTTTGGGTATTGTAGTTGGAGAATAATGTTAGGAGCTTCATTCAACATGTCAGTTCTGCAGATTTTATGGCAGATGGCATGGCTAATTATAGGCTGCACATGGTTCTTAAAGACATTTTCTTTGTCTATTAAGCAAAGGGATTGGGAGGCTATTTCATAACGAAGTCTGCCCATTTTACTTGTGTTTTGTTTTCTTTGGTTCGGTAGGAACATAATTGGTAAGCTTCTATTCAAGAAAGCTTTGCATCTATCACACTAAATTTATAAGTAAACGTGAATTATTCCTAGATTAGATGCTGAAATATTTATTACAGCAACAATCTCTTTAAGTGAGATGGCACTTAAACACATCCCAAGTATTTTCTGAGTTTCCTTGTATTACATTTTGACACGTTTATGACAGAAAATTGGGATAGTAAAAGTTTCCTCAACTCTTGAGACTAGGAACTGCCTATCCATTAGAACTGACTGAAGAATTCAAACACACAGCTGCCTATATTAACAGATACTAGACATGTCAACAGATAGGCACTACACAGTTGGTAGATGATAAGGCAGAAGATAACAGATAAATGTAAAGAGAACATAATAAAAACAAAATAGCAAATAAACTACTTAGAAATCAATTCTTATTCCTCCTCTGGAATACTTTGTCAAATGGCACAATCAATACCTTTACCAAGGCACATTACATATTTTAGACCATCCAATATGCACTTATTCTCTCAAGTACAGAAACCTGATAGCAAAAGGCCATTTATTCTGCTGACTTCCCCGAAGCATGGACATGCGAAAGGTATTCCCAGTGAATTAACACTTCCTGTTGACCATTTTCAACCTTGAAATCTGGTAGAACTTGAGGAGTAGGAATCTGAAGCCCATGACACAGAATATTTAGATTAGAAGGGCAAGATCATGTTTATGGAACTTCTTCAACCAAGAGATATGGAACAAAGCATGAATTTTAGAATCTGTTGGTTGGTGTATGTGGATGGGACAAAGACATAAAGTGTGCATATTCAGAGAAGCAATCAGCAAAACGTGTAAGACTTTTTATCTTGTGAAGGAAGAAGGCTTTCTAAAATTCATGGAAGACGTCAAATCAAATCTAGTGTGGTATAAGAGGTTACAAAAATCCAGCATGCTGAGGTGTTCCACTGTATTGCGCTAAACAACTTAACAGGTCTGACAGAAATCTTAAACTTCTTGTTTCATACATTCCCAATGAGAATTAGAGTTTTCAACCTTCTGCTACCCTTCATGAGATTGATCATAAATAGCCAATAATAAGACAAATTACAAGGGTGAGACACCTAGTTCTTGTATAAAATTAACCATCATGAGAAGTCTAAATATCAGTTCTTCACTCACTAAAATTTCCTGATATAGCTGCCCTAGGACAATTGAAGTAGTGATCTCTCTCCTTGAATATCTTCAGAAAAGTCCAACAGATGCATGGAGGTAGCAGCACAAAGATGACAATGCTCTTTGACCTCTTCCTCCTCAAATGATCTAGATTTATTAGATAATGGTTTTTCTGATCATTACTAGCTCTTTTGATCTCTTCCCCTCAAATGGTCTCTGCAACAACTAACTTTTCTTTCTTTTAGTGGACACGACTATAAGCCCTCATTAGATGGGTGATTACTAGAGGTTTCTATAGAAGTTAATTACTATATAACAAATGGGTCTTGAATGATTCTATCATCTTGGTAGGAAGATAATCTTATCTCCCCTTATTTTCCACTTTTCTCTCTTAAAAATGATTTTTTTTTTATCTATATAAAAAGAGACCTAACAAATTGTACTAATCAGTCATACATTTTGTTCTTTGTGGGGTGCGTGATGAATCAACTTGTCTGATTCTTCTTGGATGACAATGATGATATATTATATAATGAAACATATTGCTTGATTCCTGCTGGTGATGATAGTGATGCTTTCTTTCATTATTTGTGGGTATTAATGTGGAGCTAGGCATGATGAGTGAAATTGTGGAGGCTATTTATTGTAATCGTTTATCTTGATCTATTACTTATTTAGGTGTTCTATTGGGTGGGACCCTTGAGCTAATTCTTTCCGGGATGAGGTTGTATAGAGTCTCTAGGCAGCTTGATCATTGAAAATGTGGTATATTTTCTTTGCATAGTAGAGCTACTCCTATTGAGGTTTCTCTTTCTTAAATTCCTTTTTATTTCATGTCCTTGTTTTGAATATCTAAGTGGGTGATTGAGAGAATTGAGAAAGCCATGAGAGATTTTTTGGTGGTCGGGCACAAGGATGGTGTTGAAATATCATTTCATTAGATGGGATATTTGTTGTCCTCCTAACAGGAGTGTGGTTTGGGCATTGGGAACTTGGTTTGGAGAAATTTGTATTTACTGGCTCAAAGGGTTTGATGTTTTCCTCAAAAACCTTTTCTTCATGACACAAATTTATTAGAAGTATCCATGGTATGCATAAAAATAGATGAGATTCAATTGGCAGGAATTCCGCTACTCTTAAAAGGCCCTTGAAAGCTATATCTCAAGTGTATGACCTCTTTATCCCTTTTACTCGATTGAGTTTGGGGATGGCTCCCCAATCTTATTCTGAGAAGATTTATGATTATGTGATTGCCTCTTGCGTTTGTCTTTCCATTCTCTATAATCTCTCCTTATGCCACACTGTTTTGATTGATAATTTTTTTCCTTAACTATTCTGATATAAATCACTCATGAAATATGCAATTCTTTCGCAATCTCAACCAGGAGCCTATCAAGATGTTATCTTTGATTCATTTGCTTGAACCTTGCAATCTTTCTTCCTAGACTAATTATGCAGTTTGGATTCTTGATCCTTTGGGTATTTACACAAGTAAACATTCTTCATTCATCTCACCATACTTACCAGCTTGATTTCCCTATTGGCCATTTTTAGCAAAGATTAAAATTCCCTCTAACGTTAGTTTTTTACTTGGACAACTCTTATTAACAAACTCACTACTAATGATGTGTTGAAATTTCGCGGGCCTAACCATGTTCCCTCTTAGGATGTTTATGATGTGTTTTAAATTGTTGGGCTGGACACCTTTTCCTACATTTAGAGGTAGCTTGGAAACTTTCAACTATGCTCTTCAATGCCCTTTGAGTTCTCTTGGGTTTACTTAAAAGGTGACAATGTGAGAAAAGAGCTGAGGATTCTTTGGAGAGGTGCCAATTTTTTACCTGGTTGTGGGTGCTATTGTTGGAGTGTAATCCTAAAATTTTTTAAGGACCATTTTCCGTTTCCTCAATTCTGTAGGAGAGGTTGACTCTTTTGGGTTTGCTTTGGGCTAAGGTTCATAATTCCATTAAATATGTCTCATAATCTATTTTCAAAAGCATTCAGGGGCTATCTTATTTTGATTTTTTTCTGTTTCCTTTGCCTCCGATTTTATGGAGATTTTTGTTAGGATGCCTTATCATCCTCTTTATACCTCTTTCCTCTGCTATCTCATAAGACATATGTAAATTTTGATTATTTAACTTATATTAATTGTAATTTTATGGTTTTACTTTTTCTGTGTACTTATTTTAGATATTAATTTTATTACTAATAAATATTTTTGGTATTGATAACTTAAGTTTTTGTCAAGATGTATAAATAAAAAAAAAAAGAAAAAAAGTTCCTATTGTAATTTTTATATAGATAAAAATATCATGTATTTGCATTGAGTTCCATCATTTTTCACCCTAAATATTATTTCCTTTGTATGTAATTGGAGGATGATGCTTACGTCTGAAAGTTTTGAGAAATAACCTTAAATGTTCCCTAACAATGTTTATTTATTTTTAGGTTTGCCTAAATTTACCAAAGGTGGATATCAGATTTTTGCATCAAGAACGTAATCTTTTTGTTGAGAATAACATCACCGGCATTCAACTGAAGATCATTAAATCACAATCCACTGAAGACATAGGTGAAAGTACACGGCTTGATGTTCAAATGGATTTCAGTGAAATACATGTATGGTTGTGACTATTTATATTTTTAAAGTTAATTTGGAATCATAAGTACTCATTTTTACTTGGCCTTTTCTTGATGAAAATGATCTTCCCTTTTATTTCAGCTACTTAGAGAAGCTGGCACTTCCGTCTTGGAGATAATGAAAGTTGATGTTGTTTCTTTTCTTTACATTCCTCTACAGGTTAGTCCTCTGGAAGTAAATAATGGCATCTTTATGTGTTGTCGGGTTGATACCTGTTTGATTCTTTTTATGCTTTACGACAGGTAAAAATTTGAGCAATTATGGTTCTGCATTTGCTTTTTCGTTTTTCTGTAATATTTTTGCATATCTTCAATTTGGTGTCTTTGTGAATTTATGATGTTTTATTTATTATTCTCGATACTTTACTAGATTTGGATCACTAGTAGTTTAAAAGCAAAAGCTAGATATCATTTTAATACTTGGATTGGACCTCGGTGGCAGCTTGTTAATATAAATATAGTCCTTTTCTCCCTAAAATAAATATTTGTGGCAAGTTGGTATGTCTTAACCTGGTAAAGGGGATGCTGAATGGATGTCACCTTTTACGTGTATCAGGGTCTCTTCAAATGCAGTTTAGAACAAATTGAACTACAGTTGACATACTGACTGTAGTGCTTATGCTGTATGTTTAATCTCATGCTTAGAGAAGCAGAAAAAATATACCCTCTAATGTCTCAGGTAAGTAAAACCCATGAGACACCAAAAGTAAGTAAAAAAACTCATACAATAGTGTAGCCCAGTCCTTCCATAAGATGGACAGAGATATTTTTGAAATAAATAAGACAGGCAAAGATACATCCGCAAAAGATCCATGTGTCTTAGAAATCCAAGCATTATGTTCCAACCACAAACTTCAGTCCGGTGAGGAGAGCCCCTCTCCTTCATAGCTTATGCTTCTTATTCCTTCTACTCCTATTGAGGTGGATGGAAATGATTTAAGAATGTGGGCAGATCCATGACTTCCCAAAAAGAGTAAAGAGCCTATTCCATAACTGCCACGGCACATCACAATGGAGAAGCAGATGACTGCTAAACTCAAAACTCCAGTGGCTACACACATCAGGAGTAACATATCATTTACATTAGTCCAGTTAACTAATTGTTCCAATGGTGATTGCTACGTTCACCTTCTTGAGTATGTTATATTTGTGTTTGTGTTTCTGCAGCTTTTGTTAGTTGATCTGTTTGATGTTCCTATTTTTCAGCCAACCTCTCCTGTTAGAGCTGAAGTTGATGTTAAGCTAGGAGGTACTCAGTGCAACATTATTATGAGTAGATTCAAGCCTTGGTTGCATCTACACTTCTCAGAAAAGAAAAGAATGGTTCTTCGTGAGGAAACTTCTATTCATCAGAAGCCACAATCAACTGAACCCAAAGCCATTATGTGGACAAGTACTGTCTCAGCACCCGAGATGACTATTGTGCTTTATAGCATCAGCGGTGTCCCACTATATCATGTGAGTGATTTTGCATAATAGTTTGTCATCATATTCATCTCGTTATGTGGGGTTTCTGAAAAGTGATTAAGCACTTCATCATTTTCTTGTAGATGGTTGAGCCCCTTGAATATATGCATCTGGTTAATTGTTCTCAACTAGAAATTTTGTTGCCATGATGTCCTACCAAATGAAACTAACTATTCACTGGATTCAGAAAATTTTGGATGGTTTGGTTGTGTAAAATATACTTCTCCTGTTCCTTTTTTTGAAAGTTATTTAAAATATATTTTCTTAAAAAGAATAGAAATGTGTTATTAAAAATATTTCTGGAATGCAAAAAATGAGGCAGACCAGAGGTTTTTTTGTCTTATTTAAGTGAGAAAAAAAAGGAAACTGCTTTCTTTTTGTTTTCATGGAAAGCATAGGAAAGAACATTTTTCTGTTTTCTATTTTGACCTATTGAAAAAGTTCTTATTCTTAAATTTAGTTTTCTTTTTTTTTTTTTTTTCTAAAACAGAGCATGATTTCATTTTTTGTTCCCTTTGAAGATTTCTTGGAAAATACTTGCAAATTTTATACCTAAATGTATTCTTGTTTTCCTGATCCTCATGTCAATGTAAGATTAGCTGATATCTACAGAAGATTTAAATTAATGATTGGTCATATTTATTAATGACCTGTTTGGTTAACATCAACTTGCTTCTGTAGGTGCCATAATGCTGCTTCCTGTGTGGTTATAACATACCTCCATTCTTATTTCTCTCTCACAGTCTTTTATGCATCATTCATTTTCCTTACCGTTTTATGTTGATTTCCCTATGTAGGGTTGCTCACAATCATCACATTTGTTTGCTAATAACATTTCAAGTTCTGGAACTACGGTACACATGGAACTGGGAGAATTAAATTTACACATGGAAGATGAATATCAGCAATGCTTGAAAGAAAGCCTCTTTGGAATAGAATCAAATTCGGGTTCTCTAATGCATATAGCAAAGGTTAGTTTAGACTGGGGAAAGAAAGATGTGGAATCATCAGAAGAAGATGGTCCCAGGAGTAAATTGGTTTTATCTGTTGATGTGACTGGAATGGGCATTTATTTTACTTTCCAGCGTGTTGAGTCACTTATAATAACTGCTATGTCCTTTCAAGCTCTTTTTAAAAGTTTATCAGCTTCTGGTAAAAAAACGGCACAGATCCGAGGACTTCGCTCATCCAAAACATCAGGGAAAGGGACTCGGCTCTTAAAATTCAGTCTTGAACGCTGTTCTGTTAATTTTTGTGGAGATACAGCCGTGGACAATACAACTATTGCAGATCCCAAGCGTGTTAACTATGGCTCACAGGGTGGTCGAGTTGTAATTAGTGTCTCAGCTGATGGTACACCGCGCTATGCAAACATTATGTCTACAATTTCTGATGAACTCAAGAAGTTGAAATATTCCATTTCTCTTGAAATATTTCATTTTAGTTTTTGTGGGAACAAGGAGAAACAGTCCACACAAATGGAACTTGAAAGAGCCAGATCTATCTATCAGGAATATTTGGAGGAGCATAGGCCTTGTACAAAGGTAACATTGTTTGACATGCAGAATGCTAAGTTTGTACGGCGCACTGGTGGTCTTAAGGAAATCGCTGTCTGCTCTCTTTTCAGTGCTACTGATATTACAGTCAGGTGGGAGCCTGATGTACATATATCATTATTTGAACTTATTTTACAATTGAAGTTAATAGTACAGAATCAAAAGCTTCAAGAAGTCTGTAATGAGGATATGCACAATGTCTATAGTGTAAGAGAAGCAGAACAGATGAAAGGAGGCTCTTCTGAGTCCAGCTCGGTTGATAAGTCCAAGAAAAAGGAATCTATTTTTGCTGTTGATGTAGAAATGTTGAGTATATCTGCCGAGGTAGGAGATGGGGTTGATGCTATGGTGCAAGTTCAGTCAATTTTCTCTGAGAATGCTCGTATTGGAGTACTTCTTGAAGGACTTATTCTCAGTTTCAATGGATCTAGGGTATTCAAAAGTAGCAGGATGCAAATTTCACGGATTCCTAGTGCATCTTCAAGTTCATCTGATGCAAAAGTAACGGCTGGTGGAACTTGGGATTGGGTCATTCAAGGCCTTGATATTCATATTTGCATGCCATACAGGCTACAGTTGCGTGCCATTGATGATTCTGTTGAAGAGATGTTGCGAGGTTTAAAGCTTATAATTGCTGCCAAAAGTAAACTAATTTATCCCATCAAGAAAGAAAGTTCAAAGCCTAAAAAGCCTAGTTCAATGAAATTTGGTTGCATAAGGTTTTGTATACGGAAATTGACATTTGATATTGAGGAAGAACCAATTCAGGGTTGGCTTGATGAACGCTATCAGCTGATGAAGAAAGAGGCTCGTGAGTTAGCTGTCAGGTTGAATTTTCTTAATGAATTTATCTCCAAATCCGTACAGTGTCCTAAAAATGCTGAAACAAATGGTTCAACTGATGAAAAACATTTATTATTAAATGGAGATGAGGTTAATGTACAAGATCCTTCAGCAGTCCTCAAAATGGAAGAAAAGATCTATATACAGTCGTTCCAGTCATATTACAATGCATGCCAAAAATTAGTACCTTCAGAAGGTTCAGGTGCTTGTAAGGAGGGATTTCAGGCTGGTTTTAAGCCAAGCACTGCTAGAACTTCTCTTCTTTCGGTTTCTGCTACAGATTTTGACATAAGCCTGACAGCAATTGATGGTGGAGATGATGGGATGATAGAACTTCTAAGAAAGCTTGATCCTATCTGTCAAGAAAATAATATACCCTTTTCTCGACTATATGGAAGCAATATTCTTTTGAATACCAGCACTCTGGCTGTTCAGTTAAGGGACTATACGTTTCCTCTTTTCTCTGCGGCTGGTGGTAAATGTGAAGGTCGTGTTGTGCTGGCACAGCAGGTAACCTATTTCCTCTGTGCTTCTTACCCTGTATGTTATATGGATTTGAAACCTCATCCTGTTTAAAAATTTGTAACTGACATGTGAGTTTGTCTTGTCGGAACTTTGAACTTCTAAGTGCAACTGCTTCTACGGTGCACTGCCCTTATATAGGGCTTCGGGATAGAGTAGAACTTTGTACACTACTTTTATCTTATTGCAGTTTGGAGGGATCAACCTCTGCTGTTTAATGATTTACTAAGTGGCAGTTTCTAAGGTAGGCAGAAGATTCTTATCCAGTAATGACAGTGTTGATGCTGTCCAGAAGCACAGGACATCATAAAATGATGGTTTAATCTGTTATGATAATTTGATTTGTTACACAAATTTAATGAGGCATCTAAAATTTAGTAATAGAAATGGGAAATCTGTTTTTTCTTTTTGGAGCGATAGTGTAGCTAAAGATTGATTATACAGTTTGTTGATGGATCTCCATAATAAACATGCTTGAAATTACATCAGCCTCCTTGTTTGATTATTTGGAATTACATAATGACTTTTTATCTGATTCGTTTTTTCTTCATGCCTACAACTATTATCTTATGGAACAGGCCACATGTTTTCAGCCCCAAATTTTTCAAGATGTCTTTGTGGGTAGATGGAGAAAGGTGCGCATGCTTCGTTCAGCTACCGGCACAACTCCCCCAATGAAAACATATTCAGATTTGCCTATATATTTTCAAAAGGCAGAGGTATCTTTTGGAGTGGGCTATGAACCAGTTTTTGCTGATATTAGCTACGCGTTCACTGTGGCCCTCCGTAGAGCTAATCTAAGTCGTAGGAGTCCTGATGTTCCACAGCCTTCTAAGAAGGAGAAGAGCTTACCATGGTGGGATGATATGAGAAATTACATTCATGGAAATATCACCCTGTCTTTTTCTGAATCTAAATGGAACATTCTTGCAACCACTGATCCATACGAGCAGCATGATAAACTTCAAGTTACATCTGGTCCCATGGATATTCAGCAATCTGATGGTCGTATTTATCTTTCTGTCAAGGAATTCAAGATTTTCTTGAGCAGTTTGGAGAGTCTAGTAAGTAGCCACTGCTTAAAAGTTCCAGCTGGAACATCTGGTGCTGCTTTCCTTGAAGCCCCTGTCTTTACCCTTGAGGTTATGATGGACTGGGACTGTGAATCTGGACAGCCGATGAATCATTATTTATTTGCACTTCCTAATGAAGGAAGGCTTCGTGAGAAGGTCTTTGATCCTTTCAGATCGACTTCCCTATCACTCCGCTGGAACTTCTCTCTTAGACCAGAGAAACAATCACCATCTACCTCCATGGCAGGGAGCAGCAATACTGGTGGAACAGTATATGATCGTCAGCGTAAGCCTGATAATATCTCAATTGCGTCACCGACCTTCAATGTTGGAGCTCATGATTTGGCATGGTTGATTAGGTTCTGGAATATGAATTATCTTCCTCCTCACAAACTGCGCACCTTCTCCAGATGGCCACGTTTTGGAGTTCCACGAATTGCCAGGTCAGGGAATCTATCATTAGATAAGGTGATGACAGAATTTATGTTGCGCATAGACTCGACACCTACCTGTATAAAGAATGTTGCACTGGATACCGATGATCCTGCCAAAGGACTGACATTTTGCATGACAAAGATGAAATACGAAATTTATTATAGCAGGGGTAAGCAAAAATATACTTTTGAATGCAGGCGTGATCCTCTGGATCTTGTATACCAGGGTCTGGACCTGCACATACCTAAGGCTTTTTTAAATAGAGAAGAACTGAGTGTTGCAAAAGTAGCTCAGATGACAAGGAAAAGTTCTCAATCTGCATCCACGGAAAGAGTTCCTGCTGAAAAATGTAATCCTGTGACCGGTTGCACGGAGAAGCATCGGGATGATGGGTTTCTGTTGTCGTCTGATTATTTCACAATAAGGAGGCAGGCACCAAAGGCTGATCCGGCAAGGTTATTGGCATGGCAAGAGGCTGGAAGGAAAAATCTTGAAATGACATACGTGAGGTCTGAATTTGAGAATGGAAGTGAGAGTGATGAGCACACGCGGTCAGACCCAAGCGATGATGATGGATACAATGTAGTAATAGCTGATAATTGCCAGCGCGTTTTTGTTTATGGCCTCAAACTGTTGTGGACTATAGAAAACAGGGATGCTGTTTGGTCCTGGGTTGGTGGATTATCTAAAGCATTTGAACCTCCAAAGCCTTCCCCTTCTCGACAGTTTGCACAGAGGAAACTAATTGAGGAAAACCAGAAACATGGTGAAAGTGAAATGGTTCAAGATGATATTTCTAAGCCTTCTCCTGCCAGCCAGGTCGTGAAACCTTCTCCTCAGCCTGTGGAGACGGCTGCTGAATCTCTTCCATCTCCATCACATTCAGTTAAAGTGGAAAACTCATCATCTGCTGCTGTTAGTATGTTCCAATCACCTTCAAATGCTCATTTGAAATTTAACATTTGGGATGGTTTTTTTTTCCTGCATTGGACAACCTCTGCACTAATTTCTATCATAATGATTGATAGCACTGTTTAAGACTTATTTTAGTTATATTTCTTTTATCATTACAATGTCTTCTACGAGCATGTCCTTTAATAACTTAAAATTTCAGCTAAGAAGTATCTTTTCTGCCATGCCACCAGTGATAAATGAGGGCATCAATGATCCCGAGGAGGAAGGGACTCGACATTTCATGGTGAATGTTATTGAGCCGCAATTCAATCTCCACTCTGAAGACGCAAATGTAAGTAGAGAAGAACTTAGGCCTTGAAACCTAAAATTCTTTGAGGAAGTTCGGTTCATGGAATACGATAAGTACTAATGTCCCTCATTTTGATCCTGGTATAAAATTAATCAACTTTAGTGCATATCATAAACATATTGTGCAGTACGGTCTTTTCTTAATCATAACTTTATCTACCTTTATAACGAAGTACGTTATAAAACTTGGATTGTTAAATTTTAAGTTTGCAAATATTACTCTTGGTTAAGAAGTAAGTTTTCTTTTATGTTTTCAGGGTAGATTTCTGCTTGCTGCTGTCAGCGGCCGTGTTTTAGCAAGATCTTTTCATTCTGTTCTTCGTGTTGGATATGAGATGATTGAACAAGCACTTGCTAGTGAAAATGTTCACATTCCAGAATGTGGACCTGAAATGACATGGAAACGAACTGAGTTCTCCGTTATGTTGAAGCATGTACAAGCCCATGTTGCACCTACTGATGTTGATCCAGGGGCTGGGCTACAGTGGCTCCCAAAAATTCTTCGGAGCTCTCCTAAAGTGAAACGTACTGGTGCTCTACTTGAAAGAGTGTTCATGCCTTGTGATATGTATTTCCGTTATACAAGGCACAAAGGTGGGACTCCAGATTTGAAGGTAAGGCAATTTCTATAATGTGGCTATATTTCTAACGAGATAACTTCTTTGATTTTTTTTAAATCTAGCAGTTTATTATTATATTTTTCTTAGACGTGTTCATAAGTTTATATTCTTTATACATTAGTATTGTTTGCCCTCCATGGTGAATCACTTCAATGTTGAGTCAATTTACTTGCATTGAAATCATTCCACTGCAGGTGAAGCCGTTAAAGGAACTCACCTTTAATTCTGATGATATAACAGCAACAATGACATCCCGCCAATTTCAGGTCATGCTGGATGTGTTGACCAACCTTCTATTCGCAAGACTTCCCAAGTGAGTTTATGTGGGTGTCATATCTTCTTTTAGGGAGGGTGTTGTATCTTCTTCCACTTGGACGTTTTACAGGAGTTGCCTATTAGAATTAAAACATTGGCAATTCTTCCATATCTCATGATACCTTTGCTTTTTCTTTTTTTGTTATTTTTTTAACTTTTTTAGAGAAAAAGAGAAAGACAGCACCAAAGGAAGGTGTCAAATATCTTAGAAGGGCACCAAGGGGTGCCACCCCTGTACAAGAGCATAAGAGTAAGAATAAAACACAGACCATCCACAAAGGTTCTAAGATCCTGTTCAGAAAGGATGGAATGACCTCCATACAAAAATTTTTAGTCTGGAACCAATTAGCTCTTATATTGATAAAAGAAGAGACCTTACAAAAGAATCATTTGTTGCTTTCTTTATATGTAACCCACGTAGTGATCAAAGGACTAAGTGGGATACATCCTTCATTTCGATAGAGATACCATTCCAAGCCCAAATTTCATCTGCTACTGAACTACTGAAGACCCAAGAAAGGTTAAGAAAATAGAGAGCAGGATTCCATAATTTTCTCGCCTTAAGATGGGTTTGTTTATTTATTCAATTTTGGACGGTAAAATTTGAAACATGTCAATATCTTAGATGTTGGCCCAGTCTTATTACAGACCACTTGCAAATTATCATGAATTTATGTTGTTGGAGAGAGGAACTAAATTCTGGCGTATATTAGTATGCCAACTTATATTTTCTGTTTCAGATTGTTAAGGGAAAGAAAAAAGAATATGCATAACTTGTATCCATATCATGGTGTTGATATTATTTAGTGACTTACAGTTTCTTAACTTGTATGCATTTCACTTTGACATTTGATGTGAAATTGATGCCAAGTTATATGTGTGATTCAGGCCTAGAAAAAGTAGTCTGTCATATCCTACTGAAGATGATGAAGAAGTAGAAGAGGAAGCCCATGAAGTGGTTCCTGATGGTGTTGAAGAGGTAGAACTTGCAAAGGTCGACCTTGAACAAAAAGAGAGAGCGCATAAGTTGCTTCTTGACGACATTAGGAAATTATCCTTATATTCTGATACTTCAGGAGACCTACATCTAGAAAAGGAAGGTGACTTGTGGATGATTACTGGTGGGAGATCTATATTGGTGAGAAATAGACCTATCAAAAATATGTTCATATTTCATTTGACAGCTTCTTTGAATGCTAGTATTCAATGGTCGGTCTTTGATTATATGAACATAATTCCTTTCCCAGGGCAAGCGTTCTGCTCAATTCGACTAAACTAAAAAGTTCTGTTATTATTGTAGGATCTGAGTATATTTTCCTTTCTTTTATGAAGGAAGTCTGATTATAAGTCTTTGAACATAAACTGAAGTAGAATGCAGTTAGATAAATCTTAGTTAGGCCAAAGATTCTGCAGAGGAATTATTTGTCTGTGCTGTCTTTTTCCCTCTTCACTTCTGCTTTAGCTTCTGCCAGTGCTTCTATTTCTTCTTTGAGATGAGCAGAAGATGTAATTGAGTTCGGTTTTGCATGTCGATGAACGTCATTACATGTGTTCTAGGAAAATTTTCTTTATCCGTATCCCTTTTTTCTTTATACAACTAGCTTATCCTTTTCTTACCAATTAGTGACTGAGAGCACAAACACTGTTTCTGGAGACTGTAATAATTAATCTTTGTACTGATTGTCTATATATATAAGTAGCATGATATATCTGGAGAATATTTCCTGAAAATGATCTATTTTTTGGGTTTGCTTTTATCTTCTATGCAAATGGAGTGGAGAATTTATTACCCTAACATTACCCATATTTCCCTCTTTTATTTCTTAGTTGTTTTTTCTTCTATGTGAATATAGCTTATCCTTGTTTATTTGTATTGAATTTTGGTATCAGGTATGTTAGAAAGATATATGGCACATTCACTTTGATTGCTCATATGGAATTGAAATGGTTATATTGAACTGACTGTTGTCAAGGTGGAACCTTATGGTAGGGATTAGCTCCCTGTGTAATTTTGAGAGAACTGATTCTTTTCTCAACATTTGCGGCTTTTTAGTGAAAATCTATATGCTTATATCCAAATGGTTTGAAGTTCTATATCCTTTTGGGAAAAATATTTAAGGAAATTTTATTTAAGTTAGGATCGAACATGACTAAGAATTCTTTTGGAAATTTAAAGTTGGATGGTTGAATTACTTGCTGAGTTGCCAAATTGGGACTGGAGATTGATGTAGAATTCCTGAAAGAAATTTCTCTGGCTTACTCAAACATTGCGGTTCTCTGTTATCGTACTTTCCTTCATCTTTTGCTGGCTGTTGATGCTACGAAATCTTTAATATTTTCAGGTTGACTGGCTTTTTATGTACTCACATGTAGTAACAAACTGCTTGCATAATGGCATATTAAGAGTTTGCTCTATAAACATATATGAAGAAATTTTTATATGAAAAAATGGCAGATGAAGAATTTGAGTTTCACTGCTTTAGGTGCAAGGACTGAAGAGAGAGCTTGTGAATGCACAAAAATCTAGAAAGGCAGCATCTGCATCATTGCGCATGGCTCTACAGAAGGCTGCTCAGCTACGTTTAATGGAGAAGGAGAAGAACAAAAGCCCGTCCTATGCTATGCGTATCTCTTTGCAAATTAACAAAGTTGTTTGGAGCATGCTCGTAGATGGTAAATCCTTTGCTGAGGCTGAGATAAACGACATGGTAAGTTTGGAAGAATATTGGTTTGTGCTTGTTTATTGAAAGATCAATAAGTTAATTACCACTAACTTGCAGTGAGAAACTGCAGGTATCAGTTTGTGGTGGCTAGCTACCACCTAGTAGCTGCTGTTGTCATGCTCTGGACATTGTTGACTTTTTTCTAATCCTTGGCTTCTTTGCAGTGCTGCTTTTCTTTTCTTTTTTTTCCCGAGACAAGTCGATTCTTTGGATAATAGACACAGGCAACCTCCTAAAAAACCATTTGCCTTCACCAACTAAAAGCCATACAAATAATTTTGTCTCAAATAGCATGTGTAGGAACATTACTCAATCCTAACATTTAATCATAATTAGATATGTATTCTTTTTTATCATCACTTGTGCTATTTAGAGCTATGATAAATTTTGGTTTGTGAGGAAGTTGCTGATTTAGTGTATATTACGTCTTTTGGCTGCAGATTTATTATTTTGACCGGGATTACAAAGATGTTGGTGTTGCTCAATTTACAACAAAATATTTTGTCGTGAGGAACTGCCTGCCTAATGCAAAGTCAGATATGCTTTTGTCAGCATGGAATCCTCCACCTGAATGGGGAAAGTATGGCTTTTTTGGCTCGTCTCCTTTTGTTTCTAAAGATTTTAAGTTAGATTTTCTGTACAAAAGCTGTCCACTTTTTTGGTGGAGATCCTTCAAAACAAAGAAAAAAAAATTAAGAGATAAAGAAAAATAAAGATCAGTATAGAATCACAGTTCAATGTCTTTCCAAAATAGTCAAAGAAATCTCTAAACTAGCCACATCCCTTAGCCCACAAGGAGGCCATAAAAGTTATACTGTCACAAATAAGAGACTTGGATAAAAAATTATCTGTCTGGAGTCTAGCATTTCTCACTGGCCAAAGCAATTCATATACCAACAGAAAGATCTCCTCTCTACAATGCTTATCCTTTTTCTTACCAACACCAAGAAGAAAAGAGGAGATGAAACACTCAGGAGAAAGGGGAGAGACCCACATAACACCAAAAATATCAAAGATCCCAAAATTTCCAGGCTATATCACAAAGACAGGAAAAAGAAAAAGATGGCTATGGGATTCAGCCTTCTGGCAGCATCTGAGTAGAATGTATTATTTTTGTTCCTTATTACACTGGTCATAAAACACTCAGGAGAAAGGGGAGAGACCCACATAACACCAAAAATATCAAAGATCCCAAAATTTCCAGGCTATATCACAAAGACAGGAAAAAGAAAAAGATGGCTATGGGATTCAGCCTTCTGGCAGCATCTGAGTAGAATGTATTATTTTTGTTCCTTATTACACTGGTCATAAGCCACTGACCGGTGTATGTTTGTGGACTTCTACATGTCTTCTCATCCACTGCAAATGAATGTAACTTACCCACATAGTCATGTAATATATAGTTAATATGAATTATTTCCTTTTGAAGTCATGTCATCTTTAATTGTGGCCTCATCATTTCATAAATGGATTAGAGTACACAACAGCTATGCCTTTTACTTCTGTTTGAATTTTGTACTTCGGATAATTGAAATTGTTTTATACTCCATAATCATCCGCGTATGAGCTTCTGTAATTCTGATGTTTTATCCATATGCTTAAGGAAACTGAGGTTTGTATACTCTGTTCTAATTTAAATCTATATGTTTCTAATTCTATCATCCTTCAGAATGCAAGCTATTGAAGCAAATATGTATTTTACATTTATAGAGTAACCATATCTCTTTTCTGGATGCAGGAAGGTCATGCTTCGAGTAGATGCTAAGCAGGGAGCTCCAAAGGATGGGAACTCTCCTCTTGAACTTTTTCACGTAATTAGTCTTTCATTGGCTTCTACCTCTCGTAAGACTGTGCTAAGTTCTTCTGATTATGTCCTTGTGGTGAATAGTGTTCAAATCATACAGATTTGGTGCTTATTATAGTAATCAATCAAAAATGCAGCTTTAGAGATTGCGACCTGATCTGACCTACTGCTCAGATTTGGTGCTTATTATAGGCTTAGTATTGCTGGTTGTTCTCACAATTAAATTTGCAAAATAAAAAAAAAAGAAAAGAAAGAAGTCCTCTTGTATTTACTTTTTTAACTACAAATTCCCAGAATTTGAATCTTAACATTTGCTAATGCAGGCTGAGATAACTTCTGCAGTAATTTGTCTCATGTTGGAGTTCTCCTTTTCCACCTTTGGTTCTTATACCATTTGGAAATTGTCATGTCTCTAAAGTTTTTCTGCTTATTTTTATGTGATTCCACTTTTACAATCCTATCTCCATTAAAAATTGTGGTTATTTTATCTTTGCCATGTTGTCATAGAATTGCATGGCATTCAAAAATTTATCCTAGAACATTGATTTGTAGGTTCAAAACTATTAGGGATTCTGAACTAGGGAGAGGAAGAAGAGCATTGAGAGGAGAAACATAATCTTGAGTAAAAGACCCGAGCATCACATCAGAGTCCTTACTTATATAAGCATGCCTGTGTATTCTTCCAATTTTTTTCCACAAGGATAAATCAGACAGTTAATCTTCAAGCTGATATCATTTCTTATAATGCAAACTTTGGATGAAAACCATCAAAACTCAGTACATCCAACCAAGATTGGATGAAATTTCTTTTTGGTGGAGTACTATGAGATAAATGAAAAAGAGAGTTATCGCTCCTTTATAGGCACATAGAATTACAACATATATAGGATACCTTCGTATTATGTAAAACGATGCTTTCTATAGCATAAATCAGTGCAAGCTACCAAAACAGTTTTCTCCAGGACAAAAATTTTCTTGCTCTTTTATTTTCAGATCTAAAGTTTGACTGCTTAATATGATGTGCCTGTCTTTTACTTTGTAGGTGGAGATTTACCCTCTTAGAATACATTTGACAGAGACAATGTACAGAATGATGTGGGAGTATTTCTTCCCAGAAGAAGAGCAAGATTCACAACGGCGACAGGTAGTCAGAGGCTTCAATTCCTTCAAACTTTTGAATGGATTTAATGCTAGCCAAGACAACCGGCACCTGTAGTTTTCTGCAGGCATGGTGAATGATTTTTATTTCCTCTGTGACATTCAGGAAGTCTGGAAAGTTTCGACAACAGCTGGGGCAAGACGTGTAAAGAAAGGCTCATCTGCCCATGAAGCTTCTGGATCAGGTGGCCATTCGATGAAAGAGTTCGAGGGCTCATTTAAATCTTATGTAGCACCTTCTACCTCTGCTAATATTCAGTCATCCATTCATGTAGATTCCATTCAAGTGAGTTTCTGGACGATTTTTGTCAACATGATTCTTTATCTTATATATTATTACAATGCATTTGGTTAGATGCTTTTTTATTATGTCTACATTTGTCAATTCGTAGTTTTCATTAGAAATTTTCTAATCTATTTGCAGTCATCAAAGCTGCAGAACCTGAAGTCTAACGTTGTTTGCGGCTCAGGCCCGGAGTTAAGAAGAACATCTTCTTTTGATAGGACATGGGAGGAGACTGTGGCAGAGTCTGTTGCAACTGAACTTGTCTTACAGGCTCACTCTTCTAGTATTTCTTCATCAAAAAGTGATCCTCTTAGTTCTATTGACCAAGGAGATGAATCCTCAAAAAATAAATCAAAAGAATCTAAAGTAGTAAAATCTGGCCGCTCTTCTCATGAAGAAAAGAAGGTTGGGAAATCACAGGAAGATAAAAGATCTAGGCCTCGAAAGATGATGGAGTTTCACAATATTAAGATAAGTCAGGTTGGTCTAGCTGATTTATGATTGTTCTATAATTTTATATTGTGGTTGGTCTCCAAAACTAAATCTTTTATATTATTCTGCTAAGGTCGAGCTACTAGTTACTTATGAAGGGTCAAGATTTGTTGTGAATGATCTTAAATTGCTGATGGATACATTCCACCGTGTTGAGTTTACTGGGACTTGGAGGAGACTCTTCTCTAGAGTTAAGAAACATATAATCTGGGGAGTTCTGAAGTCTGTGACTGGGATGCAGGTAAGGAATTTTCATTGATACACCTCTGCTTCAATCATTTATCTGGAATCTAATTCAATCCTTAAGGCACATTTTCATGTTGACTGACAATCAATTGTACTAAAGTTGCAAAAGAAAATTTACTTCTGTTTCCTGGACTATCATCTCGGATTCACAAAGCTTAAAATATCTGATAATTAATGAATAAATTATTTGCTGAAAGAAACAAATGGTTAGTCTAGCCCAAAAAAATATTGACTAGTTTTCACCGATGAAGATAAATAATAATAAAATTTCCAAACTTAGAACTGCAAAATCTTTCTTCCTAAGTTGGCAAGTGACATCATGCCCAATTTTTTTTTTCTTTTTGAAATAAAAAATATGTAACATCATACTCAATTGAGTGGTTCTTTTTTCTTTTTTTTCTTCTTTTTTTTTCTTTTTGGGTGGGGGTGGGGGTCTCAAGTTGGCCCTTTAAGAATCATTTTCTTGTGTGGCAGAAGGTTGTATATGTATAGTTTGCAAAGTATTCATACTGTGGTTGAATCTAAGATTTTGGAATTGTTTTGACTTGAGCTTACCATCCGGTTGATCATTTCCCCTACTTTTGCAGGGTAAGAAATTCAAAGATAAAGCCCATAGTCAGCGGGAGTCTCCTGATATTGATCTTGCTTTGAGTGACAATGATCAGCCTGGGAAACCTGATCAATATCCCATAACATTTCTTAAGCGGCCAAGTGATGGAGCAGGTGATGGATTTGTCACTTCCATCAGAGGCCTATTCAATACTCAAAGGCACAAGGCTAAAGCTTTTGTACTGCGAACTATGAGAGGTGAAGCAGAGAATGATTTCCATGGGGAATGGAGTGAGAGTGATGCAGACTTCTCTCCTTTTGCTAGGCAGCTGACTATAACTAAAGCTAAGAAGCTCATTAGGCGGCATACCAAGAAATTCCGCTCAAGAGGCCAGAAAGGTTGGTTGGATTTTCTTCTGTTTGAATGTACTGTCATCACACCTTTAAAATATTGGTTTGCACATGTATGAATCCATGGTGCCCAATTTTAAGAACATGGATATTTTCCTGCCTCTGCAACCATGCTGGTATATTCTACAAAGTCATGTTCTTCTGAGGCCAGAGGATTTAGACACTAATGGGCATGGTAAATTTGAAGCATAAAAGATTAAGGGGATTTTATGGTGTTAGGTTGCTGGAAGGTCTCAAATTTTGGAGTGGATTTTTCCCCTTGCATTTTGAATGCAGAGTTGATTCAATATCCTAGGGATGTAGTATGACATCTTGCCACAAAAAAAAAAAAAAAAAACCCAATGGCAGGCCTCCACTGTGTGGCTAGATTATAGATGCGTGAATTGAGGGCAACATTGTTATGACACTTACAATATATTGTGAACTGTTCAGTTCCTAGGAGATCTCGATGACTGGGATATAGAGACCGTGGCAGACCTTTCAGGCGATATATTTGGTTACTGAATCCAGAGTGTATGACATTGCTAGCTGCCAATTGACTGGCAGATAATTTGAGAAGACATGACACTAATGAAAGAGTTCTATGCAACATTATGGAGGAAACCTCTGCGCATTTTTACCATGTATATGGACTATGTCTGTGTACTAGCAATTGCCATTTCTCCTGTGTGAATTTTGGTGAAAGAAAAGCAGACTGGGAGAGAGTGGGTCATGGCATGGATTCCTTTTATGTGACCCGTTAACCTGGAGACATGGGGACTTTTTAAGGAATACTATCTCTCCATAAACTACGAATACTTGATTCTGGGAAACCCTGCACTCTCAACAATGAAAGAGTCAGTTGACCTGGTGGTGTCTTGTAACAAGTTCCGAAGTGTACTTCTTAACTTGGATGGTGCCCTCTGTCATGATGTGAATAATACTCTTTTTATGCATGTATATGCAAGTTTCTGTGAGACTAACTAATCATTCTGTATCAGGTTCCACATCCCAGCAGAGGGAATCGCTCCCATCATCTCCCAGAGACTTGGAGACCACACCATTCGAAAGTGAATCTTCTAGCGGATCCTCACCATACGAAGATTTTCACATAGAACCACTTTCTACTGAGAAATAGTCTTTAAAAGTCGAGCACCATCAGGTCTATATCGGTTCAAAACTAATGACATAGAGTACGGGGGACTAAGTATGGCTTTATTTGATTCAAGAACACTACCTTGGATGAAGAGTTGAACTGCCAAAAATGCAAGTTATCCTTAAACAAAAGCAAGCGACAAGCCATTTGTAGATCTTAAAGGTATGCCTTAAAGTTGTAGGTAAACATGCGAATATAAGGTGACCCAACTGGTGATTGAATAGGACCTCTTGGGTGGTGATTGAATAGGACCTCTTGGGTGATGACAACGGTGAGCTTGAATTGGAGCTTTTAATTCAACACCAAGGAGGAGCTAATTGCTTCTGCTTCCATGTGTTTTATCTGTAAATTTTGTAGCTTGAGTAGAAAAATATAGCGGGCTCATGCAGGAGCTATCAGATTCCACAATTTTGTAAATACATTCAAATTTTATTGGGAAATAAAATAAATGGAGAATCATTCTGTCTTTCAACTGATTGTAAGCTTAAGGACGAGAAGAGTTGACATTCCCATACCTTGATGACCAGTCCTTTTTCCTAATCCGAAGATGGTACCACCACGATTGTGCATTGCATGATTACGGTTTTTATTTTTTTATGAAAAAGGAATTGCGTTACTTAGCATAGATTAAAGATATTCTTATTTGAAATTTTCTATTTGTTCGTTTAAATTTTCATTTTATTTTAATTTTCCATCTTAATTTTCATATACGTGCAACTAAAACATAATTTTTATATTTAGTCATTCTTTCCAGAAAGCTTTTGGATAAAGTTTTAACTTCTTCCTTTGACTTAGGTAAAACCTAAAATGTAAACTGATTCAAACAAGACTTCACTGTTAAATTCTTATTAAATTAAATGTTAACAATCTATGGAACAAAATTCAGAAATACACTGCTCTTTGGTTTGGTTCGGTGCAAGCCCAGGGGATTTATGATAGAAGAATTTTCCCAGGTAAGCCTTGTACACCCATCAGTCTCAGAGAACCTTGTACTTCTAACATATTCCGCAAATAAAAAATGATAATATCCAGATGAAAATAACATTTCGGACCTGCTAAATTCTTTTAATTACATGCCCCCAACTTGAAAAGCTGACAATCTTTTATTCCTAGAAAAAAAAAAACATACTCCGCAACCTCATCAACCCACAAAACTAAGAATTCGCACCTTCCTGGTCAAAAGTATCAAGTCATGTTCGTAATGTCATAAGAACATTAAGAACTGCAACCCAAAACATAGGACGTAGTTGCAAATGACAGCTTCCCTTGATTGGAATCAACATTGTGATTACTGTGTTAGGGAAACAAACAATTAGAGAGAACCAATAATGGGACAATTTACAAAGCTTGGTGGCAGTCATTGCCACTAACTCCTATGTTTATGGCTGGGATTGTAGTTCTTAACATTCTGATATTAAATCACGACCTCATAAATTCAGAAAGCTTCATGCTGAGACTTGATGCTTTGCACCAGAATGGAGCAAAGAAATGTTTCTGATCACTAACTGATCCAATTAATCTCAATATGCATTTAACAAGTACTTCTCTGGCTCAGCCTTACCACATCAGAGTCACATACGTCAGCTGCATCTATTTAGTTTAACTAAGGTCAATAACAAACAAGCATTTGCACAGGATCAGAATCTACCTAGTGAACAAATGACATCTATTATATAGAACCATGAACATACTATGAATCATCTTTTCTTAGATTGTGTACACAAACAAGAACACAGCAACTTACATCAACAACATGTATCCAGTGCCAGCTGAAAGCAGTGTGTGTCTTCGCCAGTCACAACACCGTCTTTTTACTTGGGACTCATTTTCTGGGCAGTTTTGAGTTATCACTCACAATTCGTAAAAAGTACCGTTCACTTTTTAATTTTGACCTGTGAGTAACATGACAACACAAGTCACTGATAACACTCCCAACTGCCCTGAATGAAGCAAAGCAAATCTTTTCCTCCTAATCAAAACTAGAAGGAATGTCTATATCTGTATCTGATGGATTTGCAAGCTCAACCAAGGGTTCCTGCAGATCCCAAAACTACCACATGAGACAATTAGCGAAAACGTGGGAAAAGCACAAAAAGAATACCACATGAGAAAATTTATAACTGCACCTACTGAATTCCATTTGAAATTATTTGAAATTAAGAGGGAAAAATCTAAACTTCATCACAAACAGTGTCTTCAACATCATGGCAAGTTTCATTCATGTGCACAATGGATATTTTCATTTGTAAAAGGGCCAACAATACAGAGATGAAAATAAGGTTACAATCAAAGTAATAAACTAACATATATTCATCATATAAAATTTTGGTTTTGCTCTGTTCTTTTTTGCTATTCATAGAAAAAAATATAAGTTTGTCTACAGTGGGATGTAGAGCAGCAATTAGTAATAATGCTGCAACATGAACATGCCATGCCTTGTAAAATGCTTGTTTGCCCAGTCGCATTACCTGCTCATCATCATCAGCAGAGGAGTGTACAATTGTCATGGGTAACGAGTTCGTGACTTCATTAGCAGCTCCGTGCAAATCCTGTCCAAGTAGATACATCCAAGTGACCAATGATTTTCATATTCAATTATGGTCAAAGGAATATAGACTAAATGTTTCTGGACGAGATTTCACATACTTTACTTGGTCTTTCAGTGAGAGCTTTTGAAAGATCTTCTGGACTTCCCTGCAAATACCAAGACATAAAATTTGAGACTTAAAGCCCAGTCAATTCTAGCAACATAAACATAATAGATGAGAAAGATAGATACATGCTGATCCGGGTTGGCAGAGAATTCCCCTTCCATAATTGAAGGCTTGACATCAACTGGGGTTTCCTGTAAATCCCATTGATATCATTGGTTAACACTGATGCAAACAGTAGCCAGAAATATATGCCCCAGAGGCTTCTAATTCATGAAATTCCTCAATGCAAAGAAACTCAGAAATAAACAGCTAAGCCATATGAAGAAAAGAAGTAAAAAAACTACGGCAAGTGGATCAGAGGTTTTTTATTTTAAACCACCAACGAGTAGAGATCCAAACTAAGCTCGCAAAAGCATAGCATCAAAGAAAGTGAGCCACTTTTTGAACCAGGACTTGGCTTCTATTAGTGAACAAACATATACAGTAAACAAGCCCTTTCTGGTCTTACATACAGGCTCATTTTGATCTATGGAAAGGTTCCTTCCCCCCTTACTGAGATCTCTCAATGTTCCCTGCATATTCAACAAACAGGACAAAAAAATACAGGAATCAGAATAGATAGCTCAAGATACCTTTACGAGCAAGAGAATACGTATGAAGGTAAGCTTGCATAAAAGAAATCATTAAGCTGAATTTATCTTTACTTTAAAAAGCAACTGACGAAAAGCATAGATAAGAAATTGGCTTAAGTAACATAAACAAGACAGAGAATTAAAATGAAGACTAATTACAAATTCCTGGAAATCAATACAATTCAATATCTTGCAGAAAAACAAAAAAGACAGGAATCACTATCAAGCGAGCAAGTTAGGAAGATCAAATCATCAAAAAAGGAGAAGGCTTGATAGTATCTGTTCGCTACGTTGTTAGACAGTGAAGGGCATCATAGAACATATCAACCCATCCACAAGATTGCAGCTCACAAAAACTTAAGTCCTCTAGAACAGTGATCAAAAGTTGGGATCTCCAGTTATAAAATGATAAGCAAACTCATGTAAAAATTGAAGATCAGGGTGCAATCAGATCTTCAATTGAAATGGATGTAGCATGTGTTTGTGTTTGTGTAGTGTCAGAGAGAGAGTGATTAAATCCAATCACTCAATCCAAACAATCAACTCTGGTAGATGACAGACATGATGAGAATAGTAAAGTTTCCACTTCACATAGCATCCAACCATGAACTTGAAATGTGGTCATTTTGCATTAAATCATACATCTCAATGAGGTCCAAAATAACATCAGAGAAAGAAAAAAACCTTGTTTGCCCACATGAGCCCACATGCATTACATAAAGTCCTTGGTCCAGCTGGCCCACGACGCATTGCAGGAGTATTGTTTTCACCAACACCACAATGCTGACACCTTCGGATGCTAACATCATTTAAGAAAAAAGAAAAAGACAATAACAACTAGCAGTTAGTCACCTAAATACTTCCTTCAAAATTCATCACTACAGAGAACTCCAAATTCCCAAGTACAGAACTCACACAGTTTCGGGACGAGGAGTGCCATCATGAAGACAACTTTGTGTAGAATCCCAACTTGAACCACCTGAACTTTCTTTCAAGGATGCAAACTGTCCATTCTTTCTATGCATCCTAGCATGACAATACGAACAGAAGGAAAATTTGAACCAGAATAGCACCAAGTCATTTGTATAACATATATATATATATATATTTTTAGATTGGAACATCCATATAGGAATTGAAATTGCAGGTTACATGGTTTAATCAGTCATAACTTGCAGAATTTTATATTGATATCAGTGTGTTGACTTTCCCATTTTCTAACTCTAGTCCACAAATCACAACTGAAGAGTAATCGTTACATATTATTTAATTATTTACACACCACAGGCAGACATCTTAACCTATAAGATATATTTGTGACAACAGGTTACCTCCAGTCCCCCTATTCATGTGTGGTTCATTGGTCATGTCTCGCTATAATGAGTAGTCTCAATAATAGCGGAACATAAATATTCAAAAAAACATTAAATGATCCCATAAAACTCGTAGTTTCAGATGAATAAATTTAAAGAATTAGCTCCTAAAAAAAACATGTAATTGCAAGAAAAAATACTAACTAACTAATATCAGTTAAGAGTTCATCTGAAAATAAAAGTTAGTACCTCTGAGCAACCTCTTTTCGTACCGTGTACCTAATTTTCTTATCAAAACATCTCTCCTTCCGTTTTTCACGGAACCTAACCAAGGAGGCTATTCGCCTTGAAAGATTTGAGCGCTTTGGAGTGTCACTTACGCCCTACAAAATAGTGCAGATACCACATAAACACGGACACAGGAGATCCAAATAAGATTTGATAACAGAATATCTGCATATGATTACTCTGTTATTTTTATCATAAGGAACTTCAATTGTAGGAACCCCAGTAGGTATATCACGTCCTCCCAAGAGTAAGAGTACTGCTTGCACCTGCACCATGTAATAGAATAAAATAAAAAAACTGTTTCATCAAACACACTCTGAAGCTCACAAATCCATTAAATATCAAAGTGGCTATGGGAAAAAATAGTTAATTAAGAGAACTTCAATAAAGTATCTTCTGTTTCATTGTTATTGTTTTTCCTTCTTGATAAAGGTGAAGCATGGAAACCATCCAGAAATTTTTTTTTAAACAAAAAAATATTGGCCAAAGGAATACTCATTGCTTCTATAGCTTAGGAAAATGATCCATAATGCTTAAATAGCCACAGAAATAGCAGAAAAACCTCAATTGGGTAACATAACCATAATGGAACTTTGATTAGTTTGGGTCCAAAATTATTAGTACCTTAACAGCTTAGTTTATAACTTATCATTGTGTCATTTTTAGCTTAAAATGACTGCTTTAAATAAATGAATCATAACATATGGTTTTGTTTGTAAAATGAATTACGAAATAATCCATTTATAAGTCAATCTTTATATTTGGATACAAATATGAAGTTTTAAAATTTATTTTTGAAACTCAGTTGGATTACTACATTTGAAAAACACCTTTAAGAGAAATTATTTCTCCAAACTCGTTAATTTGTTCCACTCTTTGTCTAAAGCACAAAATGAAGTTCTAAACTTACTACACGAAGATATATACATACCTGGAAAAAAATATAAACTACTTATCCAAAACAACGCAAATAAAACTGAAAGGAGAAGGAACATCTTAAAACAGGGTAAAACAATTACATATGCATAAATTTCCAGTAGAAACAAATTCGAAGTAGCTGTTACATAGCATAACTTCAAAATATCACAGGAAAAAAAATAAAATCTCATACCATTAATGCATGACTTCTCATATTGGATGAAATTCACATGATTGACATATCCAAGCGAAAAACATAACGAATTCGAACAAATTGCGGTCAATGAAACAAATATCCGGATAAGAACACCAATAATACGTGTAATCCCTTTTTTCCAAAGGGACAAACCATACCTTTTCAGGTGTAACAGCAGGAAACACATAAACCTCTCCTTCAAAAGAAAGAGTAAGCTCACTAGTCCTCGACGCCATAACTACACCTCCTCCTCCATGCTCTGCAACACTCACAGAGTTCATGTTTGTCTCTTCTATGTCATCCACGGCATCATCCCCGGCACCGTCCTCGTACTCGACATCGTCGTCCTCGATCTGTATAGGTACTAGCGCATGTTCTTCGAAAGGGCGCGCTTGTAGTGGCTGTGGATTTGCAGCCGCCATTAAAAAAGAACCGCCAAAAACTCTATATGCAACCAACTGTAACAGGACCCGAACAATAAGCTCGAGACAACCTGTTTCATTGAAGACACATGGTATTTCTCCTTCACCAGTTGAAACTCTTAATTCATTTCATTTCGGTTTATCCGCTGAAATCCCGAACCCTAACCCTAGATTCGAATTTCTTCTGAGCTCGAACAAGAAGTTTCGAGTACGGAAATGGATAAAAATAGATGAGATAAGAGGAAAAATGGAAGAAATAAATAAAAAGCGGAAGAAACTCCCAATTTTAGCTAAAGATTTACACCCTGCGAGCTCGTGTTTCCTTGAAGAGACTCGAATTGGAAATATTTTCTTTGTTGGGGTTTTTTTTTTTTTTCTTTTTTTCCGTGATAGAGAGAGAACGTGTCGACTTCCCGACGATTACTATTTATACCATTAAATATTTAGATATCAAACGGTGCATTTCAGAAGTACCACACTCCGGTCCATGAAGAATACAGACCGTCGATTTTTTTCTAACATAATGGTTCGCGAAGGGTAGAAGAGATTACAAGTGGAATCCAGCGCCTTTTTTAGGATGATCGGACGGGTGGGAGTTATAGATTTACGCGTGCGGCGAATATGATGATTAAGTAGAGTACGAATTTAAATATCTATTTACCAGTAGCATGCAGGACAAAAGAATTAAAACATTTATCATATGAAGTGCAAGTTTCATGTCAAAGAAAATAAAATTGACATGCATGAGATTCTCATTTTTATTGTAGGGTTAATAATGTAAATCCCAAATACCCAAGCTATGATCTACTAAAATTGAAATTTTTATTTTTTTAAGTTAAAAATTTATAAAAATCATATATGATTCACTTAGATATAATTTTTTTTTTTAATACAAAGTTCTCATTTAAACTACACATGAAAATAACAAAATGATACTAACACCAAAAGTTTAATTAATAATTATATGATAGTCAAGTAGTTAAAATTTTTATATTTTATTTGAAAATAGCAAATTTAAATCTTATTAAGTGTATAAATCTTATCATTTAATAAAATTATTATGAATTAACAGTATAAACTTATAAAATACTTAACTTAATAAAATCAATAACTTAGTTTAAAATTATAAGTTATTAACTTATACAAATAAATAACTATTTTACTAGATTTTTCTTAAATATATATATATATATATATATAAAAGTTAAAAAACGAAAAATGAGTGGATAATAATATTTGTTGCGCTCATGTGACTCCACTAGATTCAAAAATTATCTATAGGAGTGTTTAGTATTCAGTTTGGATTAAAAAAATGATCAATCTAAATATAAAAAATGAACTCAATTGAACTGAATAACATTGGATGAGATATTCACTTTAAGTTCTTTAGTTGAATTTCATATATTATATAATCTAAGGATAATCCAATCTAGACAAAAAATGTAGGTACTTCATTAAATTTTTTATTTTTTAATGTTACTTTTATGTTCGTTACGATGAGTTTTAAGTTTATGTATTAAAAAAAGTTAATATAAATATATAATTATCTTATTTTATATTACTTTTAAAAGTTAATTATATTAATTAAAACATATTTTAAAAAATAATTGAATATTGACAAAATCAAATCATACTAATTCGAGCTGGTCCAATCAAATATCTTTTACTGTGTTTAATTTAAAAAATTTATATTTTTGTTGTCTTCAATTGATTTAGTCCAAATTTGATCAAATTAATACCACTATTATGCAGCTCCTTCATAAGAAATTTGCATTCATATTTCAGGGAATGGTTCTTCGCTTGCTTGGTGCATTAAAAGCCTCAAGTCCATGTTAATAGTAAGTCGCGACATAGAACTGTTAATTGTGTGGATAAAACACTCATCTGTCAATATATATATCAATAATAAACACATATGAGAAGTTGGAATTTAGAGAAAAACCTTGAATCCAACAACATGGATTGTCATGGAAGACATGGAATCGTGCCACCTTTAATACTTATTTTCAAACAAATACTGAATCTATATTAACTTTTACTTAATTTTAGAGAGAAGATATTGTAAAACTTTTATTGAGATGTTATAAATCCTTTCAAGTAGAGCAAGAAAACATGGTTTATCAAAATATAAAGGTTTCAGATACCCCAAATAGTAATAAACTTAAACATGTGCCTCTTAGTAATAATCACTCGATTTCTACACTTCATTGGATTGACTTTTTGGTGATTTTTAATGTTTATAGTCATTTGAACTCTATGAATTATAAGTATCTGTTCCCCAAATCTTAATCCCTTCACCATCTTTACGAACTTCAAACAGATAAAATAACTTATCACAAGATTTGTAACTTCTAATATGGCCTTTGGGCTAGTGTTAATAACTTGAGGCAATCATTATCGACATGACTAATTTTCCATGCTTGAAGCAAAAAAAGGCCAACGCCTTCAAGTTCCACCTTGAATATAGGTCTTCATAGCCTCATCTTTGGGAATAAATGCTTGTTAAAGATCAACCTCAATGCAAAAACATGCATATTAACTTTCAGAACTCTAGGAGCATGTACCAAATTCTCGTATACACGCTAGAGTTCATTATATAGAATTTGCAATCTAACTTTCTTTTTAAATTTACATCGAGGAACACATACTAATTAGATTTTTTTTTCTACACCAATTAAATAACTTATGGATTTGAATTTAAAGACATAGCATTCATAATCTAACTTGCTTATCCATTTGTAGTTTTCACATGCGTGTTATTTTCAAAAGGAACACCCAACCCAAGTATTAAATAGTTTTATTAGGAAGTTTTATTCGCTTTATATTTCTATTAGGCACTTATTTTTTTTTTTAAGAGAGGATTCTCATCTTAAATATTCCTTATTATAACACTTCTATTATATCCTCCTTCCACCCTCTCTCGAATCTAATTAGTTGATATCATATAGTAGCATGTGAACTAATGTCTTTTTTCTATTATTCTTAAAAGATTTTAAGTTGTCTACTTGTTTAATCAAAGCCAACGACAAATCCATCTTTATCAAAGAATATGTTGGTTGTACATCATCCCTTTTCTTTTTATTTCAACAAAGGATGGCCGATTATGTTGATGTTTCTTGGTTTATCAAGGTTTTAATACGCTCTCAAGAGCCATAATAAAAAAACTTAAATTTCTATTAATTCTATTGATTTCACTGACTCTAAAATTAATAACTTAAAATATTTTTAAATATAATTTATCACCATCTAAAAGATAAACAAAAATTAAATCTCTTAAAATATAAATTTTCACTAATTACGTAATATTTAAAAAATAAACATAAACTAAATTTAATAAAAAAATAAATTCTATTTAAATTCAAATTAATAAATAAAATAAATTATAATAGAAAATTCCTTTTGGCATTAAATTTGTACGTCTATTTAAACATAAATATACTTTTTCCTGTTGAAGTGGCATTACTTAGAAACAAGTATATTCTACACGTGGCAACGTTAAAATAACAATTGCATTGATATAGATACAACAGTCAAGGAATCATATCACTCAACACGACAGAAGAACTGCAATCTCTCATAGATTTGGGACATTCCATTTAATGTATGGCTAAAGCTTTTTTTGTCAGATAGGTCCCACGAGGACAGAAGAACAAATGCAGTTACTAGCATGGCATAAAAAGTGGACCTCACTCAACCTCATTGCCTTTCGAAGGTTGAATGAGAACCCAATCCAATAGGCTCTTTCATTTCCAATAAAACAACAAGGGAAAACATTATTATATGACCAAACACGTTATCCAAAATGCATATAAAGCAAGATTCCAAATGAAAAATGAGTAATAAAATATGACTCAGATGACGAAAACATGCAGAGGCGACAGAACTTTTATCAGGAATGTTTTCTATTTTAACACTTCTAAGAGCGATCATTTATAGGAAAATTTAAACACAGTCAAGGATTCAACAGCATGAACCAGGGTTAATTCCCCCCCAAAAAAAGCTATAACATTGTAAGGAAAAAAAGCTGGTGTAACTTGATCCGAGTCCTATAAGGATATTGTAATTTCTCCCAGGAACAAACTATATGATTTTTCTGTGATAACGTCATTAAAGCATATGGACAGTCACTTAAGCAAGATGGACGGAAGCTAATTTTGTGATACATCCAAAGTTTCTCCTGCAGTAATCTCATGCGAAGTAACTCGTGAAAGCAAAACGAGTAACCTCACATACTCAAAGGCACTATTGTAACTGTACATATGGGACAAGCTAAACAAAGTTCTAGAGCAACTCCTAGAAACATGCCAAGCTCCTGTGGCTTTTCTCGTACGATAACTTAATGCTCAGCTATTAAAGTCGAGTTATCACCATTAGAGAAAGGAACTAGACTGTTTTGTGCATGGATAGCAGTACCAGGCCCCGCCTCATTCCCACCACCGTCCCCCTATTTGAGAATAAAAGCCAAAACGAAGAAAGTGCCACATTTGCATCAGGGAGAAAGATGTAACCAAAACGGCTGAAAATATTACAGAATGTGAGAAAAAAAACCTGCTCAATAGGAGTCAAAGTCTGATCCTGAGTTTTCTTGGAAAGATCCCGCAATGTACCCTGCAATGTTCCATTAGAAAAAGGGTGTGAAATATCAAAAAGCAGAAGGAAATCTATAGATAAATAGGATTAAAACTCAAAAACAGATCGATAACAATAAGCACACAGGAAAGACATTCCAAAAGTGTTCTTCCTAGAAAGGACTCCAACAATTGAAAAATGGATATGCGACCAAATGGTTGTTAGTAATCAAATAATCCCAAATTTGACATGCAGGAATAGCACGTTGCTTTGGTAATAGATTCATTCATATATTAAAAAACTGGATGACTGCGAAATCCAAATCTATACAGGGGCAATACTAACAGGTTCATGAGGATGGATTTTAAATTCTCAATTCCGCTGTCTCTGTCAATATATTCATGCAATCTACCCATTTCTATTAATTAATCTATGCCCCAGCAACAAGCCAAACAACATCAAATATCACTCATAAACTACATTTTCCAGGTAACTGTCCTCACAACAAAGAGGAGAAAATGGCAAATCATATTTAAAAATGGCATGCAGATAAATTATGGGCATATGCACATGGCTGTACACTGATAATATTGGCAAAGAAACTTGATATAAAACAAGTGCATTGAACACAAGCAAACAGTTATTCTTCTTTCAAATAGCAAGTTCCAAAAGTAACATGGAGATACGAGATAAACAAGCTGTCAAGTCATCAGAGAATACACACACCCTGTTTGCCCAAAAAAGCCCACATGCATTGCAAAGTGATCTTGGACCTGATGGACCACGCCTCATCATCGGAGTGGACTTTGAACTGATGCCACAATGTGTACATCTGGAAAGAAAAGAAATGTCTAAAACCATGAATTTTGAAGCAAAATTTTTTTTGAGAATAAAAAGTAGCAAGTCAGAGTTGGAATGATGAATCTAAATAAGAGATTACTCAAAGGATTGTACTCACGATGTCTCCAACTGGCTATCATCTTGTCCAGATTCCTGGACAGCACCCCAATTATAACCGCCTTCAGACTTCTTGGAAGAAGTAAATTGACCCTTATTACGTTGCATCCTGACGTTGTATAAATTAGAACATATAATATTTCTTGCAGATAGCAATGCTAATAATAACTAAAGAAAAATCAATGATGATGGTATCTAGCTCCTTAAGTCCCGCATGCATCCGTTGCACAATTGATTTTCAAAATAGAAAATAATTGATAAACATGCAAATGGTGCAACAAGAGCTGCATGTTTCCTAAAGATACGAAAAGAATCTATTATAAGAACAAAAGTCATATTATGAATTTAAAGAAAACACAAGCACATCTATGCTAATCATGTCCACTTCTTAAACCCCTCAAAGGAAACAAAAGCTTGCTATTAAGGAGAACTTTTGTTTATTTGATGAATGCACTTACTTATTTTTTTAAAATTAAAAAAATAGACACTAGCAATTTCTTTTTTTGGAGAGAAAGGAAGTATATTGACAAGGCACCAAAGCAAACCAACTCTCACCGCTTGAGTTAGTTGTGTCCCCTCCTCTTTTTTTTTTTTTTTAATTTCAAAAAAATAAAAGTTGTGTCCCTTCCTCTTAGGCAAGAGGATGAGGGTTTAAATCTTATGATGCTCCTTATGGGCCAGAAGAAACAAGGCAACAAGGGGTTGACACCCTGGTACTAAAGAAATAACTATCTCTCACAAAAGAAAAGGCACCAACATACTAGATGTAGACCACTGTTGCAGACAACAGTCTGTCTAGGATCATTAAACAAAAGAAAAAATTTCTATTGCCTAACTAATTTGAAATTAGAATGCATTAAGTAATTATAACTGAAAAAATGCATTAATTTCTATTCCATGTATAATGCCTACTATTAATCACAGAGGTCTGATTACAAATTATTCATGTCAGACCTTTTACATATTTATATTGCCTGTTCAATGCAAAATGATTATTTTCTCTTTGAATGAAAGGTTATATGTTACACTTTGACTTATAATGGATCATAATTTTAGCTCACAGAACAGGATAAGGAAAGAACATAAAGATCCTCCAATGCTGTTTCTTAAATATCATGTTTGTCTATTTTATATCTTTTAACTTTGCAAATTGTCTAAAGCACTCATGACAAATAGACTCTTAGAAGCTGAAAGCGGCTTTAAATTAACATTAATATCGAACTGCTTTGCACCTAAATCACACAACAAAACATCAAAATTTTGATGATTATTAAGCGGCAGATAGGCTTATCTTGATTGATTATATTTTAGATACAAAAAAGCAGTTATTTGTGTCATAATTTTCATCACGTTGTCATTACATATATAAAGAACAGTTATATCCTAAGGATTGTTGATTGCTATGTGCATCTAAGATTCTCATTATCAACACAGTTAAAAGGAGGAACATTTCTGCTTTGTGCAAAGCTGAATATAATAGTATCACTGTGTATTCAACGCCCTTAAATCATTCTCTCAAGTATAAAGTACAAAATCCATGTGGGTGTTAAAATTAATATTGTATTCAATCTTGCTTTTCGTAAGGTACAGATCCGTGTCTCATGATGTTAGGATCTTTTTTTCTGCAGGTACACAAATTGTCTACAATTATGAAGAAACTGCTCCATGACCCCTTATAATGCAGCTGACAGCACATATAACATCACAAACAAAAAAGAAAATGAAAAGGTACATGTTGGACCAAAATGAATGCTCAATAAACTTTATTCTAACACAAGCATTTCAAACGGTTATCACTGCTTGAACCAACGTGGTGCCCAGTTAGCTTCATTATGTCAATATATGTCAATAATGTACCAAAAAACTACTCTGACCAAATGAAGTATTTCTCAAGGACAATAAAAGGCCAACACCCTCTCTTGATAATGCAAGAACAAGCTTGCAAGCGATGCTGCTAAATTAACTTCTTCATTCCTATTAATTAACAATTTAAGTTCCACAAAAAGGAACAACTTTTGTTCATGAAAGTAACAAGATTCAAAAGATATACCAACTGGAATAAATCACCTTACCTGAGGGCAACTTCCTGCCGGACACTGTATCTGACTTTTTTGTCAAAGCATCGCTCTTTTCTCTTTTGCCGGAACCTGCTTAATGAAGCTGCTCTCTGAGGCTGACTACAGCGTCCAGGAAAGTCTACAACAGCCTAGAAAAGAGGGAAATATTGCAAGCAATCAGAAAATCTCGGCCAAAAGAACTTACAGAAGTAAATATAAGTTACATTGTTAATATAAGATAATACCCTCTGGTTCTGCTGTGTCACCTCCATGCCCTGTGATCCTGTAGATATATCGCCACAGCCACCCAACAGTAACAACACCGCTTCAACCTGCGTGAGTGTGATCTAAACTTTTAGTTAAATCCTTAAAATGCATATATGCAGCACCCTAAATTTCGAATTAGGCGATTCAAAAAGGTAGGTAAAAAACTGAAACTTTAATGAAATTCTGATTTGCATGTCAATGATATTGTTAAGAACGAAAGTAAGGCTGTCAGAAGCCACAACTGATTTTGCTTCTTCCAAACTTATATCACAAAAAAAAATAATAGTTTCAAAATCCATATGCCTTACTATCCACATTCTTCCAACAAAACCAAAAAGGCAAAACGAAATTCACTTACTGCACCTTATCGGGAGTCACAGCATCAAACACGTAGACCTGGCCGCGAAATGATAGGGTTAGCTGACTGGACCCCTCGACTCGACGGCTAACTATCTCCGATCCCTCGGCAGCACCGTGAACATAGAGGGGTTCAGGTGCCACGTCCTCAATGGCCTCAAGGGCATGATGCTCGTAGGCAATGTGACTGGAGTGGGCACCAGCGTCGATGGATTCCCTGGCGGCAGAGGCGGAAGCGTCGTCCTCACCAGCGGAGGAGATCTGATTAGAGATGTTCATATGCTGGGAGCCGCCGTACATTGAGGGTTTCGAGGCAGATGATTCAATTGATTCTGAAGCATTACCGAGATATAAGAGTCTCTCTTCTGAAAACCGAAAACCCTAAACCTAACCAGTGAATAGAGTGAGAGACAGAGAGAGGCTTTAACAGACTGAGGACGAGTCAGAGAGAGAGAGAGAGAGAGAGAGAGAGAGAAAGAGAGAAGAGTGATTCTCAATCCGCGCACGATAGAGAGAAGGGCGTTAGAAAGAGGGCTCTGCGTCCGTAGATGAATGTGTTGGGCTGCGCCTGGAAGTCCTTAGAGAGACAACCAGAGAGTGAAGGACAACTCATGAAGAGAACGGTAATGAGGTCATGGATATTGACCCCGGATGATGCTACAATTACAAAATTGCCCCTTTATGTTTTTCTGTAACAAATATAGACTCCTTGGGCAATTGACCCTACCAGAGGAAGCCGTATTTACCATACGTTCTTCAACAAAAAGCTCTCTCCCAGGGTGGGTGGGCCAGAAACATTCCGTTAATGGTACAGATCCAACCCAAACCAAACCAAATACGTAATATATGGCCCAGTTGGCTCTCTCCGATATTTTATGGCCTATGAAGCACCATGTCCTCCCAAATCTTCGTAGTTTTCATCAAGTTTCTTTAATATTTTTAATACAAATACGTGTATCACGTAATACATTCACGTTAATCTAATACAATGGGATACTTAATAACATACAATATGACTTGAGCCCATAATTTTTTATAGCGAATAACAAGTACTAATTATCAAACTAAATATAATTTTTTTTTTAATGTTACTCTCTAGTTACTACAAATTTTGAATTTAGAGACATTTCGTGATGGAGTTTCAGTTAAGGGGTTTTTGACTCATTGCGATTGGAAATTGGTGATTGAGGGGCTCATACTTGGGCTTGCCCTGATTATGTTTCTCGTGTTGAATAATCAAAGTTTTTACGCTGGACTTTTCAAATGAAAGAAACTTGAAATGGAGAGTCCAAGAAATAAGAAATATGAATCATTTACGACTGCGATATTGGCGGGGTCGTTGTGGTTAATAACGGTGGATGACTCAGTAAGTTGTTTAGAATAAAAACAAAGAAAATGAGGAAATTTTTTGTTGGAGAGAGGGACAAGAATGGTCATTTCATAGATGAGTTTGTACATAACATGGAGGGAGGAGAACCTCATGGGTAAGGAATTGCTCAACTTTTCCCAAGTCCAAAATGGTTCAATCACTTAACATTATATACGTCGATTATATCTAGTAACAAATTTATGCCTTACAGTACCTTTTACTTCAACTTCTTCCATGTAACACCCAATATTATTTTTATTTTTATTTTTTTAATTTAATGAAAAAAATGGATAAAAAATTATTAAGGATTAAATTAAAAATAATTTTGAGAAAAATTGGTGAAAATTTGGATTCTAAATGTATTTTTGAAAGAAAAATCGAAAAACCGGGGTTAAAATACAATTTGAAAAAATTATGCCACGTCAGACGCCCGATCAGCAGCACCGACCAACCAGGACGCGCCAAGTGGCAGAGACGCTAACACGGGAGGCCACACGGGGGGGAGCCACGTGGGCGATCCACGTGCGCGAGATCGAATGACTGAGGTCCGTTCCCGCGCGCACGGATGATCCATATTGAATCTCGCACGGACGGCCCAGATTGAATCGCGATGAACGGTTCAGATTCACTTCCTATTTTATCGCTATCGGACGGTACAGATCAAAAGCGATGGACGACTCAGATAAAAAACGGAATGATATAAATAACTCCATCCGCACACAAACCCTAACCCTAGCCGCCAGAACCCCTCGCCGGAGAAGACAATCCAGATTGAATCGCCACCCTCCGCCGTACCGGAATCTTTTCTGATCGCTAAAAAAAGTAAAAAAAAAATTTTTTGCATGAAATTCAATTTTAAACCCACCCATAGCCAAATTAGAGTTAAAGAACCAACTAATTGGTTGGAAAACACTGCCGAAGTCTGGCGGTGTGCTGCTGCGAGAAATTTCACAAACTGCCTCCGATGAGGCCCTTCTCAATTCTCGTTTCGTGTAATTTTTCTACCGTTGTAATTATTGTTTTCCTCTCTACAGGTTGACCGAAACGAAATACCCAACCATAACGTGAGCTGGAGGAGTCGCCGCACTAGAGAGTCCCGCTATCGGTGAGTTTCAGTTTTTTGTATTTTTTCAGCTCACCAAAGCCCTTTAGCGTGTGTGCTCACAGGAATCGATGTAAAATCGACCGAATTCGGCTGAAAACGGCCAAAAATGATCTACTCGATGCGGACTGCCGTCGTCGGAGCACGACAGAGCCGCCATGTCGGATTTTTGAAATTGGCTGAGTAGGTCCAGGGACTAATTTTTGGGTTTATTTGGGACATTTGTAGGTACCGTAAGCACATTTCAGTTCCCAAAGAAAAATTTAAGAAATCTAGGAATCGCCCGTAGGTACAGTAAACCATTTAGCTTTATGATGTCAAATCAAGTAAGGACCCTTCACCCTATTTTCTATAATAGATTTGAAGTTTGAATAAATAATAATATGATCTTTTGTACAAATTAAATAGATGTGCATAATTAATTACAGATTGTTGATGGAGCTCGAATCGGACATTGTTCTCTATTGATTTCTATTAATTTTTTTTATAGTGTAAAAGTATGATGGTATCTGCTTCATATATTTTATAGTTTAAATGCATGTATTACTGTTTTACCTGACCACTATTTGATTTTGGGATTCAAGATATGATTGCATTACCGGATGCATGTTTATTTGTTTATGTAATTATGTTTGATTTGGTAACGGAGTCTAAGGAAAAACAAGAAAAGAGTGTGGTCTAATAAACAGAAAAGATGACAGCCTCATTAGATATCTTGGGAGATGGTGGACGGACCGGGTTCATAGAAAATCCTACTGTGAATGTTGTTTCATATCGGACGGAGTATGGAGACTTGGTCATTTAGCGCTCATACCGGACGGGGTATGGGGATGACCGCTTCACCCTCATACCGGACGGGATATTGAAGTTTAATGTGTAACACCCCGTTTTTTTTTTTCTTAACGGTGTACGATAAAGCACCCATACAACACAATACCGAAATCCATATTATTCCAACCATGCACAAGAGATATCCACCTTCCATGTTCCAAATCAATTGTACATACATCTCCACCTCTACAACACATAGTAATACAATATCAAACATTCCTAGATATTCAATATCCAGACTAAACCATCCTCTCAAACTACTTTAAATCACAAACAAAACTTGTGCCCTATGGCACTACCGACGGGGCTCCGTTACCAGCCGCTCGGATCCCAATTCCGTCCTTACTCCACCTGTGAATGATGAGAAGTGAGTTCACATAACTCAATACGATAAAAATCAAGTTGTAAGTGTAATATGCAGTGACAAGAATTTCCAGAAATGTCTATATGCATTTATCCTACCCAACCCCAAACAACTCATAACCCTCTCCCTACACTAATTATCAAGGTCCCATTCCAAGGCAATAGCACGGCCAAACAACCCCCCCCACCCAACAATCATCCACTAACTCTCGTCACCAACATTGGCGACTCATACACTCTTCCCCCATCTCCCGACCTCACGAGGCCACACACACACACACCCAACCACCTTCATTCCACGTCACCAATATCGGCGACTCACACCTATATCTCCACCTCTCGACCTAATAGGCCACGCACACACCCACACACCATTATTCCGCGTCACCAACATCGGCGACTCACACTCACTCCTCCACCTCTCGACCTAAAGAGGCCACACACACACACAAATGCCATCATCTCGCGTCACCAACATCGGCGACTCATACTCACTCCTCCACCTCTCGACCTAAAGAGGCCACACACACACACAAATACCATCGTCTCGCGTCACCAACATCGGCGACTCATACTCACTCCTCCACCTCTCGACCTAAAGAGGCCACACACACACACAAATACCATCCTCTCGCGTCACCAACATCGGCGACTCATACTCACTCCTCCATCTCTCGACCTCGTTGGGCCACGCACACACACAAACATTTCCACCTCCCGTCACCACCATCCGTGACTCATGCACCCTTCTACCCCTCTCGGCCTTGCTAGGCCACACTCACATACATATCCCCTCCCTGCTCCACCAACATCGGCAACTCAACCCGCCCCTACCAACGGCCTCCAAATCTCCCCTCCCAAACCGCATGCTCCCATCTCCCCTTATACCATGCTAGTCCCAAGCATTCTAACTTACTAACTCCTACTGACCACATTACTCCTCTTCTCCCATCCAATCCCCCTCAAATCCTGCTTCCTAGTCCCCTCTGCTGTACCTTCCAGCTCCCTTCCCTCTCCCACTGCCCCCTACCCACTACCTCCCCCATCCTCCTGCCTCCTCCCGGTTCCTATACACTTTTGCCTACCTAGGGCGATTAACCTCTCAGCTTGCACCGTTTCACGCCACATACACGCCCTCACCACCGTGCATTTCGGGGAAACACATCACCGCCTATTAACGGCTCCCTCCACATCCCCACCCACGCACACACCACACACACACCTCTTCTGTCCTCTCGAGTTTTTATCCCACCCGCGCCCCCTAGATTGTTCTCTCACATCCTCCTCACTCTGTTCTACCCGTACCACCCCCATCCTTCCCCACGGCTCCCCCCCACACGCCCCCAACACCGCCATACTTTCCCTTCCTTCCCCGATCACCTCCGTGAGCGCGCGGGACAACCCCACGCTTACGGCCTACCTTCACTGCTCCACTCCGTCGCGCCATTGCCGACGCTGCAACCTGCAACCAAATTTCTCTACACACACACACCACACCAAACAACTCAAATTTTCACCGTACCTCCCGTTTCCATCCTCCTTCTTCCTGCCGGTCGCGTCGTCCGTCCACGGCCTCCTTCCCTCTCCCTTCTCGCTCCCCTCCGCCCCGACTCTCTCCTCTCTCCTTCTGGAACTTTCCTCTTCTTCTTCGTCTCCGCTGTCCTCCTTCCCTCCTTTTCTCTTTTTCTCTTTTTCCTTTTCTTTCTTTTTTTTTTCTTTTCTCCTCTCTTTCTCCTTCTCCCTTTTCCGACCTCCTTTTATACTCTGCCAGCCTACCCCAAAACGACATCGTTTTCCTACATCCCAAAACGACGTCGTTTTTCTTTCTTTCAAAACGACGTCGTTTTTCCCCTCTCTAAAACGACGTCGTTTTTATTATTATTATTTTTTTTTTCTTTCTATTCTTTCTACTTTCTAGTCCTTACAACACTTCCCTCCTAAAAAAAAATTTGGTCCCTCAAATTTGGTTACCTTACCTCCAAACAATTCTGGATAATTTCGTCTCATTTCGTCTTCCCGTTCCCAGGTTGCCCCTTCCTTGGCATGATGTCTCCACTGTATCTTCACCATAGGTATCACCCTGCTCCTCAACTTCCTTTCCTGTCGTTCGAGAACTTGGATTGGCTCCTCCTCATAAGACAAGTCCTTCTCCAATGGCAACGATTCATACCTTAGAATGTGGTTGGGATCCGGACGGTATTTTCGTAGTAGTGATACGTGAAATACGTTGTGAACCCCACTGTACCGAGGAGGAAGCGCTACCCTATACGCAACCACCCCCACTTTTTCCAAAATCTCAAACGGCCCTATGAACCGGGGACTTAATTTCCCTTTCTTTCCAAACCTCAATAACCCTTTCATGGGAGAAACTTTCAGGAACACATGATCCCCTACTTCAAAGCTTAACTCTCTCCTACGATTGTCTGCGTACCCCTTCTGTCTACTCTGGGCAGCTTGTAAATTATGTCGTATCATCCGCACCTTAGCTGTGGTTTCCTCTACCATCTCCGGCCCCAACAACTGTCTTTCCCCCACCTCGCTCCAACACACCGGCGACCTACAGGGTCGACCGTACAGAGCTTCATAAGGAGTCATGCCGATACTGGTGTGATAACTATTATTGTATGCAAATTCTATTAAGGGTAGTATGTCTTCCCAATCTCCTCCCGTGTCGATGACACAGGCTCTCAACATATCCTCCAACACTTGTATCGTCCTCTCCGTTTGTCCGTCCGTTTGTGGGTGAAAAGCTGTGCTAAAGCTCAATGTAGTACCCAAAGCCTGTTGCAACCCTCTCCAAAATTTGGAAGTAAATCGGGGATCCCGGTCGGAGACAATTGTCACAGGAATGCCGTGTAATTCACTACCTCTCTGATATACAGTCTCGCTAACCGTTCTACTGGATCGGTCACTTTCATTGCCAAGAAGTGGGAAGATTTAGTTAGACGATCAACCACCACCCAAATACTATCATGTTTCTTACGATTACCTGGCAACCCGGTCACAAAGTCCATAGAGACATGTTCCCACTTCCACTCGGGTATAGGTAAGGGTTGTAACAACCCCCCAGGCCGCTGGTGTTCCGCCTTGACTTGTTGGCATACCAAACACTTTAACACATACTCGGCCACATCCCTCTTCATGCCCCTCCACCAGAAGCTCTTCTGCAAATTTTTGTACATCTTAGTACTTCCCGGGTGTATAGCAAGTTTGGTGTCATGAGCCTCACTGAGTATCTCTTCTCTGAGTGTACAATCACTGGGAACGCACATTCTGGTTTGAAATCTGAGTATCCCATCGTTCCCCAACCCAAAATCTCCCACTGTACCCTGTTCTACTCCCTCCCGGATCCTCTGTATCTCAGTGTCCCTATTTTCTGAACCAAAGTAGGTTGTGCCCTCAAACTAGCCACATATCTGCCATTGTTCCCCTCTTGAATATCCAATCGTTGCATGGCTTCCCGTATACCCCACTCCGACACCATCAAATGAGATAACACCCCAGTACTCTTACGGCTGAGTGCATCTGCCACGACGTTTCCCCGTCCCGGGTAGTACTTAATTCTGCAGTCAAAATCTTTCAACAGATCCATCCATCTCCTCTGTCGCATATTCAATTCCCGCTGCGTGAACAAGTACTGTAAACTTTTATGATCTGTGTAAATTTCAAATGTTTCCCCGTATAAGTAATGTCGCCACAGTTTTAAAGCATAGACCACTGCAGCTAGTTCCAAATCGTGTGTCGGATAGTTCTTTTCATGTGTCCTCAATTGTCGCGACCCGTACGCTATAACCTTCCCTTGTTGCATTAATACACAGCCTAACCCAACATGAGATGCATCGCTATATACTGCAAAATTACCCTCCCCCGATGGGATGGCCAATATTGGCGTAGTAGTCAGTCTATGTTTCAATTCCTGAAAGCTACTCTCACACTTTTCATCCCATTCGAACTCCACATTCTTCTTTGTCAGCTTGGTAAGAGGTGCTGCAATACTAGAAAACCCCCGCACAAACCGACGGTAATATCCTGCTAAGCCCAGAAAACTCCTGATCTCTGTGACAGTCTTTGGTCTTTCCCACTTTACCACCGCTTCTATTTTCATTGGGTCTACTGATACCCCATCTCTCGACACAATATGTCCCAAGAATGTAATTTGATCCAACCAGAACTCGCACTTACTAAGTTTCGCATACAGTTTAGCTTTCGAAGCATCCCCAGCACCGTAGTCAGATGTTCTGCATGTTCTCCCAAATCTCTTGAGTAAATTAATATGTCATCTATGAAGACAATGACATAGCGATCCAACAGGGGTCGGAACACCCGATTCATCAAATCCATAAACACTGCAGGCGCATTCGTTAGTCCAAAAGGCATCACTAAAAATTCATAGTGACCATACCTGGTGCGGAATGCTGTCTTGGCAATGTCTTCGGCTCTTACCCGTAGCTGATGATACCCCGAACGCAAATCTATTTTTGAAAACACTTGTGCCCCTTGCAATTGATCAAATAAGTCGTCGATCCTAGGTAACGGATACCTATTCTTTATTGTCACTTGATTCAGGTCTCTATAATCAATACACATTCGCATGGATCCATCCTTCTTCTTAACAAACAGTACTGGGGCTCCCCACGGTGATACGCTCGGCCTTATAAATTTCTTATCCAGTAACTCTTGTAACTGTCTACTTAACTCCATTAGTTCTGATCTCGCCATCCTGTATGGGGTCTTAGAGATTAGTTGGGTGCCGGGCTGGAGTTCGATGGCGAATTCGACCTCTCTATTGGGTGGTAATCCCGGAAGGTCGTCTGGGAAAACGTCTGGGAAATCTCTTACCACTGGTATCTCTCGGAGTGTAAGTCTCTTATCCTCGTTACCTATCAAACGTAGACAAAATTATAATCCATATACATATTCTCGCTAGCACATTTTAATATAACACTCATTCATTCATTGAGATTTTTCTTTCCATACAGAAAAAGGTTCTTCGTTAGGCATCTTAAACACTACCCTCTTACGGAAACAGTCTACATGGGCACGTTGGGCCGCAAGCCAATCCATCCCCAGTATTACATCAAAATCCTTAATGTCTAACAAAATTAGATCCACTTTTAACTTCCTCCCCTCTACATCTACCTCACAAGAATCAAACATCACATCCGTACATAAAGGGCCATTAGTTGGCGTAGATATGACTAACACTCGATCTAACACTCGAGGTTCTATACCTATCCTAGATGCAAACATAGGCGATACAAATGAATGTGTGGCACCAGGGTCAATTAGTACTTTAGCAGGAATATCTGAAATGTAAAGTATACCTTGTATTATTTCGGAAGTGGCGGCCGCCTCTGGCGCTGTGATGGCGAACACCCGTCCTTGAACCCACGGTCTACCCGGCTCCTTCGGCAACGGGCAATCACGCACAAAATGTTGAGTGTTTCCGCACCGATAACAGCCCCGCCCGCCGCTCATACATGGTCGATCCCCATGATTTCTACCACATTGGGTGCAATTTGGTTTACTCCGGGATACCTGCTGACTCGGGGCAAAATCCGGTGCTATCCTCTGCCTTTTCCCTATTTGGCCGGAGGGGGGTGGTGGACGTCTGTAACTGGACTCCCCTTTACTGTTCTCAACTTGTTCTTTATACAGTGCTTCCACCAACTGTGCCTTTTCTAACACCATCTGATATGAGGGTAATGCAAACACCGCCACTTGACGATACAGTTCAGACCGTAACCCTTTTTCGAATCTGCGAGCCTTCTTGGTCTCATTCATCATCACCTCGGGCGCGAACCGCCCCAATTCTATGTACCTCTCAGCATATTCTACCACTGACAATCTTCCTTGTCTCAGTTCGGCAAACTCTATTTCCTTCCGTTGTCTCAAGAAATCCGGAAAATACTCTGCATTGAAGGCTTCCAGGAATACTTCCCAAGTGACTGGGGGAGCTAGAGTTCTTCTTTTTAGTTTCCACCAACGCTCAGCGGATCCTCTAAACATAAATGTGGCCAGTTGCACCTTCTGTTCAGTGGTCACTGTGATCACTTCGAATAATTTTTCGGTCTCCTTTATCCAGTCTTCCGCCACCAAGGGATCAGTACTCCCATTGAAAGCAGGAGGGTTTAACCTTCGATATTTCTCAATATTGCTGGTGTCCACCACACCCTGGTGAATCCCCGGTTGTGGGACCGAGGCTGTCTCAGCCCGTAGTTCTCTATCTCTGATCACTGTGGCCAGACTCTCCACCACTCTACACAGTCGGTTGAAGTCTTCCTGTTGTACCCCAGGCAGTCCCGTCTGGTTTACCGCTGGGCCAGGCGCGGGCCTCGGTTGTGTGGGAGGGGGCACCGCTTGATACGGGGGTGGCCCGTAAAATGCTGGGAGTGGTACCTGGGGACACCCAGGTGGTCGTTGTGGAATCCCCGGTGAGTCCCGCAGCCCCGGGACAGCCCCGCGACGGGGTCGGCCCCGTCCTTTCTTCGTCACCTCCCTTGATACACCTGCAGGATAGTTATACCAGTTAGTAGGTATACTTAGTTTTGCTCTGATACCAACTGTAACACCCCGTTTTTTTTTTCTTAACGGTGTACGATAAAGCACCCATACAACACAATACCGAAATCCATATTATTCCAACCATGCACAAGAGATATCCACCTTCCATGTTCCAAATCAATTGTACATACATCTCCACCTCTACAACACATAGTAATACAATATCAAACATTCCTAGATATTCAATATCCAGACTAAACCATCCTCTCAAACTACTTTAAATCACAAACAAAACTTGTGCCCTATGGCACTACCGACGGGGCTCCGTTACCAGCCGCTCGGATCCCAATTCCGTCCTTACTCCACCTGTGAATGATGAGAAGTGAGTTCACATAACTCAATACGATAAAAATCAAGTTGTAAGTGTAATATGCAGTGACAAGAATTTCCAGAAATGTCTATATGCATTTATCCTACCCAACCCCAAACAACTCATAACCCTCTCCCTACACTAATTATCAAGGTCCCATTCCAAGGCAATAGCACGGCCAAACAACCCCCCCCACCCAACAATCATCCACTAACTCTCGTCACCAACATCGGCGACTCATACACTCTTCCCCCATCTCCCGACCTCACGAGGCCACACACACACACACCCAACCACCTTCATTCCACGTCACCAATATCGGCGACTCACACCTATATCTCCACCTCTCGACCTAATAGGCCACGCACACACCCACACACCATTATTCCGCGTCACCAACATCGGCGACTCACACTCACTCCTCCACCTCTCGACCTAAAGAGGCCACACACACACACAAATGCCATCATCTCGCGTCACCAACATCGGCGACTCATACTCACTCCTCCACCTCTCGACCTAAAGAGGCCACACACACACACAAATACCATCGTCTCGCGTCACCAACATCGGCGACTCATACTCACTCCTCCACCTCTCGACCTAAAGAGGCCACACACACACACAAATACCATCCTCTCGCGTCACCAACATCGGCGACTCATACTCACTCCTCCATCTCTCGACCTCGTTGGGCCACGCACACACACAAACATTTCCACCTCCCGTCACCACCATCCGTGACTCATGCACCCTTCTACCCCTCTCGGCCTTGCTAGGCCACACTCACATACATATCCCCTCCCTGCTCCACCAACATCGGCAACTCAACCCGCCCCTACCAACGGCCTCCAAATCTCCCCTCCTAAACCGCATGCTCCCATCTCCCCTTATACCATGCTAGTCCCAAGCATTCTAACTTACTAACTCCTACTGACCACATTACTCCTCTTCTCCCATCCAATCCCCCTCAAATCCTGCTTCCTAGTCCCCTCTGCCGTACCTTCCAGCTCCCTTCCCTCTCCCACTGCCCCCTACCCACTACCTCCCCCATCCTCCTGCCTCCTCCCGGTTCCTATACACTTTTGCCTACCTAGGGCGATTAACCTCTCAGCTTGCACCGTTTCACGCCACATACACGCCCTCACCACCGTGCATTTCGGGGAAACACATCACCGCCTATTAACGGCTCCCTCCACATCCCCACCCACGCACACACCACACACACACCTCTTCTGTCCTCTCGAGTTTTTATCCCACCCGCGCCCCCTAGATTGTTCTCTCACATCCTCCTCACTCTGTTCTACCCGTACCACCCCCATCCTTCCCCACGGCTCCCCCCCACACGCCCCCAACACCGCCATACTTTCCCTTCCTTCCCCGATCACCTCCGTGAGCGCGCGGGACAACCCCACGCTTACGGCCTACCTTCACTGCTCTACTCCGTCGCGCCATTGCCAACGCTGCAACCTGCAACCAAATTTCTCTACACACACACACCACACCAAACAACTCAAATTTTCACCGTACCTCCCGTTTCCATCCTCCTTCTTCCTGCCGGTCGCGTCGTCCGTCCACGGCCTCCTTCCCTCTCCCTTCTCGCTCCCCTCCGCCCCGACTCTCTCCTCTCTCCTTCTGGAACTTTCCTCTTCTTCTTCGTCTCCGCTGTCCTCCTTCCCTCCTTTTCTCTTTTTCTCTTTTTCCTTTTCTTTCTTTTTTTTTCTTTTCTCCTCTCTTTCTCCTTCTCCCTTTTCCGACCTCCTTTTATACTCTGCCAGCCTACCCCAAAACGACATCGTTTTCCTACATCCCAAAACGACGTCGTTTTTCTTTCTTTCAAAACGACGTCGTTTTTCCCCTCTCTAAAACGACGTCGTTTTTATTATTATTATTATTTTTTTTTCTTTCTATTCTTTCTACTTTCTAGTCCTTACATAATGTCTTAGCACTCATACCAGACGGGGTATGGGGACGACTCTGTAATTAAGATTGTTAAGGAAAAAGATTCACGTGTAGTAGGAACACCCATACGGATCCCCATGGATACTAGTAGACAGATAAACGGTTATGATTTAGTTTATTATTAATGAATATGAATTTATGATATGTTCTATGTTGTTGATCATGCATGAAATTATGATCTGTATAATATTATTGCTTCTATAATTTGTTTTCATAAATTCCCAAATAGCAAGTGAATGGTAAATGGTTTTATTTTTAATAAATGTATTGGTTTAAATTTAGTGCTCCATTAGTTGTTTTGATTTTCTACCAACATTTACTTCTGTGCCGGTATATAGTGTGATATCCTTACTGGACTAGTGTAACTTATCCTTTATTTATCCATTTCAGATCAAAAGGACCTGGTTTCCGAGCCCGATCTGCAAGAAAATTGCGAGTAGATGCTAGATACTTTATATTTTCCTTTATTTTTCTCATTTTTCGCATTTCTTTCAGAGAATTCATTCCGTGATGTTTGTTTAGTACTTTTAAATTATTGTGTAAGGAATATAAACCTTAATATTTTATTTCGCTTCCGCACTTAAATTATTATATATTTCTTTTTGGATTTCCGGGATCGTTACATTCCAAATCTAAAATAGTTTAATTGATTAAAATTATATATGCTCTTTATATTAAGCAACAAAATTATGTCTTATATTATCACAAATACAATTGTTCAGTAATAAAGATTCATGTGTAGTATTTTAAGGTAATGAATTTAAATTTTATTAAGAATTATAAAATTTATTACTTTATGCATGAATTACAAAATAACAATAACCAATGTATAATATTTGGTTTAACTAAATTAAAAGTTTAATTTATTATTGTGCTAATAGAGTTACAATGACCATATTAAATGCAGTCATAACGGAGTCATGATATATTCGAACAAAGTGAATATATTTTTGGTGATTATATTTTCTCAGTTACGTTAATCATAATAGAATAAAAACTCGATCTAACATTTTTACTTGATAAAATACTACATAAAATACTATGTTCCATGTTCTTATTTTTTTGACATTAACAATATAATATATTATAAGTAGGTTTTAATACATTCGAACCAAAGCAAATTCGTAGTGAGAATCTCAATAAAATACTAGATTCAAATAATTTTATAAAATAAAAATTATTGAGACAGCATGTTGAAATCAAAGAAAATAAAAAACCGAGGTTTTCTTATAAAGGGTTTTTATGCTTGCCCTCGCGGGGACTTAAGGAACCTGATTAATATTTTAACATAATTTGTAAAGTTTTTTATATAAGAACTATGCTCCTTTGGTAGCAATTAATGCTGCACTTTTTCTTGAAAACTATATTTACGTCGTTCGTCATAAGGCAATACGCTACTAACCAGGAAAGGGAAGCGTAGTCATTCACGAAACTTAACATCAATTAGTGTACAAACGATGAATTAATTGCCTTAGCATGTAACTACCAGGGCAAAAAGCTTCTAGGCTCCACATTTTTTAATCTTGAAATTGTGCTTCTATTTTACAAAAAGGAATTACATAGTGTAAATATATTTACCATACTAGTAAGTCCTAAAAGCAAAAGTAGATCAATAATTTTATCATAATATTTATTCACAAATGACAGCTTAATTTTACCATATTAATAATTTGTGTGAATATGAAGGTAGAACAACGGGGTTATAGCCGAGCAATTCATTCTATAATTAAGGAATTACCTTGTATAATGTGTATAAATTTGTTTATGGGTATAACCTAATATGGTCCTCTTCAATAACAAAATTATAAATAACTTGGTTACTTTAGTATATCTCTGTTTCTCAAAATAATTTATTCTCGGTAATAATTAACAGGGAACAGACATAACTCTTACCAATCAGAAAACATCTTCCAAAATTTAGATCATGTTTGCAAAGGGAGTGAATTCCCATTTACTCATGGAAAGACAATAAATCCTTTTCTATACAGAGTTTGAGGGGATGCCTGAAAAGCTTTAAAATGCATAAAACATCCCCGCCTAGAACAAAAGAAGTTGCAAACTGACATGCTGCTATTATAATTAAATACACAACATTCCTAATCTAAATCCATAAGGATATAATTTACATTCATATTCTGAGACCTAATTCTTCATTCTCACCTTCTCACGATGGACATGAACAATTGTTAGAAGTTTCCCTCATTTCTCATAATATTGTTACATAAAACTTGCATCTCCGAGCATTTATTTAAGATCTGTGTTAGACCGAAATATGCGGAGGTAGTTTACATCCTTTTCTAATCTGTCCAAGAAGTGATGCTTGATGATTGAGTGATTATCTCAAAAAATATGTGAATAAGAGTATTTTCCAACACCAAAAAGAAGTCCCTGGTTCCAAAACTGAAAATCCAATCACTAATAAACGACCTGCCATCAGCAGTCAACTCCTGTCAGAGCAGAAACCAGAAAGATCAGAAAGGTGTTTGTGGTAAGAAACTTCAATGATTACAGACATTGGGATATGCATTTCTTTTGGGTAAAAAGTGGGAAAAACAATAAACTTTCACAAAAGGTCCATACTTCTCATGGTAATCTTAGAAAGCACAAAAAGAAAAGACAAATGCATCGTTGACTTGCTAATTTCTTTTATGTATATTTACTCTTAAAAATAGCTCCTGTTTGAGAATACACAGGAGGTTATTACCAAATTATAGACACTTGTTAAATGAGTAAAGAAGGGTTAAAAACTATGTACACCAAGACAAGTTTAAACACGCATACGACAACACAAGTCTGAATTTTCTAGAGGAAACAAGTTTACACATATGTGGTTAGGTGATCTTTGCCAAAAGCATGAATATCTCTGTCGTTGATTTCAAAATATATTAACCTCATTGCATTGGTAACAACTCTCTCAGGATAATAACACTCAGGTAAACAAAATCTCTTGTAAGTTTTTATCCCACAAGATGCTGTAAACTAATAACTAGAGATAGTCAAACAAAACCATAGTAATGGACAAAGTAATGCAGTTAAACATTGACTGGAAGCAGAATACCTGGATTGTGATATCAATTACCACTGCTTTTACAAATTCCGTGTGCATGCGACCTTCAGCTACTGATCTAACCTGTTACAGCAGTTTTGGATTTCACGTTTCGAGGAAGGGTAGGTCTCCGAAGCTGAGGATTTTCTATAGAATATACAAGAAGGCCTCCATCTTTGGTCCCAGCTAAAAAGCATTCCTCTGGGGTCACTGTTAAGGATGTTATTATTTTTCCCACTCCATTGTATCTCCTCACAACCTCAAGAGTGTTCATTGAGCGAACAACAACTTGTCCATGGTCACCAGCACAAACCAAAAACTCACCGCAACAACTTAGTTCAAGACAATTAAGACGGCCATTTGATTCCGAAGTAGCAAGATGTTTTCCATTAATAGAATAGAGGTGCAGGCTGAGATCATCATCAGCATAAATAACTATCCGTCCATGCCGGGAGGCAACAAGTTTTGACAACGCACTACCTGAAGGGTGCTGCAAAGATCTTATATATCTCCCTTCCCTCAGAGTATGGAATGTGCAAGTTCCATCTTTTGACCCACTGATAACTATATCAAGCTCCACACTAACATATAAACAGGTAATTATATCATCATGCCCACAGAGGATATGGAAGGGAGTTTCAACGACAATGTTTTCTTTACGAGGAAGTTCTGTTTGGGAGTTTCTAACTCTCTTCTCTCTAATGCGAGGAACTTCCCATACCATCACTGTAGTGTCATAACTTCCAGTAGCAAGGATGGTTCCATCAGCTGTCACTGCAGCATGAATGTTGTTCTTCAATAAAACAGAGCTGGATAATAACTAGCACTTTCTAACAAGCATTTTCTTTGTAAATACCAGTTTATCAATAACAAATAACTCAAAAGTAAAAATCCGCATTGAACATGAGATACTATATAACAATGTCAACGCCACATTGATTAGTTCACATGTTTCAGAAGTTCTTTTTCAAGGTAAATCCACATGCCATTTACTACGTGATTTCTAGCAATTACATTAGCTGTTTTTATCAGATCATGTTCAGAAGAGTCAGAAAGCAATTTATATTCCAAGGAAGAACAATAAATTGAAACCTACAAGATAAATTTTTGGACCAGTCCCTAAAAGGATTCAACTTAATTAATTTTAAATATTCAACATTTACTAGAGGAAGAGAAGGTCATTGTTTCACAAAACTTGATAATTTTTCTTCTGTGGAGGACTTCAATTATTTCTAATCAAAGTTTTCATTAGTTTGGGACATGAAGTCCCTCTTTTTTTAAAAAAATAATAATAACAAGGGACATGAAGTCCCTATCTTATCTTCACCAAAGTAAATGAAAAATCTTCATTTTGCAAAGTCTTATTTGCTAATGGTCAGTTCTTTCCAAACAACCACTGACTAGTCACATTCCCGTAAAATACTCGTGCCTGGATATTGCTAGATCTGCAGAAGTTCTGCTGACGGGTCAATTCTTTCTAAGTGTTACTCTTAAGTGACATTCCCTAAATACTCATTCCTCGATCTTTTCTAAATCACTAGATCAGCAAAAGCACTTCTACAGGATTGCTTTGTTTGAAATAAAGAGAGTTGTGGAATCTACATTCTTTAAATACTTTTAGGATTTAAGCTTCATGTTTAATCAGATGGAAGAATTTATTTTTATTTGGTTACCAGTAGATCGTGATAGAAGGATACAGAAATGTGGAGCCAATTCAACAAAGATTTTTGATGTGACATAATTCTTCAAAGCTTTAGTCACCTGCAACTCAGAGGAGGGAGACACTGCAAATTCCCTTTGGAAGGATATTTTAAAGGTAGTACGCCAAAGGGGTCTCCTTGAAGCCGGCAATTCGGAGAAACCATTTAACCATCAACTACTTGAAAGAAAGAGGAAAGTTTTTGGTGAAATAGGCACTATTCAAACCTTGAATTGATTCCTTTTGCAATGACTTTGGATAAGAATCTTTGATAGTTGGCTTTTCTGTATGTCTTTCTTGTCTGACCATAAGGTATGGTCAGAGATGAGGTGTTGGCTTGATAAGGAATTATTGCCTCGAAGGAGCTCAATACACCTGTAGCTATGACTCAATCATCTAATTCTTGGGATAGTTTTGAAGGAGAGAATAAAGGAGAATTTGACAGTGCGGATGGATCTACTCTGTCTAAGAATACATCATGACGCATTCTAAACTTCTGAGAGTGTTTTTCTTTCCTCATTTTTCCTTGCAGACCATGAAGATTTGATGGGGTTCATATAATTTTTGTTTTGTAGCTACTAGCGTATGCTGATGACAATCTCATGGTACTCTGAAAACATATAATTTTTCCCTACAGAATTTTTTTTTTAAAATAAAATAAATTGTTTGAAAAATTTTACTTCCTAACAGTGATGAGATAACCTTTTATCTGCAAAAGGAACTGGAAGTGACTTGATAAAGCAACTTCCACTAAGACATTTCTTGCTTCAAATATACTGGAAAATGGCACAAAAAATACCAAGACAGCATTACGTCAGAGCCGCCCCCACTATAAATTTCAAGACAACTGTTGAACATCTTTCCAGCCTCCACCCAAAAGAAGGAAAAGCAAGGGAATACCTGCTACACAGCTGACTACATCTTTGTGCTGTCGGATGCTCTGCACCACTCGTCCATCATTTAAAGATATGACCTGAAAGCTGTTCTCCCAGTTCCCACATGAGATCAAAAAATTTTCAGATGGCGTCTGCATTGTTGCAAAGCATTGTGATCCAAGTTCAACATTTTCAGCCAAAGGGCTTCCAATATTTCGAGCAGAAAGAACATCGGAACCAACTCCGAAAAAAGGATCCTGCATATATTAAACTTATTGAGAGGTAACTCAATCACAGAAATGAGGCAATTCAGCGATAAACTAATTTTAAAACAACAAACCTGAGAACCAGAGAAAGTAAAATTTCCACCAGATTGAAGTTGAGTTGTCAACCACATCTTAACAGACAAGGTAAGGCCCTGGTTCACAAGGACAATGTTTGAATCCACTACACCAACATATAAGACAGCTGATGGTGGATAATTGACGCTAGGAATGATAGAACTCAAATTAATAGAGCCAGGTGCAAAGTACAATGGGTGTGCAATTGGGATGGGCGGGCCTCTTCTTGGGTGTTTCTTGCGAAATATCTGGATTGGAGTCTGACCAAAGTTTGCAATTTGGTCTTCAATCGCTGATCTCTGCAATTCATCTTCCATGGTGTCCAGGTCCACAGCACCTTCATAAGTCAAATAATAAAAGATATTTGCTGCCTGTAGTCCAAATTGAAAACAATCAGTAAATTTAACAGAAAACATTTTACTAATTCAAATATGGAGCAACTGAGAGAGAATATACAAAAACCAGTAAATTCAAGTAAGTGGTAGAGTACCTCCACTGCCGGTTTTCCGCGCTGCTTGTAACCAAAAACCAAATCAATCCAGTGATGCAGGTTTGAGCTAACAAATTCACTTTCAAGGGCCTCTCTGTTTCGACTTATGAATAGTTCAGCTGAACCCTGTTTAAATAATTTTGAAGTAAGTTTTTCTACAAAAGGATAAACATGGAATATATAATTTAAAAGCACTAGTGCAAGTAATTTATTAGTAATCCCTTCTGTAAACTTTGGGTATAGAACACAACCAATGGTGGTCATGGTTTTTCAATGGCTAAAATATCTAATTTCACCCTCAAGTTCTGAAAAATGTTCAAATTCTATTCTATTATTTTTTTGTTTAAATCAACCCTCAACTTTTTAAAATATTAAAATTACCCCCTTACTGTCATTGCTTGATGACACCATTAGAAGTCAGCACACGTCATTGATGATGTGTATATTTCTAATCCACGTGGATGTCATGTCAATGACATAGTGTATTAATAGTGCATCTACTTTGTTCCTTTTGTTACTTTGCTTTTTTTTTTTTTTTTTTTTCTCCTTTCGAGGCTGAATTACCCTCCTTGCGTTTTTATTTTTTTCTTCTATCTACTTATATTTCTTCATTTATTGAAAAAAAGGAAAAGAAGAGGAAGACTAATAATAGTAATAACTCAGGAGTGAATTAACATACCTTGGCCCACAGAGGGAGACAAACATCTCCGATAGGTTCACCATCTTGTTTTACTCCAAGATGATAAGAGTTTGAATTTACAAGGAACTCTGGCAAGTAATAGAACTCCGGAATCAACTCCTTTACGTCACTTGTATTGGACAGACAATTTTGAAATGTGCCCTCAATGCTTTGAAAAAGACGATCTGCATGATCAAATTTACCACCCTAACCAAATACAATATTTTGGTGAGGCTTTCAGACTTATCATCACAGACCAAGAAGGCGATAATCAAGAAATGACTGGAAAACAAACAACCACAAAAGAAACCACAGTAAACAAACATTCACTAATTATACTATTTAGTATAATGAAACATAAGTCTGGTTAAGAATTATTTCTAAATTATCTAATTCAAAAATGTTGCAGATGCAGTAAAATGTTAATAGAAATAGAATGAAGCAACGGATCATCTCAAACCCTTTTTTAAAGAAAGCATGATAAGCCCGTTCAATCATGCTCCAAAAGTCACAACCAAACGAGATGCACTTTTTGCAGGAACAATGCACATGAAGATCAACAGAACAAAGTTCTGATAATGTGCATTTCTTATAAATCATGGGCCAAAAAAAAACTTTAACATTAAAAATTTCAAGAATGTCATATTTCACATTTATTAGAAGTACTCTTTGTGCTTCGTCATGATAAGGTTTGCCTCAAATCAGGAGTATGATAAACAAATGACACCTTTAGCAGCATCCTAATAGAGCATCAATTCATTGCATAAGCAAATAAATTATATCTTTTTTTTAAATAATTTCCATTTTCAATAGAAGAAACAAATTATAAATCTTTTCCTTATCATTAGCCCGATTTATTTTTTATGAAATTTCCTCTACCATAAAAATGTCAAGGTGAGAAAACCAATCTCTGCAGAATTCAGCAGGTTCAATGTGTACGTATTATGTATCATTTGCCATCAAAAACAGTTATGATGCACCTATAGTAACATCAATCAGGCTAGTGA